>NC_087475.1:64114498-64787355 GCF_036417665.1 Passer domesticus | reverse complement strand
GCGGCCCGCACTGCCGAGGCGGAGGAGGGACTTGCCGGAGCCGGGCGCTCGCTGGGAAGCGGGGACAGCGCGGCGGCGGCCGCGGCACCGCCCCCGAGCGGGCAGGGCAGGGCCGGGCCGGGCCGGGCCGGGCCGGGCCGGGCGGGGCGCGGTGCGCGGAGGGGCGGGAAATGGCGGCCGCCCGCCGCCATCTCGCAGAGCGGGGCTGTGGAGCAGCGCCTTCGCGAAGGGAAAGCTGCGGTCCGGCGGAGGTGTGAGCGCACCTCTCCTGCCAGGGCTGCCCTCCCTGCCGCGGGCTCGCCCCAGGGCTGCGGGGAGCGTGTGCCTCTCTGCCCCGTGCCCGGCTATGGGCTGTCGGTGCCGTACGGTTCCGTGCCACACTGCTGTGGCCGCCGGGCGAAAAAAAAAAACCGACGCGAGTCAAGATTAAACAGAATGTTGCGCAAAAGTAGCTGCATCCCTCTGTTTACATTTTGCTATCTTAGTTTTTCCTGGTAAACATGGGGTTTCTGCTGCTGCACTAGACAGGGACGCTGGCAGGCAGGGCTGCACCGCGGCGCCAGCAGAAATTCCCTTTCAGAAAGCTGATTCCTAAGGGAAACGCAGCAGACTCCCAGCAGCTCGTTTTCATCCAGCGCCTTCTTTTCACTCGCTTTTCCTGACAGATTCATTGAGCTCCAAGAAAGTCAGATCACTTGCCCAAAGCTCTGTGCTGAAACCAGTGAAAAGGCAGCTTCCTCCCGGGGCATATGCCAAACTTTCATAATCTGTCTCGAAAGATTCCGGAAAATCATGCTCAGTGTCTGAGCTGCTGTCCTACATTGATTGCAGAAGTTGTCAGCAGATTGGAAAGCGCTATTTCAGCTGCAACTTTAAATTTACCCACACTAAGCCCAAACAGCAGCGATTTAACTAAAAAAAAAAAAAAAAAAATCAGGTGTGAAAAAAAATCCAAGATCTGGAGATTTAATTTTTTTTCCCAGGAGTAGAATACAGCAGCGTCTGCAATAGGACAAATCTTAATTGCCCACTCACACTTCTGTAGCTAGACAGAGGCAACAGAGGAAAGATGAAGTCTTTTCCTTATGACAGAAATAAAATTTCACCATGTTTAGTAATTTCTTCTCTGCTAAACAAAAAAAGCATTGTCTGCAGGACCACAGCAAGACATTTAATCTTTCTCAACTAAACATGACAGGTCCACAAGAGTACTGTAGAGGGAAAGGCCTGGTCAGCAACAGCTGGGTTACAGGAAATGAATCTGCAGTCTCAAACTATTTCCCTGAGGATGTGTGATTGGACTAGATAATATCTCTTCCTCATCATTCTTAGAAGGGAGCTAGTACTGAAGAGTCAAAGATCCACCTTCTCTCTGCTGTGGATGATCCTGCAGTCCTAGGCTAGAGCTACAGATAGAAATGCTTGTCTCACTGCTTGGTGAGGTATGAGGTACTCTTTGAAAATTGATATACTTGTTAGTTTTCAGAATATATCTAAAAATGTCTTTTAAACTGAAGTCTGGTAAGATCTTCTGACCTTGCAGCAGTTTGCTCTCAAGATTAGGCATTTTGGATCACTGACATATAAACAGGGGCTGAGCATACGCTGAGACAGCAGGCTGCAGGCTCTTGAGAGACCCAGAATACATTTTCCAAAAAGGTTTTTAAGGAAGAAATTAGTTGAGAAAATGAGTGTCTTGACAGGCAAAGGTGTGGGCCACGGGACTGGAAGGAGTTGTTTCAGTTGCCTGAAACACAACTCTTCCCTATTATCTTGTCTCTCTTATATCCTTAAACAGTTCCAGGTCCAGCTACTCCTTCAAGCTTTAAGACACTGTTTAGAGGAATACAGTGAAAGACAGGCATACATTTTGGACTGAAGTGAAATATTAATATGATAAAATCAAATATATGCTTTATATAAATGGTTGGTCTTTGGAAATAAGTTACCCTTTGGGGAAAAAGGAAGGAGGAAAAAAAAAAAAAAACCACAATGCAAGAGAGATTCCAGAATTCCAGTGGCTATTCAAGATAAAATTCTTGAGGGCATTTTTTTAAAGCTTATCTGTAATGGTGATTTCCTCTGCAAGACCAGGAAAGTACTTGAATAATAGAAAGGTGTCCTGAGGTCTAGTACATCATTTTACCAGGTGTGCAAACTTGAGGTCAGTGCTCTACTCTCTCTGATGAGATAGGGAAATAGGGTTGAGAAATTATGGTACAGAAAAGCAATTTTGCTATGACTGATGGAAGAAAAAGTAATGTACTGAAACCTGGGGAAAGGAGTATGGGAGACAGAGAAGAAATAGAACGATTTCAAAGTGAGAACCTGGAGCTTCCTCTTGCATTCTCCTTGACTGGCTTAAAGAGTATTGTGATGGTGGAAAAGGCACGGAGGTTACCAACAAGACCAGAGTGTTCTCCCAGGTCTACCACTGTCACACAAAACAATAAAAAACTTTAAAAAAAACAATTTTCCTATTATGACAGAAAGTTGGTAACATGTCTCGTGTGACATTTCAGACAAAGTCAGAATTGCTGTAGACATCAATTTTTATGAGAATTTACAGAAGCAAAACTAGGGTAGTTTAGAAAAGTGTTTCCCCATATAACTGAAAAGAAAAATCAAGCTAACAAATCTCATAAATACTTCCCAGAATATCTTTTTTTTCATTTTCTGTCATAGCTTTCAGGCCAGATTGCATGGATTAAAAATACTGCTAGGACTGAAAGCAGAACAACTAAGTATCTGAATATGAAGCCAAGAAAGCAAGCTTATTCAGTTATTTTTCTGCATTAAAAATGTTGTAGGATTAAAAATTATAAGATGCTCCTCTGGTATTTGCTTGTTGCAGGAAATTGCAAAAATGATGTAATGACATAATTTAAAGGTTCTATTTCTTGTCTATTAGGTATGTGAACTTTCTTGGAAGAGTGTATCCACTAGTAAGACACGATGAAAATCAAGCTGAAAAATGCAGCTTACTTTACATCGAATTAATATTACCTCATCTTTGGTTCTTAGCATCATTTCTCTTACTCTGTGTTCTGGCATGACAGCACGGTAAATGAAACACCCATGCCTCTGTTAGTGTTTGCCTTTCTATTCTTGAGGCAGGCTGACTTTCTCTCTTTTGATTGGGGTAGAGCAGAATTGGGCTCCCTGCCTCTGAGCAGCAGGGAGAGGACAGAGCACCCCGGGGAAGCAGCTCTGCTGGTTTGGACTGATGCGTTCACACACAGTGGAACCTCTTTCCATGCCCTTGAACTGCACCAGAGTCTTGAAGGGCTTTCTCCAAGTCCTTATCTGCAGTCTTGTTTGGAGTTCGGGAGTTGGAGCAAACCGAGCTCCCCATCTTCTCTCCAATTTGCTTTAAAAGCTTCTCTCTGGCTCCATCTTCTGTTCGGTTGCTTGGGTTTGGGATTGGTTTTTTATGTCTATTTATGTTGACATAAAAGGGTGATATTCTTCTAAGTTTTGCATACTAAAGTTGTTTTAAAAAGTAATCACATCTTGTGTGACAGTTTAGACAAGCAGAGAGAACCCCAACCTACAGATGGAAAGAGTTGCCCAGAGAGGAGGAAGGTTCCCAGCTCTGCTGTCAGCCCTGTATTTACAGATTCTCCTGTTTTGCAAAGCTGTTACTCTGGTTACAAGACGAGGTGAAATCCCTTGACCAAAAAGCACAGCAACATGTTCTGTTTCAGTGTAATTGTACTTTTATGCATAATTATGGCCATTACATGATCTGGCAATGTAAGTGACATCTCTCGTACATTTCAGCTAAAACTGTCAAGCACTGGGCCACTGTTAATAAACAGATCGGTCTTTTTGTGGGTGGTATGAAAAACAGACCTTTTACTCAGTGCTCAACAATAATAAGAGTAATAGTAAAATCACGAAAAGAGGCCTCTAATAAAGAAAAACTCGCTTATGGTGATTAATTTTTTGGCCCAAAGTATTCATGCCCTTTTGAGCCATTAAGTAATCTGATTCAGTTGCTCTGACCCTGCAAGAAGGGAACTAGTGTGGGAGCAAAACTGCACTTTGACTGATTCAGCGCTGAAATTTAAAATTGCTCTGTTGACAGCAAGGCAGATTTTGGCTTCTGAGGCTTCTTACTTGGTCACCCATGCAAAATCAAAGAACTTATATACACAACAGATAACAGCATAAAAAAGGTAAAAACCATTTGGCAACAAGTAGAGTTGTTTCTCAATAATCATTGAATACAGTGTTTTACTCTCTCATGCTTTACTTCTCTGCTCATTTATAAACTAAATGTTTTCCAGCTTTACAATATATGGGATTTAAATTTCTTCTATACCTGCACTTCTATGCAACTGCAAAAATGCATGCTTAAAATTCTCTCCTTCTACTATTTTGTCATCAGTGACAGCCTTCATAAGATAGTTACTGAAAAGTATTTTTAATTTCAGATGCTACATCATTCTTGGAAGACTGTGGGAAACAAATATAGATGAGCTCTTTATATACAAAGGCAAACTTCATGAAGTACCAAAATGTTCTGTGGAAAATCTGCTTGTCCATCTTGCCTAAAAATATGAAACTTGTTACAAAAATGCACCCTTAAATTTAATCACTGCTCTTTATTTTGTTCCAGGTATTTATCAGTTACACAATTAATAGTGTACCACCTATCACATTTCTATTAATAAGCCCTACATTCTCATTGGAACAGTTTTATTCTATACTTTATTAGTTTCAATTTATGTGGCCATTGAGAAAATGAAGATCTATTAGAAACAGAGCTTGAATCTGTTCTGGGTCAAAGTTATGGAAAGATTAGCATTAAAAAATAAACATGGCAGTACCACTGTGTAGCATCTTCTCGAGAAAGTATATACTCATTTTCAGCTGTCATGCAAGTGCTGTTGGCTTTGTAACTGACTGTGAACATGTGAGAACAAAAAAAGTGATGCTGTGTCAGTGTGTGGGCTGCAAATGAGAACTCCTGGCTCATACATTTTGCCCCATAAGCAGTTCTGGCATTGTATGCAGTCTTATTGCTGTTTCCTTTGTCCTCATTGATCCTGCTATAGTGTTACTCACATTTTGGGCTCCCAACTTTCTGTAAAAAAACCTCTGTAATTTAATTCACTGTCTTTTTGGTAGAACATTCTGACCACTAATTCTTCTAAGCTCATTATCCTCATATTTTTCTGGTCCTGAGGACTAAAAGACCTTTCCTTTTTTCTTCCCTAAATCTTCTCTCTGTGATATTGAAGAATGATAAAATATCATCAGCAAACACAATTTTGTGTCTGGAAAATGCGTTAAAATCACCTATGTAACCTGCACGAAAGGTAAATAAATTTGTTTTACATAATGCATGAACTATATAAAAGCTTTCTTTCATCTGAAGTGCACAATTAAGAACATATCCAGGGAATATCAAGGAACAACTTCTTACAATAACTTTTGTACATTTGGCCTTTTTTTTTTCCTCACTTTTATTACACAGGGGTCTACAATAGATGTTGTTAGATTGACAAAATGCTTTCGACCATCTGAAACCTCAGAAAGTTCAACAAAGCCAAGTGCAAAGTCCTGCACCCAGAACAGTGTATTACCAATACAAGCCAGGGGATGAATGGATGGAGAGCAGCCCTGCAGATAAGATCTTGGGAATACTGGTGAGTGAAAAATTGGATATGACCCAGCAATGTGCACTCACAGCCCAGAAAACCAGTCACACCCTGGGCTGCAACAAGAGCAGTGTGGCCAGCAGGTCCAGGGAGGTGATTCTGCCCCTCTGCTGTGCCCTTGTGAGACCCCACCTGGAGTGCTGCATCCAGCTTTGCCATCCCCAGCACAGGAAGGGCATGGACCTCTTAAAGCTGGTCCAGAGGAGAACCACACAAATGGTCAGAGGACTTGTCACCACTCCTATGAGGAAAGGCAGAGAGAGCTGGGAGCTGTTCAGCCTGGAGAAGACAAGGTGCCAGGGAAACACTATTACAGTCTTTCAGTATATAAAGGGACCCTGTAAGAAAGACAGAGAGACTTTTTACCAAGGCTTGTGGTGGCAGGACAAGTGGCAAGGGTTTTAAAATGAAGGAAAGCAGGCTTAGATTAGGCATGATAAGAAACTTTTTGCAAGGAAGGTGGTGAGGCACTAACATGTTGTTCAGGCACTAACATGTTGCTCCATCCCTGGCAGTGTTCAAGGTCAGGTTGGATGGGGCTCTGAGCAACCTGGTGTAGTGGAATGTGTACCTGCCCATGGCAGGGGGGTTGGAACTCAGTGATCTTTAAGGTCCCTTCAAACCCAAACCATTCTGTGATTCTATTATCTGAGTGTATAAAGAGAAAAACAGGAAAGCTACTATTAAAATATAAAAATGTTTATTGCTTGTTAATATTGAAAGTACCTTTGAAGAAGGAATGAAGGAATAATTAAAAAATTGATACAAGCTACGGCCAAAAGATCTTAGCAATGCTACTGCTAACAACGCTCTGTCATCATTTTAATACATACTTTTCAATATAAAGTTTTTGGAGCTGGGCAGTTTTCTTGCAGTCAAGCCATTTTTACCCTTTACTGCAATTACACAGAAAGCTCCATATTGTGGAAGCAAATGAAGCATCTGAGTCCTTAAAAAATAGGTGGAACCCTCACTAAGCTGACAGTTTTGTTCACTCAAATCTGTGACAAAAGATTGCTTTAAAAGCTTGTGGTTCCTAAAGCAGGGCAGCTGAACTCGTCCCTCCTGTAGAAAATGATTTCTGCAAAGAAATCCCAATAAGCAGCTTGAGAGCAAAATTGCAGAAATTTCAGTGTATACAGGGACTTATGACTCACTGCTGCAGGGCCATTTGGAGTTAAAAAAGAATCCCAGATTGTCTAATCAAAGTTTTGCATGTCTTACTCTGTGCCAACATACTGTGCCACCTTCTCTTTAGCAGGCAAGTCACCATTTCTGGCCGTCACTGTGGTAAGAGGTTCCTCAGCCTGTGAGTAGGCATCTCAGTAATGCCACATTTAGATGAGCATTATCACGGATGGTGTTGTAGAGCATTTGGTTCTGATTACTTCCTGACCACTCCTGATAATTTTTACTCTAGATAGATTGCAGCCAGAATGTCTGATTGCTTTGAACATCTTGCACTGCAGTAGACCCATATGTTTATTGTCACAATCTACAGAGTGCCCTTTGATTCTGAAGAGAGAACCATATCTGAGTCAAGTTTAGCTGCTTTAGGGAGACTTCCTCTGGGACAAGAGTGGGTGTAAAAGCACTGGCCCACCATAGGACATCCACCAAATGTTAAAATTCATGAAAGTGGGAGAAATACTCTTTCTTGTAAAAGAGGAAATGCTCTAGAGACAAGAGGCCACATGTGTTTGGAGGACAAAACCAATTATTCAGTCATGTCCTCATCTTTAACTCAGTGACCTCCTTGTATAAAAATATCATCTGACAAGATAGTAGAAATACTTCTGTGAAGACTGAGGAACTGACGGGTGTACAGCTTGTATCTCTGAAAGTGCACAAGGAAACTCCAAATGGGAAAGCAAAGAAAACCTGTGAGTCAGTCCAGCTAGGAGAGAGGAGAAAAAAAGAGTTACACTCAGTAGTTTTCATTAGCTCCCAAAATTCAGACAAACCAGCCCAAGAATAGCCTCTGCTTAATATGAGCACTGGACAATTTTCACACAGAGGGTCTAAACCAGGTATCAGTATTAAAAGATAAAAGTGCTCCAAAGACTCTATAAGAGGGCAATCAATGCTCCTGAAATCAAAATAACTTGTTTGGCATGTTAAATCAGTTCCTAGTAACAGGAGGGAACTAGGGCAATAGTTATTTGCCAGTGACCATGACAAGAAAAAATAATAATTGACCATGTCTCCCGAAGTGTTCAAAATGAGCAGACACTGGAGAAGGGGACAGGTAGTAATTAAGAACATCTTAAAGAAAGATCCTTCCAACTGTACTGAATGAGTGTTGGAAACAGGTTTCTCCATCTGAAGAAAACCAAAAGTAGATATGCATGTAGGCACATACTTAAATTAAACAAACAAATAAAAATCCTCAAACTTCCCCCCACCAAAAAACCAACCAACCCAAAAAACTCCAACAAAACAAACAAACAAAAAAAACAACCAACCAACCAAAAAACCCCCCAAAAAACTCTTCATCAAACTGAAAAAGAAACCTTTTACCAAAGTTAGAGAGACCAAGAGCAAAATTGTAGCAAGAAATTCAGGTACCTGCTCCAGCTCTCTAGCTCATAAAACAGACCAGATAGTGTTCTTTGGGTTCTGAGGCCAAACTGTGTGTCCCAGCTTGCACTGCAGAATTACATTTTCTTCTTCACCCAATAATGATGATGTAAATTTGCTTTTGAGGAAATGACTCCTGAGACGTTGCCAGGAGCTTCATGCCAAATAATCTGCCTATACATCAATTGCAAGAGCTCTTCATAGAATGCAAGAGCATTGGTTCTGAACCTTACCACTGTAGATCCAGCTGATGAACCTTTCTCCAGGGTTTTGGTACCTTCCAATCCAGCAGTGTAGACACATCAAATTTTCCATTGCAGAAGCAGGTACCAGTGAGGCATCTAGCAAACTTCCTGGAATTTCAGAAGCTATGTGGTGAGAATCCCAGGCAGCTGCTAGGACCTTGATTGCTAGAGGAGCACTTGTATGCAGTCAGCCTAATTTCTATCCCTCACAGTGGCACACATTGAAGTACAAGCCATCCTCTCGAGCACTTCACTGTGCAGATTTGTGTTCTAGGGACTTCAGCACCTGCCTTGCAGAATATTTCCACAGGGATGTCTGACTGGACATGTATCAATCAGCATTCAATTCCTTGATTCCCTCCTCTGGGAGATGAATGCCAGATGTCAGGGACCTTCTTACCTCCTCTTTGATACAATCCTGCCAGACAATTTTCCTCTCACAAGGGCTGATAACCGAGCAGAAAAAAAAAAAAACCAAAAAAACCCAAAACAATCTGGAAGAGAAACTAGGACAACTTTCCTAGGCAGGGATGGGCTAGAACCTGATCTGAATGGGGAAGAGGAAAGAAGGAATGGTTGTGCAGCTGCAGCATGATTTCATACTGTGAACACATCACTCCAGTGCCTTCAAATCCTCTTGTAAGACTACATTTGCCCTGTGTGTAAAAGTGACAGTCAAAAAGGCTTTGCTACCACAGATCTTTTTATGTATCTGCCCTTTCCCCAACTTAAAGGTGTGCAGTGTGATTTATGACTGGTATTTATGAGAGTACTTTTTTACTGAAACTATATTTTGATTAATTTCAAGGTTTTTCATTCATCTCCTTTGATTTTAGCCAAGGAAAAATATATGCATCCATGCATTGCATGTACACGTACATGAACAGACTCAGAAGAAAATGAGGGAAAAATACCATTTCTGACTAGGCAGAACAATTCTGAAAAGAAAATTTATACACATTTTATGCTTTTGTTTTATAATAAGAGGCGACATGCTGCTCAAGTGCTGACTTGTAGCAGAATAGATTAAAAATCCTTGGCCCATCAGTAGCAAGAAATCACATGGCTCTACTTACAGAGGTCATTAACTGTCCAGACATCTGCTGGGTAACAAATTCTGCCAAACATAGATCATGAAGCGCTTCTTGAATTATGCAGAGGATAATTTCATAATCCAGAAAACAGAGAACTCAAGCAGAGAAAGAGCTGTGTAAGACCTTCTTATTGCCAGTTGGGAAGGAATTCACTACAGTGTCGGAATTACAGGAAAGTTTGATGCTAGTGGCAGTGGTCTGCTGCATTGCTAGCAGTGAAATAAGGAACAGATTTAGATGACGGTCACAATTACAGTTATGTACTCCACAAGTAATTGACATTATGGCAAAATTGGCTGTATTAATTAGAAGGATGCTGTGATAAAAGTAAAAACTCCAAATATCTCAGTGAAAACTCCTGTAAAGCATATTAACACAAAAGTAATAGATTTCAGTATAAGAAAAGGGAATTAGGAAACAATGAGCAGATGCAGAAAAGGAGAAATTGGTACTAAGGTAGAAACAGTCTGGAGCATTCTAAACAATGTATAAATTAAAGCATAATAGACTCTAATTCCCCTTGGAAAAGGAATACTGTCCCATTTTTTATAAATTAACTGCAGTAGCCAGTTGGTAAAGGATCACAAATGAGTCCAATTATGCCACACTGGACTATAATTGGGTTAAAGGGCTGTCATTTACCTCTGAATTGAGAGCTCAAATGATATCTGTCAACCTTTGGAATCAGGAGTTATTCTGGCATCAGGAGTTACTTATTAGCTGCTACAGAAGTCCAGGATGCAGCACAACCAGTCATTGAAAAAGCAAAGAGTGAAAACACTCATCACGGCAAATTAGTAGTTTTGGCTTTTTTTCCCTTGGCTGGCTGAGGAGAGCCGTATCTAAGTAGATAAGCCATAACTAAGCAGAAATGTCAAGAAGAACATACTGTAACTTTTTCTGAAAGGTAAAAAGGACCTGAAATGGAAGACATTAAGAAAAGGAAAGGAAGGAAAAATAGGAAAAATAAAAATTTAAAAAACCAACATGCAAACCCTGAAAGGTAATGGAATAGAAATAACAGTTAAAAGCCTGGTTTTTGTTGCCTTTGCATTGTTAAGTTTCATTCTTGGAGACCTCAGTTATATAAATCACTGCTAGCTTTATTCACAAGTCACACAAACCAGAAAACAGAAACACATATATCAGTGTCAAGTTTCTAAGAAAACAGGCTAACAGAAAACAGAAATACCTTAAAAGAGGAAAAGACCAGGAGAAGCTCAGAGCAAATGTTACAGTTATCACACAACTGGTGTACACACACACACACTCTGCCAAACCTGGAGAAGCATACACTTACTGTCAATATGAATTATGGGATGGGCTTTCTTGGACTTTTTATTTTGGCCCCATGTTTGGAAAATAACCATAAATGGTATGGTATGTTGCCTTAAAAAGAGCTTACCAACAGGAAAATATTAGAACTGATCCTGAAACGGTCAAGGCTTTCCGATTGCAACATCATGAAATTGAAAGCCATCTCCAACAACAAAAAACTCATCACTCACAAAAATAGCGCTGCTTGGTGAAGACTGTTGTTATGAAAAAAGGTTATACTTGTAATTCAGGGTTTGCTATCAGCTGGTCTCAAGTCCATTCTAAAATTTGCCTAATATGAAACGCTTTTGTAGTCTCTAACTCAGTAAGAATTATCCTTTTGCAATTTTCAAAGCTGTGTTTTAAGTGTCCTTCCTTCTCATTCAAAAGGTTTATAAAACAAGACACTATTTTTCTGCAAATTGGTGCAGGACAGACTTGCCCACTGAGGTACCCACTGAAGTTTTCTGTGACATACAGGCCTTATATCAGGGCTTCAATGGGCACATAAAAGTAGAAATGGAAAAAAATCCCCTCACTTCTTTTTAATTGCATCTTTTAAATTACATGCTCAGCAACAGTCCCAAACACCTTGACATAGGTCCTTGAAGGCATGAAGGCACTGATGACAGATTTCTTCTCTGGATGAGAGGCTTTATCTGGTTAATTGTATTCCAGGAGTCCTATGTCTGTGCTTTATAGATGGCTTTTGTAGAGATTTCCGATTAGCTGCTAGTTGAGATTTGATTAAGTTTTCATTAACTGCTAAGTGGAAAAAGATCAACTGGTCCATATTCCATTCAGCATCAGTCATCAACCAGCTGCTTTGCAGGCAGCAATGGAGTACATCTTTATATTTTAGAGTGTATTTTGATTTTGGGCAAAAGATAGCAATGCATAATAATCACATTCAGAGTAAAAGTAAAAGAAAAAAAAAACCTCTACAGTGAGGCAATATTTTAAAGAAAGAACTCCCAGCTCTCAAATACCACATGCAGGTGTGATACCTCAGTGGGAAACAGCTTATGGATGAATAAATATTTCTTTCTGTTTACCAAGACTATACGCATTACATTTGCCATTAAAAAACCCCAAACCAAACAAACCACAAAAAACCAAAAAACCCCAGCTCACTGCTTTGCCTCCCTGGGAAGTGCTTGTAGCTATGTTTTAGCTGTAAGTGCTTTATAATCCAAGCTGACTGTAGCTGGAATTGGTGTCCCTTAGCTGCTTGATTAGTTAGATAAATTCTACATGCTTGTGTCTGGGATCCATGGTAATGGAGTTACGTTGCTATGCTATGAAATGTGCAGGAAGGTCTAGCTCTTCAGAAAGGATATGATTTCCAGGGCTAATGAAACTTGGTAGTGAAGGCAAGAAGGAATGCTTGGAGGAATGAACAAAAGCAATCACTGGAATGGTGACAGGGATTGCTCAGGTCAGTGTGTACAGGCAAGGCATCCATGCCCCAGGAAGGTTTCCCTGAGAGGGCTGTACCAACCACCCCAAAGATCATTTAAAAGCGGTGCTGTGGAGGAAAAGTATCATAGTCCTGTTCCTGTCATCCGGAGGAAAGCCTGCATGGCAACATTTTTACAGGTATTTGTGTGGAGGATTCATTAACCCCCAAACCAGAGCAGATTGCTACAAATGATCTTTCTCAAACTTTCAATAGACCTAACTATTGTCTCTGGCCATTCTGGCAAGAGAAGATTTTAATTTTTTTTTTGGAATAACAAGCAAAAATTTCCCCAAACATGTTGGTTTAGTGAGTGCAGAAAACTCCTCCTGTTCATGACCTGGGAGACTGGTGGGAAGCTGAGAAGGAAAGAACACCTTATTATATGCTAGAGAATGTTTATGCTAGAGGGTGTTTTATGCTCCCTTTGGATCTTGATGCACCACCTTAGGTACTCAGGACACAGAATAAATTTAAAGGCCCAGAGCTGAGACAGGGCTTTGTTCTTGACCAGAACCCTAACTTATGTGAAAAAAGCAATGTAACACATCAGGAAGGATAGATAAGAACTGTAAATCTATTTGAATTCTCATGTGTGCTACCTTATTGCATCTGTAATTTTGAAAAGTTTAAGTAGCTTTTTCCATATTATATTTAATATTCTTCCATGGTACCAAAGAGGAGAAGTCTTTCTCTGTTAAATGCTGTTAAATACATATGAAGACAATGCATAGTCGAGAAGACCTTTCAATCTATGACCATAAGAGTAAAGAAAAAGGATGTATTAAACACAGTTTATTTAATGACAAAAGTCTCATCTTCGATTCAGGTGCCTTGCAACCTCTATCATTAACTGACTGAATTCTGCTGTCACAGTAAAGCAACCTCAAAGAGATCAGGTTTTTTTCTCTGAAAAGAATTGTACTGTGCACTTCCATCATAACTTTATTTGGAAGTACCTAAGTACTTCACAAATACTCATGAAATTAAGTCTCTCAGTACCTACATTCAGTCTGCACAGTTAGGAAACAAGCTCTATCAAACTCCTGTTGTGCCCATTTCCTTGCACTTCCACATTAACTGTTCTTCCCCTGGATGGTACACTGTTCTTCACTGCGGTTCCAACTCCCAGGCCAAGAAACAGCAAGGGATTTGGATGACTGGAGGGGTGGTGGGGAATACAAAAATCCCTAGGAAGCTTCAAAGACTATCCTCTGGGTTTCCCAGTGGATGGACAATGAAAAAGAGGCTGTGTTTGAAGATGGGCCAAGAGAAGCCAGAATGCCACTTCTTTTAGAGGTCATTGTTCTGCAGAGAGATGTACTTTCACTGTATTCTGGTGCTAGGGAACCCAAAGTACAGGCTTCTAAAAGGTGCTAGTTTCAAAGGAAGGCAGCCGCCTCTGCAAATCTTGCATCCTCATTCAAGTCCTTAGAATATACACTAAAAAAAAAGTTTTCTGTTTACCTAGGCTACCTGAATGATAAGATTAAATCAGTTTATCTTTGGTAAGGATTTCAGGAAGAGGAAAAAAAAATTAGGGTCAAACCCCCCTGCATTGAAACCAGTAAAAAAACCCAACAGGACAAAACAAAAACCCCCCAACAATATATGTTGCTATGTATGTGAGCCAAGTAAGCAATAAAATTTTATTTGTAGCAAAAGCAAGTGAGTTGAATGCACAGAACATAGCCAAAGGAAGACTTAAAAAAAAGAGGACACAAGTATTAAAAGATAAATTGAAACTCAGAATGCTGTATAAAGAAATATGTTTTAATGACATGCAGTAGAATTAAATTAGGAAGTGGAAAACATAACTGTTAAATATGGGGGGAAGCATTTAATAATGACAATCTAAAAAGCTACAGAACTGTACTCTAAAGGAAGCTTGGAAAAAATTCCCTGTATCATTAGGACCTGGACTTACTAAAATCTGGAAATTTTCTTTATGAAAATAATTCCATATTCAGAAGAAAAACAACTAAAATAACAGGTTATCAGTTTTAGTTCTCAGAACTGCTTGAAGGTGATTAACACAACATCTTCCATTCAAGCCTGAAGTTTAGGACAAAATAAAGCCAATGCTATGTGATAATACAACAAAAATCTTAAAAAACATCAACTTGGAGAAGAAGCTATTTAAGGAAAAACACAGTAACAGCAAATGACAGAAAAATGTTCTTCAGCTCTTTTCATATGATGGAGTTTTTTAGGTATATTTTTACACTTATGTTTGATTTTCGGTTTATTGACTTAGCATTCAAATGTAAAATAAATCTGCACCTTCAATACCAACTTATTTATCCCCAAATGGACAACACCTATTCTCCGAAGATGAGAAAACAAATATTCTTAGACATACATATACATACATTCATGCTTCCTCATGCCTGTACAAGAAATACAAACCTGTATGGAAGTAGGTGGAATATTTGCATCATGAGGACAGCAAGAGTGTTCTTCCAGCCAGAAGCTTACTGAAATCATTCATCTTGACTCAGAAGAAAAGGTATAACTGGCTCATTTGGACTGTGCACGGGGTGTCACTTTGCCCAACATATTAAAAAAAAAAAAAAGTAAAAGAAAGATGCATCTATTTTCAGTGGCAGCTTCACTCTCTCTGCTCAGCTGTGTCAGCTCTGGCAGTAATGAGCATAAGCACTAATATCACTGGGGTTTGTTCCTTTGCAGCCATTCTCCCACACAGATTTATAAATGCGACTCTGATGGCAGTACCAGCCATTATGACTCTCACATCAAGAGACTGATGCACACTTAAGGCTTGGGTTGATTACCTGTCTTTGAAAGAATCTTTCCCAGTATTAATCAAATTGGCCTGCTCCCAGCAGCAAAGTACCAATGCCTGCCACAGACAACACACACCCAGCCGTGGTTCTGCCCTATAGCAGGGTCTAAAGTCAGATGCACAGGAGCAGGAAGCACTGAATGCTCCAAATGGCCTCAAAGGTAACAGCAAAAAACATACAGAAAAGCATAGTAAATTAGTCCCTTGTGTAAATCCCATCAGAACTGTGTGTGAGTTTTTTTCTTTGGGACTCTTCCATCAGTGATAATTACCAGGGCTGAGGGAAGAAGAGGTAGAGCAGGGCCAGCTGCTTCGGTGTCACCTTCCTCTTGCACTGGCAAGACAGTTACATCATGCCTACAGCTTGCAATTTTCAAAGTTGATCCAGAATCCATGCTGGTTTATAACTGATTCTACCAGCACGAATGAACATGGCTTTTTAGCTGATCTCTCCTCATTTACTGGCAACAAAACATAAAAATTCCAAATGACCTTCCAGGATTTATGCAACGTCTTCATGGTTCAGGCTGCCTTTCACCATGACATTTTCTTGGTACGACAAGGACTCTAAAATGCCTCTTTTCCAGCACTTTGGAGGAGGAACCACTCCAGAAGTTTCCCATTTTTCAGATGTTCCCCAAGAAGACGCATGATGTTTTACACATAAAAGTGATGATGATTTTATTAGGATGGTCAATGAAATATCAGCGACATACAGAGAGAACGTGGCATGTCTGAACAATGTGCCTATCTCAGAAATCTAGCCAATTAAAGGCCATCATGATACACTCAGTCAACATTACTCCCAAATGAAATTACTAATTATAAGGTGTGATTTGCTTAAGCAGCACTGCAGCCTACAACTTGAATCCCACCACCTTACGGGGACAATTACTACTCTTCCAGCAGCCAGTCTTGCTTACATTAGGAGCTGCAGAAGATCCTTTAGCTTTCTTTGGGGACCTGAGGGGACAGAAGGTGTCCCAAAACACCTCTGAGGAGAGAAAATGACTATACACCAAGCCTATCTGATAGTCCAAATGTTTTATTGTGTAACAGGGACTGGCATGCAGATGGATTCCAGGGTAACCCAGCAATGTGGCCTCTGTGGGACCTGCTGTTATTTCTCTGACAGGAAGGGATTCAGATTAAACAGTAGAACCTGTACCAGAACAGCCTTGCTGCAGGTCATGAGACCCAACACCACTGCTAGAGCTCTAACACTGAACTGCTGGAAAGATTCAAGCAGCTCAAGAGCCACCGGGTACACATGAGCTTGGCCAATCTCACCAAGTGCAGCACGACCCACAGTGAGAAATAATCACAGTAAAAGAAGTTACTGCCAAAGTTGCTGTATTTTGGCCCGCACCAACTGCAAAGATTCCTTCCCAGCTCTCCCAGATTCCTTAAGATTGAAGATATTTTAATATATCCTTGAATGGTAAACTGGGCTGAAAGGAAGTGTCCTTGATTTCACCTCAAAGCCTAAGAAAGGACAGCACAGGTCACAGGTGCAGCACCAAAAGGAAAGCCAAAATAAGCTGCTTGAAGGCATAAGAATGCATACCAATTTGCAATGGAAATGTGATTCTATCCCTCTCTCTTCCTAGAAATGCTAATCTTCCATTAGTCTTAAAAAGAAGATAATAAAAAAGCCAAATCAAGCCCTTGCCTAACAAGACACAAATCTTGCCTGGAAGACCAAGACGAATCAAGCCAGAACACTGCCAATTTTATCTTGGGAGAAGGAAGGAGCACAGTGGTTTTAAAACTTCTAGATCAGCAGCTGTAGAAGCACATCAGCTGGATCATGGAGAAAAAAAAAATCAGTCAGATAGGAAACAGAGCATTCTCCTGAATAGATTATGCTAAGAAATGGCTCTGGAGTTACTGCTCCAACGCTGTGAGCAGAAACAGCAGACTCAATTGCAGGAGGAGAAAAAAACCAAACCAAATCCTAACAAATTGCCAAAAAACTGAGAACAGAGATCTTTGTCATTAATTGGTTAGGAACAGTCCATAATTATAAGAGTTATAAGAAGTAAATTTGGAGTGCCTTTGCATGGATGACTGAAACCTTAGTATTAATCACTGCTCGCATGGAAGGAAAAAGGTCACAGCTAAGGCTAGCCAATTTTTTTTCCCCATAAGGATCGAGTGAAAGGCCAGACCATGTCTTTGGGAATTCACCATCAAAACGTTACCGGACCGTCATCTCCATCCTAAACCCAGTGGGCAAGACACGCGACCCCTGGGCTGCCTGCCAGGAGCGCAGTTCCCTCGAGGAGCGATTCCCCCGCTCCTTCGGCACCGGGGCCGGCGGGGCTCCGCGGGCATGCGGCTGCCGCACAGGTCACCCGGGGCCCTGCGGCACTCCCCCGGTCCCGCAGGGGACAGCACCCGCTGCGGGGGCAGGTGCGGATGTGCCCGCAGCCTCAAGGAGAGCGGCGGCGCCCGCAGACGGGGCGGGGGCAGCGCCCGCCCTCGTCCCTCCCTCCTTCTTTCCTTCCTTCCCACCCCCGTGACTCACCCGCCGCTCCGGGCGGCGACCAGCCGCCAGCGCCGGAGTTACCGCCCCGGCCCGGCCCGGCGCTCCCCAGGGGCCGCCCTCGCCCTCCCCGAGCGGGCGGGTCGGGCAGGGCGCTGCCCCGAGGGACGCGTCACCCCGCAGCCCTCGAAACAGCTCAGCGAGAGGGGCGGCGGCGGCGACAGACGCCTCTCCCCGTCCGTGTGCCCCTCCGCACCCGCGGCGCCGGGAGCGCACCCCCGGGAGCGCACCCTCGGGAGCGCCGGCGCTGCCCGCCCGGCCCCGCGTCCCCCGGCCCGCCCGCCGCTGCGCCTGCGCGCCCCCGCCGCCCGCGCCCCCGCCGGCTGCGGCCGCCCCGCCCCGCCGATTTGAATATGCTAAGGAGCGGTTACCGGGGCCCTATGGTGGAGCCGGGAGGTAGTCACGTGGGACGGGGACGTGTCCTTGAGGGGCGGGGCCGACCTACCCAGGCTGCCTTAAAAACGGGAGGCGAGCGAGGAAGCGCCTCAGTCAGAGCGAGAAAGTGCCGGGGTAGCGGGGCTGCGGCTGCTCCGCCTGAAACTTCTGAGTAACATCAACAGGGGGAGGGGAGGGCGGGCGGCGGTGGAGGAGGAAGGTGGTGGTGGGGGGAAGGTTAGCCAGCAGCGCAGCCCTATCCGCCTCTCCCTCATAAACCAGCCTGTGTTGGGCTGAGCAGGCCCCTCACACAAAGGAGGGCAGGGCAGGCAGGGCTGCCCCCCCTTCCCCCCCGCCTCGGCAGAGGGGCAGCGGGGAGGCGCCCTTCCCCGTGCACAGCACTCACAGCCACTTACTCCTCTCCCGTCCCCCGTCTTCTCTCTCTCTTCCCCCCCCTTCCCCTCACCTCCCCCCGACGGTTCTCCCCTCAGCCCCCCGCCCGCTGTCCATGTAGCCGTCCGGCCGCCGGCCCCTCCGCACTATGCCCATCTTACTCTTCCTGATAGACACGTCCGCCTCCATGAACCAGCGCACCCATCTGGGCACCACCTATCTGGACATAGCCAAAGGCGCTGTAGAGACTTTCATGAAGGTACCGGGCTCTGCCTTGCGAGAGGAGGCGAGAGAAAGCGAGCGAGAGTGGCTGCGCGGGGAGGGGAGGGGGCGGCAGGGAGCGGGGGGCTGCCTGGGCCGGGGGCGCGGGGCGCGGGCGGGCGGGAGAGAGAGCGAGAGAGTGCGTGTGTGTGCGGGCAGGGAGGGGAAGGGAAGGGAGGGCCGGGCCGGGCCGGGGGGCTCCGGCGGCGGCGCCGCCTCTCGGCTCACCCTCTGCTTTGTCCCCCGCGCCGCAGCTCCGAGCCCGGGACCCGGCCAGCAGGGGAGACAGGTACATGCTGGTCACTTTCGAGGAGCCTCCCTACGCTATCAAGGTAACCCCCGCTCACCCCCCTCCTCCTCCCCGGCCTCCTTCCGGCCCGTCCGCCCCCCGCCCGCCGCGCCCCGGCTGCCGGCGGTCCCGGGCAGCGCGGCACACACGGGCTCCGGCGGCGGCGCTGACATCAACATGGCCGACGCTTTTCCCCTGTGCGGTGTGTGCGAGCAGCAATGAACTGTGGGGGATATTTATTCAACTTGGGAGAAGTGACAGCAACTCCAGGGAGAGTTCGGCTGGGAAGGGGCGAGCCGGGGGAAGCACCGACTTCAGCCCGGAGAGCCCCGGACTCGGAAGGGGACGGCACTTCCCTGGCCCCGCCGCGGCGGGGGGGCACGCGGGGAAGGGGGCGGTGGGTCCACATGACACAGGACGGTGAACCTGTTGGAGGTCGCTTCACAGCGCAGTTGGCTTCCATCTGCAGGGCTCCGGGAGGGTGGGGTAAATAACTCTTTAAGGTTCGGGCACCGGTGTCACCAAAGAAATCTGTCCCGTGGAACAAAGCAAAAATGCTCGTTTGGTATATGGGGAGTTCTAAGGATTAAGAGAAGTGTATAATTTCAGGCTTTTTGAAGCAACATCAAATACTAACTTCTGAGGTGTTTTATTATCATTTGTGGTGAGCTGCATGTAGCAGGGGAGGCTCTTTGTAGCCTAACAGGAAGGCAAAACTCGTATCTGCAGAATAAATCTTTTCACATTTCCCTTTGCAGGCTGGCTGGAAGGAAAACCATGCAACGTTTATGAATGAACTGAAAAACCTTCAAGCTGAAGGACTTACGACTCTTGGCCAGTCCCTAAGGACAGCTTTTGATTTATTAAACTTAAATAGATTAGTAACTGGCATAGACAACTATGGGCAGGTAGGTTGACTGTTACTAGGTGGAAAAATCTTAAAACACAAAACTTCCCAGAGACAGCAATTAACTAGTTGTCCAAAGTGGCATCTTCATGGAATATTCAATATGGGGGCTTCTTCAAAAATTAAGCAGAACTCGACTACCTTGAAGAAATACAGCCCGTGAATTTGGTACCCAACTTTTATTCTTCAATTTCAGTAATTTCTCAGTTTTTAAGCTGTGATACAGCCTCCAAGTTGACCTTTTCAGTTCAAATTTTCCCCTTTTTTTGTTGAGTCTGTGTTCAGTACCTTAGCTGGTGAGCCTCATAGGGTTGTGAAAACTTTGCTTTCTCTGTACAGTGCTGAACAGTGTGGGAGATGAGCCATTTTTCTAACAACACTGCATATCCAAAAGTACTGGAAGGAGCACTTTTTCAAAACACTTTCTTTCCAGTGAGTTTACCACAACATTTCTCTGCATACATGTATTTTTATGAACCTGCCTGTTGTATCAGAGCCACGAGAAGCTGTGCTTTTTTTAATGTCTCTATCTCGACTATCCCTTTAAAACAGTTTTTTGGTGTGGGCCAGCATTCTCATGCTCATTAGTATGAGCTCCTAAAATACAGACATTGTAGGTTAAACAGCGTGCTTTAGGACTCAGAGTTCTTTCTGCTGCTGGATCAAAGCCTGGATTTGTTTCACATGAAGGATGCTATTAGGACTTTACATGTGGGGCATACTAACTTGAATCTCCCCTTTTTGTTTGTTATTCTCATGTAATTGTGTCCACTATCTGAGGATTAGTACTTAGTACTGCTCTTGGTATTTAACAAGGGAATGTGGTTGTGAACATAAGTCCCCCTTCTTCCCCCACTATTTCCCAGTCTAAGCAGAGGTTGTGATAACATGCCACATGGGTTTATGAAGGAAATTTGTCATGGTGCATTGTCTGGCTTTACCATGAGATCATCAAGTGAGCCTAAACATTTTAAAAATGCCTGTTAAGTGATAAAACTTTAAAAAGGGCTAGTTCCACACATGGGTTTTTTTTCCTATGGCCATCTGATGTCCTCATACATCTGTGTGTAATTTTCCCATTTTTCTGGTGTTTTTGTTTAGTTACAGGAGCTATATTCTTGAACACTTAACCCCTGTAGGCCCATACACCGACTATTGCTCTTTTCCATTGCTACTGATAATTATTCTAATTAAACCCATGTCAAATAATTCTCGAAGTGAGCTAGCTGTGATCAACTACTCAAGTAGGCAGTTGAGTTTTCATGATTGTTTTGACTTGCTAGTAGTGTTCATTGCTGCAACAGCTGCTCTTTTGCCTGTGAAGCAATGACTTTTTCTTTGTCTGATCTGTTCTGGTTGTAAGCCTCTCTGGGCTTGAACCTACTGTCACTTAAGCACATTTTTGCTCCATTCCACATGTGGAGCTGGCTGTTGAAGAGGTATTCACAGTGTGCAGTCAGGTGACTAAATAGAAACTCTAACTCTTTTTAGCATCTGTGAAAGTAGATGACTCTATTGCAAGTGGCAGGTTATCTGCTGCTAAAGTCAAAGCGTTCCCATTTTGGCTATTCTAACCAAAATAGCAATTTTTAAAAAATAAATCAAATTCCACAACATTTAACTGATCATTCAGCATTTGCAGGATGAGCTCTAGGGCAGCTAATTGTCTTCATCTTCACAGTGGTCTTTGAAACTATGGCTTGATAGCCTGTCATTGTCCTGTTACTTTTGTCTACCACCTAAAATTCAGTCCAGACAAATCACTGTTTAACCATACATAGTATGAGAAACTTAAAAATCCAGGAAAATAAAAGTGGCCAGAATGCTCAGTTGCATTTTAAATAGTTTTCACTCAGAACATAAATTGCTCATTAACTTTTTTCTAAAGCAGCTACAAATAGTAACACTATAAAACAGTAATTAACTGAAATATAGCAGGCAGATATTTGAAGACTGAGTATGTCAGAGTAACAGAAGATAATTTTATGAAAAATAGCAACATACCATCTGAAGTGTGGAACTATGTGACGTAATAAAATCCAAACTGATTAATATTCTGTGGGAAATTTCTCTGGCTAAAAATCTTTTGACTGTCAGGCTTGTATTTTGGTGTATTGACAAACTTCTAAGATATTTGCCAAGGTCCACTTGTTACACAAAAACAAATTGTAAACCAGACTTTTCTTACACATGCTATTGACAAGACACGATACAAGCCTGATGGGATTGTCTGGTTATCTCTCCACCAGTGTCATCTTGTTCGCCTGCTGAGTGTGAACTGTTGGTTTAAATGGCAGAGTGACTCAGTTTCTTGCAGAGTTGACCAGAGTTCTCCATCAGCTGATCTGCTGAACAAGGATGATGGCTGAATGGTCATTCTAGAGTTGGGGAAAATCTGCTTCATATTTTCTTGCTGCATTAATGTTTGGATTTTTATTACGAGTATTTATCATACTGCATATGCAGTGATTGAGTTACCATGTGATCAGCTAATCACAAGATCTCACATTTAGATCTTAAAGGACACTGTCAACACACTTAGATTGTCAAAAGCCTGGAAGATTTTTTCATTAGCTATTTCTTATATAAATGCTATGGTAGGGCTTTTTAAATTATTTTCTTACTGAGGGGTTGCTAGATCCAATTGTTTTGGAGGCTTTTGTTGAGAAAAAATGGTTTTGAAAAGTACACATTTTAAGGTGGCTGTTCCTTAAACTTTTGCAGCACATTCAGATTGATAATTGCAATATTGTACTGCTTGGATCAAATATGTTTTTTCCCCTTTAGTATGCTTTGTTATGATTATGATAGCAGAAGAATAAACCTTCAAATACAGTGTCAGCTTTTAGCATTCACTAAAAATAGTGATCCTTTTCACCTGCATTTTTATGGAGAGCTTAGGAAAAAATGTAACATTTGGATGTCTCCAGGAAGAAATCAGTTTAAACACATCAAGTTCAGTAAGGGTTTACTGTCCCATCACACAAAATATTGTACTTCATTAGCCCAGTTTACAATTAGATAATTGCCTTCTTATTTTCTCCAGTTCAGCTTTTCCATTATTTCAGGTAGTCTGAAATACCAAGCCTTTCACTGGCAGGTTTTTTGTCCTCTTGCAATATGCTCTTAGGTCTTGTAGCTATGGCTTGTTCAGCAGGACTTGAGTAGTCACAATTTAACCAAATAGTTTTGAGTATAGCAAATGTGCAGCTTGTTTTAGTTGATAGAAAGGTTAAATACTGATAGATGTTTCTGTGGAAACAGAAAGCATTCAAAATGTAACTGCTGTTACAGTAGAGTGAAAATGTAAACAAATGGTTGAAATGAGCCATCAACTTCAGTTACTTGCAGTTTGTAGTGAGGTTTCTGACACTAGGCACTGGATCTGAGGTGGGTAAAATATGTATCAATGGTGTTTTGATACATGCCAAAGACCAACGTAGCTCTACCAAAGCTGGAATCCAGCGGATGCTTGAGATTGCTAATATTCTGATTTATTGATACCGTGTTTCACATTGCCTCTTACTTGTAGAATGATGAAAGTCTCTTACTGTTTTTTTTCAGCAGTATTGCATAGAATAAGGTTTGGGAGGATAAAATACACTTAACTGAATGGATTTCAAAGTATTTTTACTATTTTTTTCAGGATGAAATTGTTTTAATACTAAATATAGCAAATGCTTTTCAATAATACAAGCTTTTTATGAGTTTTTTAATTCACTAGAGTATCTTGCATATTTTTCAGCAGCATTACTACTGCTATGAGATGAGTTTGACTTCTAAACGAATCTAATGTAACAAAAGCACATGCTAACTTTGTTGCTCTGAAACAGAAAAGTCAACTAATGTGTCTAAACCAAATGGATTTAGACTAGGTGCTTTCCATTCACAGTGATAAGATGCTGCGTGGATTTAGATTAGCACAAGAAACACTGTTTGGGTGACTTACCAGGCTGTGTACAGTCTTGGTGAAAGCCTTTAATTCTGCAGTATATATCACATATGAACAGAAGCATAACTAAAGTCTTTTGAGGAAAAAACTAAAATCCATATGGAATTCAACTAATAAAGAATATTTTTTAAGAATGCACTCAGAGTTGGAAGTTGGAAGGTATCCTGCACATGATGGCATTGTTTTTAAATAACTTAAGTTTTTTCCAAGTGTTTTGGTTATGCCATGAATCACCATCAAATGACACAATCTGAGGTTAGCTGCTACTTTATAGTTCTTTCTTAGTATAGGTTTAGACCCATTTATAGCTACAGTAGCAGAATTGCTGATTTGTTTCCACAGTAAAATTTGGCACTGGTCTGTAAGTTCAGGGTGCTTTGCCGCAATGGCTTAAATACTGTGTTACTCCAAATACAGGTACACAGTGTACCTAGGAGATAATGTCTAATCACACTTGTAGACACAAGACAGCTTGAAGTCACACATTCTAGGTTGACTGCTTGCCTGTATGCTTGTCTAGGGTTTCCTGAGCTTATAAAACCACAAAAATCAATGTGAAAAAGATCCTGTTCCCTAACATGGACTACAGTATGCTTCCTGCAGTGATATGTTCTGTTTTCTTTAAATTGTTGAGCAGTTTTATTTTCCTAAGAGACTTTTGAGGATTGTTACTGAATTTTGTTACTCTCAAAAGTCAAAATACTTTTTGTATGGCTTCTGTCTTGGTATTTTGGGATCATTATGTACTGCACTGAAATGGCCTGTGCTGCATGTGCCTCCAAATTTGGAACCAAAGTTTAGGTTAGCATTTCCTGCTTTGTCATGCTGGCACGGTTGCACATGCAGTCTGCCTCTCATGTTGGTAGAGGCAGAGATTTACACTTCCAGAGTAGCTCTCCTGGTCTCTTTTTTTTGCCCCCCTCCCCCCAAAAAAACCAAATAGGACCATTTCAGACAGTAGTAAACATCACAAGTGTAAGTGTAATAATGGCAGAAATATGAGAAGCTTTCTCACAGTCTGATATTTTCTGTGGAATGGCAATGGATTTAACATGAACCTGTATGCCTGCTGATGTCATAGATCTGTATGTGAAGTGCTGGTAAAAATCAACCATTCTCATCTGCTGTGTGATGAAATTAAGCATATTGGTTTGAACTTACACCTTTTAGACCATAACCTTTAAACATGCTGTCCTTGTTTTAGAATATCTTCTAGTGAGACCTACAGCAGGCACTGCTAAGGTGTTTTTTTTGTGATGTGGAACTGCTTGGCCTTTAGTCTTCCCAGTACAACCAAGTTCAGCAAAAGTCTTAAATGTTTTAAAAATTACTTGTCTAGTTCCAATTCAGTATGTTTTTCAAGAATTTGAACCTTTCATTAAGTACTTCATTTTTTCCAATGAAAACAATTTCATCAATCTGTTCCAGTAGCCGAAAGAGGATACTTCAAACAAATTTGATATGGAAGGGGCAGTGCCATAACATAATCATTCATAATTTATTTGTGTACACTGTGTGTTTTGTCCAGGTACATTGAATAAATACAAAGTATGTCATTGGATTCATGTAGGGCACTTACAGGGTTTCCTGATGCTCAGTATACAGAATGAGTGAAAAGTGGGCATCTCTATTGCAACAGTTCTGCCCTCCCAGCTTTGAATCCCAGAATGCCACCTTGATTGTATGCATCTGTCTGTAAGGCAAACTCAGCCTAGATCTCTGCTCTGGACCTTGTGGCCTCTTGTGGGTTCATAGTTGCACTAACCTTGCTTCAAGTTGTGTGACTTCACGTAGTAAAACAAGTCAGTGATTGATCAGTGACATTAATAAACTGGACTGAACTGTATTGGTTTAGAACACCTAAGTTGCTCCTGCTGTTGTGGTGATAAACTCCAGGAAGGAATTGTGGGGGAGTCTTCAGGAAGTTATTATGAAGAATTGCTCTGTGTTCATAGGTCAGTAAGCTACTTTTAGTCAGCTTATCAGTACTCTAGATTATTAACCCCTAAATTGTGGGGAGATTTTTGTAAACAGCTCTGTCGTTTCTCCTTGTTGGTGTGTATTTTGATTAGGTTTTTTCCCTTCCAATTAGTGTTCAGGCAACTGTAGGACTTGTTACCCTTCTCCAGCCTATGGAGAGCAGAGGCCTGGCTGAGTCTGTGAATTGCAGTGACTGAGCCAGAACCAGCTGTGTAAAGTCATTGCTGTGAAGCAGAAAGGCTTCTGTAATTAGGGACTTGATCCAGGGCTTGGCAAGGTCAGTTATTTTTGGAATAAAACATTCAGAAATATTTTTAGGAAATAAAACCAAAATAATCTTAAACTCAGAGTCGTTTGAGCTCATTTTAAAGTTACGTTTGGTATGGATTGTGTTATTTTATTTTTCTTAGAAAAAGTTTATAAAGGCTCAAATAGAACCTATTTTTAGCAGCTTGCATTTACTATGCTCACTCAAATAGCTTCAAAAACTCCTGTAACTTATTGGCTGTTTATCCAATTCCAGGTGACTTCAGTAGTGATGCATTTATTAATCTGTAACTAACTGATAAGGTGCATCTTTTTCTGTAAGTTACCTTAAAAATAAGATGCAAGTTGTGATTGCAGTTGATTTTGCTGCTTAGGTAAATAATTTAAGAAAAAGTTAAAGTTCTTCCCCTTCTGGCATTATATGTCTATTACATCAGTACTTAAATGTTTCAAATGTTGGTGGCATTTTGTTCTTCATTTCAATGTGGTTTGTCAGTGTTTAGTTACTTGCTGGAATTCATTATGTATAAAAGCCCTGTTCTATGCATGTTTTATTTTTTTTAACTGTGGCGTAATTGTGAAAGATTGAAGGACTGAATTGTTTTTGAAACTTACCAAGGACTTAATCTAAATTGGAGCACTTACTAGTTAATCAAGAAATTATCACTTATATAATGTGATATTTAAAACTCAATTAGATCTGTTCTTAAATGAAAGAAAGAGGACAAACCTGTATATTAACCTGTGATTTTTGAAACTCTGTGACTTACTAATGTTGGGACCTTTCTCATTTAGGCACATGAAAGTATCTTGTGGTTTTAAGTTTGAGGTCTTAGTAAATCTACTATGTAGATCATTCCTTTATTGATCAACATGAACAGAGTCTTAAACTGCTTCCTTAACACATGCCTTGTGTTGTCACATGTGTATTATTCAATATGGAGATTGTGTATTCCAAAATTATCTGTTCTTGCATTGAAACTCATTTTCAGGCTAATTTGAGTTGCCTCTTTTGTTCTTGGCACAAACTTTTTGAGAGAGTTCCAAAATGACTGAAGTTGCGCAATTAAATAGTCTTTAAGCAGTTCATTCGGTGCCAGACTTGGAAACTCAATGTGTAAAGTTATGAGCATCTATAAAAATGATACGAAGCACAGTGAATTTTTTGTGGCATGTTTCAGGGTGGATATGCAATGAAATCATTGCCTATAGAACACAAACTTGCAATCTTTAGCAAAGCAAGCAACTGATACGCTTAGATATGTTTCTGTGACTTTGTTTTTGAAAATGGGTTTGCTGTCTCTTGTGCAATTCAGATAGCTGTTTTGTCTCTAGCATTTCTAATTGTAGAAATGGTTTTTGCTGTACAGCTTTGACTGGACATGGCTAGTTTAAGGTGATGTGTTTGGAGGTTCAGTAGTCAATTGAAGTCATAAATGGCTATTTTAAAAAAGATTTTTGGAGATAATGCCTAGGTCCAAAATACCAAGGAGCAAATTACTTGCTTTTGTTCCATTTATTTTCCTCAATACCTTAAATTTCCTTTTCTTAAATGGAACCTAGGTAGCCTGTGTTATGGACACAATGGTTGTTTCAAGAATTCTCCCTTAGTTCTATAACAGATACGCTGAGGAGTTTGATCTCTGGCTCAGCCTTAGGAAAAGTCCTCTGTCGTAACTGTGTTTGGCTTTGGAAGCCTTTTGCTAACTGATTTATCTTTAAATTTCTTTTTATTTAAGGCTATAACTTAATTTGTTCCTGGTTGCCTGAAATGCAGAAAGCTTTATGCCACCAAGCAGTGGTATGTACAAACACTGTATGAGCAACAAATAATTCATTTACTGCTAATCTGTAGTGCTAGTAAGAAATGAAACTGAAACCATGTAACTGCCTTGTAATCCTACAGAGGTTTTCCAATTAAGAAACTGTGACTAGCCCATGTCTTGGGCATTATAGTAACTCTTAGGTATTTGTTATGTAGTTAACTAAATAATTGTCTAGAACATGGGAAATTAATTTGCCTACAATAACCTTGCTGTAGTCTATGGAGGAAGACAGCTGGTTTTAGATTTTGTAGTCTTGCCTCATAGAGAAAAGATATTTTTTGGTAGCCATCCTTTCTGTAAAATTGTTGCAATTTTGTGGACTTTCAGAGTAGGAGTGCAGGAGAAATGATTGCTGCTTGAAAATCATTTTGCATTTTTTTGGGGGGGAGGGAGAGAGATGGTGTGTTAATAGAAACATGGGTTCAGACCTTGATAAATTCTACTGGACCTTCTTCAAACTCTGTTTTTGAGGTCTTCTCCAAAAGACAAAATAATTTGAGATAGAATACTGGGGCAGAGGGTGGAGGGGAAGGTTAGCTTCAATAGCGGAGGGAATGTGTCCATAATACAGTTCAGTGTTTGTGGCTGAGCCTTCCAAAGATGGACAGTCTGCAGCAAAAAAAAGGAATTATAGTATGTGCTTCCATGGTGTCTAGAAACCATGAACCAACTGCTGGATTGAATACATGTTAAGAAATTAGAGTTCAGTGAGGGATTACTTCTTGTTTGTACTGACACAAGAACATTTAGGGTTTTTAGAAATATAGCTTTAGACAGGAGGTGTTAACCTGTTCCTGTGTGTCTTGAGGTAGTATGCAAACAGAGCATGCCTCAGGTTTTCTTGTTGCTCAATTCACCTCACATGAGGATTTTATTAACTTGTGCCCCCTCTGCTGGCTGGTGTTCCACTTACAAAATAAATACAAGCTTATATAGGTGATGTACTCTTTGATTAGGCTGTTTTGGCCAAATAGCAGTTTATGAATGTTGCTTTTATGCAGCTGAAACTATGGCAAAACCCATAGGAGAATTTGGGAGAATCCGTGGTAGTGTTGAGAGTTGGTGTTTCCAGAGTACAGTTATTGTTTTGGCCTCAGTCAAGACTTCTTCAGCATTTGTCAAACCTGTTTCTTTCCCTCATCCCTGAGCCGAAGAAGTGTGATCTTTCTATTCACCCTGGGTGTGTTATATATACAGAGGAGCTAGATCTTTATCATTTTTGGGACCACACTTTGGTCTTCTAAAACATGCTATCACCTGCTTTTCTGAATGCATTTGTTTTCCCCTTAAGATTTAGAGTTCTCTTCTTTTGGTTGTAGTGAGGTGATCTCTCAAATTACGTTTAGCAGGTGATGAATTTTCCTGTGTTCTTCCTGAAACCTGTCTGTTGGTGAGGTAGGGTCCCAGCTGCCTAGTGTGAACAAAAGACAGAGCGCAAGTCCTCCCATTTTCAGTACTGTAGAGAGAGCTGAAAGATGTCAGTATTATGGCAGGATGCTTTGTCCATACTGCAGGTGTGTGTGTGGACTAGCTCTAATAGAAAAAATCATCCTGCAGCCCTTTCAGAAAAACATTGGGCATTTCTTCTTGGAGATGGTGTAATTTCCAGAATGGGGCTTTCGTTAGGTTATTTCATAAGATTCCTCTTTGTGACTAGTGTTGTTGCCATTGTCATTAATCAGGCATCAAGGGAGATTTCTGGTTTGTATTAAAATTTATTTTATGGCTTGAAATTTTAACATATTTCAAAACACCCATCCTGTGTAAAGCTCGAACTGGGTGGTGTAGCTCCCGTTAAACTTTCTTCTGTGGCTTCTGAAAGTGATCTTGAAATACATCTGCTATACAAATATCTGATCTTCTACTAAGACAACTGCTGCCACTGCAAAACTGTATTATATATTGAATAATCAACAGTATCAAGGGAACATATTGAAATCTTTATGGACAGCAAGATAGATGAGTTGGCAACTTTCTTTGTGTGTGAAGTCTATCTTTGTCAGATCTTAAGCCTGTACAGAATTTGTATGTTCTTCAGTGCTTACTCCTTCAGGCTGAAAGCAGAGAAGTTTATCTGACACTGAGGTGCTTCCACTTCATAGAATCAATTTCAGTTCTAAAACAGACACAGGAAATAAATACAATTGCAAAATTATTTTTATCATGCAGGTTCAGTCAGTTAGATAACACTGTGACAGAATTTAGCGGTGCTATATTTTTCAGTGGCCACAGAATTATGGTCCTCGTTATGGTGGCATATCATGTGAGAGGTCAGATTTATCAATGCAAATGTTGTGGTAGAATTGGACTGCCCTTTTTGCACTCTCCCACCCACAACATATTCTTCCTTGTGTTCTCATAGATCAAAGTTTAGTACTGTAGTGCATTACATGTATTTGCCTGGTTGTGGTGTGTGTCGACATACATTTGAAAATCCATAAAGTCAAAGTAATTTTTGTAGAGTTTAATTGCCAGCTATAAATTGACTGAAATACTGCTGTGATGCCAGTGTATTCACCTGTGCTTGTGACTTGGGAAACAGTTGTGCAAAAGCATGAAATACACTTGGTTCTATAGGACTTGCCAAGTACAGTGATTAATTCTGTGGGGATACAGGAAATAGCCAAAGCTGCTGAAAGTGCGAGTGCAAAGTGTAAGAAGTTGCACAAGATGCTGCAGTTCTTATATAACTAATGATGAGAACAGTTGTTAATACCTCTGTGTTCTTGACTGATAGTGTTCTGCCTTGAGCAATGAAGGGGAAAGTCTCCAATAAATGTTAATGTCTTAGACATTTCATGATTTTGCTAAAGCGTAACTGAAGTTTCTAAGAAACAAAAAAAAGTGAAAACTGTTATGGATTTGGACCATCTGTTTTAGTTTGAAATTCAAGCTCAGTGTTTTGATATTTTTTGAAGCTGTTTATCAGTTTAAAAATAGCTTTAAAGCTAATAATTTTTGTCATTCTGACTTCTAGATTTCATTTTAAGTTATTGCTTTTGAACAATGGTTGCTCACAGATTCTCAGGAGAATTTGAGATGCTTGACCTTCTAAATTATAAAAAACCAAGAGTGAATAAAAAAATTGATACTGCAATTTTGTATTTCCTGGCCACATGTCTAAATTTGACCGAGTTAGGGCTGATACTTCTGAAAATGAAAAGGCTCTGCTGAGATAATATAATGGGAGATAGATGTACAATGCAGCTTTCAGAGTTTGGTGATTTACTGAATTGAAAGTGTAGCTTTTAGACATTTCTTGTGATCTCAAAATGCGTTTTTTCCAGTTCTTATGGATATGTTCTACTAAAAAATATGCACTCCAGTTCATGTCTATTTTCAGCTTCCAACCTTTCGTGGGCTTGAAGTTTCTGTACTACTAAAAACTTATTTTTGTAGTAGTTGCTTATTGTGTCATTTTTAGTCTTTGATTTGGTATGTTTTGGTCACATTTCTACCTCATCCATTTCTTCAGTTCTGCAACATTTCTGACTCTGAAATTAATATTTAAATATGTGCTTTGAGATAACAGTAGTCTTTATCTTCTCTTCCTGCATATATAATATTGTATACTTGCATATGTAAAGGTCAGAATTGGTCTTGATCTGCTTTACCTCTACACTTGGAAGAAAGAAAAAAAAGTCATACGTGTATTATTAATTAGTCACGCTGAAATTTGATGCTAAGCTTACTTGCCAGTGGGAGTGAATTCTTAGTTGTGAGAGCCTTAACCAGGTAATAACGTGTCTTGATAATTTGATACACTTCTGGCTTGATGTGAGGCTCCCTCTGAGAGCATCACACAAGCTGGAGTGGCATGGGGATGCCTCTTACTGTGACCCCTTGTGAGTGGTGTGGAGCTCAGTGGTGCTCTGTATTTGTGTGTTATCTGAGCACAGAACTGCTTCATCTGGAGACCAAGGGAAAGGCAACCAATGCAGCTGAGCTGCTTTGTGTTTTGAAGCAGTCATGAAGCTGTCAAATTGTTCAAATGGAAGTGTTGTGTAATATTAAGTTAGCTTTAAGGCTTTGAATCTCTTGCTTGTTCCTTTTTAGTCAAGCAAACTTTCCCTGGTATTGTTACTGAGTTTTAAGTAATTTTGTTTCCAGAAGAGGTCTGTGGGCTTTTTGTTGTCTTGGTGCGCATCTGTCCTTGAAAATGTATATTGTGAATGTAAAAATCCTCCTCATACCTTGTTACAGGGTGGTCAGCCATTAAAACTGTAGGTGCTTCTTCCTTTTTTCACCACTGCTAAAACTTTGAGAAGGAAAAGCAGTGTGTTAAAAAGAATTTGCTTCTGAAGTAAATAAAACCTCATGCTGGTTAGCTAGTTATCAGAGTAAGTTGTAAACAGGCTTATTATTTATACCTTGCTATCCTGAGATGCTTTCCCCAGTGCATTGCAGCATACCTGTAAGCTGCCAAAGAGATGGTAGTGTACACTGTCACTCCCTGTTCCTCTGCTTATCCAGAATAATTGGGCTGGACTGAATTAATTACCTATGCATTTACAGTCAGTCATGTTGCTATATATTTTGAAGACTGATATTTCAAAGATTTGTAAATGCTGTTTTTTTAAAAAAGTGTATTTCTAGGGGGAGAGAAATAGAAAGTAATTTGATTACTGTAGAATTAGATTAACTAGATAGAAATAAAGTTCTCAACCAGTTGTTGACAGAAGTGCTGCAGTTTAGTTAAAAGAATTGGTAAGTTTTCTGGAATTCAATTTTATGATGTCTGACTGTTGAGAGTTTACATAAATAAGAGGGGGTTTTGTTGGAGGAATACTTGACTCAATACTGGTTTTAAATGCCTTCATATAACTAAGGTGAGGAGCAGGTCAGAAGAGTCAGTGGTCTTTAAAAAGTAATGACATGGAAATTTTAAATCAAAAGTAGTAAATCTCAGTAATAGGCTTTTTTACCAAAATTCTTCCATGATACATTTTAATTATCTTTCTGAAAACAATTGATTATTAGTATGTGAGTGACTATCCTTTGTATATGTAAAATGCTTGTGAAATTACAAAGAGTAGCCTGAGGATTAAGGCATTTCTCCCTCAGACGTGTTTCATAGGGAACTCAAGTGTAACAACTCTTGTTTTCTTCCTTATAATGTCATGAACATTCTAACACCAATTGTTTAAAGCTTAAACTTTGGATGGGAAAAAAAACTGTGACAAAGTACAGTTAAGGAATAAAAAACTTTTTCAAATGATGAGGATATCCGGATAAAAGGTGTTGTCAGAGATGGGAATTTTAATACTTGTATTTGAATTGCACCAGCATATTAACTTAGCATTGCTTATGACATTGTAAACATTATAAATCTGTATTTTTATTAGTTGTCAATTCATTTTTACAATAACTTATTAGCAGTAGAGTTCAAGTATTTTTATGGGCAGTATTCGTGAGAAATACCTATTTATAAACCTTGCTTTCTGTGTTATTTCAGTGCAATGTAATTAGCTTCCAGCTGATGTTTTGCAGTTGTGGTAAACTATTAGTTGGTAGAAAAACATACTGTTAAGAATTAAATAAGGCTAAATATTCTTAGGAAATTATTTTAATTAAAATGGAGTGTTTCGAGGGTTCTTAAATCCTTTTGAGTAATTGTTTAAATTAAATTACAGAGTAGCTTGGCTTTCATGGGAGAGATTGATCTTTGTTTTAATTTGATTTTTGCTTATTTTTTGTAGTAATGGTATGCTATTAGAAAAGAAATCTTAAATTTTTTTTTCGCTAAGGTTTGGGAAAATATGGACCATTATGATTGTGATGCTGCCACAGTAGTAAAACTAGATACCCTTCAGGAAATATATTTGAGATTGTTAAATAATAGTTCTGTTTGAAACACAAAATCAGTAGATGATCTTTTATATTTAATGGGTTCTAAAAATGGATTTGAAAAGTCTTTTAAAACCTGTTAGTTCTCCCTCCACGTTTCTAGAGTAAATCGCAGCCATTCATGAGATAGTTTGTCTTTATAAGCAGAACTAGGCTGTGGATTTAGTTACATTTTTCTTTGTTTCCTGAGGAAGAAAAACAAGGCCTTGAGATCAACAAGAGAAGAACAGGACCTACTAAACAAAATCTTGTGATGACTTTTATTCAGTCCATTATTAACCCTAGGTAGAGTGAAATGTGTTACTTAAGCTTGGAGTTGATGTATCTGTGGAATGCTTTGGAATTCTTTTTCAGAAGGCACAGAAAGCTCCTAGAATACTGGTAGTAGATAAAGGAATACCAATAACTGACCTCAAGTTTTTGCCACAGCTAGGCTAGCTGCCTGTCTTGCTGGGATCCTGGAATATCTTGCCTTGTATATGTTTCTATCCTAAATGATACATATAGAAAGTTTATCTATTTTTCAAGTATTTGTTTCTGAAGTAGATTTTATGTATGCATGGTGAACCACTTTGATCAGAATGGAACGGGTGCTATTTATGTCAGTCTTAATACATAGAGTAGTAGTTCTTAACCTGGGGGTCATGATCACAAGATACCATGCAGTTACTTTGGTTGGACACAAAGTAATTAAATCGCACAAAATCAGTCCCAGAAGAGGGGGAATTGCAAGTACCTTTTGAGGAGATGGTTTCTTCCCTAAACAGCTGCTAGTTTGTCAGAATACGTTGGCAAGCCTTATTCTTGAAGTCTTGTGTTAACCATTTTTGCTGTTTCTGTATGCACTCATTAATACAGACATGCTAAGTGTCCAGCATTCCGTGGTCTGAGTGTAAAAAGGCTCAGAAACCCACTGTGCTGCAATATGCAGTACATGAGAATAAATACCTCAAGCTTTGTTGTTTTTTTAGTCGATATCAGTGGCTATTTAATGACTGAACAGAGTTTGTTGCATCATTTTAAGTAACTGCTTTCTTTCCTCTTAGGGACGGAACCCTTTTTTTCTGGAGCCAGCAATAATTATAACAGTTACTGATGGAAGTAAATTAACTACTACCAGTGGGATACAGGAGGAGGTAAGATCTAACCTCTGGTTACAGTAATGTGTACTAAATATTGTTTAAACATTGATACTGTTTACAGTAGGAGAATAAGTGGCTCCTCAGAAGAATGCTCATTAATAGCTTAAACTTGCTTGTCTTGATTAATTTCAAGTGATTTATTTTAATTTCAAGTAATTTTATGCAATAGTACTATGAAAAACCAAATAACTGTTTCCTTCATGTAACAGAAACCTGTGATGCAATTGTTGGTCTGTTTAGTAAAATGAGTTTGCCCTTTCTGTCTAAGGAGTTCATGGCTTTTAAACTATGTTAGCAGAAAAAATTGATTTCTATAAAGCATGTGTGTCCTTAATTGGTCTTGATACAAGACCAATTTTTGTATAGACCCGTTGAAGTAATGATTTCCCAAAGGATGTCGTCACTAGGGAGTGTGTGAAACATGTACTACTTTCACACTGAGTTCTTAAAAAGATTATAATCAAATCAGTAGTGTTTATAATTCAAGGTAAGAACTGAAGAAATATATTCCAAGTTAAATCTGTAGAGCAGTTTAAAATCAAGTTCTTGATGTATGGAGTACCCACTCAGACATCTGGCAAACTCAGAGGTACAGCAAATGCTGAGGCATTGAGCTATTTTAACTTACTGGCCATTTTGAGTTCTTTCCTTAAAAAGATGCAAGTGGTAGGATTGGTCTGGCCAGCTCAGTGTCCATTCCATGCAGTAGTGAAAAAAAAAAACAAGTCAAAAACCAAAACAAACTATAACAAATCCCTAAGCTCATTTCCTTTTCAGGGAAAAGGTTAATATCCAAAGGTCCATTTTAAAACTTAAGCAGGGAATTCAGACTTTTGCTTGTGCTGCACCACATTTGACTGTACAGATTAACTTTTACTTTGCTGTTCATTAGTTACTCAGATTTCTCCTAATAATCTATTATATTGCATTCTTACAGCACTTACAGAATTTGTCTGTATGAAAAGTGGTATTTGAGTGGTTTTGTAATATGTCTGACTTGAAGAGGGTTGAATGATTGTGTAATTCTGTGTGGACTCCTAACAAGCATAGCTAGTAACTGAAAGGGAATACCTGGATACATGGTAACAAGTAGGTTATCTGTGTGAAATCTAACTTCCATCGTACTTTTTTTTACCTATTAAGCTATTTTCAGATGAATTCCGTGATAGAATGTGTGCAGTCCAAAATACTGACTAGAGTAGTCTGACACTCTTAGGGTCCTCTGCAACATACAGTGCTGTTAGCAGCAGAATACTGTTTTGGGTAATCTTACAGCTGTGTGCGTTGTTTGTTGAGAAGAATCTCTGTTGCCAGATGACTTGTAAAATCTCACACTGACATACTGGAGTGAGGAACACCAAGGTGCCCAGAGGGTGAAACTCATAACTTCTGGGTAGAGGCTGAGAACTGGGTTTGTTCAGTCTTCAGAAGAGAAGACTGGGGAGTGCTTTACCACCCTCTGCAACAGTTGAATGGGACAGGGAGCTTATCTTTTCCTGGAGGTACCCAGGACTGAGATAGGAGGCAACAGCTGCAAGTTGTCCCATGGGAAATTCTGATGAGGTATCAAGAAAATCTTTAACTGTGTTGGTGACCAAACACTGGACATGTCCAGCAGTTGTGGAGATGGTAAAAGCTGCATTGGACAAGGCCCTGAGCAGTCAAAAGCCTCTGGACTGTGTAACTGTCACGTGCTCCTCCTGGTGTACGCAGTGCTATGATTCTGTTACATCTCCTTTCATTGTTGCTACTCAAAATGATTTAGGTAAGAAAGCTGCCTTAGTAGTTAAGCTCTTTCTTTTACAACATGAATCAGGACTTTTATAGCCAGCCAGTCTTGTTTTTTTCCCTTTTCAGTACAATAAGTTGTGAGTACAACTTCTTCATCTTAGGCTTCACAAGAAGACATTTTCCTGGAGTCAGGCAGCCATTTGGTCATACATTCACATCTTTAAACTGCTGTAACTGTCTCAACTTAGGCTGAGACAAAGGTGGCTGCATAAATCTACTAAATTCAGACTTGGCTCATGAGCAGTGCTGATTCTTTAGTGTGTGTGATAAGTGTGTGCTGCAACCAGAGTTTGTGTTGTGATCATGTCAAATCAGGTCCAATGTTACAATTTTGTGATTGTTAAATTGCATTCTAGAAATGCAGAATTTGCTCTAATAATAGTGAATTAATGTGGGGTTTTTTGTTATAAATAAGCCAATGTAGAGGTGTGCCATTCCTCCAGAAGGCAAAGTGACCACTGTTTTTCCTGCAAGACAAAATTTGAATGCAAACAAGTTTGTATGGTTTTCCATATGTGTGTACTGGGTGTATGTTTCATACCCAGCAAAGGATGTGATTTTTTTCTCCTTTTTTGGCCTTAGGTGTACTGGTAGAAACATTCTTAACACTATCAAAGAGAAGAGTAACAAAGCATTGAAGGGTGCTACTGTCTTTCAGGGGTGATCTTTTGCTGTTGTCAGTGTGTGTCCTATTGATCAGAATTTTTCTTAGTCTACCCTGAGTGTCCTTGACAGTTACCTCTCAAGTTGGACATGCAGAAATGAACTAGAATTAGTACAGGAACACCACCCTGGAGATGTGGAAGTTCATTGCTCCTCTTTGGTTCACTAACAAAGCTTTTTCAGCCACTTTCAAATGTCTGTTCTGTTCTTTGGGTTTGACTTCGGGGAGGCTTTTCAGAGTTGGTGTTGGAAGTGATCATATCCCACTGGCTATGACAACAGTGGTTTTACTTCCTAGCATTGACTGAGGCAGTGTATTTTTAGTTCTTTTAAGGCATATGTACAAGGGAACCAACAATGTTGGGCTTTGGTGTTTTGTTGCAGTTTTTTTTGGAAAGCCTGTGAAGCCAGCATGGAACCTGGAGGCAAGTTTTCTCAAAGCTTTGTCATTCAGATGAATATTTGCATTCTTACCAATGAAATCAGTTTATCACTATGGGAACACTGTCATTTGCCTTAGTGTGAAGCAGTCAAGCTTAAACCCTGTTTCAGAGCTCTTGCTGAATTCTTCAGATGTCCTGTTCCTTTGTGGATTTTAAAATGGATGTTGCAGATAGAGCTTTGCCCTTTCCTGAGTGCTGCTTTGTCTCTCATGGGTGTGGTTATTCTGACTGAAAACAGAAATTATATTGTCTATGCAGTTTTCTCCACCTGCACAAGTCAGTAACACTTCAGTTCTGTTCCTTCTGGCACTGCTTTTTAATGCATCAGTGCCAGTGCACTGAAAAGTGCCAGCATCAATTCTATGTTCTGTATGGCTTGTTGACCAGACTCTTCCCTGGATTCACTAGTTTGAGTCAGAACTTAAGGAGGGGATGGGCTCATACTGTTGGCCAACCATCATTAATTAGTTGGTCTCATGTTATGGATTCCTTATGGAATGGCCTTTGCTTCTGGCCAGATCCCTCAAATTCAGTCTTAGCCCTTTCTTCATATTTCATTAAGCAAATGCTTAAATGCTTGAAGGATTTCTTACCCCTCTTGACATTATGAAATAACATACTTTTTGAGTTTTACAACAGCTGAGCGATGTTCCCTTGTCCTCCCTCAACATACCCTCTAAGTAGCATTAAACTTGTCTCTAAGACTGAAATAGAGTTCTTAGCATATTGATACATTCTGATAAATTATTATAAAAGCAAAAAGCACGAGCAATGCTGCTTGGTTTCTGTATGTTGCTATTCCTCTGATCTTCCAGTTATGAGAGGCTATTAGAGGAAGAATCTGTGGTTTTCGTGCTACTTCATCCCACAGCTGTTTGGCATTGTCACTTTGATCCTTCCCAGAGCTAATCACCTTGCATTGCACTTGTAACAGCTGTGACAAGTGTCACAGCAAGGTTCTGCTTACTGTCGAGAATAATCAGGAACTTTAAATGCTCTATTATGTTTTTTATCATAGTTTCTCCAGTTAAAACTTCTGATTTCTAAACAAATTCTGCAAGAAATATATGGCAAATATCATTAAATGTATTCTTTCTTTTATTTATTATTCCTGTTAGCAGAAGTTTTTGGGTTCACAGCACTTGACACTTGACACTCCAAAGGTCTTGATGTGTAAATTCTTAATGTGTAACTGTCAGCTCAGGGAGTGCTTGGTGGTGGCTAATGCTGGCTGTGGAATGGCCAAGTATATCATGTATTGACATGGTGTGTCAGTTGACCTTGATGTCTTTGGGATCTCCTTGAGTTATCTCCCATGGAAGAACAATTTGTCTTCCTATGAGTTATATAACTGCATAGGATTGGATGGAAAAAGATGGGAAAACATGATGTTGTTGATAACTGTAAGTAGAGTTTCTCAGTCTGTCAAGAGCTGATGTTCTCAGCTGGGCTTGAATGGTTATCTGTCCTTAGTCCTTTAAGGATGAAAGGCTGCATTTGCTTGGAATGTGAGATGACTTGTCCTTTTTTTGGGTACCAGAAGGGCATGCAAGGAAGGTTACTTGCCAATAGATTTTTTTTTTTGTTTGGTACAGGAAGAGAAGTTGACTGTTGGCATATTTTTTAGTGCCTAGTCTTCTAATGCCCTTTTATGAGATATCAAGATGGAGCTTCCTGTTACTACATGGGTACTAAAGCTTCAGCAGTGCTATTGGTGCCCGTTGTAGTGGGTGATCCTCTATTGCAGCCATTGCCAGAAGATCATTGTCTTTGTCAGACTGCCCTGTCAGTGTAGTGTTCTAATGCTTGTCTAGCTTTTTTCATCCTAGGGTCTCTAGGATCCTCTTTTTTTTTCTCTACCGCCCAGGATTTTAGACTGTGCTGCTTCTCATGATTGCATAAATGTAGGTAGAAACAAGGACTGAGAATAAATGAACCTGTTCACCAATAACCTTGTACTGAAGAGGTCTTCTAGAACACTCTTATCTTCCACCCCCTTGTAGTTCTGGAATATTTTAGTTGTTTTAAAGGCAGGAAGAGTGGCATAAGGCACACACTGATTGTGTAGTTACATTATCATGGTGGTATTTGGGAATGGTAGGGCTTCTGTGTGCCCCTACAAATGAATGATGAGACAAGACAGCTGATTTCTAGTACTAAGCTGGGAGGACACTTGTTGTCTATATACAGTCAGATGTTGAAGACCACAGTTGGTAAATAACCTTCCCTTAGTTCAATCTACCTTTGTTTCATATTGGTTGTTGAGAAAGAGGAAAATGCGTGCATGCCTTCATATAAAAATATGCGTGGGGAAAGAAATGAAATGCAGGATGTAGAATTCTAGGCTCGTCTTAGTTTCTGCTAGGTATGCAGTTGCTATGGTAATACAATACCAGTTAAAAAAAAGGTAACTGGAGATGACAAGACCAAGTTACTGATGTCTGTGGATGCGGTGATTTGAATCTATAACTTTGCCAGTATAAATGGTAAAGGATATTAAACTTAATTGGAATTAAGATTGTTGGAAGGAAGGTGAGGACATTTGACTTGGCGGTGATTGCTTTGCATTTTGTCTTAGTTTGCAAACTTTCCTCATAGTGATCTGTGCATCATGCAGTGGCCACCTTCTGACTATTTGGTTTTAGAGTTCTCTACATACAACTACCTGAGCCAATGAAATATTTTGTAGCTTGAGGTAAACTGAACTCAGGATACTGTTGGTACAGGCTCTAATGGAATACTTATATATATAAATATTCATAGTAAAAAATATGTATATATGCTGCCCGAAGGAAAACAGTGCTGTTACATAGATGTAACAGGTTTGTTTGCTGATCAAATGTACTCTTTGGAAATAGTATATCTTCGGTCAGATCTAAGTAGGAAAGCTTGAATGGAATTCCTTAATACCCGCAAGCCAGGATGGTGGAGTCCTTGCAAATCAGTCTTCTTACAGTTGGGATTCCAGGCTGTTAACTAAGAATGTGGCACTTCTTTTAACTGAGTTACCATTGTCAGGCAGTCGTTATGGCTCTTTGTATAGAGGGGAAAGACATGCATGTCAAGCAGTTAGTTATAAATCACTGAGTTCCTTCCCTTTGACCAGTTTCGTGTAAAACATGAAGCATTTGGAGAAAATAGTTCTGTTCTTACATGTGCTCTGTGCTTGCCTAACCAAAAAGAGAAATTCTGGGGGAATCATCAGGTGCGCTGAAAAGTCCAAAATACTCTAATTCTTGGCCATATTTTGAGTAGTTTTGTCATGTTTGTTATTAATTGCAAGATTGTACAATAGATTGATTACTTTTCAAACAACCAGGTATGTGTTTTTCCCAGTATGAGATGCTGCAATTATGTAAATAGAAATAGCTGCAGGATCTGGTTTTGGAAATCAGGCTTTAATGCTTTCAAGCTATCCCTTAAAAATAAGCAAGCAAAAAAACCTTTTTAACAGCTTTTTGTAATTTCTCTAACCACTATGAACTAGAAATGAAGGCAATATATAATGAGTGCTTGTGTGGATTTGCATCAAGTTTTGAAACAGACCAGTACTTTCTTGCTAGCATTGAGCTGAGCGTTGAGAACTGGGATTTTTTTGAACGCTGCATGCGAGTAAATGAGGACATGTTGGGTTTGCTTCAGCACGTGGACTTTAACTCCCTTGTGTTCGGTGTGCTAATGGAACTGTTTGCACCACTTGAGTCATTGCTTTGGGGATGGTTTTTCCCCTTTTGTTGCTGTAGTGCTCCAGGTGAAATGAGAATTTTGCTTGTGCTAACATTGTTATCATCAGCCAGGGATGTATCAAAATTTCTGGAACTTGGAATTACTTGTTGCAAATCTGTCTGTTCGGGCCTTCTGCAGTTAAATGTTTGGATAAGCTTTCTTTTTCTCACTAATCTGTGTGAAGCATCCGGATGCAAAAAGAGCATCTAGGACCTTGTGCTGTCCTTTAGAAGCTTGTCTCAGTTTTGTTAATGAGGTATTAAGTGTGTGTGGAGAGAGAAGTGTGTTTTTATAGAGTACATTGCCATTGCTATGAAACCTGATTTTTTGTTTCTTTTAAGAGCTGTGTATTCACAGATTTAAATCCCTTTCCAGCTCCATTTACCTCTCAATTCTCCTTTACCTGGAAGTGAGTTGACTAAGGAACCCTTTCGATGGGATCAGAGATTATTTGCTTTGGTTCTTCGTTTGCCTGGTATTACAGCACCAGAATCAGAACAGATGACAGGGGTGCCTGTGGATGACTCTGCTATCACACCTATGTGTGAAGTCACAGGAGGTGAGTACCCTTGTTCCCCTTGACAAGTCATTGCTTTCCAAAGTGTAAATTAATTCAGTTTAGTTAAATTAATTGTGTGATTCCATGTCATGGAATAAGGATTTCTAAGTTCTTACACTCTTGTAAGAACTCTCAAGACTGTTATAATGAAACTAAAGACACTTAAGCATTAATCTTGGAAGAGTGAATCTACTTTCTTCAGAAATGATTTGTAAGAAAAGTTAATTTTTCCCTACTACACCTTGGTATTGCAATTACAAATTGTAATAATTGAGTCTGTTCTGCAGTACCGTTTTTGTTAATTCCTGTCACACTATTGTCTAAAAAAGCCAAAGTGAAGGAAGTGGGGTGTTTCAGGTTTTTTCCCTCCAGAGCACACAGAATGCCTTTCAGAATGCATAATAATTCTACAAAATGGATGCTTTTCTCAGTTACAGATCATATTGCTGATATCTGAGCAATTATATTCCAGATCAAACTCAGGTATTGAGTTTATTACATTTTAAAAGTATGGTGATTCTTCTAATGCATTAGAGGGGATGTGATAAAGAGGAAACAAAGGGCTTTGAAAAGTATTCCAAAAGGATTTGATTCCACTGCTTTGATTGTATGTAGGTTGTACAGGCAAGTGCTTTGACTGAAATTTGTGGACAGTTCAAGTGTTGATGTCTGTCACAAGGGGGAGCCCATTTTCCATGAATGCCAGCAAGAATTTGAATTAGTCATTAAGGGTCGAAAATACAAACATTTCCAATGAGACACTTGTCAGTGCTTCACTAGGCTGCCTTGCTGATTAAACAAAGAGGGAGTGTTCAGGAGAAGCTTTAAATCAGTGATCCATACATAAATCTATGTGTGTGGTGGTTGAACAGTTTTCAATGATGCAAGTTAAAATAAGGGCAGAAACACTGAAGAGCTTTAACTCTGTCTGTTTTGTTCTAGGTCGATCATATTGTGTGTGCTCTCCAAGAATGCTGAATCAATGTCTTGAGTCATTGGTGCAAAAAGTGCAAAGTGGAGTGGTAATAAATTTTGAAAAAGCTGGACCAGATCCCTCACCAATTGATGGTACTTGAAATTCTTTACACTGTGGTATCAAATAAGAGATGACTGTCATCAGTGTAACTTAGTGAACTTAATATAGTAGTTGTCAAGTCAAGAGGGAAGCTATTGCAGTTTGAAAGACTTAACTACAAAAAGAACCTACCTGTTAAGTCTAAAACTTTGCAGTGTCTCAAAATACTGGCTGTAGCTGCCAGACATTCTGCATTTGGTCAAACCACTCAGGTAGTCTTAAATGCATTTGTTAATGGGATTTATGGGTTTTAAGCAGTTTTTAACCAGGTGGAAATGTAAATAACATGATATGGAAAGACCTGGGCTTATCCTTTTTTCTTCAGTATATTAAAGTGGCTGTGTTAAGAGTTAAAACAGCAAATGCAGCTGTGTGGCATTAATTTATCATTCTAAATGAGAAATGAGACTTAGCTGTCTTTGGATGTTACTGAGAAGCTTGTGAGATGTTTTTAAATTTTACTTTGCTGCAATAAAAATTACGGCTGTATTAGTCATGTATATCACTTCTTAAATGCTTGAATTTGAAGGTTATCTGTTTATGACAATGGAGGAAAAAGAAACATAATGAAGGGCTCTAGATAATTGCCTTCCTGGGCTCTCATCCTGTAAACATTCAATGCTTATTTGATTTCTCAGTTTGTGTCTTTGTAGACATGCTTACTGACAACTATCTGCTATTCTTAGAAATAATAGTAACTACAGGGAGGGCTTCTGTGGGATTGTAAGTCTTTGACTCTTCACAGAAGTTACTTAATATTGTTCCTGAGTTTTAACACTATTTTGACTCCAAGACTTTTTCTTCTGTAGATGGGCAGGTGGAGATATCCAGACCCTTTGGACCCCAACCTTGGCACAGCTGTCACAAACTTATCTATGTCAGACCAAACCCTAAAACTGGGGTTCCTATAGGACATTGGCCTGTTCCTGAATCCTTTTGGCCAGATCAAAATTCTCCAACACTGGTATGTACGGAAGATAAAGCAAAGGGTTTGTGCATGCAGGAATACTCCAGTATTTCCTATTCTGAGATTTTTTGTTTTCAAATCTTGATGTATGTATTGCATTGTAGCAAATGTGGAAGCAGTGGGACCCAGGGAGTGATGCATGCAAGCCTATAAACTACAGATGAGCAAATAACATGGGGTTTTCTTTTTAACAACTTTGAAGCATTAGGAAACTGCCTGTGACAGATTTTTGACCCAGAACATGAATGTGTTTGTTTGAACCCTGTTGAATATCAAATGGTGGCATTTGGTAAAAGCCTATTAAATTCTATTGCCTCATAGAGGTTATTAATAAAATAAATATAATCTTGACAACTTGAATCCCTGTGGTAGTTCTGCTTTCATTCTAGTTAAGTGAATATAATTTCATCTGCTGTGTAGCCACAACTTCAATTTGTCCAAACTGATAAAACCTTAGCTTTTAAATTTATTAAGAATTATTTTGTTCTTTTTCATGAAAGAATGTATGCCACTGTCTTTTCATCTGAGAACTAGTAATTAGTATAGTATAATGAATTTTTGTGTTTCTGTTTATATTTGAAATTATTAAAGTAGAAATCCTGCAGTTGTGTAATGGTTACCTACATTTCATGATGATTTTTGCTGAATTCTTCTGGGCTTTTTTGCTGTGAAATGGATGTGCTGACTAAACTTCTCGTAAATTTTATCTCTTGGTTAGAAAACAGATGAAGTTGTTTGAAATAGAGGTTGTTTTGTTGAGGAGTGATTGAGTATGAAATTTTAGTCATATTTGCAGATTTTGACATTTGGCATCTGTGGCCGTATTGGTTGAAGGATGTTGATGTTCTTCTGAACTGAAAGCATATATGAATAAAAGTGGATTTTCTGTAATCATTAAAAAAACAAGAGGTCATTATGTAGTGGATATTTGAAGGCTGTTCTGCAGGAAAGCTGGTCCTGTGTATTCCTTGTAATCACTGTCAGTAGCGTATCTGCCTCCGTTTGCCGTGTAGAGTCTGTACAGTTTGCTACTCAAGATCTTAAGATTGATAAAATACATCCTGCCAAGTGAAAAGTTATTGAATGAAATATTTGAAAAGCCTGAAGTTTACTTATTCAAATTGCAAAAAGATGAGATTTTTTTTTTCTGTTGTAGTGTGTATAGCTCTCATAACTCTAAAGCACTGTCATGTGCAGCTGAATTCTTGCTGACACCAATTGAAATTGAGTTGTACCTTCCTCATGCAGTGTTGGTGAGCTAAGTTGCTGATAGTATTTCAAGACCTGTATTTCAGTACTGTTCTAACAGTAGTGTTCAAACACAGCATATGTTGTAATCCGTGTGTATGTAGGTAGCATATCTTGTCTGCTTAAGAGTTCGTAGTTAAATACTTAACTTTGCCTGCCTGTTACCTGATCCACAGTGGAGTGGTCTCAAACACTAATTGGAACAAGAACTTAAGTCTACTGTGGCTAATGATGCCACCAAGGCTTTCTTAAATGTATATGAAAATATGCTAATAATTATGCTGGCAGATCAACATGTAAATGGCTGCTTCAATTGCTCAGAGGTAAAAATAGTTCTGCTATGCAGCAAAGGATTATTGGGCTTCTCAAGTCTGAGTAGTCAATTTCTTTTGTAGCCTTTTTGTTTCTAGTCTAACTTTGAAGGCTTGGTCAAAAACACCACCACAACTATTTACTAGTCATATTATTTGAAAAGAGTTGTTCTTTATCCATTTGGTTGGGCCTCCTGTTTGGTGTCTGGTTGGAGAGCCCACTTTCCTCGGGGTGGAGATACTCAAAGCAAGACCAGCTGTCTTGGCTGATGACTTGTTTGGGTGGGTTATCCTCAAATGAAGAGCCTAGAGTTTAGAAGTAACAGAATTGCTTTCAGTGTGAAGTGGTAAGATGGTCCAAGAGACCTTTTGTTTCTCTACTGCATCTTGTGTATTTGTGAGTTACCTTTTTGTAAATAGAGTAAATGGAAGGAGGCTTCCCAATTGGGCTCTTACTCAGATTCTAGTGGCCTTGGGGAAAGGCTCAGAGTAAGTATAAGAGCTTATATTTCTCCCTTCAATGGAAGGTGTAGAGCTCCAATTTTCATCACACTGAAAATCAGCTCTCCCTTTTAGCAGAAGAAATTCCAAGTTGTTAACTTCTAACTTGAGACACAAAGGCCTTTTTCCTGTGATTAGTAAAAAGATTTTAAAAATCCAAACACTGAAATTCCTGGAATTTAAATAACTTCTTTTCCTCAGGTCTAGTTAAAATGTGAGTTTTTAAAGTTTGATTTTTTTTCTGAATACACACTACTCTTGGTCTTTATAATTGTTCGAATTTTGTGCCTGGTAAATTTGCCAAGAAGGAAAAGCTTCTGGCAAAATCAGCAAATGAAGAAGTACAGCACCTGCTTAGAGCTCTAGGGAATGAAAGTGGACATGTCCCAGAATAACATTGAGGATGTTTTTTGTCCCCACTAGGACTTACTCCCATCTGTTCAGCTTTTGGGTAAATGCAGGAAGTCTTAGTTGCATATTGCTCTAGACTTACTATGTGAAGTAATTGTCATTTATTTAGAAAACAGGATTCCTTCAGAATAAGACAGTGCTAACATCATAAATTGCTTAGGACTCATTAACAGTAAATGAATCCTGCGCTAAGTCACTTCCTTAAATACATGTGTTTTCAAAGGATCTGTATTGCTTCAGTTGTCATAGCACAAATGCATTTTAATTGTTGTGCAGCCTTACTAACACTGGAATACTTTGTTTAGCCACCTCGCACATCTCATCCTGTGGTGAAATTTTCGTGTACTGACTGTGAACCGATGGTCATTGACAAACTGCCTTTTGATAAATATGAGTTAGAACCTTCACCACTGACCCAGTTTATCCTGGAAAGAAAATCCCCTCAGACCTGCTGGCAGGCAAGTAGAATGCATGCTGAATTGAAGTTTATGGAATGCTGTTTTACATGTATCTTATTTTACAATCAAAATAGAGGTAAACTTTCAGAACACAGTACTTGAAGTGTAAATCCAATGTAATGTGTTTTATTGCAGGTGTATGTGAGCAATAGTGCAAAATACAGTGAACTTGGTCATCCTTTTGGTTACTTGAAAGCTAGTACAGCGCTGAATTGTGTGAATTTATTTGTGATGCCTTACAATTACCCAGTCCTGCTTCCACTGCTAGGTAAATACCACTCCATACAAATTTGCTTATGTGGTAGGTAATTGAAACATATCATCTAAGCAGATTACTGTAATTAATGCCAGTATTAATAACACCTGGAGAAAGGTAGAATCAGTAGTTTGTTTCACTTCTTTCCGATTGTCTGGCCTTCATGACTCAGACTCAGTGTCTAAGATGATTTCCTCAATCATCATTTGCAGATATGTTTTGATCTCACTTTCATTGTTTTAAGAGCCATTTTTCTTAATCTGTTGTCTCAGTACCAATTCAATTTGATAATTTATCAGGTTCTGTTTTTGGCTGCAGTGTTAATCTTGTGTGTTTGGCTTAGTTTGTATATATATTGATTTGTAGATAGTAATTTAATAATTGAGGAATTTGCATTTCTTCAAGAGATTCTTCAGCTAGAATTTTATTTTTTAGAAAAAAAAGATGCAATGGTATTTAGCCATGCCTTTCATTTTGTTGCTTTGCTTTTTTTATAACTATTAGATGACTTGTTTAAAGTACACAAGGCAAAGCCTACGTTGAAATGGCGTCAGTCATTTGAAAGCTATTTGAAGACAATGCCTCCTTATTATCTTGGGGTAAGATGACTGTTTTAAAATTTCTTTAGTTTATAGTTGTCTTTCCACTATGGATGTAGTCTCTATTTGAAGTAGAATAAGCATTAATTAAGGAGAGAATAGTTGGAATGCTATGGAACTTTCTTAATTTCATAATACCTTGGGACTTGCATATAAACTACATTTTTGTTAACTGATTCTGTATAAATTGAACTATTTTAAAACAACAAAAAATTATGCCCTGAGTGTCTTTCTTTTTTGTTGTCGTTCTTTTTGTACTTTCAGAACCTCAGGTTCTATTTGAAATGGGTACAGTTAGTTGAAGTATGTATAAAGTTGAATATGACCTTGCAATATATTCCATGTTTCAGCCTTTGAAGAAAGCTGTGAGAATGATGGGAGCACCAAACCTTATAGCTGACAATGTGGAATATGGACTTAGTTACAGTGTCATTTCATATCTCAAAAAGTTGAGTCAGCAGGTAATGTTGAAGCAAAAGAGCAGTAAAAACTTATTCTAATAGCAGGATAATCTTAAAATACTCAAGTTCAGTGGCTTTGTAGGAAAAAAGAGCAGAAAGATCAAGTTAATACTTTCCCATAAGCAATTACCAAAAAATAATTCTGGTGTTTTGAAGGAAAATACAACATTTATATACAGACTTTATAAACTGAACTATATAGAGACAGATATGGAAGTACAAGTTGAGATTTTTTCCTATTTAAGGAGCATTTTCACTTAGCAGAGAGTAAGATACTTTTATCCAAACAAACCAATGCTGTCTTTAGAGATGTTTTAGTGTTTTTATTTTCAGGAAATAGGGCTTTATGCTTGATGCATCAGAAAAAAAGTGTTTTTTCTTTGGCTTGTGGCATGAAGTAGAAAGTGTTTAGTAAATAAGATAACTGACATAACAGAATATCAAATGATGATACAGATGTAGAAATGTCAAGTGACTGTTTGGAATTGCTGACCGTGTTCAGAATAGTGCCCAAATCTTTGACTAGGCTCCTGTACCATCTAAAGCATTTCTGCCCTGCTACCTCCACTTTTGAACTGTGCATGTTAAGCTTTGTGTTTAAAAAAGAGTAAACTTGAAACTTCAAGAAACAGTAGTGTCAAGTACTTGTAACTTAGGTAATGGGTTTTTATGGACCAGCTTTTTCTTAAAACATAAATTAAAATGAATTTGAGGAAGCAAGTGTCTTAAAGTCTAGAGCATATCCTGTTAAATCATAGTCATATTGCTCACTAATCTAAACTGATATCTCAACCTAGACATCTTGGACTCCTCTAAGATATAATGACATGCACTGCAAATTGTACTTAAAGCTTTTGTAACTTCTGATGGGCCCTGCCAGTAAAGACTCAGTATTCTCAATACATACTCAAATTTTTGAGTGGTCTTTAAATTTATGTGACATTGTAAAACCACAATTGGCAGTTGTGTTATTAAATTCCTTTTGGCTCTTTTAACTGTATTTTGTCAAAAAGCTGGCATTTATGAACACATTTACTTTTGGTACAAATTTTAGTACAAATCGAACATAATATTGGGGGCTAGGTCTGTCTGGTCAACCAGTTGGTTATTTTCATATACTTCACATTTTTTAATGTTTTGACTATTTGTATTGAGCTTTAAAAAAGTTGATACAATTGGGTGACTGATTGCAACTACAGTTGTGCGAAAATCAGTCTTGTGAGAGTTTTGACTGTTCTCTACAGGAGCAGCTGAACATTATACAAGTACAGATAGATCTGCAGAGAATTACTAGTCAAATGATGGCATTTTATGAAAATAAAAGCATTGCATGCATATTGGTGCTTAGATACTGTAATGGGCAGCAGAGGAGAAATATGCAGAAAACTGTTCACTATATTTAAAACTGTAGTAGGCATTAAGTGGTTATGTATTAAGCACTCCTTAAGCACTCAGCCTGTTATGGTCGTCATAGTGTGTTAGCACATTGTTGAATCTTGTAGGTAGGAATTTAAAATGAATAAGTCTGACTAATCCTTTTAAGAGCATATTGTCAATTTTATTTATTTATTTATTTCAAATTAAGGCCAAAATAGAGTCCGATAGAGTCATTGGCTCTGTAGGCAAAAAGGTAGCGCAAGAGACTGGAATTAAGGTCAGAAGCAGATCACACAACCTGTCTATGGCACATAGGAACGATTTTCAACATCTGCTACAGGGGATTACTGGGGAAATTCCTCATAGACCTCTAGACCTCAATATGAAGGAGTATGCTGGGTTCCAAATAGCTTTGCTGAATAAGGTAAGCACCACTGTGTGTAATGTTGTTATTTTCAATATACTTCCATTGAAATGCTAGATATTGTTTCTTACGTGGCATTAATTGGAATTTCATTTACTGGAACCATAGGATTTGAAACCTCAGACATTTAGAAATGCTTATGACATACCCAGAAGAAATCTTTTGGATCAGTTAACACGAATGAGATCTAATTTATTGAAGAGTACTTGCAAGTTCCTCAAAGGACAAGATGAAGGTTAGATAACAGTTTATATTTTGTCTGTCTGTGATATGATCATTGCTAAAAACAATGTAACAAATAATGTTAGTTCTTTAAAACTTGGTGGATGTCTGCTCTTGGCATTAAATTGCATGAGATTTTTTTATATGCCTTTTCCTTACCTTATTGGAAGAAAAAATTGTGAGGACAGAAGATGCTGATTCATTGTTTTGTCCTTAAGACCATATGAAGGGACTTGGGCTTTTACAGAAGGTGCTTTGTTCACTGTTTTTCCTAACTTTCATGGATGTATCTGATAAAGTCACAGGGCAGTTCTGAACATGATGATATGTCTCAGTTGAAGTGGCTTGTGAGCAGTGGAAGAGTAAGCTAGCTCACTGGGTGCTGCCCCTGTGATTGTTTTGCCTGTTGAGCTAACAGCAAATAGTTCAGTAGTTGCTAATTTATTCCTTTACCATTTTTCCCGTGTCTTCTGGCACTGCTTTGTGGCATTTAACCCAAGATGTTGAAATAAATAGAGTGAGAAGGGCAACGCGAGTGAGAGCTTTTGCTGCATTAGTGCTGCCACTACTTAGGTCAGATTAACATCTGTACATTTCACATGACATTATCACTTTGTCAGAGTAGTTGTTCTTCAGGGAGGAGGATTAACTCATGTTAGGAGTTTTTTTCTGTGGTTTTTTCTAGTGTATTTTTTCCCAGATCAAAGGCTTGGCAACTCTAAAACTAGAACAAATTTAAAATCAGCTCCTATGTTTTTTTGAGAGTTTGTTGATTTACAGTGATCAAAAGTCACCCTTGCTCTGGGAAGATGCTAGTCTTGACAATTAAGTTTTGGGTTGCTAAAATTGGAAAAAGTTATGTCAAAGCTGTGTGCAGCATGGCATTCCTATTTTGCTTTAATGTATCTTTTGTTTGTAGTAATGTTTTAGTTCTAATTTGTTCCTAGTCTGTTTTTCCATCCATTACTCTGTTGTAAAGTTGGGACACATTGGAAAACTAACATCTGTGCATGACACCTATGGCTTATTTGTTGTCAAAAATTATAAATCCCCAAGACCTGTACTGATTCCTTTAAGCAAGTCTCCTGAAGTGTTATAAATACCAGTTAGGCAAGAAAAATGGCGAGCTTTGTACAGCTGTTCAGTTAACGCATATGATAAGTCTGAACACTGGAGATATGAAATGGATATAGATTAAATTTGCATAATGTGAGCAGTACTGTGTATTAATTAACTCCTCTGTTGTGATAGATCAAGTTCACAGCGTACCTATAGCACAAATGGGGAACTACCAGGAGTATCTAAAACAGATACCTTCTCCACTCCGAGAACTTGATCCTGATCAACCACGAAGGCTTCATACCTTTGGCAATCCATTCAAATTGGACAAAAAGGTGACTTTTCTGTAAAGCTTTTTTAAAAACATGCTGTTGTGTGTGTGCTACTGCCTATGTTGTTTGAGTAGTCTATTGGAGAAACACTTTCAAATACTTGTAAAAGAAATGGCTGCAAACTGCCTCAAAACTGTTCTTCAAAAACAGGTCTTCAATCAGTAGTATCTTATGGAAGGCAGCCTTTATTGGAAAACCAATATTATGTCTCTAAATTGTAACTGAAATAGTGTCTCAAAATTGAGAGTCTTGGCTGTCCCTTTTATCCAGATCTCTTAGAATTGACCAAACTGCCAGTAACGTTTAGAGCTCTTGTATTAGTTATGTGAGAGTTTTTGCAATTACTGAAAAGGCAGTTTGATGGCCCACTCCCTTTCCTTACTTGGCAGATATTGGATAAGGGCCTTAAGCATATTTATCTGGTCTTGGCTGACAGTTTGGAATTCCAAACATAATGGCATGTTGTATGTAACTCTTACACATGCTAAGCATTCTCGTAATTTCAGAGCATTGATTGTACCTTATGTTACATGGTTTTGGTGTGAAGCTTAAGAATTCTTCCTGTTAAATTAATTTCAGGGAATGATGATAGATGAAGCAGATGAATTCGTATCAGGACCTCAAAATAAACATAAAAGACCTGGAGAACCAAATATGCAAGGGATTCCAAAAAGGCGACGTTGTATGTCCCCCCTGCTCAGAGGGCGACCACAAACTCTTCCAGTTGTCAATAACCACATTGGAGGGAAAGGGCCTCCAACACCAATTGCACAAGCACAGCCTGACCTTATTAAACCCATTGCTATTCACAAAAGTAAGTGAATCTTCAAAATCTTTAAAGTTTGTTTTTTAATTTATTTGAAAAAAATTCTTCGTGTAAAATGCTGCTGGATAATCTGTAAAATATGGCAATTTTACCCCTCCCCCCTGAAAATAAAGTATTTAAGTGTGTGTCTGGGGTTAATTACAGAGTTCATATAGTCCTTTGGATGGAAGTTTTCCATATACATTCTAAATATAAACAATGTGTTTCCTCTCTCCTGAGGAGACAGTGTAGCCAATGAGAAGTTTTCTTTTTTTGCCTGGAAATTTAGATACTCTAGAAGTATCACAGCATCAAGTTAATTTGAATTTTGCTCAGATGCAGTGAAATCACTTCCCTGTGTGTGAAGCTGAGGGGCTTTAGTACTGGTTAGTACTAAAGTGAAACTAAAATTTGTTTGTTTGATTTAAAGGGGGAAAAACATCATGTCATAAAATCACTCCTTCCAGGTAGTTTTTCTTTTGTTGGCAGTCCATACAGTAGTTTACTTTTTCATACAAAGAATGTACCTGTGATTTTTTTTTTTTGTTGAAAGTCATTAATTGCCAGGAGATAGTGACAGGCTCCATGTTATAATCCACAAACAACTTTTCTTATGCCTGGCATGTACTGTAGTCTGTATGAGCTGGAGCGTAGTTTTTAAGAGTCTAATGCTGATCTGACTCATTGACTTGTATGAAATAAGGAATTTGAACTGGCAAGTGTAATTTTTGTTTTTTTTTCAGCATCAGAAACAAATAATGAAGTTGGAGTTAATGATGTCATTGAGAATCACAGTACAAACGCCCTTTCATCGGATGTTTTCCCAAATGCTGTGGATTCAGAGTTTTCACTGTCCTCTTCACCATTTAATTCATTGGATCGACCAGCATCTCATACAGGGGATATAGGCCACGAACATTTAGGGAATAATTTGAATGTTGATGGGTTTTTGGAGAATCATGAGGAATCAGGTAGTAAAGAGCAAAGTCCGGAAGAGAACTTGACAATGTCTTCACCTAGCAAAGGGAAAAAACCAGTGCACTGCAGGAGTTCCAGAGAGATCAATATAGAGCTAAGAGCACAAATTATGAAAGAGATCCGAAAACCAGGAAGGAGTAAGTATACTGAATTTCTTTCAAATAATTGGCATGAGAGTTAAACAAAGAATTTGTTAGATCACTATTTTGGAAGTGTGCTGGACCATGAGACTGAAGCAAAATTAAATTTAAAGCTGAAAAGATTTGTTTTAAAACCTCTGCTAAAAACTTACTGTAGGAGTGATTAAAAGATTGCTATACCTATTAGTGTTCATGCAAGTCATGTTTTTTATATCAATACTAGAATTAACTTGATAGGTGCTAGTAATATCTTAAGGTGCAATATCATGTATTTTTTATTATTGGTTCTCATTAACTAAGATGTCCTTGCTCCACTTGATAGGAGATACAACTTAAAAGTTTACAAAAATTGAATGTTTCATTTCACTCAAATCTATTACAACAGATATCTGTGTAGGCATCTTTTAAATAACTAATGTTTCTATTCTCTTGACATTTAAGAATATGAAAGAATCTTCTTTTTGCTGAAGCACGTGCAAGGAAGCTTACAAACACGGCTGATATTTTTACAGAATGTTATAAAAGAAGCTTCAAGGTAGGTAACAGGATTGTATTATTCTTACAAAACTGCACCATGTTGTGCCACATATGATTGCTGTACAATCACACAATTGTTTGAAAACAATGCTTTTCACTGCAAGTAAATAATTCCCCATGAAAGAACAGAAATGCATAAGCTTCTTGAGGTATTTTTTGTAAAAGCTTACCTTTTTCCCTTGGATTTTGGCTATAAGATGTTAGCAACTGTAACTGCCAAAGCCCTGTGAATGTAGATGGACAATGGTATAGAAAGAGAAGGCAACTTTAAAAAAATAATTCCAATTAAAAAAGTTCAGGTGAGTGTATGGCTAATTTGAAAATGTAATGGAGCTGCCAGTTACTGGGAATTAGGCTTTCAGAAACAGCATCAGCTCAACATCTTGTCCTAAAAATAGTTTTTAACTTCAGGTATGCTCATAAAGATGTCTCTACTCTTCAGCATACTTCATTCAGAGATAGCGTAGTCCTGTCTGAGACTTTGGAAATGGAGGTGGCTTTTCTCTGAAGAAGAGTGACTTGATAAGGATTTAAACCCTGTTTTTCATCCAGGTAGAAACTGTTCATTACAGTATCTTTAGAGTGTCCATACTTAGCCTTCTACATGCTTACTGAGAGGAAAAAAGGAGAAATGTATTAGAACCAATAGTGTTTGAGTTGCAGGGAGTGAGTAATTCCAGGATCTTGCAGGGATCGTAAATATAACCAGAACTTTGAGGCTTACTTTGGAAACCTCAAAGAATAGCTGCTTCTTATTCTCTAACCTGTTTTGTGGTAGTCAGCTCTTTTCCTGTGGCATTAAGCAAATTTCATTATTAAAAATGAAATCATTTTAGGAGAAAACCGTGCCTCTCAAGGTATGCTGGATGTTGGACATTCAAACAGATCCTCTAGCCTTCTACTGCCAGCTTGGTGGGGCATGTAAATTCACGTAGATTGTGCTCTTCCTGTAGCAACCATTGCTGTATTGCGCTTGTGCTTGATTGTTACATTGCCTGTCAGAGTTGTTCTGTGTGTTGCAAATTATAATTCTTCCTCACTGTCACAGCACACTGTAACAATACTGTTGCTCATGGAGTTTGTGGCAGCCCCTAGTGGGGTTGGAATTTTTATGCTGTAAAATTAGGCTTTTAAGATCCCCTGTAACTCTCATTTCTCTTACACAGTCTTTTTATTCCAGCTATCTTTAGCTGACAATTCTACAAAATTTGGCAGTAGTCGAGTGTTGCTCTTGGATGCAGAAGGGGTTCTGGGGAGGCTTGTGATCTGGAAATTAGGGCAGGTACCATGTCTCTGTGAGCCAAGGGCATGGACCAGGACGCCTGACTGGAACTAGAGGCTTCTGCTGGGGTTTAGTGAAGTCACAGGACTGAACTTGGGATATAGTGCAAAATATTTTCATTGCTGCCTGTCTTTGAACATACGTATGGCTACCAAAGCATTGGTCAGAAGTGGCTTCTCAGAGGTGCAGATATGTTGCATGAGGGTGGGGTTAGCTGGAAACAGCTAGGAGTTGTACTTCCTGAGGTAGGGGTGTAAGCAAAGGTGACAGAATGGCCTGCTGATCAAATTTATACAGCTGATACGGAATAGAGCTGCAGAGACTCCCGAGATACGGAGTTTGGATGCCTGTATTTTCCTTTAATTTCTTTCTCAAAGTTTTAATTTGTGTTGTTTGTCAGGAAATCTGCTTTGCACTGTGTAATGGCTGTTCCTCCACCAGTACCAACTTTGTTAACTTGGATGAATGCATCATGAAGGCATGCAAATAATCCCTAAAAGCTGTTTGCCAGCTTTAGGATTATAGTTCTTTTGAAGTATATTTTATTTCTGTGCTTCAGAACTTCACTTCTGGAAGCAACAAACTCTTAAGTGTCTTTTTCCTGGATTTCTGAGAGCTGAGTGATGTTCAGCTATAATAAACTCTCGTAAATGTAGTTTTGTACTCAGCAAATGGAAAAGCAAGTTAGTGGTTTACCAGAATGTTAGGAGACAGTGTATGTATACAAATGAGATATATGTATACCTCATCATACACTGCTCCTGAAGTAATAACTGAAGTTTCCAGAGTTCAGTAAAAGTTTTGTCAATGATGTTTCATGTATTACTCTGTGCATCCATTGTAATGCTTTCTTTTAAATTCAGGTTTAAAAAACGAATGCTGATAGAACAGCTTGAGAGTTTTCTGGAAGAAATCCATCGCAGATCCAATCAGGTCAACCATATCAAGAGCAGCTAAGAAACTGCACCTGACAGAGCCACAGCAGGGCACTGCTGTTCTTACTTGCATTCATTTTTGACATGCACTCTTATTTCAAGTTCCTGTACCTGAAAGAATGAGAAGCTGCTCAATAAAATGATGAGAAGTATCAATCATCCTTTTTTTTCCTTCACTTCTGTTATTTTTGTAATGTGAAAAATACTACAAAAACGTTTTTATTTAACTAAATTGAGAACTTCTTGCTTGTCATGGACATAAGTGTCACTTGCCCTCAGGTTCTATTTTTCTTAATCTAACCTTCAAAACTATCACCTCTTAAGGTTGAACTTTGCCAAAAAGTTGCTTTGTAATTTTCAAAAAAAAAAAAAGCACATGCATTAAACAAGGTAATGTTTTGTATATACAGTTATTTTGGATATATTATTGTAAGTTGTATAAATGTATTTTGAAAAAATATTTAAGAAAAGCACTTTTGTTATTCCATCAATAAAATCTCTATTTTAATCTTTGTGTCCGTTTGAGTACAGGTTTTATCAAAATTACTTGTTTTCCCTTCCCTTTCCAGAGCTTCTGTGTTCTGGTATCAGTGTTAAAGAATGAAGAGTGGTTTTGTATCACTGGATATTCTGCTCTTAATCAGAGTGAGTGAAAGAGAGCTAATGCTGAATTGCTGCTACAGTAGGATATCTTGTGTATCTTGCACTTTTGGTGGCCAGCATAACAAAGTGATGTTTAGTAAGCACATCTGTAGCCATGACCCTGCAATAAACCCTGCAGTTTTATTGAGGGATACACCACAGTGAAGCCAGAGGTCCTTTGAGGAAGGCTGCACAGAGGTTTTCTGTGTCAGAACATTTTACAGGTTTACAACTGTGGGAGCAGCTATAGGGTGCTGCTGCCTGGACACAAAATATCATTGATTGCTTTGCTGGCCACATCTTTCAGCTGTGCTGGATGCTCTGGGTTATCTGCAAGTCTTTGTTTGATCCAGTGGGAACAGAATAAAACAGTCGTCTCTGATCTTTCTTGGGAGTCAGTGGTTTGCCATCTCACCCAAAACCCTTATTGTGCCACGAGTTGCTGAACACTTGCCATATCCCAGTTTTTGGCTAAAAACCACCCCCCATTTTTCATTATGCCAGTAGTCACATTCATTGTTCTGGAATGTTTGTTCTATGTTGTGTTTACTTCGAAGGAGTAGAGGTTAGTACTGCTGCCTCTTAGCAGTATTTGTTTGGTCACTGAGTGGGCATTTCTGCTTCTTCCCTGCTCTGTGTGGAGGAGGCTGCCCTGGCAAGTGGTAGAATTGCCATCCCTGGAAGTGTTCAAAAAGTGTATAGGTGTGGTGTTTAGGAACTTGGTTTAGTGGTGGACTTGGTTTGGTGCTGGGTTAATGGTTGGACTCTATGATCTAAGAGGTATTTTCCAACCATAATGATTCTATGATTCTGTGTCAGTTTTAAAAGAGCCTTTCAACTTGATTGTCTTTTCACAGCATTTCACTGCTTGCTTGTTACCTTCTATATCAGCTGGGTTATAACTGTCTGAGGTCAGACTGAATTTCAGTTTTATTCTAAAGCTTTGGACTTCAGGACAGGGAAATGAAATTGTGCTTGAAAAATAATATCACAAAGCTTTCTTGTGGGTTGCTTTCATTCAAATGGCCTACGTTCTCAGCAACAGTCAAGCTGACTTTAGCCATGATGAAGTTGAAGAGAAGCTGTTGGTTCATATTGTTAAACATTTAGGAGGCTAAACCTGTTCCATTTTTTTGCAAATGTTTATTTGGATACTGTCTTTGCTGTAGTTGTGGTGCTGATGATTCTTAGCTCTAAGTTTCAACAGACTCGACGATGTAGTAGGGTAGTGGAGATTCTTGGAAAAGCAATATGCTTAAAACTGTGTTTTAATAAATACATACAATGTAGCCTTTAATTTCATTGGAGGAAAGCTCATCACAGGAGGAGCAGAAGTCAGTATATGCATTTAGTGCTTATTATGAAGGATTTGTAACTCTTCCTATAAAAAGTACTGAACCTGTAAATGAAAACAGTATTAACATTATTTCAGTTCAGGGCCACATTTTTGGGGTGCACAGTTTAAATACATAAGTCAGGCATGGAGCTAGCAGATCATAGAATCATTCATTGCTTTTATGGAAAAACTGACTGCAATTGCATGCGTGTCTTAAAATAATCTAAACAATTCTGTATTAAAAACACCTTTCCAAATAATTGGTAGCCCAAACTAGGAACCTGCCAAAATCTGAGACTTACACTGAGCAAAGCAGAACCTAAGTTCATTGCTTTGTGTTTTAGTTACAGAAGGGAATGAAATTACTGCCTCAGGATGACTGGATTTGTTTGGTTATTTGTAATGTTAACTTGCCTGTCCTTCAAGGCAAGGACAGGCAAACCTGAAATTCAGATTAAAAAACTCTCAAAATTTTTCAATTATTTTGAACAGAACTGTGCTATTTTAAGTATTGGAAAACATATTTCTGCTATTACTAGAAAATTGATGCAAGTAATACTTTTGGTCTACATAAAGATTCATTAAGAACTTTATGGGCATAGAGATTTTAAGCACTTTTAGACAGGTGGATGAAAAATAGATCTTGTTTACCTGTTCAAATTTTCCATACCTCAAAAACTTGAATCACTAAGTCTGAGCAAACGAAATGATTGAATGTTTTCACTTTTTGCATTAAAAAGCTTGAATTACAGAAATATATTTTTTGATTTTGAGTTGATTGGAAGGTATGTAGTTTATGCTTCACATAAAAATCCTGTTTTACAATCTGATTTCCTTCCTCTTATATAATTTATATATATATTGTAAACTGCCCATTTTATTCACTGAAGTAAGTTTGTTTTTAATCCTGAAGAGTCTGTGGCTCATGTTTCATAGGTGAGCTTATTAATGCCTTTTTATTTTAAAATTCTGCATTTGCCAAGTAAAATACTTTTATTCATTGACTGGTAATGATTGCCAAAGCATATTTAAAACAAAATTCCAACCAAAGCAGTAATTTTCTCTTTGGGTGCTTGCACTGTGGTCAAAATCCACGATACGGGTTTTTAAAACAAAATGTTACGTACACAGGTATTCACTGACTAAGAGAACAGTGTATGTTGCTTGGAAGCGGATAAGGGAGATATTTCTGTCTTTGTGCTAGGCCCCAGTGTTTTACTGAACCCTATAAATATCTCTGTGTTCCTTGAAAATCTAAATGGCTGTGACCCCAGTTGTGAGAGAAATGTGGTGGTTTGTACAATTTGTAGGAAAATACTTCAGGTGCAAAATTACTGCATTGTTAGGAATGATAAGAGTTGTTGGATTGGCCTGATGCTTCAGAGTAGCAAATACCTGCTAAATGGTGAATAATGCAGTTTTTTATTGTTGCCAACAAGCTATAGGGTGTTTTATTTTGGCAGAGATTCTGGAATAAGTTAATGTGATTGGACATCTGAAATGAGACTTATAATCCGCTACTGAAGCTAAAGGAACACTGTGATGCTTCACTCTAAGACATGCTCTGCAATTCTGTTTGGGTTTTTTGGGTGTTTTTTGTTTGGGGGCTAGGGGAAGTCATTTGTAAGAAAAGAGTTAACAGTTGCAAAGAAACATTTTTTGGCAGAAGTCTGTTTGCTATCAGTATAGGCATGGCTAAGTTTCCTTTATAGGGAAAGGTTTCTATTTTAACTACTTCAGATGTTAATCCAGCTGGTCCGGCCCATTTGTGACTTGAATTGCCCTGTAGAGATCAGTTTCTAATGGTGGAATGTTCAGCATCTCTGAGATCTCTCTAGTGCCTATAATTCTGATAGAAATTTTTTGAGTACATACTGCATGTCCAAAGAAGAGGCTAATCTGGCTTCCTAGACTTCTATGACTATTATACGTTCTTTTTTAGGAAATTAGAATCTATGCTTTAAAACCCCAATCCCCAATGTTTCTGTGATTGTTTGAAGTTTCCTGAACTGAGGAATGGTGTACTATTTGTCTTGATTTCAGTGCTACCTGTGTGGGATTCTGCTCCTGAAAGGCAGAGAATGCATACCTGTATTAGCTTGTCTCAGGAAAAATGTGAAAGGTCGATCTGCTTTGAAAATAGGTGTTCGAGATCTTTTTAGTAAGACCATTGCTGTAATGCGACAAAGAAAACATCAGTAAAAAATGCATCTTTTTTTCTTTCCATCTGCCATACAGTGCCCTCAAGCTCTGGTTAGTACCTTGACTTTTGAGTTACTCCTCTGCTTTAAGACTAAAACAGCAATTTTATCCAACAGTGAGATCAGTCTGGCAAGATTAACAAGTCAGGAGTTGTGAAACTACATGCAGGTGATTTTTAACATTTCAGTGCTGAAGGGCATCTGCCTGGCGTTGGATCTCAAAGGTAATTTTTGTTGTCATCACACCCCTAACTCTGCTGAAGTCATACCTGTTGTCTCATTTGTTAGCCAATTCCCAGGTATGCTGTTCTGGTGAAAAACATAAGCAAGGCACAAATGTAGTTCCTTATCCAATTGGGAAACAAGCAGCAGATAAATACCTACATCATTCTGAAATTTCTCTTGCCAGAACTCTCAACAAAGTCTCAAGTATCCTCAACTCAGTTTATGACTGTCTTTCCTCTCTGGTTGTGGGTTAATTTTTAGATTAAATAAAGAGTTTTTAAGAATTATGATGGCTCAGCTATTATTAAAATACATCTTGTTTAAATAAATTCTTTCTTTTAGCTATATTTTATAAAGAATACATTGTCAAACCCCCCCACCACTAAACCCACCAGATCTGGATTATTTTTGAACAGTTAAACCAATGGAATTACTTTGAAAATTCAAGTAAGACAATAAAACTAGTTTGAGAAGGCACTGTTTTGGTCCTTGTAGAAAAAAAAAAAAGTGCCTAGCTTCTAGTCATCATGTGACTAGATCCAAAGTTTTTAAAGTAAACAATAAATGTAATTGCAATTTTTAAAACTTGCTTGTCAACTTGGTCTGACTGGAGTTAAGGGATGTTTTGGCATTGGTTTCAAGGGGATAAAAGTATTTTTCTCTTAGCCTTTGGTATGTAATTGAAGTCACCTAAAAGCTTTTCTTTTGTATGGGCCTTACCACAAAGTTATTAAAAATATTACTGCTCTGATAGAGATTAAAACTGTTACAAAATTCTAAACTGTACAGCTGTGCAGAAGGGTTAACTTCGTTATGCCAGATGTTCTCTGTACACCCCCCTATGTACGTGTGTGCCTTATTCAGGGTTGTTTCTAGAGGAATACTGAATGCATCAGTTCAGGTGTGCTCGAGTTCTTTTTGGCATTGCAGCTGTGGGATGTTGGAGTGAGGGCATGTGCAACAGGTTGGGCACCCCAGTGAGATGCACTGCCATACTCGCTACATGCCTCTTCAATTCCTTCCTGGGAGCAATGAGGAGAAATGATAGAGTGCCCTGGTCCCCAGCCAAGGGCAACCAGCCTTTGTGATGTAGAGCACATTTATCCTTGGAACCGCCCAGGGAAGCAGAAAGGCGAGATGTGGTTAATGGGGAATGAGTCCTGTACTGACTGGGTAGTCCATAGCTGGGACTTTGCTCTGACTCTCCCACTCACCCAGTCCCATCTGCTCGTGTGCAAGTGATCTGTTAGCAGGGCTAACTGCGCATGAACACTTCAAAGTATGTGAGAATCAAGCTTGTCTGCATAAAACTTGCCCATCATTACCATTAATGCTATCAAAGCAATCTTCCTCAAATCCCATAACAATTCAGGTGCTGTAGATAAAATATTACTAACCTTTTTTCATTTTTTCTTCTTATGATCTGAACAAATAGATAACCAGCAGAAAAATAAGCAATATATTTTCTCAAACTGGATTTTCCCTGGACTGACAAAGTTGGTTTTTTTGATTTGAGCCATTACACCTTAGTCGGACATCAAAAATTAAAGTTTCTTATGAACAATTACAAAGGTAAAATGGAAGTGTGTTAAATAAAAAATTTTGTTAGGCATACTTGTAAATTCTACAATGCTTTTTTTTGTTTTAAATAAGAGACTAGTGGTTGGTTTTATAGTGGTAAGCTCCAGAAGTGAGAAGTTTGTCTGAGTATTTGATTTACCTGTAGCTCCTGATGCCGTTGTACCATCTTCTGTTACTTCAATTTCTGCTTTGTGAATAGCTTCTGAAATATAAAGGCTATCTTGCTCTGCAAACCCCCAAAAATTAATAAGTTATTTTCTGCATTTCGTTACAAACATATTTTTAAAAAAATCTCCGAATGCCTTTACCTTTTTTTTCCTACAGAATCTAAGGATCACATAACTGTTATGTATTTCAGCCTTTGACTCTTCTCCCACTATATGGATAACAGTGGATTGAATGCTGAATGGCAGTTACTAGCTTGAGAGGTCTCCAGTTTGTGGTGGAAGGCAAGGTTACATAGTGAAAACAGAAACTTTAACAGAGTGAGGGCAATGAAAGAACTGAAGAACCCTTGGAAGGGAAAATGTAGAAAAAATATTCTTCTGCAAGAAACAATGGAACTGTGGCATAAAATGCATCTTGGAAAATGATTACTTTCAGAAAGACACTGAAGAGAGTGTTACAAGTCTGCTGTAAAAGGCAGAAAGCAGGAAAGGTTGATTTTTTTCTTTCTTGTCTGAATTCAAGGATCAAATCTAACACGTCGGTCAAATCAAAGAAATGCTAAAAGAGAATTTTATCTATTTCTGTCTTAATTTTGTCCAGTCAGAAAAACTGCAAGGGAATCAATCAGGACAAAACTAGGGAGAGGAAGAATTTTAAAAATTAGATAAATCTTGCGCATTGTTGAGGGGAAAAAATACAAGCTTTCAAGTTTAAGAAAGCTGTTTCAGGTCTGAAATGGAGTAACACATTTGTTTGCTACATGTGATCTGAGAGTAAATATTTTGAAGATTATCTTTGTGCTTCATACAGAAGAGGAAGTGAAAGCTTCCCTACTTTTTCTCCTCAACAATCTATTGCTTAAGTAAAAGATACATTTTCCTTGTAAACTCTGCCTTACGTAACTCTTAGACAGAACCTACTGCTATGACACGGTGGTGTAAGAGTAGAACTATAAAGGGTCTCAACATGTCCTTTGTTCCCTGCCAGAGCAGGATCAAATCCTTCTACAAGCCTTATCCTGTATGCCAAAAGCCAAAGGGAAACTGCTAAATCATATTGTTTATGGAATTAATTTCCCCAAAGTATTTATCTTATTTAAATAGATATTAACTTTATAACATATATCCTTGTGTGGTTCATCAGTATATTAACATTTGCTTGCAATAAGCAAAGCAGCAGTGAGCAGTAACAAATTATTTTAATGTGCATCTATGTGCAGTCTGAGATCTATATTGCAATGGAACATTGCTACGCTCAATTTTAAGAGCAGCATAAAAAACTCCATGAGTAATGTGCCTTCTGAGGTTCATCCCAGGAAAGCAACTTTTCTGTAAAAGCAGGTTTGTCTGAATTGGAGCAATTTCATTTTTTCACTCACATGCACAAGAATGTGAGCTGCTTGCTGGGCAGCTACCACTCCCAAGTCTTTACTGTGAGCAGAAATGACTAAGTTGAAATATTTTGTTGCTGGAAGGAGTCAAAAGAAAAAGAATAAATAATGCGGATTCTTTATTTTTCATTTAATATTAAATGGGGGCAAATTTTCCAAAGAGCAGAAGGATTTCAGTGTTCCAAACCCAAGATTTTAATCATAACAACAGTATTTTAGCAAAGAGAAAGTATAACTTTGTATACTGATTACTGGATTAGCAAGACAATGTAGCCTGGGTATTGTTTGCAGTGTCAGGAGTTGGAATATACACTTGTTGGACCAGCATCCCTCACTGTTAAATAACTATTTGAAAATACAAACAGGAATGTAAGTTTTACTAAAGCATCCTAAATTTCTGAATAAATAACCATTTTTCCAGGCCTACACTGCCTTGACAGTTTTAATCTTATAGACAAGAAAAAAGTAAGTTCAAGACCAAAACCAAACCTGTCCTTCTCACGTTCCTCTTTCCTACAAAACAGCTCAAAATACAATTGCAGTTGAGTGTGAATTGTGCTTTAGAGTTTCACAGATAAAGAAGTACAATCAATTCAGAAGACCTAGGTCTAACAAATCATTCAAATGTAAGAATCTACAACTATTGGGTCAAGGATGATTTTGTATTCAGTCCAGCCTCTTACCTGAAATGCCTTTAAAATTAGCAGTGATGGGATCAAATGCATCTCTAATTCCCAAGGCAGAAAGAATTGTCTTTAGGTCAAAAAGGCTTTGAATGCTGAATCTGAAATTAATATGACAGACTTTATTTGAATGCAGGATTTGTGGAGTTTTGTAGAATTTAAAGGGCATTAACAGATAAAATTTATTTCAAGCTTTTGCATTTCATCCATCTCTTCCTGTATGAGTCCAGTGTATTGTCTGATTGTGTATTTGCAGAAAAGTAGCTCACCTTCACCTGAAGACATTAACAGAAAGAATCCCTCTGTTGCAATCAGATTGCTACTAAGTCTTCTTGACATGTGAATTCTGCATTTCCATGGAGTGTTCTCTTTCTAATGTTATTTTTGGCTATAGCAAATGGCCCTTGGAAATATTTCCCAAAATTTAGCTTGAAGAAAATAAATACTAATGTACACACTGGTTTTCAGCGCTCTGTTAATGTGATGAATGTGTTGTAGGACGTGTGTAATGAAGCCCTTCTGTGCTAATCCATACAGTAGATACAGCCACGTGAAGCCTTCTGTGCCTAATTCCTCCTGCTATGCAATTTCACTGGAGTAGATGATAGAAAATACCTCCAGCATAGGTGTTTGCTAAAACAACAACCAACTAAAGTGGAAAATGGATGAGTGAAACCTGCTTTGTGCATGGAAAGATGGTTATGGCTGCTGGAGGGGGGCCACGCTCCTTGTCCTGTGCCTTTTTAGTACTCTGGCAAGTTAAAGAAAGACAAAATAATGCGTCTTTAGGAGGTTATATGTTTATTGTTCCTTAAACAAAGAGAAAAATGAGTGTGGCAAAGGTCTAGCAACATTTCTCTGGTTTAGATCCTTAAAGGATTTATATCTCAAAGAAACTGTAAGTAAAAACTGTAGGATCAACTGAAATATGTAGTTTTTTTAAAAACAGTACAGAGTGTAACCAGAAGGTCTTTTCATTCCTGGCTCACCTTTTTGTGGTTTAAGAGAAGGTTAGAGCATCTCTGGTCATGTGATGAATAATGAAACCAAAAGCATGTGATTTTGGTCACACACTGCTTGTGTCAGCACTGTCACATGGAATTCTGACAGCTGAAGTAGTGAATCCATTGTGCTAATATTGCTTACCTAGGCAGAAAAATGTCCATCTTTGTTCTCTTCAAGCTGTTGGCCCAGAGGGTTATGGTTTTGGCAGAAAGGTGAGACTCAATCTGGGACAAAGGTGTTCTTTTGTGGCTGGGAAGCACTAGGAACATGCTGAGTTTCTCTCCCAGGTAGGGTAACTCGACCACGCTGAAAGCCTCCAGAGCTGCAGTCTGGAACTGGCCTGTGGGTGGGCAGAGAGAGCTCTTATTTCATCATTCAAGTGGGAAGAAAACCCCGAACCCACAACCCTTGCTGGGTCAGCAGACAGCTCAGAGCAGCTGTGGTGGGATGTGAGGAGTGGTCTCCAGCTGTTGGGCTCCTGTAGCCAGCTCGGGTTGCTGTTAACTCACCTGAAGAGAGCTGAGTGTGTCAGACACAGATATTTTGGCAGAGCAGTGCCAATGACACTGATAGCACCTGGACAACCACCTCAACAGAGCATGGGTATTTTATTACTGTTCCATATAACAGCTGTCCTCCTTGCTCAGTTTGGGGACAAAACCCCCAAAACTACCAAAGCAATGCAGCAGCTATGATGACTCTTCCCACAAGGTATGTTCTTTGAATAAACTTACAATTTTATAGTACTTTTCATTAAAATTTTACAACAACAGGTAGGAATTACAAAAACAAAATGCAGAGTGTCCTAGTTGATTAATTGAAACCTACTTTGGCTCATGTTTCCATCTTTACTACCTTAAAAAATCAATTTCAATCTTATTTCAATTAAAAAAATAGTTCTATTAAACAAAAGCTAGTATATGCTTATTTAAGCCTTAACTATTTTTATTTATGCACTAATTTTATATTTTTTTTTTAAATCTAGGCACAAAGACTTATCATAGTCAGATGAAGGTCATAAAAAGTAGTCTCAAAAGTAAAAGAAGAGAAAAGCTGGAGAGCTTCCAAACTTGCAATTAGTTTTACAGCAATTTGTAACAGCCATTTAAAAGTACTATTTTCATCCCGTATTCCAAAAAATAATTAATCCAGGCATTTCTAATGGAAACTGTTATACAATGGAACAGATTTGTCTGTCACAATTTTGCTTCCTTATTTTTTCATCTGAGAATCCAGTAAGTAGCATTTCAGGAACACTCAGCAACAGTGAGTGGCCAGGAGTTTAATACAACTTAAGTACAAGGCACAAGTGAAAGTCTTACTGCCTTTACTGCAGGCCATCCAAAATATTGAATGTACACCTCCTTCACCCAGCTGAAGCAGTTGTATCTTCAAGAGTAGATGATCACACTGTTTGAGTCAGTGGTTGTAAATAACTGTATATGGATAGCTCATGTTCATAGTACCTAAGTATTTGGCAATAAATACGTAGCTGTAGGATGTCTGAAATATTTAGGGTATGGTGTTTGTTAGTTTTGCAGATATGGACTAGATAGGATTCATTAAGTGTTGATTGTTCTGCTAGATTAATTTTTAGGCTCTTAGCCCTCCTGCCTTGCAATCTAGAGAGAGAATTGCTCTGTTGAAACCAACTCCCACCATGTGGATCATTTGCTGGGAGGTGTTCTGGTTTCTAATGGGCAGGAAAGGAAGATTTATATTTGCAGTGCAATGGACATGAGTGGTATTATTTGTGGGCATGCTGATATTTTGAAGTCAGCACATTCTGCACAAAGGTTATACAGTCCTTATTTATTAATTAGAAAGAAAATCAAAGACTTTAGGTTATTGAGTCGGAACATTTAGTGTTTGTTGCTTGAACTAATTTTGAGCATCCCATAAGGATTATACATATGCTAAATTGGAATTCAAATGTTGTTAACAAATTGCATGGTAAAATGAATATGTAAAATAGTTGTGGTGTTTGAGCAGTGTGTGTGAACAGTAATGTTGACATTTTCTTAGAGCAGTCTTACTTGTCCCCAGGCTGGTTTGTTCTGTGTGGCAATGTTAAAAGGATAAACATTGTTGTAAATGCTGCAACTGATAACAGGCCACATCTTATCTTTCTCACTCTGTGTTTTGGATCCTGGTGGGACACAGCTGCTATCATTTAATAATGAAGGACAGTCATCTCAGTCCGATGTTTAGTTGTACTGAGCCAGTCTTTTGCATTGATTTTAAACTTGTTAGATTTGTTAGAAATGTTTCTGGATTTTTTAGTGAAGAAGAGTGAATTGGCCGAATCAAATGTGACAACCAGGAAATTTTAAATGATCCCTTCTATTTTGGCCTTCCTCAATAGTCTCTCCAGCTGCAGAGAGCTCACACGTTTCAGGCTGGATGAAAGGCAATGCAAATATTTTGTCTTTCCTTTTCTGTGGAAAAATGTAGTGCTCTAGCTAGCTACTTAAGGATGATAGGATGGAGTTCCTTGTGTTTTGGCAAGTGGTCAAAAGAGCACAACAAAATATTTCACATCAACTTTTCAAGGACTCTGGAGCAAATATACGGTCAGGCAATGCAGCTCAGCTGTAGAACCCCTGGCAACTGGCTTTATCTGAGATTCTACTTGTACAAGCAACAGCAGCCCCCTGCCTTCTGTCATTTAATAATCTGGGGCCATAATGATCACCCCAGAATATGAGAAGAACTTGGATGTGGAATTGCAAATGAGTCAGCAAAGATTTTTAATAGCCTGATGGTTCAGTTTTTTCCCATGAGTAGGGAACAGGAGTACATTTGTAAGAAAAAGAAGGCAATCTGTGAATCTTTAAGTCTGTCTTTGAGAAGTTTTAGGACACTCTGGAGAAAAGAATAATCAGGTCACAGAGAGAAATAGAAAGTGAGATAAATTGCAGTATCATGTAGACCGGCAAATGAAGCTATGAACTTTTTTGACTTGTAAACGAATTTGATAAAAAGGCACAGATCCAGCCATTTTAGGTGAAATATTGTTTCACTGTGCCACTATTTACAAGTAGAAGTGCTGGCACTTAGAACCAGAAAGGAAAGGCAGCAAGCAGCCACTTGAAGGGGAAACTGCAATGAGCAAAGGTACAAGAGGTTGAAAAGGGTCACTGGTAGCTTTCCAAAGTATTGTCAGCACTCAAGACTTATATCAAAGACAAACAGTGAGATTGCCATGAAGGCTGGAGTGGTGGAAACAAAATGGTGGGTGAAAAACACACAAAGAATTTATATATCTCTGGAGATTTCCTTCCCCCTGATTTACCTAGGAAAATGTGCCAAAAGGAAAAGGGCCCAGGTGGGCCCAACCTTGTGTAACCACCCTGAGCCGGTTCTGCAGTACACTACACAAGGTATTTTTATCAAGACACAGAAATTGTGAAAGCATTTTATCAAGCATGTGTATGCCCTCATTGAAAGTTTTGTGTACATTTCTGGTCATTTATTTAAAAGAAAGATTAATTTAAATTGGAAAAGTTCAAAAATAGAGCTAGTGGAGAATTTGGTTTTTGAATAGTTTAGAAAACCCTGGCATCAGGTTTCATCTTAGCTATTGAGGGAAAACTTGGTGGCTTGCAATTACATTTGGAAGTAGATATCAAAGCTGAAGAGAAGCTATTTAACTTAAAGGATAAATCAGGCAGGATGCTAAGAGATATAAATCTGTCTTAAAAAAAATTTGATTTGGAATTTGGACAGTTTTCACCCAAGTGCAGTTCTGAAATTTAGAGTGGGAGAGAAAAGAGCTTTTTATATTTTGAAAGAGATTGTGTAGCTAACTGGCATAATTCCTGGTGGCAGAAAAATGAAGCCTGCAGCATGAGTCCTTCTGTCAGCAACCCACGTACATCAAGCCTTTGAAAGTAGCCTACACTGTATTCATATATTATACAAATAAGAGTTTGACCTATATTTATACTGTTTTAAGCCCATGCTGAGATCATCCACTGATTTGGTATAAATTACCTAAGAATTTTTGTTCTTTTTCGGGAATTTGTCCCTGAAGATCTGCAGTTTTTCCTTAAGGCCTTGGAGACAGGCTATGACCAGATCTGAAGGTTTGCAGTGTTGGAGCTCTGCTCCCTCTGGTGCTCACACATTCAAGGGACAGTGATTTGGCTGAGGGGCCAGGAAATTTCTTACCCAACAAATCAAACTGGTAGGGGCTTGATATAATTTTAGTGTTGTTTATCCCTCTGTCATGTGGTCAGATGTTCTTCCTGCTGTAGCCTGTTCCTAGCCATCTTTTTTTAACCAGCTCCATGCTATTGTAAAGGACTTTGTATATATATATATATATATATATATACCCTCAGTCTCTCATATATCTTTCTGCTGGCATGATGTATTGGTGCCTTTTGACTGTTTCCTACAGCTGACAAGTTTGCTATGGAGTACTGGGAGCTGTTTGTCTGTGAGGGATGGGAAAGGGACAGCAGATGTTTTAGGAACCATTTTGAACCCAGGATCTGTTTCATGATTGCCTGGAATTATGAGGAGTCAATTTGGTCACCTGGGTGGTCTTTTCATTTGATGGGACTTCTTATGAGATTTCTCCAAGCTGGGAAAACAACACATCTTAGTGTGGTGTCTGTGGAAATGAATAAATCTGTTCCATATTGCACAGTAGATCAAATATGGATCAAGGACAGTTACCATAGTTAACTTCAGCTGTGTGGTGCATGGTGGGCACTTTCAGGGTCGAGCCCTCTGGCGTTGTAAAAGGCAACATCTGGGAATCCATGAAGGAAAACTTTTTTTGCCACATGCTTCTGAAGTACAGGGTGCTCACCAGGGTGACCTGGCTGAGTGATGGCGCAGTGCTCTCCAGTGTCATCCCACGCATATCCCCATCTGCATGGAAAAGAGACAAGGCAGGGGGACACGTGCAGTCCTACATGCCCAGGTCCATGTGACTAAATAAAGCAAGCTGAGACCACTCTCCATCCCTAAGGCCAAGAGGCACAACTCACAAGGCACTGCTCACCCTCTACCTTCCCCTCCCCACCTACACATGCACCTCACTGGGGTTGTCTGTTGGTCCATGCTCTCCCCAGAGCTGAGATTGAGCTGGCCAGTGTTTTTATTCCCCATTTTGGCTTTTAAACTCAGAGTCTGACTGCTGAGCTTACGCCCCTGTGTGTCTCCTGTAGCATTGTGAAAGCATTCAGTGCCATGAATATGGTCCAAGGGGAATTTGGCTGTTCCTAATTAAAACTGAGAATGCTGCAAAGGATTGCCTTTTTAAAAATTAAGGGAACAAGGCAAAGTGGTTACCAGCTTGACACTGCTTACAGATTCAGACCTATTCCAGCTCTTTCTTCACATTACAGATGAGTGTTAACACAAGAATTAGGTTTCCTGCCTTCAGCCGTGGTTTGGGCAACATGGACGTGGCAAAAATCTTTATGCTTGGTTAAATGTAATTTCTCCCATTACTCTTATTTTACATTTCATTCATGTGCAACCATTCCTGTGGGTCCCTATGGTACCTGCAAGGTCAGTGGTGATCCCTTCCTGCACGTGGGTGCTGTTGGGGTCGGTGAGGTTGGTTTGGAGCAGGCTGCTGTTGGCGCAGCGTGCGGCGCGCTCAGCGAAGTCGGGCGAGAGCTGCACACCCGTGTCCACAAGGAGGGAACATCCCAGCTGGATCACTGTGCCTTGGCTGGAGTCAGCCACTGCTTCATCCACCGTGTGCATGAAATCCTGCACGCTTTGATCTGCCAGGCAAGAGAGAGAAAGTGCAATTGTGCTGAGGCTGAGGACAGCAGGGATTGCCCCAGGGCTCCGCAGCTCTCAGCTCCAGTGCTGACACCAGTGTCCTCTGACTGTTAAAGCCCCTTAACAACTGGAGCACCCTTGACTTTGTGGAGTAATCTGTCAAGCACTGCTGCGACAGGCATTGGAAAGCTCTCTTCATGTGACTGTAGAAATCACTCTAGTGTAGATGTGTCAAGCGGCTGATCTTGTGTCAGGCTCACAGTTCTATGCAGCCACAGTTCTTAACAGTTTATAAGGTTGTTATTCTTTCTTGGTCACTCTCTGAGTTCCCACCAGTGAGGTCTAGTGCCTCTGGCTATGATTGGCTGAGCTGCCAATGACACAACACCACTATCTCCTTCTCCTGATGTTATCCACGTTTCCAGGAAAGGCATTTCTCTGACAGCCCCTCTGCCACCCATGGCCCTTAGGTGTTGTTTGATTTCTTGAAGGAAGGTGTCCCGAACTGGCCCAGTATTGCTGATGAGCTCTGGCTAAACCCAGCTGATAAGTTGCTTAATGTGTTACAAGTGACTCCTTTATTTATACAGTCCACAACAGTGGGCTTTTTTCTTTTTTTTTTTAAGAAAACTGACATGGTCTGAGGTGTAAAGTATTGTTCTTGTGTGGGAACACTTGGTGAGCTCTCTGGAAGGTGTGAGAAGTCAAAGATGGTAAATTAGAAGCAGAGATGAGTGTGAGGAGTGGTATCCCAAGCTTGTGACTTCACCAAAGTGCTTAGCTAACCAAAGTCCCAAATTCTTTCTTGGACAACAGCTGAAAATTGCTTTAATTAGACAGCAAGGAGAAAAAATTTTAAAGCATGTCATTTTGTCTGTGCTATCTAGACATATATCCCATTATACATTGTTTTGTTAGTACTAGAAGAAAGGTGAACAAATTTTCCAAACTTTGAGAGAAGTTTACAAGTGCATGTAAGAGCAGATTCTCTGTGAGCAGTGAATGAACCATTGATGTTTCCATTGTTTTCAGCCTGCTAAGCTTTTATCCATATCTTTCATTATTGGTTAGGGCAGACCAACATAAACATTAATGCAAACATCTACTGGAAGAAAAGAATTTTATCATATATCCATACATACACAATTTGGGTTTATTCATCTTATAGGAAATTTCATCTAAGTATTTAATATATTAAATTGATTTAGACCATTTGAGGAAGTGGTTTCCTTCCCCGTTACTGGAAAAACACTATATACCAATAACAATAGATCCTGTCCTACTTTATTTTCACATTCATGCATTAGTATTGCTGAAAGCCAAAGCTCATGTGGTTTATGCCACAGACAGCTAAAATGGAGATAAAATGTCTGCTTACCATGATGTGCCACATGAGAAGAAGAAAGCATAGAAGAGCTAGCAGGTCATTAACAACCCCTGCATTTCTCTGTTAAATTTTCTCTGAAGATCTGTTCTTGAATTTCACTTTGAAATGTTATTCTGTAAGGTCCTTTCATAATAACTGAGCCCCTAATGACCAGAAGTGTCAAGCAAGATGTAATCCTTGTATGAATTAATGTTGTTTAGGAATTGAATTTACAGAAATAGCAGTCCTGTGAGCAAGACTTTATTATATCAGCTGTTCATAATTTAGATGCCCTGTCCCTGTGTCAGTACATGTGACTGTATTGGCATGGATCAGCCAGAGTTAGCTCTTACTGCTGTGCTGGGGTTGAATATCAATGCTGCACAGAATGGTGGTGGTGACTGAGGCTGGATATATCACAGGACAATGAAATTATTGTGGGTTTTAGTGTTCATACCCTAAAGGTAAATTTTATGCTGAGAAATAGCAGTGTTATCTCTATACATAAGTATTGTATGTAAGCTGCAAATTTTGAAGATGAGGCAGTCATCTGCTTTTCATAAACATTCTGCCCGTAATGTAAAATAGTTTTTGACATGTGATTTGAGATGGTAGGATAATCCAGAGCTAAAATGAAAACAGCATCCTTAAATTCAGCTGACTTAATGCTGGATTTAAAGACATCTGTCTTTCCCATATCCCTTCCAAATTCCCAGTGAGTTTTATATTTTAGCCTGCTTTCAGAGAAAGATGCAATTGCACCACCCATCTGTCAACATGTATCTCTGTCTGCCAGTCTCCTTCTGATAATTTTTCATCTTTTGGGCCAGTTGTAATAGCATTAGAAAAGTCTTAAAGATAATTCAGCTTCTACAGGTTTCATAAAATTTTTTAGTGGGATAGGAGAGAAAACACTGTTTTCTGCCTGGCAGTTCTTTGCAGAGCACACAAAGGAGACCAGGACACAGTGGACACAATAGACCTCTGGCAAACCTGGAGTAATTCTGCTGTTCAGGGAAGTAGCTTTTCTAGATGTAGATGTATTTTGTGTCATAAAAGAGTAAGTACTGATTCAGAAAAAAGAGGAATAATAACCTGTGTGTCATCTACTCCTTTGAGTTTCCTTTGTCCACCTGATATGTGGCTGTCAAAGACAAAGAGAACTACATCTTGCAGTGAGAGAGAAAGCACAAGTTTAGTATGATGTGTGCAATTCCTGTCACCTTTATAAAGCTGTGAATTTATTACCAAAATGAGACAATAAGGATTTTTAAAGTACATTACCATGAATGCTGTATCCTAGGGCATCTTGCAGCTCTGTAAAGGTATTTCCTTGAGCTCCAAACTGCAGCAGCTCCAAAGAAACAGCCACACTTGCTGGAGAGATTACCAGATTGGTCCTGTTCTCTGCTTCAGACACCTGCCGGTAGAGACTGATGGCAAATTCAGTCTTCAGCTCTCTCAGCTCATCATGGGAGATGCAGTTCCCTTTGGTCATGCAGCAAGCAGACAGGATAAATGCAGAGAATAAAATGGGCAACATGAAGACGAGCTGGGAACAGTCTCTACCAGCTAATACCTGCAATTAATGACATGGATATATTTAGAAAAGCAATAGGCTGAGCTGGCAGAGGAACTTTCCATCAGTGTTGAGGTGTCACTTGGAATAGTAATGATAACTGTTAAAATACTTGTCCAGGTCTACTCAGTAGCTACTGTCATTAAAAAAAGAAAAAAAAAAAGAAAAAAAAAAGAAAAGAGATATGTATGGACATGCTGATGACTCTGATGACCAACAAGAACTGAATTTTCCAGAATGCTATAACATGTAAGATGGTATTCCATTACAGAGCATGGAGACACAGTCTCTTGGTTAAAAATTAGCTACCTGCACACATGATGGGCCACCTCAGTGCAATCTCCATGCTGCTGAGCACCCACAGCTCCTTTCTGTCCTCAGCAGAAAGAGGGTCACTCCCAGAACGAAGGCCACCCCTTGTGAAATGAAGAAATCTAATTGGAGGCTCCAGGCTGGGCTTTGGATCCAAGTTTGCAAAAGGCTGCCTTCAAATTTCCCCCCCAGATATTCCTTCTGTGAAATTTATGCCAGTGAAAGAAAAGGTGGTATTTGCAAAAGGCTTCAGTGCTTGCAGCACAAAATCACCACATCAGATTTTTATGGGAAATCAAGCACTGGTCAACGTTATATTAAGAGACACTTAGAGTCATATTTAAAGGAATAATGTTAAAATGAGAGAATATCTTTCCTTACAGAATTCCACATTTGAAGATTGTATACAAGTATATTTTAAAAATTACTGCACCTTCTTTCACCTCAGGATTTCCTACAAATCTTTCTCCATGCCCTTTGCTCTAGAGAGCACCTCTAATGCTTCGTATTTACTCACAGTTAGATCTGTTAAATTGTCTTGCCTTCCTGTGTCCTTCTGGGTGCCTGAATGGAAGCTGCCTATGAACGTCTTGTCTCCTTCTTTAATAGGTAGTGGAGCAAAGACTAAGTCATGAGACTGCATTTAAAGGGATAGTCAGTGATCAGGGTCTCTGTCGGCGATGTCTGTACCACTCTGTCCAAATTCCTGTAGGCTACAAGCTCTATGGAGAGCCAGGCAAAGCAGCATGCCACTGACCAGCAAATCCAAGGCAAGGAACAAAAAGGTACACATGGACAGAGAGTCAGCAGCTTCCTTGCAAGCCCTGCTCGAGCCTCATGAGGCTTGTGACCTGCTGGTACCGAGCAAGGCATCTCCTATCTCTCTTCCCACCCCCCTCCTTCTTTTATATGAATTCCATTGATTCCTCTGCCACAAAGGGGAAGAGAAAGGGCTCTCTGTGTACCAGGCACACAGCTATTTTTTTACCCCCACTTTGAAACCTTATTCAGAAATCCCGTGCAATTAAAATGTCTTTATTTCTCTTTTTTTTAAAATTAATGCTATCCGAAATAGCAAGACTTTCTTTCACTCTTTAGTTTCCAGAAGGAAGGAAACAACAACGTGCTGCACCTGAAGCAGAGCAAATGAGGAAGGGGCCGCTTTGAATGGACCAGAAGCAGAAGAGCAGTGGTTGTGACTGTTTTAAAAGCAGTCTTGCTTCGTGTGATGGGATCAAATCCTGCTCATCATATTCACAGGTTCAGCCTCACAGCTTCACAATGCCACCTAAGACAAGCAAGATTTGGCCTAAAACCTAGTGTACAACTGCAGCTTATTGATCTTCCCAGAGTTTGGTGTTGTACACTTGGCCATTTCACAATATACATTCTTGTAGCAAGTAGGAAAGAAGAGATTGGGAAAAAGGACATTACAATCAAGCAATAATTCAGGTGTTACTGCTTCACTCTTAGGAGGGAAGGAGCAGCCACAAAATGGAATTAGAGCCCGAGTGAGAATGGAGCAGTCAGCCTCTCTTACTCTGTTCTTGTGCTGTTTGGAGGAAATGCCAGAATAGATGCAGACACTGGGGTCTGTTTCAGGATCCTGGGATTTAGAGCACATACCTGCAAGGACTGGTGAAGTGCAAGAGCTTGGTCAGTCACAGTCTAATACAACACGCTGAAATGTAATTTTGCCACAGATTTCAATGGCAGTATCTTCACCCTGAAAATTACATTTGTGCTTAGGGGTTTGGCTGAATGAGGACCTCTCTGCTGAAGTTATCATTAACAGTTTCCACTGGAGCGGAGATGTATTCAGAGGGAATGAAACAGAGGCCACCAAGTGATGTCTCAAAGGGCTCAGAGCTGTCAATAGATATATTAGCTCTGGTCACTGGTGAGAATTTTACACTGGATTTGATGTGGTGTTCCCAGAGGCTCTGGACCTGAAAAGACATTTCTTTGCCCTTCTTGATACTCTTCTGTGGATTTATTAAGATTTTTAAATGAAAGCTGGGGAACCCCTGAACGTTTTAAGTGTTACTGCCTAAAAATAACATTCAATTCCCACTTTGCAAAAATGTTGCTATTCAGATTTTGGGTATGTGTTTATGGAAGACATAATTGAAAACTAGACCTGGTAAAAATGTTGTGTAAGACAGCATAATTTGAGAAAGGGTAAAAATTGTTCTGGGTCTTGTCTCATCACAAAGGAGACTTAGAAATGGGAGTGTTTGTTTCAAATCTTCCCTCTCTGCAACTGTTTTAGGAAAGGAAAGCTGTAGAGGAATCTTTGCAGCAAAAACAGTGTTTACAGATAAGCAGAGAGGACTTAAGAAAACTGAAACTGGATCAACATTGTTCAAAGCAATCATGGGGAATAAGAAATGTGCTTTACATATAACAAAAAGGAAACAAATCCACCGGTGAATGATGAGAATGGAGGCAGTGGAGAAGGAAGAAGTAAGAGTCAGTGAAAACAGCTGTGGCTAAAAAAGAAGTGTAGAAGCCTGGGGGAAGGCTATGAACATTCATCATGGTCAAGTCAGAACCAAAGTTGTCATGCCTGTTCAGTTTAGCAGCCTAAGTTCAAAGTTTCTCTGTGCCAGACTGGGATCCACAGTTGAGAACTGGATGTCCAAGGAGAAGCCAGTGCCACATCAGGGTGAGTCTAAAAACTGAGGTTACCAAGTGAGCCCAGGCAGACAGAAACTGAGCTGTCCAAGTGAGGGTAGTTCAGTGGCGGCTGCAAATTAAATAGGCTAGTTACAGAAATTCTGTGTCAAGAATAGAGGGGTCTTGGACCTACAGATGTGTTAGAGTTGTGCTGCTGTGGAGAAAGGGACTTTGTCTCCTTTAAGGATATTTTTTTGAGCCTTCATAGCTGCCTGTGTCCTAGTTTAGGCATCACAGCCTTCTGCTTATGCATCACAAGGTACTGAGAAAGTACTGATAAACTTTCTGGCAATATTTTTGTTTTTAAGATGCTGAAAATTCATTTTAAAAGGTGTGCAATTGACTGGTCCCCAAGAAAACACCTCAAAGTCAGGAAAGGGCAGAGGTAGCATCTGTATTTTGAGAAGTGCTTCTTCACATTGCGATAACTTTGATTGACTGTGAGGGAAGTGAGGAAAGACATAAACTGAGGATGTCTGGAGAAAACACAGCACAGGAGTGTGTGGGTAGCATTCTGGAGCACAGAGTGTCTCTGTGGAGCTCCTCTGAGCTTCTACAGGAGCAGCTGTGAGAGCTTCACAGGGAGCCCAACCTCTCTGTTCCCCCACTAAGCAGAGAAAACCACCACTCTTTGAGAAGGAAGACAGCAAAGAGCTTCTGACGTGTGAACACCTGCCCACACAGGGAGCCAAACTGGTGGAAAGCACTGGAAAGAAGCCATAAGTGGCTGCATTCCATGATGGGTTAGATCATATCTGTGTCTGCAGTGTGCCACTTCTGTTACTGCACAGCCCCTCGGCGTCCCCTGTGTGACCATGGTGGTGGGCAAGGGGACAGACTGCCGAAGCATCCCCTGCTGCTCAGCACTGACAGATGCCATCACAGGCGGCTCTGCAATGTCTGGTGTGAAAAAATGTGCAGAAATGGAAAAGAAAGATGAGGGAAAAGAATCAGAGAGAGCTGTCCTCCAGAATTACATCTTCAAGGTCTTCATGGGCCAGATTCTGCTCTCAGGTACAGGAGTGTAAATGCAAACCATCAACACAAACTTGGGTCCTTGAGCAAATGAAGAGCTGCTGGGGGGGCTATGGGCTGGGAGATTCCTCTGGGAGACAGATGCTCCATGACTCTGGAAAACAGACTCAGGGTGGAGCCTCCATGGTGGTAGTGACAACAGGGAGGAAGGTCAGGATCTTATTAGCCCTGGAAGCAGCCAGAAGTCACAGGACTGAAATGAGAAACCAGAGGGAAAGGCACAGCCTGCATGGGCACTATGGGCAAAGAAGGATTTCTCTGGAAACCTTCCCCCACAACTAATTTTTTCTCACAGGAGACTGGAGTTTTCTCTGATTTATTGGTGTTCTGAGAAAAACTGACCCCTAGCTTGGTGTGGCTGCTAGAGGAAAGGGGGAAATGTTCTCTGGGTTCTGACCAGTTTGTACTTCTGGGGCATGTGCTTTACACAGTGATCTGGAGCAGAATTTGGCCCAGGGAAAGGCTGGAAGAGAAAAATATGACAGAACCAGTAGGAAGCAGGTTTTCCTCTTCAGAACTCTCCTGTTAGCTTTTCTGTGTCAGGTCAGTCTCCTGCAGTCTTCCTTCCACTCTAGCACAGCCCCATGGTCAGCAGGACTACCGTGCATTTACCCCTTCACAAATGAGAACAGAATTTAACCTTCTATCTGCATCTGCCTTCTGTGTGCTAGCTCTCCTTAACACATAGAATAACCCTAGGGAAATTAAATTGGATCTAAACCAGCTTCTTTCCTGCTTACATCTCTCCTCCAGGAGCAAGTCTGCACTGCAAGATGCCAGCACATTTGCTCAGTCAGGAAGGTGGTTCTGCTGAATCTCAGGATAAGAAAAACTGGCATCATCATTTCATACAGAGCTTATTCTCTGGGGAGGCAGATGGCTGTGGAGCCACAAAACACCCAGATGAGCAAATGCAAGTGAATTTGTTTATTGCTGTCCTCGTGCCATGCAAAAACCAGCACTGCCTCTGCCTCCCACTGGGGTGTGAGGATAAAATCTGGCTCTTCAAAGGGTGACCACTTTAGAGGGTTGCTTCCAAAGGATAAATCCATCTGCTCAGTGAGGTGTCTTGGTTTGAGCAGATGAGCTTGGTGCCAGTCTGGCCCTTCTGGGGAGGTCATAAAATGTAGAGTGCCACAGTGGAACTCCATTCTGCTGGAGCCCCCAGATCACTTCCTTCCTGGCCTTCTCCAGGTGAAAGGAGTGCTGTTAGCAGCAGCGAAGGCTTTTTGGCAGCTCCACAGGAGGAGGTAGTCTCCCTGCCCATGGCTGCAGGCTGGGTAGCAGAGGAGCAGTGGCACAAGCTGGCTATGACCAAACTGTGCAGCACTTGCTTCCCAGTCCTCTTCAGCCCCTGTGGATCTAAAACATGAATGTAACATTTTGATGGATTTTCCTCTATCTGTAGTACTCCAAGTGGAATAACAGAATAGTGGTTTCACAGCATCACCCTGGGAATCTGTTTCCTGCCCTGAGAGATGCCCCAAGGCCACACTTGGAGGATGGGTTGGTGACAGAGGACTGTGTGGGATCCAGGCTTGGGTCAGGCTATGCCACGGGAGTTTTTGAGTTGAGTCTGGCAATAAATGAAATCTGGACTTTTCCTGGGGGCAGTTTTAAAGACAGATAGTGACAGCAACAAAAAAACTGAGCCTGACAGTGAGTTAATAAGTGGTGTGAGAAATTGGTGCTGGGGCTAAGTTCAAGTTTGCAGGGTAGGTGTATCTAACATGTTGTTTGATGTCTTCTGCTGTGGGAAGAATAGTGCAATTCTCTGGTGTGAAGCAAAGCAAAGAAAGCAGGAGTTCCACTTCCACTGGATGAGGTTAATGCCATGACACTGATGAAATGACAGCTGTTTCCACACACAGAATTGTAGGCTAAGAGCCCAAATCAAGCAGTTTTTTCACTGACAGTGACTGTTCTCATTATGTATTTTTTAATAGACAAAATTCAAAAGGACTGAGAAACTACGAGAATAAGACCACCTCTTCTTTTTTCAGGCTGATGAAATTTATATGAATTAAAAAAAAGAAAATAAAAACAAAAAAATGAAAATATGATTGAGGGAAGACTAAAGATTTTGCACATCCTTGTTGTAATGCAATAGTTGTCCTATGCATATGTCATAGGGAAGACAGCTTAAGGAACACCAGGAAAATGATGCATGAGGTCCAAAGAGATAATCTCACTGTGTATATATTTTCTGCAGTGGTGTATGAAGATCTTAGCAGTAAAGTCTCTTCCCTGTGGACTCTGAATGTATGATAAGAGCCTGCCTCTGTGCACAGCTGACCTGTGGGGGCTGCTGTCACAGGTCAGCTGCTCAGCTGACTGCAGTGGCTCAGAGGTGCTGCATCAGCATGTTCAGAGTGGACTTGCCAGTCTGTGAGATGCCACCTCTGCCCCCAGATGTCACCCTTTTGGTATCCGCAGACTTAAAATTCTCCTGAGGTAGAGTCAGTACCCTGCATGGGGCCTGGTGGAGATTCACACTCAGAAAAGGCATGCCAGGGAGCCAAAGCAGGAGTGGGGAGCAGCACTGTGGCAGCATATTTTCCTCCCAGACAACTCCATGAACCAACAAATTAAATGCATTTGCTGTTGACATGGAATACAAAGTAAGTTAAAAACTGGTGCCCCCAAATGCTTGTCTAACTGTCTATCACAGGCTCTTACAGTGCCAAGTGAAGGCTGCCAAGTAAATGACATAGGAAGAGGTCCTTATATGAGCACATTGCCAGCTGAAGTTCTGCTGCTGATCTGACTGAAATGACAGGGAACCAAACAGAAGATAAAAACATAAAGATGTTTATGAAGTTACCACGCTGACTTCTTATAAGAAGTCTTGTTTTCAGAAAGAGTGGTGTGTTTGAGTAGGCAAGAGGGTTGAGATGAAATGGGAATTTGTGGAGTGAATAACGTGGAAGAACATGGTTTTGCAAAGGCCACCCCAGCTTGTGATGTGCCCCCAGGCTGGGCAGAGAAGCACAGTTGTGTGTGTTTGCACATGTTGCACATACTTCCTCCTGCATGCACTGCACTGCACACAAGTTCACCCAAAGTAAGAAAACCCTCCTACTCAGGCAGCCCCACTCTTGCATCCCTGTGTGGTGAAATGGTCCTGCTCCACCATGACAGGCAGGGCAGAAAGGGTGGGTGGGTGTTCCCATGTCCCTCTGCTAGCAGGGTAAAACAAAAAACCTTTATTCTTTGGAAAAACCTCTATTCTTCAGAAGCTGATCTGCTCTCACAGCTTCAGGTTATAATCCCTTTTGGTGACATCACAGGTACTGCTGAGGCCGCCAAGGTGATGTCACAATGAGAAGCTTGTGACTGTAAATGGGGAGTAAGCCACAAGAACAGATGACCTCAAATTAAGCTAATAACCTGTTATTATATAAGTGTTCCCAATACTTATATAAATGTACCCGTAACAAAAAATAAGAAAGAAAAAAGGCCCAATGACCTATCAGGATATGTGAAGATGTGTGTAAAGTGACACTTCTCACAGACCCACAGATCCTTTATTAGTGTGTCTTGCCTCTAAAAATCTTCTATCAGCTCAGTTTTTAAATCAACCTCAGAATCTTTCCTTATTTAAAGAGAAAAGCACAAAAGTTGTTCATATTTTGACATGTCAAATAATCACATACAGGCTTAGGCATAGCAAAGGATCCCAACCAAATACAATCTCCATTTTAGTGGCACGAATGTGTTAAGTAATTTGAGCATATAAGAACTTGGAAATATGTCTTTCCTGTGAAGCCCTCTGGGGTCCTTGGGGAGTACCATAGAATGGGTATATATCTGAAACTATCTAATTATTACCTGCTATATTCTTATGATAAATAGGAACTAATAAAATTGAAAACTATGTGCAATTGTATCATAGAAAAGCTTTATTGCAGATAAAAAAATGATACTTTATATGCTGAGCAAAATTCTTTGAAGTTGGAAATAATGTTCAGAGTCTCTAAGGCACTTTTTTGTAGATGTCTTGTCTCCACTCTTCTGCAGGTTTATTATTTTCCATGGCCAAATATTTATTACATTTTATCCTGGAATATTTTTAATGGATTCTTTTACTTTGATAGGATAAGAAGCACATTTAAATGCCTCTCGGGGTAAATTATTTCACATCAACACTAAAGCACAAAGTCTGGATCTTCAGTAGGTTTTTACATTATGCAAGTAGACATTTAAGGTACTTAATACTTTCTAACCTCTAGTGCCCTTTTTACACAGAGACAGGCAGTCAGCAGGGATTAATCTGATCCTAATTAACCACAAACTCTTCTGATATTTGGTCAGTGCACAGTAGCGTGCTGCCAGGTACACAGAGGTAAACTGATCTGGATTATCTGCCGGTCTATGTGTTTCACACAGGGAGGTCTGTGCTCCGTGTCGTGGGCTTCAAACGCAGGGGGAGGCTGCTGTGAGGAGCTGCAGCTGCAAGGAAAGGGGAAAGCACTCATCAGAAGGCTTCTTCTTAATGGCTTTCTATTAAGACTTCATTCTCAGAGAGGGCATTTGTTGGTGTGGCACCCTCCCAGACCAGATCCTTGCTCTCCGCCCTCTCCCAATGCAGGTGTCGCAAGCAGAACAGAAGCTCCAGACAAAGTTTATTAGAGAAGTGCTCTTATTGAGTCACGAGGTGCATAAAGAACCCCCTTGCTTTCTAAACTCCTCCTCAGAGAGGGATCTAGGTGCAGATGGATCCAGTCTTTGCCCCAGACTTTATGTTTAAAGGATTATATAGGTGTAATTGAATGTTTGTGCGAATTTGAACAGCAAGATTAAGAAAGGAAAACCAAATATATTTATATGAATAAAATAAAGTATTTTTTTATTGATGGTGATAATTATAATGATTAGACTAAAAGACTTTAATCAGAATGATTTACTACACAGTACAGATAGTTATAGTTACTAGTGCAGTGCACTATTTATTGAAGCAATATTGAAACAGCAATATTGAAGCTAGAAAAACAATTAAGTAGAGATTGATGTTACTCACCCATACCAGCAATTGTGGGCAAATCTATTCTGCTCAGCCTTGGGGGAGTCCCCAGCCAAGGGAGGAGTCTCCACACACTCTCCTAGAAGGGGTATATTAGATGTGCCTGCCATTAAAAAGTGGGATTTCATCCCATGGGAACAGTTGCCCCCTCTGAGTCACTGGTGTTGGGAGGTGATGGTGCTCCACTCTGCTGGGGTCAATCCATCCTCTGCTAAGGCAACAGAGAAAACTGGGAACATGAGGTGGCAGGGAAACCTTGTGCAGAGCCAAAGAATTCCTACCCAGTGTTAATGCTGGGTGCTAACAGCTCAGGCTCTTGATCTCCCTAAGAGTGACAGGGCCAGCCCAGCACTTTAATAGGGATCCAAGATACTAAAATAAAATTTTTTTGGGGGCAGGAAAGAATTGGACTTGCTGTCTGCAGGCTCTTGACAGACCCTCAGCTCTGTGGGACCTTGGCTTTTGAAATGTTATCTTATTTGTGATGGTCACCCAAGGCCTTATGCATTAGATCAAGGTAGGCTGATAGGATCACCCTTACAGCTCAGGGAAACAAGTTTAAAATTGAATTTTTAATTCTGTGTTGTTGCAAATGCTCATACAGAAGTCAAGAACAAGGAAATAGCAGACCAAAAGTCAGAGGAGGAGAATGTCCCAGAAATGGGATCCTGACAAGTTAACTTGCTGATCCTGACTTAGCTAACACAAGGAAAATTCACAAAGGAGCTACATGGAATTTCTTTAGTTAAAGTGGTGGTCAAGTTCTCTGAGCATAGTGGGATTCACTGCTTAGGGTTTACCTTTTTTCAGGCTTCTGCAAAGAGTAGAGCCAAAGGCCAGCTCAGGCCATGGGAATAGGCAAGCACATACTCACATGGACAAGTGCTGGCTTCCAGGGTAGTTTGTTTGCTTTCCAAGCTCATTCTTCTCTTTTTCCACTCAAGTCTGAAGCATTCCTCTCTGAGGCATGATAGTTCTTGGAGATCAAGAGAGTTAAAATAATCCCCGGAGAGGCAGTAATTTTGGGAAGCTGACCTCTCTTGTATCAGTGTGCAGTCTGCCTGGTATCCAGCCATTAGCTCTTTCTGACACAGCTGGAAATGGGCAGGAAAAGAGAGCTGACTCCAAGCTGAGCTTTCAGGGTTGTAACGCAGAGCCATTTCCTACAGAAAACAAGCACTGCCTTCTCCTCCTTTCAACAGAAGTCTGCTGGAATAGGCATCTAATAAAATAAGATTATTGTGTTTATGTTTGTAGTAAGCGGGACTACATTAGAGCTATGCTTGGTGACACAATGTTATTCTCAATTTTTCCTTGGGAAGACTGGGACACTGCATGGTTCAGGGTCTTGTGTGAAGCCACACAGAAGGCATGTGCCATTCAGTAGAGGATAGCTGCTGATCTTCCATCTAGAGTTGTTCCCTGTGCACTTTTGTCCAGAGATGCCTTTCACGCTGGGACCCTCAGCACTGTTGTATTCCCAGCCCCTGACATTGTACGTTTGGAAACAGTAAATCTGTTTTCTGGAATAAAACAAAATTAAACTGTTAAATTATCTTGTTTCATCTGACACACTACTAGTAATAGAGAAGAAAAAGTGTTAAAAAGCTAATTGGTCTGGTGAAGGTTGCTTCTCCAAGGGAACGACAATGCACTGATTCTGCTTGAGATGTGGCACAGCACATATGATCTCTGCATGGCTGTTGTAATTAAATGTAAAAAATTTATTTCTCAATGCTTCCCCCCCCCCCCCCCCCCCGCCCCCATGGTTAATGTCTATTTGTTGCTGCTTGGTCTCATAACAACTCTGTTAATTAGGAAAAAGTGTCAAAGGATGAGCTGATGAATGAATGGATGGATCCTGAATTAAGAAATTTTTCTTTTTCAATATTTCCTTTCTTTTAGAAATAGAACAGCTACAGCCTTCTTTAAGTGCTTTTGTCAAATATGGGGACATTTAATATTAAACTCTTTACTTCAGCACTTCAAGAAGAGAAAAAAATATCATAGATTGTTTGAGGGAAAAAAGAAAGCGCTAGCCGTTGTCACAGTGTCAAAAGTAATTATTTTTGATTGATCCATTTGCCTTGATCTTTATGACCCTCAAGAATTTCAAATACTTCCCAGTCAATCATTTAAATTCCTCAGTTAAATCCCATACCTCATTAAATAAAGAAATAAGGAGGGGTCTTGATATGCTTTTCTTTAGGCCTGTCACTCCAGAGTCTGAAAATACAGATCATGGAATCTTAAAATATTCTCAGTTTTCTTTTCCAATAGCAAAAAAAAAAGTTTCTCTATGCAGTTCATCATATTCTCTTCAGTGACACTTTCTTGCTGGAACCTCTTAGGACTAACTCCATGTACCACCTTCAGTGGTGGAAAGAGACTCTGAGACATGAAATTTACTGGTGACTCTGCCAATGTCACCAAACAACAAAGGATTGTAGGGTGAAAGGCAAAGGGAAGGAAAGGAAGGGTATACTTAGAAGACATATATCGAAAAATTTAAGATGTGTGTGAACATTTTTGGATGTGTACTGACTTCTAAAGGATTGAGATCTAATGGAAATACTGCAGAATGGGAAGAGGATCAAAGCATCAGACTATGGGATAGTGTATATTATATACAGTGCACAGATGCTGCACTTTTTCAGTGTTGAAATTATGCAAACAGACTCATTTCATAGGCATCATCTATTTCATCCCATTATACATAAAAGCCAACTCTTGCCCTGATCTTTGTCTTCCCATGAAAAATCATTTCTCATCTGAGAGTTCAGTCTACTTTTGTTCCTGCTTCCTTAAGATGGTATAGCTGGTTTGTTTTCCATTTTCAGTTTTTCACCTTTCATCTGCTTTTCCCATTCTCTTGTGATGCAATAAGAAATACAAACCACAATCTGGACCTCGGATGCTGTCACAGTGGAAGCTGAAATCAGAAGCAAATCAGAGCCTGAAAAGTATTTTGCTGCAATTTTTGTCTCACATTATTGTGCACTGTGATAACTTAAAGGGGAAAGGCACCAAACAGTCAGGTTGTGAAGAGGCTCAGAGTGCCGGCATTTAAACTTAGTCCTCAGAGAGAGCCCAGACCTCTCAAGTTTCTCTTCTCCTAGCAGGTAAGACCTCAGGCAGCGTGGTGGCCCTTGCCCAGATCTGATGGGCTTCCCCAGGGCAGCAGAGCAGCACTTTTCTCCTCTGGTGTGTGTCACATCACGCACCCTCATGTGGCCCACAGGGATGTCCCTGACGCACACACATACAGCTTGTGTGGAAACGTGCTACACCAAAGCTACAACATTTGCAAATCTGCTTTCTTGTCATCCTACTTGCCTCTCAGGCAGCACTTCCCAAGCTCTGGGATATAAGTGTCCCCTTGGAGAAGATCAGGGGAGATACCTTGCAGTGCCATGGCAGTTCCTGATCTCAGCCAGCACAGCTGATGGCCTTCAGCAGGACCTGCACTCTTCTACCTGTGGTTTTGCTCTGTGAAAAATCCAGATTGCATGTGGCACCTCCAGTGAAGCTCCCCAGAAAAACAATTATTATTTCAGTGGAAAGCTGTTGCTCTGTCCCTGAGACTGCTGTTCCCCAGAGTCTAGTTCTGAAAACCAGCAATAAGAAATAGGATTGACTGTTATTTCTATTACCTTTGGGAACATTCTTTTATGTAATTTAATTTAATTTGATTTTATTTATATAAAATCTTTTTTTTCTAGGTAACTTTTTTTTCATGTACCAAGAATCTTAACTCCTGTATCACAGACTGCAATCTGCTGTCTGTACATCTCATCAATCTTTATCTTGTCTTATTTTCTTTTTTTTATGTCAGTCCTTACATGATTGCACATCATTTCAGAAGATTTCACACTTCTGAATGTCCATATGGTTGTCAAAATCTTTTCTGATGCCACTTGTTTATGGCTTCAAAATAATCAACACAGATTCACACATCCTTTTTTTCCCCCCTGTTCCTTCTCCCAGTCCCTTTTGTACACAACTCCAATGAGATTAATTCACTTTTTTCTCCAAATGATGCTGCCAAAGTTAACACATCAGCAGAGAAGGCTTGGAGCAAAAATCTGTTCCATCTTGCTATGCTCTTCATTCATGTCAAGCTGCAATCTAGCTGTCACTCCAGAGAGCAGCCAATTTTGCTTTGGGCCATCTACCAAAAATGGCATAATCAGAAAGTGTTCTGGTGACCTGGCATGTCTAAGAGACAACGAGCCTCCATCGCAGAGAACACCAGCAGCTGCATCCCAGGGGTGTCAAGAAATGCTGAAAGCAGAGTTTTGCCCCCTGCAATCTGCTGGAGACAAGGTAAATATCAAATCCAGTGGATTTACTGAGGAGGTGCTGAAGAGAGGAGTGGGCAGGAAAAGAAAGGAGACATGGGTCCTCTCCTGATTCATTCTGGAGAAGGAAGGAGAGGAAGGAGAGGAAGGAGAGGAAGGAAGGAAGGAAGGAAGGAAGGAAGGAAGGAAGGAAGGAAGGAAGGAAGGAAGGAAGGAAGGAAGGAAGGAAGGAAGGAAGGAAGGAAGGAAGGAAGGAAGGAAGGAAGGAAGGAAGGAAGGAAGGAAGGAAGGAAGGAAGGAAGGAAGGAAGGAAGGAAGGAAGGAAGGAAGGAAGGAAGGAAGGAAGGAAGGAAGGAAGGAAGGAAGGAAGGAAGGAAGGAAGGAAGGAAGGAAGGAAGGAAGGAAGGAAGGAAGGAAGGAAGGAAGGAAGGAAGGAAGGAAGGAAGGAAGGAAGGAAGGAAGGAAGGAAGGAAGGAAGGAAGGAAGGAAGGAAGGAAGGAAGGAAGGATGTGGGGACTGGCAGCATGAATCCAAAAGAACTTATCTGCAAAGAAAGTGGTTAGAAAAGCAAACCAACCCGGAGCGAAGTTTATAAGTTTATCCTGGAAACTTGGAAAACACTATGCACTTGGGGCCTGCTGGCAATGTGACAGCTTCAGCATCCTTATCCCCCAGGGCTGATGGCTTCCCTCCACACTCCCTATCTCATCCTCAAAGAGCTGAATATTGCACAGCCCCACATGCCTGAAGCTGGCTCACCATCTGGGGCTAGAAAATGGGAGGAGGGTCACAGATGGTTCCCATCTTTCTGCTCCTCTCCTGTCCTGTGGCTTGTCCCAGCACTACCCTGAACTAGCAGTGGTTGTATCTGCTGCTGCTTCAGGCAGCTCCAGAAGTTCTTGCTTCAAAACTTCTGCAGAGTCTTTACACATGTGGCAGGGTGGCAACTGGCATCATCACCCATCCTGTGGGAAAACCACACGGCAATCAGCTCTTGAAAGAGAGCAAGGCAGCAAAGTGGAAGGGAGTGGGACTTGAATGGCAGAGGCTGCTTTTCTGTGGCTTTACATGGCACAACAGGGGAACACTGGCATCTAGTCAAATTCCATAACCAGGGGGACAGAGTAATTAGTTCAAGCTTTGCTTTCTTGTGACAAACTCCCCCTCAAAAGTAGGAAAAAGTGGGACTTGTAACCATGTAATGGTAAACCATGTGAAAAAAATTTCTTGCTCCTAATCACAGCCCAGTTTAAAAGAAAAAAAAAAAATGTCCATGCAACAGCACATGTAAACTGCAAAAAATGGCTGTTAATTCATGGAAGCAAGAGGAATTACAAAGTTGGTATTATGTGTTGCATTCTTAAAGAGTAGCTGTTCCGGGCAGCCCTGTCCCCAGGTTCATGGCACCTAAGGAGCAGGAGCTCTCCAGTAGCACTGCTAACCTCACAAGAAGCATTGTCTTGGCAGGACTTGGGTCATACTTAGCAGCTTATCTCCGTACCAGGAGGGCTGAAATTTTCATCAAAGTAAACAGAGGAATTCGTGACAGGCAGCCGGCTTACCGTGCCGTGCTCAGGGGCTCCTTCCCAGCGGATGCTCGGCTCCATCCCAAGAGCAGCCCCGTGGGCTGCGGCTGCTTCCTCGCCCTGGGCACCCACGGCAGAGCCCTTCGGGTCACGGAGCCGCTCCCTGGGCTGGGAGAGAGGGAGGGAGGGCAGAGAGGCAGAGCAGCGGGCTGGGAGCGCAGCGTGGGATCTGCGGGCAGCTCAGGCTGAGCCCCGGGGCCTGAGGCAGCAGGGCACCGAGCCGGGGTCAGGCCGAGGCAGCAGGGCACCGAGCCGGGGTCAGGCCGAGGCAGCCGGGCACCGAGCCGGGGTCAGGCCGAGGCAGCAGGGCACCCAGCCGGGGCCTGAGGGTGCCCCGGGGCCCCCGGGCGGCACCGCCCGGGCCGGCAGCTCCGTGCGCTGCCCGCCGTGTGCTCCAGCACCGCGAGGTGGCACTAGGCAGGCACTCGTGAGGGCTGGTGGCTTCCCGGCACCGCTGCCATCCCGTCACACGGCGCGGGCACTCCGCGTTGCCGCAGCCGGGAATGTTCTCTGGCCTGCCGAGCGGTCAGCTTGTGCCATACCCATTTCCATCGTCATTTCATTATGCGCCGTTAACTCGGCAGTTTTCATTCATGACGGGCAGATTGGATTAATGGCCTCCGCCTTCCAAGCTATTTTTCCATTTTATGCCCCATATATTCAGGGGGAAAGGGATTGAAAAGGACATCTGATTAAACCGGCAGCCATGCCTTAATGCGGGAGCCTGAGCCCCAGCAGGGGCAGGATGCACCTGCACAGCTGTGAAGCCCTCTAAGAATGCCTTTCTGCGGCCAAATTGGATCAATATTGCCTAGCTGTAAATTGCTTAAAAAAAAAAATAAAATAGCAGCAGTTTGAATACTGTTCTTGAGCTCCAAGGCCAGCCCAGCACTGTTTGAGTTGGGTCTACAAGCTTCAGAGATGCCCCACAAGTCACCAGACACAGCGCAGGCGGCCTGGCTTCCCTCCTGGCCTGCCGCAGCTGTGGGACACAGGCAGCCCCCTGTGCACGGGGCTGTTATCTGAACTGAAGGGAGAACTGCTCTGCAGCCCAGCTGAGAGGTGTATTTTACAGCGTGACCCTGGGAGGCTGAGTTTCATGCTGTGGTGTGTCCAAGGGAACGGGGGATGACAGGAAGATGCAAAAAGTGTGGTGGGAGAGTGTTGGAGACAGAGAGGCCAAAGCTTGATGTGGCCTCTTCCATGGTGGGAACGGTCCTAGGGGTGAAGGGCACCATCAGGAAGTGTCTTGGTGAAAGCTGCTTGGAGTGCTCCAAAACACAGACAATAAGCAATCAAACAATCCAGTGTCTGAACCTGCTCCCTGTCCCACTTCCATTTACCACTGAAGACATATTCCTCCACAGGATTTATGCCTTGGAAGGCTGCAAGGCTTTCCAAAACAAGCAGTCAGATTCCTCCACAGCTATCTCCCAACCTGTTGGTTCCTGAGCTCAGAGGGACACAATCCTTCCCAGCTACTGAGGCAACATGGCCCAGAAGCCTGCACTGACTTCTGGAACAGAAAGTGTTCAGTGAAACTGGGTGAAGGCTGCAAATAAATGTGTCTTTCTTCTCATGCAGGGAACAAATTCAGTGCTGCTCATTGCCCTGAGCTGCTGTGGAAACCTGAGGAACTAAGAGAGATTCAACAAGAAATCTGACAAATTGAAGGAGGATAAATCCATTGGTAGCACAATGTAGCAGTTGGTCACACAGTGATCTGAGCAGTTTTTGGCTCATGAAGCCTGGACTCTGTGTAAATTTAGCAATTTGCACTATGCCGAATGCTGGAAGCTAGGAAAGAATGCCACAGGGAGGATTGCTCTGTACTCAAATGACACCTGGGCTCAGATGAGAGACAAGTCACTATCCAAACAGAGATAAGTTTGAGGATTTTTTTTGGGAAGAGTCAACATGGTTTTATAAAAGGAAATTGCACCTCTTAAATCTATTTGGGGCTTCAGAAGGCATCAACAAAGAAGTGTAGAGAGCTAAGAACAGTTTCCCAAAGCCCTTCATCAAAGCCTTTACAAGAAATCCTGCTGTGATGGTTTTAGAGGTAAGGCTATGTGAATACAGGGCTGATTAAAAGGCAGGAAACAGAAGGTAGAAATAAATAGCCAGCTCTGACAGTGGAAGGAGGTTGGCAGTGGAGTCATGCAGGGATTTGTACTCAAGCTTACATTGCTCAGCATGACTTAAACCTGGAGAAGGGGGGGCTTTGTGAGATGGGAGTTTGTTGAGGTTATTAAGCATCCGAGACAGTAAAGATGATGAACAACTGGGAAAGCTACAGAAGAATTTCAGAGCAGACAGCAATTGGGTAATAAAAAGACAGAAGAAACTCAGTGTAGCTTATTCAAAAATTAATTACATTAAAAAAATCTAATTTTACATACATGATAGTAGGGTCTCAACTGACTTTTTCTGCTTGGGAATTGAACTTTAGGGCTATGTAAATATCTATGAAAAGGGTAGCTCAGTGCTCAGCTGCAGCCAAAGTAGCAAGTTCCATTACTAGGAGAGAAACAGAATAAAATAGAAAGCACCTTCAAACTGTTCTGTACATTTATACAGTACATCTAAATCTCAAAAAACTCTATGTATTTATGGAACCTCTAGTTCAAAATGCACACAGCACAGAAAGGTAACAGAGGGGTAACAAGAACAAACAAAAGCATGGAATGGTTTTCCTATTAAGAATGAGTTACTGGCTTAAGATTTCTCAACTTGATAGGAAAAACAATAATCTGATTTCTGCAGTAGTTAACACATGCACTCTTTGAAACTGCTTCCTAAGCCCTTTGTGGGGTGGGACTCTCTTCCCAACACCTGGGTAGCTCCATTCTGTTGGGCAGATGGGATGGCCAGTGCCAAAGCTCAGGCTGCTAAACCTGAAAATCACTCCTGGAAGACCTCAGCACTCTCATGATGTAAAATCAGATGATTTAGAGATATGATAAGGCAGTTGAGTCCAGAGATGGGTTCATGGCTGGATACAGGTTCTTTATGGAAGGATGGAAGACGGTGACAAGGTTTGTGCTCTAAGCAACTGAGTGGCACAAATTTGTGCATGTTGTGAGGAAGCAGAGGGTGAGAAACTCAAGAGCTCATGGGCCAGGAGAAGCTAACAAAAGGGATATTGCTGTGGGCATCTCCCACAACCCAATCAATCAATAAGCAAAGACAAACAGAACCTTCCTTAAACAACTCAGGAATTATTCAGGACAGACTAAAAAATTTCCTGTCTTCTGTAACTGGAAAAATCTGCCAGCTGGAAAAACCTCTGCCTTCAGTCACAGGGTCGTCACTCACAAGACATTCTATTAGGCCTGCCATGTGTCTGCATCTAGCAAAGTTCTGAGGAGAAAATGACTAATCACACTAGAAGAATGAGTCAGGGAAGCAGAAAGCTGCCCATGCACAAGTCCACGGGGCTGGGTGGGCTACCCACTGGCACTGCAAGAGAAACTGGCCAATGTGATGGCCATGACAGATACACCAAAGGAGAGGGCTCCCACTCACAGAGACCTTCACTGGCTGGAGAAAGGTGCCAGTGAGAACCTCACTGAGTTCAAAAAAAGCAAATGCAAGCCCAGCACCTGGCATGGACTAACCTGGTACGACCAGCACAGGAGGAAGCATCTCCTGCCTAGAGAGTAGAAAGAGACCTTGGGGGCCCAGTAAACAGCAAGATGAACATGGTTGAGCAGGGCAAGCTTGCAGTGATAAGGCCAACAGGATACTGGGTGGTTTGAGCAAGGGAGCTGCCAGCAGGTTGACGGAAATTCTTCTTGGCAGCTGAGCACTCATCATCCACATCCATACATCTGTGTAGTTTTGGGATCGTCAGTACAAGAGTGATATCGACAAACCCGAGAGAGTTCGGAGGGTCAGGGAGTGAGAAGACCAAGGCTGCAGGAGCAACTGCAGTCTTTCAGGACCTAAAGTGGGAAGACCTACAGAGAAGACAGAGCTTGGATTTCTCACAGGTGCTCAGTGAAACAAGAGGGAAAGATCACAATTTTTGACATGGGAAATTGTCACTGCAGATTAGGAAGCAATTCTTCACCATTACAGCTGGTAAGCACTGGCACACATTGCCCAGAGACACAGTGAAATTGCCACCTTTAAATACTTTCAAATCTGACTAGACAAGGTCCTGAACAACTTGATTTAACTCCAAAGCTCAAGGCTTGAGCAGCCTTATGCCTGCTTTCAGCAGATGCCTTGGACTAGATGACCTCCAGAGGCCTGTTCCAACTACTGATGTTTCTACAGCTCTGTAAGTGCCATAAAAATATATATAAACCCCACAATGTTAAACCATAAAACCATGAAAACAAAACAAAGCCAAACCTACCCAGCTTTGCATATACCATGCAATGCTGACATGCAGATGTGTCCCATGGGGGGAATAAAGAAATGCATAAAGGTAACACCACGCACTGATGAAAATAAGAGGAAAGGATGATTATGAAGACCAAAGTACATCAAACAAACCCAGATGGGATCTGAGCATGCAAGATTACCAATATGTGTCACAGCTCCTATTTTATCATTCAGCTCTACTAGAGAAAATGATTTACAACACCACAGTGAGAATCAAAAGACCCAGTCTGCAGAGGCAAAACTGATTTCAACAAAAAATATTTTTGCTGTGTTTATTTTGTAATTATCCCACCAACACACACCACCAAAAGCTGTAGAGGTTGTGGCACTGCAGTCATTTTGGAAGCCTAGTTAAAATACCTGTAAGTCTTCAATACTTTGTAAATGAACACACAGAAGGTTACGTAAAACTGACTTTTCATCTATTTTATTTCACAGAAGCAGTGCATTCTGGAGTGAGAAGGAGAAAAAGTTCAGGAAAAACCTGCAGTTCTCAAAATACACTGTTCAAATCAATAAGTAAATGACATGAAATTTGTACATATTCAAGTCTCTGAAGAGATAAGCCCCTTCTTAAATAATGGGAAGAGAATTAATGACACCTACCTTCAGTGAAACACGCTTCATAATCTGGCTTTCTTTTTATAGACAGAAAGTTTTCTGTATGCTATCACCTCTGTTTTTCCTTCCAGTAGGACACTCATTTTTTTACAAGATTTGGTTACAAGCACCATCAATGTAAACAATTAAAACTTTAATCTTTAGTTAGGTATCAGTACAGAGAAAAGAGACAGAACCTCTGGGGACAGTACAAATGCAGAGTCTGTGGACACTCATTTGGCTCTCTTCCCATCAGGATTAATGTGGCAAAATCTGGAGCTGAGATGCTCAAGGAGCTGCTGGTTAATAACACACAAGAACTTCATGACTGACACTGGAGCTGTCCTGTGCTTCCCTGTGGATCTCCAACACCAGTGCTTCCTGCTGCAGCAGGCATCAGCCCCCTGATGTGATGGACTCCTTCTACAGGCATGCCTTAGCAGAATAATGGTTCAGAGCCTCCTCTTCATTAAAAACCCCAATCAGCTTTTTGTCAGGAGTGTTGGTGTGATGCCAGGATCAGACAGCTACATCAGCTCAAAAAAGTTATTTATTTCATGTCCAGATTGAATGTTTTCTGTATTATTAAAATATTGTGAAAACACCATGATTATGGACAGAAAATGAAGAAGTATAAATTTAAACCTGTGGATGCTGACTGTCCTAAGCATCACTGTTTGTATAGTGAACTGCAAGCTGATGGAAAAAGTGGCTAGTCTGACTTCATAGTGTTTGATATATATTTTGGCAGGGTACAAACAATAACATGGGAATATAACTTTAGATAAATCACGTTCATGTGTTCCAGGGAGGGATTTGATCTAAAGGTCATGACAGTCAGAGGAAAGACAGCATGGGGCCCGAAGGAGCACAGAGCAGGTAAACACACTATGACAAATTCTTCATTAGTGCTATTTTTGGTCCCAGAAGGAGAACAGTTTACCCAAAACTGCAGTAAGCCTAAACAGTTTTAGAGGGCAGGAGAAGGCTGATAATCTGTGCTCTTTACTTTGAATAGATTTTCTTATTTATTCATTGTGTTTAGCACAAAAGACAAAGTCTGCCCTGGGTAAATGCTATGACAGCATCTCACAGAGAGGAGACTTGGTCTGTTGCCTTTTTTCCTGTGTGAAGAAAACAAGAGCAAAAGGAAAAAGCCTTGAACATCCCTCTGGGCTCGGGGTGAAGGTTTTTCCCCTAAAAACCTGTACTCATTTTCCTCTAGACTTTCTTCCAGAACAGTTTGTAAAAACCATGCACTTACCTAAACAGGCCAGGGGAGCTGTTCCAGTAATGTTTTGTAACTATTATTTACAGTATGTCTGTCCTTTTCCGCTTTTTTTTCCCCCCTCCAAAGCAGAAATTCTTTTGATTAAAATTACCTGGCAATACCACAAATATCTTTATCTGAAAATGAGTTTTTGTTCCACACACCACAATGCCATCATGGTAGATCTTCAGCATTTATACCTGTATATATACATCCAGCATTATACATACACCTTTTAACATGGTCATTTCCCCAGTGGCTCGAGCAGAGCTGTGATCAGTGACACTTGTCAGCCAAAAATATAACTTTTCAGAACACACATAAAAAATTGTTAGTATGACTTAAATCCTGGTGAAGGATATTCATATTAGCAGCTTTTCATTTTTTTTTTAAAAACAAAAATTTAATTAGAGCAGAACAGGTTATCAAAAATGCATATTTCAAAAACATCTTCTGAAAGCCAGAAAATTTGACTTGTTTCCCCTTTGGGGAGAGGTATTCAAGAAGAAATAAGTTTTATCCAGAAAGAAGTATGCTTGCACTGGAAATACGAAGAAAAAGTTTCTGCACTGATTATTTCTAACAGAGAAATAACAACCCCTTAAAAAACAGGGAGCTGTCTTTTATTTGGGTCTAATGGTGCAGCAATATATAAAAATGCTGGATTATCTTTCTTGGCTTGTATTCCAAACAGGCGAGCTGCATTGCCTGAGTTAGGAGCAGCAAACATGGTTTACTCAGGTTATCGCTGTCTGCACAAGTGGTTCAGGGAACAGCCCAGAGGGCTCCCTTCTAGCTGAACAGGATGGGCTTTCTGGGTGAGGGGTCTGAAAATTTCTCTAAGGTCTCTCTTTTGGCACTTTCTGCATCCTGGTCTGACAAATCAAAAGATACAGTGGAATTTCGTCTTCCCTGGGGAAGGAGTGGCGCTTCTTCTGAAGAAGTTTCTATAAATACATTGGCAGCAAAAGGAGGGCTAAGGAGTCTCTATTCTTTGCTGGATGCACAGGGTAGCACAGTGTAAATGAGGAAAATGCTGAGGTACCCAGTGCCTTTTTAGCCTCAGTATTTAACACCAAAGCCAGCTGCCCCCAGCATACCCTGCAATGACAGCTGGAAGTTAGGGATGAGGAGCTGAGTCATCACCTGTGAGGAAAGGGTTAATGACCTTCTGTCCCAGTTAGACACACATCTATGTGCCCTGATGTGATGCACCTGAGAGTACTGTGGGAGCTGGCAAAAGATCTTGCCAAACCCCTGTCAACCCTTTTCCAGCAGTTTTGGTTTACTGAAGTCCTGGTTGACAGGAAGTTAGGAAAGGTGATACCCATCTACAAGAAAGGTTGGAAGGATGATCTGGGGAACTACAGGCCTATCAGCCTCACCTTGGCACTGGGGAAAGGTGTGGAGCAGATAATCCTGAGTGCCATCACATGGCATGTACAGGACAACCAAGGGCTCAGGCTCAGCCAGTATCAGTTTATGAAAAGCAGGTCCTACTTGACCAACCTGATCTCCTTCTATGACAACGTGATCCACTCAGTAGGTGAGGGAAAGTCTGTGGATGGTGTCTACCCAGACTTTAGGAAAGCATTTGAAACTGTCTCCCACAGCACTGTCCTGGAGAAACTGGTTGCTCATGGCTTGGATGGGGGAACTCTTAACTGAATAAAACTGGCTGGATGGGCAGGCCCAGAGAGTGGTGGTGGATGGAACTACATCCAGTTGGCTGCTGGTAACTGGTGGTGTTCCCCAGGGCTCAGCAGTGGTGCCAGCTCTGTTTCACATCTTCATTGGTGATCTGGATGAGTGGATTGAGCGCATCCTCGGTTCACAGATGACACCAAGGTGGGTGGGAGTGTCTATCTCCTGCAGAGCAGGAAGGCTCTCCAGAGGGATTGTGACAGACTGGATCAATGGGCTGAGGACAGTCTTGTAGAGCTCAGTAAGGTGATCCAAGTGCTGGGTCCTGCACTTGAGTCAAAACAATCCCACGCATTGCAACAGGCTGGGGGAAGAGTGGCTGGAAAAGGACCTGGGGTTGCTGGTCAATAGCCAGCTGAACATGATCCAGCTGTGCCCAGGTGCCCAAGAAGGCCAATGGCATTCTGGCCTATATCAGGAACAGTGTGGCCAATGGGACCCCTGTACTTGGCACTGGTGAAAGCTGCACCTTGAATCATTGTGCTCAGTTCTGTGCTCCTCAATTCAGGAAGGACATTAAGGGGCCAGAGCATGTCTAGAGAAGGGCAATGGAGGTGGTGAAGGGTTTGGAGCAAAAGTCTCATAAGGAACAGCTGAGGGAACTGGGATTAGTTTAGTTTGGAGGAAAGAAGGCTCAGGGGTTACCTCACCGATCTCTACAACTACCAGAGAAGAGGTTGCAATGAAGTGGGGGTTGGTCTCTTCTGCCATATCTTAAGTGCAACAATGAGAGGAAACGGCCTTAAATTGCACCAGGGGACGGTCATATTAGATATTAGGAAAAAAAAATATTCACTGAAAGGGTGGTCAGACCTTAGAATAAATTGTCCACGGAGTTGGTGGGGTCAGTGTCTGGAAGTGTTTAAGAGGTGTCAGGATGTGGCACTTGGGGATATTGTTTAGGGGCGATTATGGCAGTGCTAGGTTGTCACTTGGACTAAGATGATCTTGAAGACCTCTTTCAACCTTGATGTTTGTGTGATTCTGCCCCAGCTCACCACTGCCAGCTCTCAAAGGTTGGAAGGAAAGTGTTTCCTCACAAGAAACTTCTTGCCTGACCCTACTGAGGCTGTGCTGCTGGGACCTGCTGGGCTTAGAGCTGCCTTTGGAACCTGTGAACGGGAAATAAGACCCCTTTCTTTTCCTACCTATCCTGAGTTAAGGGAATTTCTCAGAAAAGTTAAAGCAGATTGTTTTCACAAATTAGTCTACATTTTCTGCCAAATTAAAATGGAATACTATGTGCCTCTTCTGGTATTTCCTTCACCATCAGTCCAAGGGCTGGTCAGAAAACATCCACCTTGCGCTGCTGTGCAAAAACTTCTGTGCTGATCACATCCTCCATTGCCAAGATAGAGGGTGCAATCTTAGACTGCTTTACTGTACCCGGTTTGGGAATGCCAGTCTCAGAGGGTTCTGAGTAATTTCTTCAAATATTTAACACTCTTCTGGCATCACCTTCTCCTCAGCAAGGAACCTTCTTGTAACCTCAGGGTGGACCCACTGCTGTCATTCACAAGTAGAATACGTTTCCTCTGGAAGATGTAAGTTAGAGAAACCTCAGATGTAAAATTCTTCCTCATTAACTGGTGAAGCCAGGCAAACACGATCATCCAGAGAATAGGGAGCTGCTCTCAAGGGCTGCTTGTGTTGCTCAGAGAGAGATGCTGATGTGAAAGAGCTGGAAGACCATTCTGAAAGAGAAGGCAGTGAACCATCAGCTGACTCAAAAGTATTGCACATGGCTGATAAAGGCCTTCCACTGGTGGCTGCCTGTTTAGCCCTACTGAGAGTTTGTTTCTGTGATGGAAGAGAGTCTTCCAACTCACTGCAAAATCCATTGAGGGCAGAGTATGCAGAAACCACAGACAGGTCTGAGAAGGACAGCTTCATCCCTGTGTCCACATCAGTCTCTTGGGCATCCTCTAAGTCATTAATGTTAAGCTTGGGACTGCATTTCCATGTTTTTAACCTGGTTGCAGGTGACCCAGTATTTAAAAACTGAAATGGTTCACTGAAATGAAATGTCTCTGATGCTGAAGAGGAGTTCACTGTGGGCAAGCAGAACAGAGACTTGCTTCGTTGAAATGACCAAGAAATGCTGGAGGCATTCCTGGATCTGCGTGTGAAGTCTCCTAGATCACTATGTCTCAAGTCCTGCTGGGAGAAACCAAGATAATGACCAAGGCCATTAGTGTGATGTTCCTTTTTTTGACCCATTTCTTGTGGCTGCTCAGAGACAGATCGGTGGCTCTGAGGAAGGAAGGCTGGCAGAGTGGTGAAGTGGGAATCTGTTGACACAGATGGATATGGTTGCTTGTTCTGCTTTGCAGACTTCCTACACCAACTGTGTGCTTGCTGCAGTCAAGAGAGGGAAAGAAGAAGATCACATTAATACAGAATTGGCAGTTTTACAACCCTAAGTCTCCATTGCTGAGTTGTTACTGCAAATAATTATGAAGCAGGCTTCAGTCAGTATGCTGGCAGCAAATGTTTCACTGCAATAACAAAGACAAACCACCCTGCCAAAATCCCAAATATTTACATAAGGAGCCTCAAAGACAACAAGAATAAATGGTAGAGAAGCCTTGCCTTGTGGGCTGAATTACGCTAGCTTGAATTTCTCACTTCCTATTGACTTATTCAGATTCATTCATATTCTGTCTTCCAACATTACTACTTTAGTGGACAGCTTAACTAAAAAATAAAGAAATTGAAGAAGTATATTATATTATTATAATTTCTCATTTCTTCCTTCATTTTTTTTGTTTTGTCCTCCTTTAAAACATCAGAAAGCCTTCAGCAAGTTCATTCAGTCTCCTCAATGGAAATTTACTAATTCTTTCAACTCTTTCACATTTTCTTTCTTACCTAGTCAGCTCTATTAACTAGCATACAGTGACATTACAGACACATGTTCAGTTTGCTTGTAGACACCTGGGCTGAGGACCCAAACTCATGGTTATGATCCAAATCTGGAGCTGAATCCCAGTCCCAGGGCAGGATTCAGTTGCCTACCCATCAGATACTCAAACATTTGAACAGGAAAAGCACATGTGACAAATGATAAGCCAACATCCTTCTCAAGGAAGAGCTAGAGTGAGGTGGCTTTCCTATGGAATTCATGTCTGGGTAACTGAACTGTGTTTGAGCAATCGTAAGGTTTTTCACCTTTGCCCTTATTTCAGTGAGGCTTTTAGAAATTAGCCTTTAAAAAAGTTTAATTTAAAGTCTTCTTAATGGAATTTCTTGCATAATACAAAATGCTTGATCTGTGCTCCAAAAGGGACAGGAACTAATGGGACAAAGTGCAAGATCATATTCTTGAGAATAAACAATAATCTCAGCTATGGGACTTGTCAGTTGGAAACAGGAGAGGAGAAAGAACTGGGTATCTTGATCTGTTTCTGCTATTAAAGAAACAAGGCTGTGACAACATGATATTGGGCAGTCTCAAGTGAGTTGAAAAAACACTGTGGACAACACTGTTAAGTGTACTGCATACGATTCCAATCACACCTATGTAAAAATGAATAAATCTGAACTGAAAACAATGGAGCCACAGGGAAAAAAAAATATGAACTATCCATTAAAAAAAACAGAACCACAAACTAATAAAAGGTTTCTAATAACAACAGAAAGAGAAGAATCTTCTGGGGTGAGTAATGGATAAAGACAGACCCTGCTCGTTTTACCAAACAGATTATATGACATGACAGAAAGAGCTGAGACCTGGCAACCAAGGAGGTTCTTTGTACCCAGTCTCTAAAAGAGCTCCATACATTGCTGCTTCTAACATCTTGCTAGTGCACATCACATTGTCTTAGTGACCCAGATCTGTCATAGCCATATTCTGGCTTTTACTGAAGTGATTTTATGGGCAAAAAAAGGGTTTTCACATCTGCAAAAAATGCTTGGTTCTTGGATCTCTTACTAGAGATTATAGGACAGCCAAACCATAGAAGTAATTTAGATACTGTAGGTGAGTAAATATACATATGAATACTATATATATACATATATAAATATCTGTAATAAGGTGTGTTAATTCATAACCTATTTCTGTGTAATATAGTAAGCTGTTTCCCTTAATGTCATAAAGAATTATATGAATGAAGAAATTGAGGACAAAAGAGTCAAATGTAATGAGTTAGCTGTCAGCAAATAACATTATTTTTTTAATGCAATATGTGAGCCAATTTGGTTAAAAATTACTTTGCAAGATAAAAAGCTTGTCCATGAAGAATATACTAGCTGTTTTCTTAACTAAAGACATTTTTGGATAACATAGAAATAACCTGACATGTTGAAAGTCCACAAACAGATAACTGCACTATTTTGATGTGTTTGACCAAGAAAACACTCATTATATTTTGTTAGTGTTGACAAAAGACACCCTTTTTTTGTCTCTGTAGTAGCTCTGTTATGAGATACACTACATGAGCTCAACCACCATGCTCAATGAATCAATTCCCAAAATCATTTTGGGAACAGATCTATCCTTGCACTGCAGAGAGTTCCGGGGCCAGTACCTTTACCTTGTGCAGGTCACACCATCTGTCTACCACAGATATGTCAGGCAGAGCCCACAGACATCATAAATAAGATTTAACTGTCTAGTTAATACAGACAGTGGGGTCTGGAGAGCAATTCAGCTTTTTCTGAAAAAAATCTTGTGTGTGGTTGGTTAGCTGAATTGTTTTCATGTCCTTGGGCTGTACTACACTGAGAACACACACTGTAGCTGATAACCTACTTTAGGTAGGATGTTAGTTTTAGGGTTTTGCTATTTTAAACCTTTTTTTCCTAGTTCTTTTAATGTTTCTGCATACAGATAGAGGCACTTCATTTTACACAAAGTATTTGCTGTTAATCTTGCTCCTGGGTCACAGCTCCTGGTCAAGCCCAGTTGGCCTGGCAGGAGGTGATGGTGGATGGTGAGGAGAAACGAGCAAGCACAGCCTGCCCCCAGAATGGCTGCCTGCAGGGCAGACCAAGCAACATCACTAATACAGCTCATTTCTGAACAGATGTTTACAGGAGGAACTGCTCACCTCAATAATTTTTTTCAGAAGAGTTAAGATTAAAAATACCTATTTTCCAATGCTGGTCTTCATTATATGGGCAGAAATAGGAAATAATGGGGATATTAATAATAGTAAATATAATTTTAATACTTTAATCTTAAAGCAATGTAACTGAAGACTTTCCTGGCTGTGAGAACACCAGGCAGCTCAAGCAGCAGTGATGTGCTACAGGCAGAACACTGTTCCACAGGTAGCGTTTCAGAAGATCCATCCCACAAAATACTAGTGAATAAAGATTACAGGCTAATCCTGTATTGTAGAGAACTGGATTATGTGGACTAATAAGACTTTTCTATATCTACATTCTCTAACTTGTCAGAGATCACAGAAGGGATTCAGTGATTTAGCCAGGATTACAAGTCAGGCAAAACTAGCTCCCTGTCCTGTGCCAAGGCCAGTGACTGTGCTCCCCTGTGCCACCTTGGGATGGCACACCGAGTGCTGCACGCAGCCTGTGCGCTCATGTGACAGCTCCTCCTCAGTTCCTGGAGGAAGCTTCTCTGCCCCCTTAATCCTGCGACTGGCTTTGAAAACAGCTGCATCTTTTCTGAGCTCTTTTCTTTTTCAGGTCCTCATAGTCAGCCTTCTCACAGCTTGCTAACACCCTCAGCATTGCCTGCTGCCTCCCTGCTGCCTGGCAGAGCCCTGCCTGGCACAGCCGTGCTGCCTGCAACAGGCACAAACACCAGGGAGATGCCAGAGAGCGCATCAGTCATCCGAGAGGACAAAGGCACAATGCAAAGTGACACATTGATTTTGACCAAAATTCCAAATGCAGGGAAGTAGATTTGTCAGACCTTGCCACAAAGATGTGCAGCAAACCTGGCCACTGACTGAACAGATTAGCTCTCTAACAGAACAGATTTTTTCATCTGGTGCTAATCTGCTGCTCATTTATAATCTCTGCACAAATCTTTGTGAAGCCTGGAGGGATTTAGAGTCTTTGTGTTTTACAATGGGCTGCAGAAGAATTTCATGATGAATATCCGGGAATGCCATAAACAACTTGGGGTGAACCTTTCAGAAAAGCACTTTCAACTTGGGCTGCCGGGACCTAACAGAAAAAATCCATGAGTACTGCTGCAGTCTATTTTAAGTTATCTGCTTTTTAAGAAAGCAGATAGAGATCTCCTTAAGCATTATCTGCATTAAGAACTGCCAGCAAGGCTTTGCTGAGGTCAGGACCCAGCAAGCACAGCAATGACATCACCATCTCGAGCCCAGATTTTGCCTGCCTTGCTCAACAGGAGTGTGATGGTGTTTGTTTAATTGTATTAAAACCAGTGGAACTGATCCAGAGGAAAAAAAAATCAACACAAGAAGGAGTGGCAGAGATTAGTCCTCAGTATCATCATAATAAGTCTTACTTGAAAGGCAAACAGTCAGAAGCACAGCATTTCAAAAAGGCAAAATGCACAGATGTGATTAAAAATTGAACCTCTTTGAAAAGTGGCTTGTAATATGTTTACAAAAATAGAAAAGCTGAGTGCTTTGTAACACAAAATATATTCATTCTCAAGAATTTTTGCTGTGTGTATTGATTTGTAAGAGATCCTAGTATGCCATTGAACTTAACTGGATAAAGTACCTTAGGCTGAAGAAAAACAAGTAAAAATCTCTTATATGAGTTAGGGACTGATTCTCATGCTCCCCCAAAACCCAGACATTAGCATTAAGGACAACCAAACACTTAGGTCACAAAAAGGAAAGGAAAAAATAAAATAAAAAATTTTGTAAAGCAGGAGACTAGTATTAGATTTGCAGATTAATTAAATCAGTTCATGGCACCTCCCTCGACTGAATCAATTTTTGCTCTGAAAGTGTGTCTTTTTCACCACTTTCAGAAGAAAATAAATGTAATTTTTGTAAAGATGCCCTGTACACATCTTTGCCTAGAACAGTTTGGGTTGGAAGAGACTTTAAAGATTGTACAGCTACAACGCCCCTGCCATGGGCTGGGACACCTTCCACTAGACCAGGTTGCTCAAAGCCCCATCCAGCCTGGCACAGAACACTTCCAGGGAAGGGGAATTCACAATTTCTCTGGGCAGCCTATGCCAGTGGATGCTTTTCTCTCCTTTCTTCCTCTTTGTGCTCAATTCTGCTCTATCTGCACTATTATGTATAATAATTCTGCAAGCTTGAAGGTCTTTTCTCACCTCCATTTTATTTCCTGCAGATTAAATTGTTCTCTGCAAAAGTGCCCTTTCTTTGCCTGTTTTTGTCTTTTTGCCTTCTCTGACCCTGGTTTAGCTGCCTTTCTTTCTCTTTTCCACTTGTATTTAACTGAGTTCTCTTTTCCTAGCTCCTTGTGTCAGCTATGGCTGCTACCTCTGCCCCTGAAACACACGACACCACTTCTCACCTCAAGATTACAGTTGCCCCATACAGATAAGAACATTGGCCGATTAATTCAGCAAATCAGCTAAAAAAAGAATCCCTCTACCTCCTCATAAGCTGTGATCTGTTAACATTTGCAGTGTTATTTCAAGGATGCCTTAAAAAGCAACACTAGGCAGAAAATAGCCACCTCATAAACTGCACGGGGACTCTCTGGCATGTAAAACAGCAGCAGGTCCTGTGCTTAAGTGCTGAGTCTCTGCCTAGGTAAGACATTAATTTTTCTGGTGTCCACCTTCCTTCTGGGTATGTTTGCATGTCCCACCTCACGCAGAGTGGCTAGGAAATCCTGCCAAAATATTATTTTACTTTCCCTACTCTATCCAGAGATGTTATCATAATTTAAAGAAGCCATCTGTGCACTTTCTCCTCTCTGCTCACTATCCTTGCTTCCTAAACATGCGTGACCAAGCCAGTCCAATCAGTTACCAACCTTTCCTGCTTCCCACATTGCATTGCCAGGAGTGCAAATTGATTAGCACTTCATCTGTCTCAGTGTGGATTATGCCCAGAGGCAGCCAAGAATCTGGACAAGACCTATAAATCCAGCAGTATACTCACTATACCAATGCATGGTATATTCTTAGCTGCATTATTTACATATTCTTCCCACTGCTCTGATAAAGCTCCCCAGAGCTCCTGCTTCTTGGCTTAGCTCTGGTGAAGCAGTGGGGGTGTATTCCCATAGGATGCAATCGTGTTCCTGAGCCTTGCTCTTGATCCAGCCAACTGAGCCCTTTGCCTCAGCTGTTATATAGCTGCACCCTTGGAGCAATTTGCCAATCTGTAAAAGCCACTGTGACAAAAAATAGTTCTGAAGGGCTTCCCTGCAAATGAAGGAATAGTTTCTTGGCATTAAACAGATTTATCTTACCCACGAATAACTTTGTTGTCTCTTGAACTGACTTTATCTAAGCCCCTTGATAATTGCATTTACAAAATGGATTAAGAACATGGATCAATCTGGCTGGCAAGTATCCAAGTCCCTGTCAGGACAAGCAAGAGGTCACGTCTTGTTAGCTTAAACATGGAAGTATACTCAAACTTCAAACTTCAAAAAAATTTAACAGGGATGTTAATCTACCATTTTTGGTACAATTATAATTTTCAAAAGCTGCAGTATCTGTATAAAGTAAACAAAACCATTCTGATGATTACTAACTATCAACTGATGTGGAGACTGAAAAATACTGAGACGTCATTGTTTACATTTATATAACTGGGAAGAAATCAAAGTAATCATCAATGTTGTGGCATGGATAATATTGCTAATAGCAACTCTCTCTGAGAAGTCAAACTGTAGTCTTGTTACTTTCAAAGGTAGATATTATAATTGCTTTAACTTAGAATGAATTAAATTAATATAAGGAGTTCATGGATCACCAAATCCAATGTTTCCTATAACCCATGCTCCATCATTTCCTCTCCCTAACTGACCATCCTGCCTTAAATTAAGGTATTAACTTGCTTGCATCTGCTGGTGGCTGTTATGTAGTTAGCTGTGAATATGTACTACGATCTATTTATTGGCAGGTTCTCGTTTCTGTATCAAAACAATCACTGAGTAAACCAGCCTTTTCCTGCTCCTGCTGTTTATCATGTGATCTGTCTTCAAGTCAGAGCTCCCTTCAGACTTACTTTGGTTGGGCACAGGTGACCCTGCTCTTCCAGTTTCCCTCTGCAGGACTGTCTCTCCATTCCTCTGCATGGGGTGAGAGCCTTTCCTGGTCCCTGCCCCTTTCTGGAGTCCAGAGCTGAAGAAAGGTGTGGCCCTTGGGATCCTGTGCAACCTCCCATGCTTCCTATGGCACAGTAACTCTGGTACCCATCAGAGACTGCAATTTTCTTTTCATGGTCATGTTGCACTGGTGGCTGTAGATATCTAAGAAACAGGAAATTTTCCCTTTGCTTTAGCCTTAGAGCTCCACTTCTTTTTGTACAGCCTTGCTTAAAACCCACATACCAGGACATAGTTTTCATGACTTTAAAATGGCATAAGTTAGATCCAAAGGCTTTGTTTTCCTTCCACTTTGCATATATTAAACTTGTTTTACTTCACAAACTTCCAGAGTGATAAATTCCATTTCTGTAACTTCATTTGCCATTTTGTCCTCCTGCTCATAACCATCATCCTCACCCAAAACAAGAAATGAAAATCAATTGTACTTGCAGGCCATACTTAGGCAGGTTTCTGCTCTTCTCTTTGGTTCATATGGCTAAAATCTTATTCTGATTTTCTTTGCTCAGCAAGTCTCACTTTACCTCTGTACTGCCTGACAGTTGTTATTTCTGAAAATTTGCTGGGTTTAAACCAAAAGCCCTATTTAAAAGCCCTATTTTTTTTTGTTTGTTTTACCCTTCCCTTCAATTTGCTTGAAACCAGTGTAAGGTCCCATAAACCAAAGTTATATCACACAGCAGAAACCTCCTGACAAAGAACAGGGAAAAGAGGACATAGGTGAGTGTGGTTGCTGTGTATAAGTTTGGTGATGACTTGTCAGATTCGGTTTGCAGCTTATCTCAGGCTAACACAGATATGCCTGAAGTGCAATCAGTGACCCTGACAAATCGGTGACTGGCTTGCCAGATGGGCAAGGAAGCTGCCCTCCTCAGCCCTTTGCTGAGTGTTATTCCCAAGTGTTATTCAGCTCTCGCATAGGATTTCTCTGATGGCAGCATCTGCAAAGCAGCATTGAAAGGTTCCACTTCCACCTGGATGTGACTCACCAGAGCAGAGATGTCCTGTGTACCTGGAATTTCAGTCCCAGGAACTACAAACTCTGAGGCACTGTGCTACAGAGGGCTGCACACCTCTCTGCATGCTGGGAGGTCTGTACGGTGCAAGGATGGCACCCACAATGTGTATTGCACAGAAACAAGGTCAGACAACTGGACAAGCTACGTGAATGGAATTCACTCAAAAAAAATACCCTTTGAAATCTGAACAACAGCCTAATAAAGGTGAAGGACTGTGCTCTTTGATTTGAATGTAAGCAGCAATAAAAATCTCTGCAGTGCAAGAATCCCCATTAACCTGGCTCTGGATTGCCAGAGATACCCCTCTGCAGGGCAGGCAGCTATTAAGAGTTTGCTCCTTGTCCTTTTATCTCCCCTGGATGTGGTGTAGTGAAGCAGAGCATGCTGATATATTGCCCAGATATGGTGCCTACAGATATCCTAACAAACAAACTCTCAGGATTCGGTTATCAGCACTTGAGATTAGTTCAAAAAGAGAATCAGTGGGAATGTCTCTCTTAGGCTGCTCTTCAGGACACATTTCTTTTCCTTCATCACCTCTCTTCATCCTGATAATCACTGTGCAAAAGAGAGATGCAGTTTGTGATCCAGTGATGCTAGAAAATAATGAGTACCATTAGGGCTTCTGCTTGTCTCCCATAAAAGCCTCATAACTGAGGGCTATTTTAAAACTCCCTGTCAGTTCTGTGCCCATACTTCTTATAAAACTACACTCACCAGCCACGATTTCTCCACTCGGGCTCATAATTCCTTCTTTCCTCAATTTTTTAAACAGCTATCTCATCTCACATCACTCTTAGCGTAAACTGAGGTTGACTGATATCTGGCTAACATCATTCACTGCTTTTGTGATCAGTTACACAACACAGCAAGGGGTTTCAAATTCTTTTTTCAGCAGTACTGTCCTGGCTCTTGCTCCAAGGATAGAGCAAAAAAGCCAAGCAACCAACCAACAAAAGGGCAACTGTCAGTGCAGAGGAAGCTTTCCTGCACAAAACCAAGAAATGTGCTTCTATTTCCCTGTGTACTGAGTTTACCTGCAAAAGGATCCTATTTCCATCATGGTCTTCTGTCTGCCACCTGCCTTCGCTGATGGGGCTGCAAGGGTTGGGCAAGAGAGGCACAAGCTGCCCCACATCTTTCACTCTGAACTCCAGCACGGCTGACTCTGTTCTCACTGGAACTTGTCCCTTTGGGAGTTTTTTTAAAGAAAACTGAATGTCTATTTCCATGTTAGAATAGACAGGAAAAACACAAAAGTCTGCTTTTTTCTGACACACTGGTCTTTTCAGTATTAACTCATACAATTTCAAAATGTCCACGAAATTCTCATTCCTGCAGTATATGGTGAAGCGGATCATTTCTTTCCCGTAGTGCACTGGGCGAATGGCCCACAGAGGAGTCTCTGGAGCCAAAGTGTAAAAGTCTTGGCTGCATGGCAGGTAAGGGAGGAACTTCCCATGCATTAGCTCTGTGTGGTGGTAATGCCAAGGTGGCCGCTGAAAAGTTTCATGGAGCTGCAAGATGGGTTCTTCTCCGTACTCCTCCTGCAGGAAGAGAATGACAGCAAGGGCTGGCTGAGCAACAGCAGCCTTGAGCGGCTTCCTGCGCTTCCGGGGCACTCGTCTTTCTGAGACCCGAAACAGCTGGAGGTCGGGATGGATCCAGGCTAGAAGCTTATCAATGGCCTGCTGAAGAGTCTTGGATTCACCTGGGTCTGTGATAATATGTACACTAACAAGGAATGGGTCTTGTATGCCTTCCACAGAAAGTTCACCTGAAATATTAAAAAAAAAAAAAGTCCTTTAAGATTTGCAACCAAGTTACAACACTTCGGTAACCCTTAAAGGAGAAACAATCTACTCAGTCATAGTGGGCTTTTCTTTTTCTCCAGGTCTCTGAATCTCACTTGTAGTAAACAACAACAAAAAAAGTACAGAGATATAGCAACCAAGAAAATAATCAGAAGGCAGAGAAAAGTTTAATCAAGCATACCATAAGAGCTGCTGTTTCTCTGAGACAGCATCCAAAAGATGCTAGTCAACATGCATTTATTTGTTGGAAAAGACCTGTTCCATACAGTTGAGAGGTAGCAAAGACAAAAATACTGATGTAGAGTGGGGGTGTAAGGGACATTAATGATGTGCAGAATGATAAGGGTGGAGAGTGTTCATCCCACCTTATTTTCATTTTTGCCAATTGGCCCAGGGCATGGAAATCACACCTTTGAACTCTACTCTATCACCCTGACACTGAAGTTTTATACACAGTTAAATGTTTTATGTCCTGGAGGCAACTATTCTAGTAAGTAAGGCAAAGTTTGTAGGGAAAGGTAATATCTTTTACTAGACCAACTGATACAGCTGGTAAAAAGAAAAAGCAGACAAGCCTTCAGGCATACAGGTCTTTCTTTAGGATAATATATTACTTGTCCCTACAAATCCTGCACTGTTTATATCTTCAGACTGTAACACTACTGCTTCAAGGTTTTCTTAAGATTAGGGAAGACTTATAAAGGGAGGAGGAACAAAAAAGTTACACTTACACAGGGGAAAAAAGAAACTTCTAGTTAACCTTGGCACGGTTCAGAGGGACTCTATCTCTTGTTTGTCCCTGGAACTTTGAGAGCCCAGCAGGGCAAAGGGTAGAGGTCTAGGGAGAAATTGTTACTTTGTTCTGCTGGAGTTACATGCCAATAAAGAGGCATAGTGATACAAGGCACTTTAATAAATTAATCAAGTAGCCTTGATATTTTTGCTGAAATGGTTCCCCTTGTGTGGTATTCTGAAACCACCTCCATGTCTGAGACCCTGAGCTTGGGCACAAAGCCTAAATGTGAGAAGCCTTAGAAAGGCTTCCCAAGCTTTTCATTGTGCAGACCACATTTAATAAGGGGATTGTCTCAAAGGCTATTCCCCCTCCTATTAGCAATCAGTACAAACGTCTCCCTCCTCCCTCCTGGCAAGAGAACAACATTCTTGTGATACTTCACCAATAGCTTTAATGGAAAAGCAGCTTTGTGCGAGTAGTGTATTTTAGTTGTCTTTCAATACAGAATAGCTGCAAGACCCAGAGAAAATTTAGATGCATCTGCATAGCTTTGCAGACAGAGGTGACTGGTAAACATGACGCTGGCCTCAATTTAGAAGCTGCAGAAAGATATGGTATGCAGAGCGAATAGCAAGTGTGCATCTTGCCTAGGGGAGATAAAGAAAAACCAAGTAAGTAATCAAAAATACAATTACAGCAGAGTTCTCGTATCTCTGCATGAAATGGGTGATGTGGAGTGACTTTGTCAGGTGGCTAATGGAAGAAAAAAATTGAAGCAAAAAGAAAAACGGGATCAGTATGTGGCGAGAGGCTTTGCTGTGGCAATCATTACTGGTAGGTAATTCTTTGAGAACCCGCCTGTGTGTAGTCACAGCGTGGGAAAAAGACAAAAGGGGTGTGGGGGGAGGTCCTCTCGTGGTCCTCTACATCGGACAGCAGAACAAGAAGGAAAACAAATTGCAGAGGACAGTGATCTAATAAAACCTGAAACCTGATAACTGTGCAGTCATTCATTTTCTAAGGCTGGAATAGAAGATGTTCAGCTTTTTTCTCTCTCTGATTCCTTTGTTACACAAATGCTATCAAAGCCTGCAACAAGTGACAGGCTTGATATTTATGCATATAAATGACTGCAGCTCTGAAAGAAGCCTGGGCACAACAATGTGAAGCACAGAGCCATCATTTCTGTCAGCTTCTTGCTCTGCATTAAAAAAAAAAAAGTCCCTGAGCACGGCTTTTCTACCCTCCTGTTGCTCAGCATGGTGCATGGACGCTGAATGGCTGAAGCGTTTTTCAGAAGTGGAGCCTTGTGGGAGCCAGTGGCAGCATTAGTATTCCGCAGCCATCGCTGCCTGTGCCCACCAGCACCAGATGCTTGCAGAACCAGCCTCACAGGCACAGCACAAAGCCATCCTCAGGAGCCAAAGTTAGAGCAGAGCAAATCATCTCTTCTTTTTGACCTAGCAGCAACTGTGTGAGTGCAACAGATCAGTACAGAAAGAGCTTCAGTCCTGTTTTATGTTAGCACAGATGCTTTAACATGTTTCGTTATGTGGCTTCTGTGCTTTTAAAATGGCAGCCCTTTCTGTTTGGGTAAGGAAAAGAGAAAAGCAGAAATATGACGCAAGGAGAAACCTTCCCTGAAATGACAACAAGTTGCAAATTGTTTCTATATTGCTAACAAGTCTTTTCCCCTCATCCGACAAAGAAAGAGGGGCAACAACACCGTTATCATGACACAGTTCAATTTGCCCCGGGGCAAATTGTTACAGAAGCAAACAAAAGCTCTGCATATGTATTAGCCTTCCTGTGTTACTAGTTAATCCCACAGAAAATATCAAAATGCTGAGGCATCTATTTGAAAATAAGCTTCACAGTTCTCACAGCTATTACAGTTTTTCCCTTCCTATGACAGAAGGGGATTAGGTCTCTTTGAGTTGGCAGAGCACTAACTTTGCTAAGAGGTAATTACTACCAGGATTGAAAGAGTATTTTACAATTCTAAACTTTTTACTCCTCTGCTAGGTACTGTAAACCACCCATGAGAGGTTAAAGCAGTCAGTCAGCCCAAATGCTGTGGAGCTGTTACACTTGACCTCTTAAAGCTGGCAGTGGAAGGTGGCCCTGATATTTCATGATTGTATGGGTCCTTCTGTACATATAAATTTTATTTTGTTGCTGATGTGATATTGCTGAGCTGAGATAAAGGAACGTCCTGCAAAACAGAATGGCAGTCCAGCCCTGTGGCTCCTCCTGCCCAGAAACCAGGACATTTTCATCAGTAAGACAATGTGAAAGAAAGCAGTGGGTCCTGTCAAGTCTGCCAGTGCCAATTACTTCATTTTGGTGACTTCTCTGAAACTGAAGCTGCCTGGGTTTGGGGACAAACAGGACAGGTGGATTTGACAATGCTGGGTTAATGGCTGGACTTGACGATCTTAGCGGTCTTTTCCAACTTAAATAACTTTATGATTCTATGATCTAGTGACACCCATGGGGGAAGTGGAAAGCAATGGGTTCAGTGGCTGGGGGAGCAGCCTCCACCCCTGAGGGGTGCCATAAGGACTCAGGTATCGCTCTTGCTCTCTGGAAGGCAGGACTCCTGACCCAAGGCAGGCACAAGAGTGTGTAAGGTCAGGACAGCAACCCCAGAAGCTGGGAAGAAGCCAGACTCATCTGCAGATATGGAGAACTGGTTCTAACACTCCTCTTCCCTACAGCATGTATGCATTTAACTTTAACCCACACGAGGGGCAAAATGTCCCTAGAGTTTTCTTCCACACCACCTGCATAATCCTAAATTAGAGAAGTCTCCCTTTTCATTTGCTTTTTGGCCCTAGGTCTCTTGCACACCTTGCTCAAGCAAAACTCTGACCATCCCCTGGCAGTCTGGTCCCTCTTTTACACCATTTACACATTCCTCTGGAAGGGCCCTGAGCAAAGACCCATTCCCTCTCATGGCAGTGTTCCAAGTACTTTTTTATTTCAGGAGAAGTCACCACCTTCAGCAGTCTTGATGAGATCTTATTTTCCAGGCTTCTCCAGTTAACTAGACTCATCCCATAGCAGAGCTTAGGAAGGATATAAATACCTGTCTCCCTGAAATGTCTCTCCTCACCCTGTGCTGGTAAACAAAGGGTGAACCTAAAGACCTCTCAGATGTACCAGGAGTTATTTAACGAAGAGTTAACTACAGGGCCAAGGAAACCTGGTAAGTTTCATAGGATAGGATTGAATTTACAATGAAGTGAGATTTTAGGCAGGCTGGTTCCTGGTCCTAGTTTGTGCATGTGAAAGAGTATTTCCAAACTGTGGCAGACAATTTCAATTTTCTAGCTGTGTACATTTTCAATCTTCTATCCAGGGAACACAGGGGAAATATCCAACCCAAAAATACTTGACAAATCTTTTTGTTTGTTTGGGTTTTTTTGTTTGTTTGTTTTGTTTTTTTTTTTCTGACCAGCAATATTGCATTGAGAATCAGAGCAACACAAACTTCCATTTTTTCCTGCTGCAGCATGCTGCTTCATGAGAATCAACACCTGAACCTCTCTTATGCCATACAGACCAGATTCCTCTATTGCTACATCAGGCAGTAAGGCTCCAAATTCCATTTGACCAAACTGCATGATGCAGTACCAGAGATGTAAATCAGGCAACAGGAGCGGTTCAGGGTGAATTTGCCAAGCTTCTGAACTGCAACTCCCATCAAGCAGTACTTCATTATCAAGAAATTACTGCTATTAGGAAGTAATGAAATAATTCAAAACCAAACATTACAAAACAGCATATTTTTTCACTGTTAATCAATCAAAATATTTCAACTGTGGGAATGTAAAATAATCCCAAACACTGTATAAATAATGTCAGAATAAAAAGGCACTATAATATTTCCAATTAAAATTTCCCAGGATTGCTGTTGCACAGAAAGTATCCGTACTTCTCTACTTCAAACACATTGCAATACACAAGGAAATGCCAAAACTGTAGCATTTCTCAGCGAATAGGACCTTCACATTTTATCTGAGTCCAAGGCAAGAGTGACCCTTTTAGGTGTACTAATTGAAAGGCTCATGGGCAGGCACAAAGTCAGAGGCTATTTTCCTAAACAAGGATCACTGCTTTATGGGCAGTTGCAACAGAAGCTGGACACCTCCAGCAGCAGAACCCACCACTAGGTCGGTCGTGCTTTGATGAATTATGCAGCATCAATAAACTTTTGAACAAGAAAGATGTGACAGATTCACCAGCTCCTCCATTCTCTTTCCCTGCTGTTTAATAGCATCTGACAAATGCAGGGCTGCTGGATGATGTGCTTCTCAGCATGCCCTGCTTTGCACACCACCTCGAACTCAGGAAGGATGTTCAGAAGCAAGAAGAAAGGGGATATTCTGCACAGCACTGTGTCAAGAGGAGAAACATCTTTCACAACCCCCTTAAGCATAATTTTCCAGAGGAACTGCAGTTGAATGTTCTCCAATGCTCACTCCTCCCTCTGTGCTAAGAAAAGCACAGACAATGCACAGCACACCAGCACACACACAAGCACAGCAAAATGGTCAATCTGCTCCTCCTGTAGCTGAAAAACAATAAGAAAAAAACCCTGAGGAAAAAAAAAAGTGCTCAAAATTAGGCCCATTATCTCTCTGATGGAGATAAAAAGCTTTCTCTGGTACATTAATATGAACAGTCTTACAAGGAGTCATTATTACCCTTGGCGTACAGCACTGCAGCCAATCCTGAGGGAATGAATCTTTTCAACAACCAACACTTAACGCCCACAGAGCCCCTGCATGATCAAGCAAAGGCAATGGCAGATCTAAACATGTGGTACCTCTGCTGTTAGATGGTAAAACATCTGCTGAAGCTCCCCACTGTGCTCCAGCTCCAGTGAATTTTCATCCCTCCCTCACCAGTTATCTTCTCCTGACCTGCCTAGGGGTAACTTTTCATGATCAATTTAAGCTGCTGTTGAAAGGGCCCATCTCACACCCTTCACCTCCTGCTGCCTTCCCTTCTGCTGGCCTGGGTGCTTGCATAGCTGCATTTCTTAAGCTGACAATGCAACAATACCTGGCACTCCCTCTTCCATTTGCAGTCAGATGGTCTCTGGTGCCATCTAAGCCCTCTTCAGAGCCATGTGACCCTCATCTCCTTCATGGGATTCACAACTTTTGTGGCACAGAGTCCTCCTATGGAAGGCTATGGACCTGATGGATGTCCCTCCAGCACATGGCTCCTTTTGTAGCCCAAGGTGAGAAGCAGAGTCCAACTTCAGATAAGGCCCATCACTCTCCACTGTACACACCTCCATCTTGGGTGCCTCATCTGTGTGGGCCTACACACATTATCTTATTCTAGTACATTGTCCTGCTGTACTCCTTGTCCACAAATGAAAAGGGTTTTTGTGGTAAGAGTTATGGAAGAAAAGCCCTTGAGCTACATGATTATCATCTTTTCCATGACATCTTCCAAAACTTCTTTGACTCCTTTAGTAAGGCTGCTGACTGTGCATACCAAGGCAAAGAGTCAGAGTCACTCCTTAGGTCACAGATATGTTCTCAGCCCCCGTTTCCCTCATCTCTTCATTGACAGTACTGCAGATTTCTCACGTATCCCCTCACTAGCTGGCAGCTTGGTGTAAAGGGATGTGTGTGCTGCCTGTGGGTTGACTGTCCAGCTGCAGATTAGGAAAAAGGGTAACTTGAACTCTGTTCAGTACTTTTTCTCCCTCTTGTCCCAGTGTATTTCATTCAGTTCCAATGAAACCTGTGGGAAGTTAGTGTCTCTGTTAAGACAGATGGCACAAATTCATATTACATTCCCCTTCAGAAACAGGCTAAAAACAAAGGATGAGAATGCCATATTGTGCTTCTGGATGTGCAATCCCATGTTCCTGACACTTTTTTCTGGGTGTGTATATTCCACCTAGGCTTTATGGAGCCTGGAGGCATGTCAAAGCAGAGGCTGTGCTTATTGTATATTAAGCCCCCAATGAAAAAAAAGGAGTCCCAACTCTGAGAGGACAGTGTATGGGTTCTTCATGCAAACTTAGGAACCTACAGTGGCTGTTTTCACACCATGGTTACAAGCAAGTAAACTGCTTGGCAATTCCTTAAAAATATCCTGTAAGATAATGATTTTTCTGCCAATGCTCTGGGCTTCTCCATGAGCTCTTTATTTTGGCTGCCTGGTGTTCTCCCTCAAAATAAGCTGCTTGAACATTATGTTATATTGTTAGAAATAATCAGAACTTCAATTTAAAAACCCAACAGCCTCATCATCTACTTATCCTCTGGAGAGCACTGAAGTCTTCACTACTCTCCTCAACCATAGATAAGGATCATAGTTCTTGGCAAGAACCCAGACACTGATATTTGGTATAAATACCAGATTCTGTAGAGATCTGCAATGTGTAGTTCAATTACAAGTTGTGTGTGTAATTCAATTACTATGTAAATAAATTACTACATAATAAAACTCCCATCAGCAACCACTAGTAAATCAAAAGCTGTAAAAAACTGCATCCAACACCATAATTTCCAAAGTCTTCTGATTATAGGCATTGTGTTTTCTTAAAATTCCACTCCTGTGAAAAGCTGAGATTGTCAAAAATGTGTTTTTTATAAAAGGGCAGAAAGAACACTGCCTTAAAAAAACCCAAGAAACACTGCACACTTGAGTAGCTAACAAATTCAGTCCCACAATGAGGTCCATACCACACACAATGTACTTTAGTTAACTGAAAGTGTGATTTTATGATGGGCTTAAGACAATTTAAGACTTTACTGTTGGCACTCTTCCCCCTACTATTCTCAGCTAAGTGTTTCCAGTGCTTCCCATGTGTCAGGTCTAGATGCAAGTTGAAAGAGCTTGCTGAACATACTGAAAAGAAACTCTCAGACTTCAGGAATAATAAGGATTGTGTCTTCTGGTGGCAGTCAGAAAACTAGCTTGGCTAAACATCTTAAATTTCAAACAGACCTCTTTTAATCAGCCTGTGCTTTGGCACAAATCTTCCTGTATCACAAAGATGTGGCAGGGAAAGCCAGCCAGAGAGGAGGAAGAAGTCACACCAAAACCTCTACACTGAAGACACAACCAAAGACAATATGGGATCAAACCCCGAGGCATGGCCGAGCACTGCCACATTTGTGTCTCTGCAGACAATGAACAATATCAGCATTACAGCAAAGGACCCATTTGGACTTGGCAGGAGTGGAAAACTGGTTTGAATCTCATAATCCTTTCAGCTGACAGCAGCATGTGGCTCAAAATATCTACTCCCTACCAGCTGATGGAAAAGGGAAGCAGGAATGGAAAGCATGCTTCATTGTCCATGCTCCATCCTGGTCCCCTATGATGGCAGCCAGGAGTCACCTGGTAAACATTTCATAAACATTTTATAAACTACAGATACTTTTTTTCCCCCCCAAACTACAAATCAACAAATGTACCAAAAATAACAAGGCAGAGAGAAGACATCTACTGCTGTAGAATGTGGCATACACTATTACCAAATGCCCCAGTTTCCACTGAGTGTGCAAAAAAAATGGTATTTATTTATTTTTAAAAGTTCAGCTAGTGTACTATGGCCATGAGGAAACTAACTGTTGGCATTGGCAACATTTAGTAGAAACTGCCTTAATAGCTCCAGCCTTCCCAAGTGTTTTGTTATTTGACTCGGTGACTCAGATGGCTTTTCCTGCTCTACCCCAACTAGTGCCTCTGAGTCAGGAGTTGCCACGGGACAGATTTATTTTTTTAGCTTCCCTCTTTGGGCTTTAACAATTCAGACAGACATAGCAACAATTTCCAGATCATTCTCATCACTGTACCAGCTGAACTTAAGAGTGCCAAGATCTTTCCTGCAACCTATTTCTCAGGGCTAAAACAACCACTAAATGGCTGCCTAGCTCCTTGTGGTTTTCTGGGACAGCAGCAGTAACACTTCCACAGGGGGAAATTTAACCCACCTCACCAAATAATCCAATTTAACTTTCTCTGACATATTTCCTGTAAGATTTTACTACAACTCTATGGCACTCGATAGCTTAGTGTCTCCCAAAGATTTCCTATGCTTCTGAAATATGCTTGGATTATTAAAAATTAGGAAGTATTTGGTTACATGGTTTTGATTACGACTATGTGGCCTTAAAAAAAGGAGCTAGAAAAAATTTACATTGCTATCCATACACTTTATTCTAGTCTACTAAACTAGTCCAGTTTTCATCTGCTATATCAGTATGACAAGAAAAAAAACAACCTGACTGGATGTGGTCAGAAGAGTATACAAAACAACTTCAAACAATGTTTTGATAACTCTGGTGCAGTAACTGTTTAGGGTACACTTGCACATCCCTGATACAGAAATCCCAATCTAGTACCAAGCCAGTAGAAAATCATTAAGCCATGGGACACACAGCATGCTAAATGATCCCAAAGAGTGAAACTGAATTTTACAAAAACCAGAGATACACAAGTTACTCCAAGCCAGATAAATTTGAACAGGAACCTCATTCTTCACAAGGGCAATGCTATGTTTATGATCAACACCACTTGGCATGCAAAAATCAAATCTAGGTTTGATTTCAAGTTATGCATTCTTCTGTGCATGTTCTCCCACATGGCTGTGCCTCATCTCTAGAGCTGCTCAGCTCTCTGTGAATCAGCACTGTACTTTTCTATCCTGTATGCAAGCATTTGGTCCTTCATCACAGTGGAATCTGATGACAAGCAGTTACATGAATGTTTTGCACAACCAAAGACTGCTAGGCTGCATGTACCAGTGACATTTTCCCTCTTCACCCTGCCACAGTGGGAATCAGCATTGCATTTTATCCCTGGCATCATAACACGAGCCAGGCAAGATATGCAGAAGATGTATCATATTTTCCACAGCTTTATTTTCCACAGGAGCTGACACTTCAGATTTCATTACTATATAAAACACCTGAATTTGCAACACTGACAGATGCTGCAGGCTAAGGCTTTACATGATTTGGGTCCAATTTCCTCTTGCATTTTTCCTCATACTTTAATTAGTCTTCATTTTATAATAACACCTTCTGGAAATGCAGTATGATGCTGGCAAGCCTGTTGTAAATTGTTTTTATAATTGTATTTAATACAGTTTATTGCCAGCCATTGTAAAAGCATCTCTGTTCTCTATGGAAATAAGAAACAATATACTACAGTGTATCTTTGTATAGCAATAAAAGAATATAATTATATCCTTACACTCATTAAATTACATTGTAAATGACGAGAAACAGACTTAGAAGATACCCAGTCCAGCAGTGCCTGGGTCAGAATCAGTTATAACTAACCTAACTTAAGCAGGCAACTATATTATGAAATTCAAGCTTTGTGACAGATTTTTCAAAGCCAAAATCAGACCCACTCCCCTTCCTACTGCTGGCTAATTTTCATCACCTTTAACAGTTCATTGAAGACAGATTTTGAAATGATACACAAGTAACAGGAAGCCATTTCTCCCTGTGCTTTTGTTACAAGGCATCTTGTGGTGGGTTGACCCTGGCTGGACACCAGGTGCCCACCAAAACCACAGCATTGCTCTCCTCTTCTGCTGGGCAGGGAAGAGAAAATTTAATGAAAGGGTCTTGAGTTAAGGACAGCGAGAAATCAGTCATCCCTTACTGTCATAAGCAAAACAGACTTGATTTTGGGAAATCAGTTGAATTTATTACCAATCAGAATCAAAGTAGGATAATGAGAAGTAAAGCAAATATTAAAAACACCTTCCCCCAACACTCCCTCCTTCCTGGTATTAAATTTATTCTCAATTCTCCACCTCCTTCCCTGCAGTGGCACACAGGGACGGGAAATGGAAGTTACAGTCAGTTCATCACATTGTTTCTGCTGCTGCTTCCTTCTCAGGGAGAGGAGTCCTTCCCCTGCTCCAGGGTGGGGTCCTTCCCATGGGAGAGGGTCCTCCATGAACTTTTCCAACATGAGTCCTTCCCACGGGCTGCAGTTCTTCCCAAACTGTTTCAGCATGGGTTCCTTCTGTGGAGTGCAGGCTTTCAGGAATGAGCTCCAGCACGGGCCCCCCATGGGTCACAAGCCCTGCCAGCAAACCTGCTCCAGAACGGGCTCCTCTCTTCAAGGCTCTGCAGGTTCTGGCAGGAGCCTTCTCTAGTGAGGGCTTCCTACAGGGTCACAAGCCCAGGGAGCAGATAACACTGACAAAATGTTGACCGAACCTTGACCAAATCCCCGAACAATGATCTGAATTTATACCAGCGAAGGAACAGAATATCAAACAGAGAATTTATTAAAAAGAAACATGTGCAGTAACCCACATATTTTATATCTGCCAAAACAAACCTTCTTGTGTTCAATTTCTAGAACCAGAAACTGGGTGAAATTCCATGGGCTAGGAACATGGGTATGTGCAACATGGAAATAAAAATTTTAATACCCCAGCTCTCAGATTTACCACAAAGGAATATGAACACCCTACAAGGACTTGATTGTTTCCTAGCTGCTAAAGAAAAGGCAGGGGAGCAGGAGAAGGTGAATTACCAGCTTTCCAACTGCAAAGCAGGTGAGTGACAAGCTCTTTACCTCACTGAGAAGCACAGCCTGAACTACTGCATGCCACTGGGTTCTACAATTTCAAATGCTCTAAACTCTTTCAGAAATTTGCATCTCATCCCATAGGGCCATTTCTATATTTCATTTACCAACTTAGCTGGACCAGTACAAGTGTGTATCCAGGCAGTTACCTGACTGCCAGGCTAAAAATGGTTAAGGAAAAACAAAATCATTCACTTCCACAATTGTTTCTAAGATAAACTAGTTATCTTGGCTCCAAGGCTGACTAGGTGTGGAATACTTCAAATCATGGAATAATTAAGTTTGGAAAATACCTCTAAGATAATTTAATCCAGTCATTAACCCAGCACTACCCTGTTCACCACTAAACCACATCCTCAAGTGTCACAGCCACACAGTTCCAGGACGGTGACCCCACCACTTTCCTAGGCAGCCTGTTCCAATGCCTGACCACATTTTCAGTGAAGAAATTTTTCTTAATATCTAATATAAACTGTCCCTGGTGCAATTTGAGGCCATTTCCTCTCATCCTTTGTGAATGTTACCAATGACAAAAGTCATGCTTCAAATAATCCATTTCTGGTTTGGGTCCTTCTGAAGAGCCATTTTCAGTAATGCAAAAATTAAGCAGAATAGGCAATAAGCATCCCCCATCAAAACTCCTCCTCCCTAGTTGAAAATCATCTCTGAAACACATAGCTCAAAGCAATCTGAAGATAATTAAAATTATGATGTATGGAGACTGTTGTTTATTGTGCCGACCAACACTAATTAATTACTTCTTTGTGATTCTGACTGACTGTATCCATATGCCACTCATGGTCTTTATATTTTGGCATTATGCACCTCAGGTAAAGGTCCCTTCTGTGGATATAAAGTGCCTAGCACAATTCTCTCTCATATAGAACTAGGGATCCCTAATGGAAATTGAACACCATAATTGAAAATATGAAGAAAATGAAGGTTAATACATTTCCTAGATTAATGAAGAGAACATTAGTAGGCAAAATACCCCAACAAGACAAAGCACTCTTCCTAAAGAACAAAGGAAAAGGTAACTACATGCACCAGCATTCAGGTAAAAAAAAAAAAAAAAAAAAAAGAAAAGGCATTCCTCTTTATTGAAATCATACTGCTGAACCTTTGAAAGCTGTAATACCTCCAAGATGCATCATTCTGCAGAGAGGTTTTGTGACCTTTTCGTTCAACTCAATAAGACAAGGCAAAGTGGCACACAGTCACCCTGACAACAGCCAGAGCTGTGCAGCAGGCACCCGCTGCCTTTTCTTGCTGAAATACACACGCTCTGCAAACTTTGGTACTCTTCCCCAAATTACCTGCTGTACAACACCACAAACATTAGATGAATGCTGTCAGTAAAAAGCATTTTTTGATTCTCTGAAGCTGGGACACAAGGGCAAAGAAGAAAAGAAGTGAGAGGCTGCCTAAAACCCAAGGTCCAACCAATGCACCAGGCAGGGCTTTGAACTGCTGAATCAGTATACTGACACAATAGCTGCTGCCTTGTGCTCAGGGCAAAAAAAGTACTAGAAATAAACACAGAATGATCCTGCCACTGCCATTTAGCAGCCAATGAGGTTTTACTTCCGACCTGGGGGGTCTGGAATTCCTGTACAACTTTGCATTGGTGCAAAGTCCTGCAGTTTGCTCAGCTGCTCTGATAGAAGCTGTAGTTGATCCACCTGCTAAATCTTTCTTAACCTTTTCTTGGCATGTCTGTGGAAAACCATTGTCCAGTGGAGTTAATCCAGAAAGATAAAAGATTATTCATTTGTTAAACATTGAAATTGGAGCCTCGCTGGTACTACCCAATAGGACCCCTGTAAAACCAAATTAGCCTGTAATCCTTCTGGTTTAGATAAACTCCATTAGAACAGGAGCTTCAGGTGAAGCAGCTGCAGGCAATGGAGATTCTCTCCTTCATAATTTATAACATCTTACTTTGTGCTACACTAGGGCCTAACAGCGTCATTGACTAGACTGCTTTCTGTACTGTGAATGATACCACTTCTTGAATCTTTTCCCCAAAGAAATTAAAAGGTCCAAATCACCTCTTATTTCCAATCTCTCTTCTCCAACAACCTTTCTTTAAAATGCATTACATACCCACTACCAGCCTCTGAAAAGGGCTGTATTGAAAGTATTTCTATTTTACCAAAAATTATTTTGTGTAACTGCTTCTGTTCCTGTTGCAGTGTCTGACCGGACCAACCACACAAAGCCCTCAAAGGGCAAAGCTAAATACTGCTACTTGTGAAGCTGTATCACTATAATTTGCCTTGGAAGCAGAAAAGAGAAAGAAGGAGACTTTTCTGTCTCCTGAACTTGTGTCTTTGCTGGAATGATAATACCTCCTTGTACTGACAAATTACTGGTGTTGAAACACAACTGCAATGGCCACATCCACAGCACAGCAGTGGCCAGCAAGACACTGAGCAGACCATAGACAACACGACACACTGTAGCTGCCACGTAACAGCAGATTCATCCCCCTGAGAAATACCTCATTTAATAAAAACCAAGGCTTACACATGTAATTTGCTACCTTTACTTGTAAAATGTGCAGCAGCCATGCAGAGTTTTTAAGGGATTCAAACCAAATTTTAAAATGAGAAATAATCTACTTGCACCTTGCCTTTTGAACTAATCTGCCCCCATTGAGCAAGTAAGTATGGATAACCACCCAAAAAGTGGAGGAAGTTGGCAGCATATTCCCCAAGCTATCATCTGAAACTGTGAGCTGAGAGGGTGGCGTGCCACACATCTGGTGTAATCAGGAAAATCCAATTTCCTTTTGCTATCACAGAGAAGCTGATTGCCTGGATTTTGCCTCCCAATGATTTCAAAAACTATGTCCGACGGTGAGAATCCAGAAATCTATTTAAACAACAGAATTTAGGAAAAAGCTGCACTAAATTCTCTCTTTCTCAGACACACACTGAGCAGATGGAGGAAGCACAGCGAGTTCCTTGCTAGTCACATCAGCTCAGGAGTCAGACATTACGAATGCTGTCTCATCCAGCTCTTGTTGAAATCAATTAAAGCCCTTCAGTGAAGACCACGGAAAATGGAAAATAACCCTCTCCACACTTCAGCCAGAATGTGTGAATGAGAAAAAAACTGACAGCTTCTTCCCCTCTGATTTTCATGGTGCTTAAAGATCCAGATTATAAAACACAACTTGTCATCTTGGAATTTTTGATGTGCTTGCTTGGCATAAATAAAGCTCATGTCAATGTGTGAATCAGGAAGACAGACATCACTTTGCACTTGGACAAGGAGAGATACCAGCAGTCATGCATGAATAAGCATTATTGCATTTCCAAGTGCTGTGGATGCAGTGTGTTCTACAACTGAGGAAGTAGATGGAGTGAAAAAGTGTGCCTTGTTGCTCAAAAAATAATCATTTTGCATTGATGGAAAATAAAGAAAAAATAATCCAGACACAGGAATTTGTCTTTTATTAGTTGGATAACCTGAAAATCAACTGGCATTGTAAGTATCTAGAAAGACTGTGGCACTTACAAGAGCATCTACCATCTCTGAAATAAAAAACCGACTTCACTGGAGTTGCTCTGAAGTGCTTTGTTGGCATCAGCTTGCAATAAACATTCAATTATTCCTGCATTCCCAGCTCCAATGACATTCATCACTGCAAACTCCTTTGGCCTGAGGGCCCATTCACACTGGCCCACAGAGTGTCTATAGATTTTGTTCTCATTTTGCCTTGCATCCTTTTTGTTCTGATTTTGCCTTGCATCCTTTTTTAATTTAGGTCTTTACACATGGTTTGTATTTGTCATAAATACTCAAACAATTCAATTTTCTATACTGTTTCTAGACAGAGATCCAAGAAAAGAAGGAATGGAGGCTTTACTGCATCAAAGTGAACTCTGTCAATTACACCAGGTTGATATTAATAAATATTAGCAAGCAGAACAAAAAAAATTATAACAATTCACTTTAAAAAAGAATCTCAAAGTTATACTCACTGCTGGTAGAGGACATACGGCTGTACTCAGACCTGCAAGACAAAGATTTTAATTAGAATGTATTAAATCTGAAAGAGATAAGGAAAAAATTACCAAAGCTAACACACAGTGCTCATTGAAAAATTTTAATGCCCATTTAGCACTATTTTTGTGCTAAGAGAACATATCTGGAACAGTTTTTGAACTGGAAGAGGTTTCGAACACTGCTTCAGAAAAACTGGCATCACATGTGAATTTTGAAAATATCTAAGTAGAATAAGTAAATATGTAAGTAGAATGAGTAACTATGATTTTATCTTGGGGTTATTCATGTTACCTAATTCTAGGTGTGAAAATAAAAGCTCAGAAGGCTCTCCATAAGGAAGAAATAGTCTGCTTCAGACACAGGTGAGGAGTAGAAGTCTACTAGACTTTGACTCAGCTCCTCTCGTTCCTCACTTTATGTCCTCTAAATGCTGCTTTGCAGATTATGCTTTTGGAGTTCTTTTTAAGAGAACTCTACTTGATGAGCAGAATTTTTATAGTTCTACAGTCACAACTATCAGAAAAGAAAAAAAAGAATGCCAAAATATAAACATTTAGGTGACAAAGCTTTTTGCTTTAGTAGACCATTTTCCTCTTGAAGACATCACAATAAAACTATACAGCCATTGGTTCTAGTTCAGGGCATATTGGATTATCTGTGAGAAAGTCAGAGAAGTTTTGAGCAGCAGTGCAATTAATTTCTCAGCTGCATGTAACCCCAAACTCCTGAAAACCCCATTCTGAGCCGATTAAAACATGGCCCATTTATGTCCTGAAGATTCAGAAATAATAAGGTAAAATAAACATGCCATCACTTAATATTTAAGGAAAAAAAAATTTCCACTGCTGAGTCCCTACCTATAACCCTTGAGTGTTTGGGTTTGGGGTTCACAGCTACACAGCCTCTACCCTCACTTACTGGGTCCCCAAAACAGACCCCATGCACCAGAGCCACCATAACCATACAGCACGTGTGCCCTGCAGTGCCCTGAACAGGCAGAGTGCTCAGGGAGCCCTGACACAGCTCTTGGATTCAAACCTAAATGCTTGATTTATGTAATAGTTGCAGCAAATTTGCAACATTGCTTTAAATTAAAGAAATGAGCCTTGACTCCCAAGAGATGTGTGTGGAAGTAGATACCATCTAAGCCTATTCTCAGGATACTCTCATACTCTAGGCTCTCAGGCAAACAAGGGAATAAAGGACATCAGTCCCACATATCTATAGTATCTGCTTTTGATTTTAATGTAGACAGATCTCTGCAGAAGAAAAAAGCAATTACAGTCACCCCACATTTCAGAGCTCTGCACTCAGTACTCTGCAGATCAGATGCCATCTTCTTATACTGGTTAGGTGAGAAGATGATGAGGAACTACCCCCAACTCTTGCCAATCCTGCTGGACTAGTAAAAGATGACACAACCTGAACTTTTCACAAAACTCATGGAAAAGATTCACCAATACCATCAAGTGCTATGAGGTTTTCATAGTTTTTGGAAAGATCTGGGCAATGCTGGGGAAAGAGTTGCTGGAGGGGACTTGCAGCTCTCTCTCACTCTTTGCTAATCCTATACCCCCAGCCACTTTGATAAAGCCAAGGAGCAAGGAAACATCTTTGTCCCACTGGCAGAGACCACAGGTTTAGGTCATCAGCAGCCACCCTCAGGCACCCCACACAGAGCTGCTCCACAGCACCTTCTCCATGAACCAAGTACAACCCATCAACCAATCACACCCAGGACCCCTATGCAGCTGGGAAGGGCAGGGGCAGTAATTGCTGTCCCAAATGTGGGCTCACTGCCCCACTGTAAATTGTGCAGCACCAATTTACACACCAAGATGAGGTATTCCCATCTCTTTTGTCTGATATGTGCAAAGCAGGGAGCTGGTGTGGCCCACAACAGGCTGAGTCCCCAGCCATCAAAGCTCCACACCACTTGTATTTTAGCAAGCAAAGAAGTCAGGGTTCATTGGCCACCAGTCAGCTCTGTTACTGATCAGTGTTCTCCCTTTGGCTGGCTACATGATTCACTTCCCATGCCAAAGATCAGCCTGTCTATTGAGCCCGTGGGTTTCCTGAGTAAGTGGGCTGGGAGTCAATGCTCAGCATCTCCCTCCATGAAATTGTTTTCTACCTAGCTAGAGCTGACTTCAGCACAGTTGCTGAAATTAGTTGGCTTCATTTGTTTCATCCTTATCTTTGTGAGTTCTGCCAAATGTCCTTGTGGTCTGTGAATTCTGTGTTCTGTGTGCCCAATATCAGCAGCACATCCCTGTCCCTGAGCTTTGCTAACCTCCCCCTAGATCTGAGGCCACTGAAGCACATCAAGCCCTAAAATTTACCAGGGCAATTCTACTGACTGATAAATTCTGATTTATCTATCTAAAGCCTGGGCATTAACATGAGCAGAGAAGGAGACCTCCTTGTTGCTACTGCTGGGCAATGTACACACGGCTGGTCTGGCTCTGGGCAGGGACCAAGGGGAAGTGATGCCAGGGGCTGGCTAAGGTGCTATGCAAGCCATAAAACCACATGTATTTTCAGCAGCAAGTCACATCAGTGTCACTTGGCACCATGTATATTTGAAAGGGTGTGAAAACTGTGTAACATGTCATTCTTCATAAGCCTAGAGGCAAGCAATCTACATCCAGCTGCCTCCAAGCAGCCCAAGCAAGAATTCATTTAGTCTGCACTTCTGTTTGAACACAGCCTGGGGCTGTCCTTCAATGTATCTGTGTTCAGCAGTTGGCAGCTAATTCAAAATGAATCTGCACTGCTTGTGTTTCGGATGGAAGCGAGACAACATTTTGCCTTTTGCTTACTGCAAGTTGGAACAGCATTCTATTACTTCACACTGTTATTTTATTATCCCAAAGTGCTGCAGGCACATTATAAGACATGGATAACTAATGAGTCTTGAACTTAGGGAGTAGCAGTCTATGTACATGCAGGACTTGAAAAATGAAACAAGAGGAAAAATAAAAAGATGGGGGTTGAGAAAGGAGGAGACAACAGTGTGCTTGGAGACAAATTGCAGAGACACATTTTAATAAGTTTTAGAATTGTATTGCAGGAGCTTTTTGTAGTTCTAATATGGTTCAAGCTAATACTTAATTCATGTTTGTTGCATAACTGACATCCACAAATTTAAAAAAGGGTAATTAGGCTCAAAGGCTTATGTCAACCTCAGATACCGAAATGAGGGCTGTACCCTCCCTGGCATCCTCTATTGTCAATGAAAAGAGAGGTCTGAAGTATCTCTCCCTAGCTGTTGCTTAGACAAGAAGCCTACAGAAACCACATTTCTAATGTAGCAAAACCACATTTCTAATGTAGAACTCTAGACTGGGTGTCTAAAACCAAATGGGATGCATATGAGTCTCTCTGTGTGCTCTCAGGGACAACCTGAATCACCTTTTGCTCTCCCCCCCAGCTTCTTTCTTTGCCTTGATTCTAGTCCTTGAGAACAAAAAAAAATCAGGGCTAGAAAAATCATCATTGTTCTCAAAATATTAGAAGAAACCTATCAGATTCATGGCATGCATTGGGAAGTGGCTTATAAATTAATTTTTTTTTCTTTACAGTCATCTATTTAGGACACTAAATTCTGAAGTTAGTGTAAGTCTTTTAAGCTTTTTAGACCAGCACACACAACATTCCCTTTGACAAAATCATGCATTAGAAAAATCAAGTACTGAAATAAACATCTCCTGGGGCATACAGGCTCTGTGCACATCAAGTAACTCTGTTCCTTTCTGTTCTTTTCATTCCTATTTTAAACATCCTGAGTATTGGCTTCTATAATTTCCCTTGGAAGAGGATTTTCCCAATGGGGTAACTCAAGAGTAAAGCACTCATGTGCTTTAATGGTGACACTTGGGACCCCAGTGGGGCTCAGAGGTTCCAGGTCTATTACGTGGTCTTGCAGCAAGCTATTTCTTCTGACAGATGTTAGATTATAGATAAAAGGAAAAAAACATCCACAACAAATAGAGGACTGTTCCCTTTATAGGCACATAATGAGAAGAAAAATTATCAAACAGGATATTGAAACAGTGTGAGGTACTGAAAAAGAAGGTTATAGCTCAGTCAAAACACACATCAACCTGCAAAGATTTTGTGCTCAATGCTCAGCCCACCAGCAAAGAGGAGCTGTGAAGGTACCAAGAGACAGTAAAATAGGAATGTAGAAGTTTGTGATAAAGGTGGGACCTCAGTTCCCATTACTACCATTAAAGGATCAGACTTGTGCATTATTAGACATGTAAGAGCATCAGGAGCACAAAAGATATTGAGCAATCCTCTGAGATCTGTGTGCACTTCTCACGGCTGATTAGTGATACAGAACCTCAAAATATCCAAGAGAGGGAAGCATTCCACTGAATACCAGCAAGAAGCTGCTAGTGCAACTTGCAGTTGCTGGATGTGATATCTAAAAACACTGTAAGCCTGTTTGTTTGGGTAAGAACACGGCTGTTTCACAGCTCTGGCTCACACAAGCAAGGCAGCTCCTCCAGCATCACACAGTGCTTGGGTTCCTTGGGCACACTGATCAGCTGTGGCACAGCACCACGTTAGCACAGCCACAGCACTGACAGCTGCAGCCACAAACAAACAGTCCCAAGGGAACTGCCCGGGAGCCAGGCCAATGCTGGGGAACAGTCTGCACCTGTACCAGTAAAACCTCTCGCCTTCCAAAACATCCTGGCAAGTGGTCTGCTGGGAATGATCCCTGAACCATGGCAACGTGGCAAAACAAGTTCCTGGCCCATGGTAAAACATAGCCAGGAAAGATATGGGACAGAGCTACAGGGTCCTATTCATACTGATGCCATCAAACCATTTTAAGGATTCCACAATATGGACAACTCTGTCCTGTGCTCAGGGACACCCCTACGTGCTGTTTAATGCCCTGGCATGGCTGAGACCAAGGTCTCTGAGCAACATCCCCAAAGGCAGCCTGCTGTGTAAAACAAACACATCTCAAGTAATTCTAACAGAATACAGCCCCCCAATATGCCCATGGTCTCCACTGCAAGGGTTCCCTAATCTCGCTCCCCAAAATGAAATAGTGGAAAGTTTACAATCTCTTCTGCTCTCTGCATCCTTTGCTTGCCTAGGACCAATGGAACGGAACCTGCTGGATTCATATTTCCCACACCTTTTCTATCCAGACTTCAAGCACATTTCACTGTTTCATATTAAGTACTGTATTTAACAGCTTCTTTTCCTTTCCTCCCTGAGAAAATGCTCCACAGGGCACATGGGAGTATTTTATAGCAGCTAAAGTCCCAGGCATGAATTAGAACATTTGGCTTTATAGCTCTGTCTTGGGTTTCTTATCACCAAATTCTCGCAGGTCAGATTACAATCTGCTTCACTTATACCAGTCCAGCACAAATCTGTTATCCTCATGGTACTTCTACTTGTGCAGCCAAGATGACTGAAATGGAATTATTCACAGCAACTTGTCCCTAAATTCCTTGCTCTGGATTTCTAGGGAAGTGACAAAGACAGATGATGGATTCCCACTGGGCAGCTCTAACCACTACACTCCATAGCTTATTACCAACAGCAATGTTTGACACCCCACGTGAGAGATACCATTGTTGTATAAGGTTTGAAAAGTTGTTTGTCATCTTCCAAAAAGCACTTAATGAGGCAGGACCACTCTGCACTTTAGTGAGCACACTTGGCTACACACCCTGCTCACCACTCCCTCACAGAGCACTCCCAGAGGGACACATCAGGTGGCATGTATCCACATATCCCAGGCCAGGGGCTGACTTATCCTCCTGAGGTCCTGGTTCTCTTAATCAACAACAGAAGAAGCCTATTTATACAAAACATCAAACCTTCCCACAGCTACATTTAGCTGAGGTGAACCTCCTTGCTGGGACCTAAAATTACAGCATCAGCACAGAGCTCATGGCCTCCAGAATGTGATCTAAAGTCTGTTTCAACCTTGCTGTCTGTGCCTTGCTTCAGTGCCTGGCACTCTCAGGTCTGCCTGCCCTGATGTTCAACCAAACAGCTTCGCTTCACTGAGTAAATCTGGTTGGAAATGGTGCCTCGATCCCAGTTTGTGACAAACAGCTCAACTTCACATTATCTGAATGTCAAATCAGAGACAACTTGAGTATCATGACATATCTGGACTGATGGGTCTATACATGAAGTGAAAGTGTCAGCAAAAAACTCACAGCAAAACAACCCCCAAAACCCCAAACCAAAACAAAAGAAGCCCCAAGGTAAAAATAGGCCTTAAAACAGCTTTCAGCATCAGTGGTTTGTGTTCCTGAGAGTTTCTCATAGATGCATGAAATAAGTGACAGGAGACTAACGTGTCAGTTTGAAGGACTGCCATACAAAGTCCTAAGTGATGAATTCCTTAAAGCCAGAAACATGAGACATGAAAGCAACCTCTCACCCCAATAAAATTTGATAATTTAAGTGACCCATTCTGACTGAGGACACACAGGGATTACAGTGTTCTTGATATTTTACCTCTAAGTGGGGTACAATTTTATTATATATATGTATCTATATAGGCTGCCTTATCTTCTATTAATAAGTGTATTTTCTGCTTTAGAACCTCACACCTTTTACTGAATTGCAACAAACAAAGAAAGGCTTTTTTGATCTGCTTAAGAGATAAGTTAACAGAGGTTCAAATAATTTGTGATTTGGCCAGGATCACACATTTAGCTAGGGAGTGTCATAAGGAAAACAAATAAACAAGTATAGAACACTCCAAAAATGAACATAATCTCTGAAAAAATAATTTGAGGAATGAGAGACAGGAGAAAATGTAAAGGAGGCGACAAGTACCATGAAAATTAATTGTAACCAAACAGCACTGGATCTTGCTAAATATATGTTACAAATAGCGGCTGCATGGTACAGTGTCATAAACTTCAAACATTTCTTGTTTCTCTGTTTTGTAATGGACTTATCTATATCTTGTTGAACTGATTTATTGTAGTTGCCTACTACAAAAAAAATACTATACCATTCTTCCTAAAATTCATCAAATACTCAACAATTAACTACTGTTTAATCCAATCCATATTTACATTTTAAACTTCTGTAAAAAACATCCCCACCTGGTACTTCAGCAATGTCTCCCCACTTTCTCTAAAAAGATTAATCATTTATTTGAAATACAAGTGGGTAAATTGCAAATTCAAATAAATTAAAGTTATAATGTCTCAAAACTTTCAATGACTGTAAAGTGAGGAAAAATTACATGTTTAGCCAAACTTGGAGGCAATCAGTAAGCTAATGATTAAATGTGAAGCTTTTAAGAAATGGGCTCTTACAGCTAAGTGAACAAGTTAACTTCTGCTGGGAACCATCATGGATGTTGAAATGTTTAGAACATTGATGCTTAGATCTGAGAAACTACCTGGTTTTCCACATTCACGTGGGATATCAGTCCTGAATGCAGTGAGTTAACCTGATACTTTGTCCTGCATACCAGTGGTAACCAATCTGTGTCATTGCCTCAAAGTCAGGAATGCTGATAACTTCCAAAATCATCTTAGTTTGTCATCTGTGCTCTGCTGTTCAAAGACAGTGAAATAACAGCATTTGCATGGCTTGTAAAATGAAGAAAATGTTAAAATTATTATTTTTACAATTTGTTTTAAGTAACTGCTATTTTTCTCACTTTTTTGGGTTTTTTTTTGCTATTCAGCTACAGTTCTGTAAATGTATACATTTCTCCTTCCTCCCATCTTTCTTCCACTTGTTTTTCCTCTCTGGTTTTTTTTTTGTTTTTTTTTTTTTACTAATAAAAGACAGACTATTTTATTCTTCCTAAAATGTCAAGTTTATAATACAAATCCACTACTGAAACTATTACCAGAGAAAGCTTTGTGTCTTATACTTCTGGACTAAAAGTTTTCAGTAGCAGATGAAATAAGGTTCTTATACTAAAAACTCCCAAAATATGTTTCCTGAGAAGATACAACTTGTATAGGCAAAGTCTCTCAGATCAAGGATGGTTGAACTATTTCAAATCTTGTTAATAAACAGCCAATATAAACTAATTGGCTTATACGTTCTATACCCTTTATTTAGGTACTTGACAACACCAGCTCAATCCATTCTTATTGGATTCAGGAACTCCAAATATGCTATTTTTGTTCAGCAGACTCTTTGCCAAGCCTATTTACCAAGGCAAATGCAGTAAGAGGAACATATTTTCTAAAGGATTAGGAAAATGAAGGGTTTGAATTGTAATTGATCTTGCCTTTAGCAGAGAGTTTTGCCTGCTTTTGTAGCTGGCAGCCACAACAAAACCTTAAGCAACATATGCCCTGTGGAGCACTTGATGTGCTCAATTTGTTAGCTGCTCTAAGCAGCCTCAGCAGCCCAGGCTCCGTGTAAGAGCTCACACATCATTATGTAGCATCATTGGGATGACAAGGGCGTGCAGTGCCTGGAGTTACTACAGTCACTATCCACTATTGTTCCCTGAGTGACAGAAAGCGACCACTTCATGCAAAACTGGGACTGAATCACTCTGACAGTTGTTCCTCCTTATTCTTTCAGAGGACGATTGCTGAAGCTCAGAATAGTTAATTAATTTCTTTTATTTTTTTTTTTTTACCATTGAGTAACTGGAGAAAAAGGAATCCTGTTCAATTTAGCAATAGCTGTGATGAGACTGAGACAAAGCAAATAGCAGATCTGGTAACAGGGAAAAGCAAGTGCTGCGAACAGTTGGTTTGGTGAGAAAGCTGAAATATAAACATTGTGAAAGAGACATACGCAACATGTTTATCAGAATTAAAGGGCTGCTAAACAAAACTAAAAATAATAATTGAAATGCAGAGACCCATTGCTTTTCAAAATAAACGTCAGTGCAAAGCACTGCAGTTATTAATCGGCATATGTCATTGCTCAAATTCCTCAGACAGACTCTTCCACCAACCTATACTTTCCAGTGTCACACATGGGACAGAGGCACCTCATAAAATCATCAGCTTTAGCACCTCCTCAACACCAGAAACCAGCAGCTGTCACGCTGGTCCCTGAGGTCTAAAGGCTAATGTCACCAGCTGGGTCAAATCCTTCCAAGTGCCTGTCCCAAGGAAACCCAGGTTTTTCCATTCCAGATAAACACAGCAAATTAAGAGTGACTTGACCAATCAAGGGGGTTTTGAGCTTTGAACCAGGCATGAGTTCACTGATTACTTTGTCTTCCTTTTACCCACATCCCTAATGGGCACTAACCTATATCTGGAAAAGAAGCTGGATTTTTTCCTTTGAACTCATGTCACATAAAACATTTTAAAGCTTTTACTGTTAGGTGTGCCTACAATACAAGGCGATGGGAAAAGTCCTTAACTTCTCAGATTACAAAAGAGATTTAAAAATTATTTGATTTACTAGCTGGATGTATGAAAAAGATTATCATATGCCATTTTCACCTTTTAGATTTTTATTTGCAACATTGCTACTTCAGTTTTGGTGTGGTGCACCTGACACCACTGTGCAAAGAATTAGCTTTACAGTTTTGCCAGAGTCAGACCAGAGGCCAAAGGAGATGCACCGGGCAAGGAGCTTGGAGAGAAACAGCTGGAGGAACAAGGAGTGAGGAGAAGGAAGACTTGGGAAAGAACAGCCTTAGCAGGAGTATGCAACCTCCTATTGCCCTTCTGGAGCCACAGGAGAAGCAAAAGCTCACTGCCATTCCTGACAAGATCCCACAGCAGCAGCATGTAGGACAGGCTCGAAAGCACTTCCCATTCTCTCACACAGAGATGTGATGAAGGTGTGAGCTGAGTGGGAGATCCCATGGATCATCCTTGCAGCTCCATTAACTTAGGAGAAGTCACCCAGCTAACAAACACAGCACATCTCAGGCAGCATGGTCATGAAATCAGGGGGGAAAAAAGTCTCCTTGACTGACATGACACTCCCAACAAAGTTTACAGCAGCTCACAGGCTAGCATGGTGAGTATCACAACAAGAATCATGGCAACAGCAACCCACTTTCAGGGTGCCTGCAAACCTAACTTGCTTTTGTAGAAAGCTCTCAATGGTCCTTCTGAGGAGTCAACTCTCTCTGGCTGATAGGTCTGGGTGTCACTGCCAGGAAAGGATAGGTCCTGGACACGCTCCCAGGTTATCCTGAGCCGCACTATCCCTGGGATACAGGATTGGTGCGGCACCAAGCCCCGGCCAGCGCATCTGCAGCCCGCGGAGCCGAGCGGGGCCGCCCCGCCGAGCCATCCCCGCCTGCTTTGCAGCTCAAAGCCCAACCACGACCTGTCCGTGTCTTCCTCCCCGTGCTTAGCAGGAGGACGGTGGGGACTGCTCCACCAAGGGGAACCCGAGCTCCCCGGGGCAGTCGGAGCAGGGTGATGCCGCCCCGGGGGTCACGCCGGACCGGGTCCCAGGAGGGCAGGAAAGAAAAGGCAAAGGCAGGGAGGCTCGGCGCTGAGCGGGATGCTGCCGGAGGGAAGCCCTGCCCGGGACACGAAGCCGCCGCCCCAGCCCCAGCCCCGCCGCTGCCGGCAACAAGTGCAGCGCCCGGCCGGGACCGCCCGCACTCACCCGCCCGTCTCCGCTCCCGAGTCCGCGCACTCCTCCTCGCCGCCGGGCTGCTTCTCCATGGCGGCGGCGGGGCTGGGGGCTCCTCCGCCGTGTGCGGCAGCAGGAGCAGCGACAGCGGGAGCGGCAGCAGCAGCGGGAACAGCAGCAGCGGTCCCGGCCCGGCCCCCGCCCCGCGGCGCGGCAGGCACCGCCCGCTGCCCGCGGAGCGCCCGGCCCGCGGCACGGCCGGGCACGGGCGGCCGCCCCGGGAGCGCGCCCCGCCTTCACCGCCACACCCCGGTGCGCCCGCGGCTGGAGGTGCAGCGCCCCGTGTCCGGGGAAAGTTAACGGGGATGGATGCGCGTTCTCGCTGTCCGTCCGGTCTTGGAACATCCGCCGTCACAGGCTTTTATTTGAAGCCTTTCTCTGTGCTGGGCTCTCTCCAGCCTCCCTCAGTGCTGCCTGGCACTTGTTCATTACACCGAGTACAATGACTTTGAAATTACACACAGAAACGGGCAAGGGGTGGTTTCCAACCTGATAGAATTTTTGCAATGATGCAAAAGGAGGGTTAGAAGCATTTGAATGCTGCTTGTGAGGAAATGCTGATGTGGGAAAGCTGAGTGGTAGTGTCTATAAAGTGAGAGTGAAGGGAAAAGTTGTGCGTGCGCTCCTGTTGTCTATTTATTTTGTATTTGGAAGTGAACACCAATCTCTTTTGCCATCACTTACAGAAATGCAAATATCCATCCATGCAGGTGTGAACCAAGATCTCGCCCAGCCAAAAAACAAACAAACAAACAAAACCCAAAACAAAACAAAAAACCCAAAACAAACAACAAAAACTCCCCAACCAAAATAAAACAAAAAGAAAAAAAGAAGCAAAAAAAAAAAAGTCTTCCCTTAAACCACTGAGTCCATTCAGTCTGTGGCAGATTTTACAAGAGGAGGGGACAGAACTGATTTGCTAGCTCGGCTCTCTAACCTGGGAGACCAGCTCTTTGTCTCTTCTGAATCAGGTACAAAGGTTCAAGCACAAAACTGGGATGGGGTGCTCTGTGTTCCCCACAATGTAGATATTGTGAGACAATTAAATCTACCCTATAACGGGAGGCTTCTTCCTTTAATATTTTGTGGAAGATGCTTTGATGAGTTGGAATTTTCTTTTGGAAAATCTCCAACAATCACCAGATTTCTATCAGCTGCAGGCTCTTGGAGAAAGTGGTCAGAAATAATAATAATAAAAAAATTTAAAAAGTTTTTCAATAAAAAAATATTTTCTTATACATTTTTCTTACATTGTCTTACGAGAAAGAAGAAAAGTAGTGAAAATCTTGACATTAAAGACATAATATATAGAATATATAAAGAAAAATATAAGTATACCAGAACATAAAAATATACCACACAAACCAACCTTCTGCTGGTGTAAGAAATGCTAAACTGGTTTCGTTTGCCACCAGTGCTTTTATATCCATCTCTACATTGCATGGCACTGCTATCCCTTATTGCAAGCCTGCCAGTGGTCTCTCAAATTGTACATGGCAGCACAAATTAATAGTGGCACCTAGCATTGTCTGACAGGCTGGGTGTAGTTTGTGCTACTGTTGTCTCCAGTAGTGCATGGTCTCAGTTCTCTAAAATAATCTGGGTGTAGGGTGAAATAAAAAGAAAGGAGAACATCTTGGGAAGAGCTGTCAAGGTGGTGTTGCCTTGTTGTAGGAGCAACAAGTTGGTACCAAACCCCAAAGTGCTTATTATGAAACTGGTGAATTCCCACTGCTCCTCCTTGGAGAGACACTGAACTCGTGTGCTGTCCTGTGGCCTCTCAGCATCAAAGGTCAACCCACTGAGTGTCTTCAGAGACTTTTAGAGGAAACTTTCTACTTCTACTATTCATCAAGAATTGGGGAAAAAATTTGTAGTATAGGAAGGTTGGTATTTGATCTGTTTTGACTGTCTGGTTGCATGCATGCATTAGTTGCATGCATGTCAATTTGAAAGCAGATAAATGATTTCTCATTTTATGTGGAGGATTTCACATTAACGTTCCCATAAATATAAGGATTTAGGTATGGAATAAGCCCCCTTAATAATCCCTCTTCTGTTCTCTCCCCAGCAAGCTGTTAAAAGCTAGTTTGGACAAAATGCTATTAATGGGGCTCATACAGAACAGTCCTGTGCAGGCACCTACACAGTAATTCAGAACATGTGGAAACAACCTACTCTGTGCTTTGTGACTGGTAAACTGCCATCCAAAACAATTTACTCACAAAATGAAATTCATACAATTTCTTTTAGGACTGGGAACAAAACATTGTGCTTGTCTGCTTCCCAGCTTGCTAAAATCTGAATCACCACATCCAGGTAGGAGGCATTCACATTTTCAGATATTCTGTGTCATTGGGGGATTCCCCCAAGGCTGGACAGAGGCAAAACTGAGACAACAATTCTTGATTCCCAACTCAGGGCTCTGTTTTTGGTAAGTATTTTATTCTCCATCACTGCAATGGCCACGGACAGCCCTGGGCCTCACAAAAGTGGTGCTACCAGGATTGGACAGACCTGCTTGTCTCTCTGACTCAGCCTACACACATGCATTTATTTAGCTAGTGCAACTGTGCTTAAAAGCAGGTCACTTTTATTTGCTTTTAAGAGTGGTTTCAAAGTGAAATAAACTGACTCTAGCCACCGTTGAACTGATTTAAGATGTAACCAAACCTCCTTAAATATTTAGAAATAGGTTTAGTTAAATTGATACATTTCTGTATATAAAATTTTAGGTGGTCAGCTAATAGATCTTTTCCATTTCTGACTTTTATTATTCTAGTTAGTTTTGTTTAAACACTGGCATATGAAGGGATCTGGAATAGATTTTATGCTGCATTTAAGATTAATTTATTCCATCTGTCCCAGGGAGGGAAAAAAGAAACATTCAAAGGAAATATATAATTAAGATAGTAAGTAAAGCTACCACAAACTGTAAGTTCTCTTATTTATATATTTGCCCCATTTAACTCTGTTTTATTCTGGTCTTTCACATAATTATGGTGAAAAGGAGACTTCTCTGTATTAAATTCCAAGCATTTAAAAGGTTTTAATGAATGAAGTGTTAACTCCTGCCCCTTACTTAGGCTTTCTCTTTTACCTGTACTTCACATTAAGTCCTCTCTGCTATTTCTTGAAAAAAGATAAGTTAAGCTTTAATTACTTTATTATGCTTGTGATGCTGTGATATCAGTTTAAAGACAAAGATAATAGTGAAAATGCTTCTAAGTTAAATTCCCTCAAATTTCAAGCTTTTAATTTAATAGCAGTGGTGGCAAGAACCCAGATACAAAAGTATCAGGAGAGTTTGGATCTTCAAAGATGCCAAAAAAGTAAAGCATTCTGTTCTCAAAACCAAACGCTGAGGATCTGAAATGAACATTAGTTCTGCAGGAAGTTCTCTTGCTCTTGCTTGCCTAGATCTAAAACAGGACCTAATGTACTTAGAGAGGATGTAAAGCCTGGTTTTATGACTATGTTCAAATCTATTATCATGGTAAGTCCTACACAGTGGGCAATTAGGAGGTGTCTACCTTCCAAAGGAAACCTCCAGTGTATCTGGGGCTCTATGTGCAAATTGTCCAAGGTTAACCATTTTAGCTGGCATCAGCAGAGTTAAGCACCACCTCACTGCTACCTCCATCTGCTGTAATCTCTGTCCTCACCAAAGGAAATGCACCACCCTCCTTCATCCTCCTTCATCACACAGTGATCTCAGTAACTGAGAGCACAGGAGAGCAATAGCTGCAGCCTCCAGCTGAGGAGAGGCAGCTTGGGAAGCTGAAAGATGAACCATGTCACATCATAGTGGGACTAAAAGAAAGGGAAGCAAAAGCATCCATTTCCCTGATGAATCCACACTTGGATTCAAATTTCAATATCTTTTCTGCTTCCTGAGTTCTGTCTGCTGGGATATCATCTTTCCTGCACCAGCTGGGAGGATGGAATGTAAGCAAAAGAGTGTAGCAGGGTAGGGAGAGAGGAGAAAAATGTGTCCCTTTTCATGTGACTAAAATTCTGGTGATAGGGGTGTTCTGTTGGGGAAAAAAAGCCCTCAGTTTTTTTCTTTTCATGCAGCATTTGGGATCTCTCCCTTTTCCTGTGCAATTCCAAAATAAAAGGGGACCAATGCCACTGAAGTTCCTTTTGGCATTATGTATGAATTAGAGAGCCCTCTTAGCCTTTGAGAGACAGGCCAAGAACCTAGGTTAGCAGAGGATTCAGTACCATAGACAAAGGAATAGCAAGGATGCCAAAGGATGGGATTTTTCATTCCCAACTACAACCTTTCAAATTGCTGTCTCCACCCTCTGCTACCTGACTCTGGAGGCAGAATCTCACCCTCTAATAAGGGGTTCTGGATTCCATTCCTGGCACTTTCCACACTAGGTATTGCAGTGATGAACTTCTCAGTTTACAGAATCTGGCATTTATAGAAAAGTTTTTCTTCTTTAATGGTCCCCATGGAAATTAGCCCTCTGCAGGTCAAGGCTTTGTTAACATTCACTGCTGGACTTAAGACATGGGGTTGTGGTTTAAAAAAAAATGAGACAATTGCAGTTTTGGAAGGAGGAGGAAAATTATGGCTTGGCATGTGGCTCACTCTTCATGCTAGGTCAGCCCTAAAAGGCTGACTTTTAGACTGGTAAATGTTGCCAAAATAGTTGTGGCAGTTTCTCACATAGACTGTTGGGTTGTTTGGATTTTTAAAGGTTATGATAAGGTCAGTTTCATTTGTGGTAGGTCTCAAGCCAGACACCCAACCTCCTAAAATTCTACAATTTTGAGGTAAAATACAACTATGCAATAAAAAGCTATTTCTTCAAAGTACCAAGGTGAGGGTTTTCAGTGAAGTTTAAGGGAGCTTGGTTCCCAGGTCCCAGTCTTTTAAGTTTCATTTGAAAACTGTAGCACACACACACTCCTACCCAAGTTCATGGTACAGTACAAAAAATGCTCATTCTAAAAACAAATTGCTCTTTTTTACTTGAATTCTAGTATATTAATGTTTTTTGTGGAAAAGTTCTAGCACTCAGTAACAACTGCTATAAAAACTTGACTATTGGAGTCCTTTTCAGTATCATGCTGAAGCCCAGAACTCTGTAGGAGCACAAAGGGAAGCAGAGCTGCATCCCATCACTGTTCAGGCTTCTGGTTGGAGGCTTGACCGATGTGGGTGATGAAAAGCCCTTTCTTTCCAGGGGAAGTAAACTCAAGATGACTCTGTATTATGGACATCAGGAATTAATCTTGCCCTCACATTGCAATGATCCCATTCAGACAGATCTTTCCAGTGGATGTAATCAGTGGTGCCAGGATCAGCACCCAGGACTGGACTTTGGGGCAGGGGCTCTGTGCCAGGCAATGCTGAATCCGTCCCCAAGCTCTGTGAGTGCACTGCCCAGTGCTGACATCCCAGGTAAAGCATGAGAGGTGAGCCTTTGCTGCAAACTTTCATGCAGCCCTTACTGGTGTGGGGGGACTTGGAAGGGCTTAGCAGCAGTCTGGGCATCCCTGAAGGTGCAAAGCTTGGTGTACAAGGGCTGTGTGGCACGGTTGTGTGAAGGCGATGCACTGAATTCCCTTTTTTCTGTCACCAGCTGGTAGTGTTACACTGCACCTCCTTTTTGCTGCTCTGCAAGAAGGGACAGCACCAGCACGATCCAAACAAAGCCATCTCTACTTTCTCTAGGACTAGAGAGCTGCTTTTAAGATATCAGTGGCCTAAAAATTAGCATATTTCCAGGTACTCTTAGCCCACTTGGCCAGAGACTACTCTGATCTGTGCTGGCTGACAGAGTAGGGAGCTGTCTTCTGTGGACTTGCTGAGGTAGGGAGGCAGTGCTTGAGCTAGAGCATGAGTCTGGTGATGCTTGGGTGTTTGCCTTGTTTCTCTGTTGGTGGAAGTGTTAAGAGTGTACTGGCACACATCCGCTAAAGCACAGTGGAAATGTTTCAGTTGACACATTTAAAGAAGTGCTAGCCAGTGTCATGGGGTGTCACATGTGTGAAAAGTATACCAGGAAATCAGGCAATGGACTTGCTACCACCTTTATGAGGTCAGTGAGACAGTTCTGGCTTCTGGTGAGTGTCCTGAGTGCTTCACATATATTCATTGAATGATTATCATATTCAGAAAAGCACTCCTATATTGGTAACCATGACAACTCCTATTAAATGAAGTTGGTTTTTTTCCATGAAATAGTGTGCTTTACAATGCAGAGAAAACATTTATTTTCAAGAACCAATCCTGTACCTATTGATGTTCAAAGAGGAAAGATTAAGCCCCTATGGTACCAGCAGTAAATATTACAGCAGCTTTTACATGTAGACTCATCTGAAATTGAAAATGATCTTCAGGTTTTTTTTCCTTTGCAGCTGGTCATGACAGTAAAAAGTTTTACTCTGGAAAGCAGCTACATTTAAAACACTGTTGGATCTCCAAGGAAGATTTTATTTCCTAATTGTTCTACCACATTTTAAAAAAAAGTTTTGAATTACCTGTGATACAATTTTTTAATCATAAATTTGGCATCAGATGGTTCCACTAGGTTCAAGTGTTTTTACTAAAACTTTTCATCCAGTAGCTGTGAATTTTAGCCACTGATGTATCAAACCAACATCAAGAATGCCTGTTTTATGCATAATATAAACAATGGTAAACACAGTGAAGTAGATCTCTGAAATAAAATGTAAGCAATCTTTGCTAGAAGATATTTGATTCCATTTCCACTTCTGACATCTGTAAGCAGGAGTAGGATTACTGGGGTAGAGGGAGATGTTAAAGTCCCACTTGCTCTGGCTGGTGTAGGAGCTCCTGTGTCCAGTAGCTTTGTGCAGCCATCCCTTCCATCCCTCGTTGGACTGAGGGTGTGACTGCTTTATCCCTTCTCTCGTGTTGAGAGCAGCCTTGAATGTGTGATCTCTCTGCCTGTGCTGAGAGCATTAGAAGGCAATGGTGAAATGTTCAGGGCTGGGTTGGATGAGGCTTTGAGCAACCTGGTGCAGTGGAAGTTGTCCGTGCCCATGGCACAGGGGTTGGAACTAAATGATATTTAGGGTCCTTTCCAACCCAAAGCATTTAATGATTCTACCAAAACCTGGCAAGGAATGAAAGCAGAGTCTTGTACAGGAACTATAGGAAGAAAATCATTGGGACTTAAATAGAAACCATCTGCCCCTAAATATGGGTCAGGCAGTTTTTTAATGTCTTATCAGAGCTGGTAAATCACTGAAAGAATGTAAAATTTCCCAATTTTCTGGTTCATCCATTTGTACCAGGGTGGTCTTTTCTGAGAGTTTATGGACATGTTAAAGGTCTCAACCAAACCTGCAAGCTGCATCATGCAGTGACCCACAGAGGCAGGAGCTGTCATTCTTGTGCAGCAGAGCCATCAGCAGCTCACACTAACTAAAGGGAGGAGGCACATCTGCTCTCCTCTCCTGTCCCTGACTGTGCACGTGCACCTCCTCATCTCCACACTGCCTGGAGAATCTGAAGGAGCTGATCTGACAGAAAACCGGCCTAGCAAAAGAAAGAAATAGTTAATCCTCAGAAACATTACTTTCCTGGACAGACTGAAATTTTCCTTGCACCAAGTCCAGCAGCAAGACAAAAGAGAGGGGCAGACAGCATGGTTGTCAGTGGATGGCTCCTCCAAGGCAGAGGACAGGACCCCAGCAGCCCAGATTCAATTATACTTCAGCTGCTGTTCTCAAACTGCACTGAAAGATTTGCAGAATTGTAAGTGGGCCAAATAAAAGTATAAAGGGCAGAAACTTGGCCTGAAAACCCATTAGGCAGAAAGGATTATTAGGAAAGAAATTTGGATGCTATTTCTGTGGTCTGCAAGTTTTAACTGAAAATTACATAAGTTTTTTTGGCTTGTGTAAATCAACTTTAAAAAATATCTTTGATGTTTAAGAAGTTCAGACATGTAATAGCTGGCTCTGGCATTTTGCAAGAAGTTCATAAAAACCCTAAGACCATTAGTATTGGTTGTAAACTCATTCTGTAGCCTGAGAGCCATCTGCTTATCTCCAGAGTTTATTGCCTCCCATCTACCTTAGTGTTTTGGATGGCTGCCCATCACTGAAGCACACGAGTGCCTTTCCTTCAAACTGCAGTGCCTTCTGGATTCCCTAGCTGCTCTGCAATCTTCTTTTATTAGAGACTATTGGAATAATTGTACTAGATCATATCCAAGATCCAACTAGCCCAGCATCTATCTCATCCAGTAGCCAGGAGCAGACATTTAAGAAAATCACAAGGACAGGACAAACTTCTAATGATACTTCTGTGATTCATCTCCAAATGCAACTTTAATATGTTACAAGGGCAGGGAACAAAAGAGTGTACAAAGTGGATCAGAACTTATCCCACTTATTGTCCAGCAGTTTGGCTAAGAGAAAATGTGGCTGGTTTTATGATTACTACACATTCTAGCAGCATTCTAGGGGCATCACATAGCTAGTGGTGAGGAAAAAAATCTTAATGAAATGAGAAAGCTGCCTGGGTAGCAGTTATGCTGTGATTTCACTCCCCATGGAATTCTGCACTGAGTAGGTGATGGAGAATCTAATGGCTGCTGTCCTCAGCTCTGATGTGCCTCAGTCAAGGGGTTTGATGTAGCAAAACTTGTTCGTGAATCTGCCAAAACCTGCCTAGTGACCAGCAGTGCTGCTGCCAGGAGTTGTGTTTTATAGGTACCCAGTGTTTTGTAGGTACCATCCTGTACACAGATCACCGTAGAAAACACATCAGAGGCAACATCCAGCTATCAAAGCTGCCAATTGCTCCTCTCAGCTCCAAGCTGTTTGATGCACAAATCAAAGTGGAAGGAAACCCATCTGTATTTAAATGTTCTGTCTTTCAGGAAGAAGGTCATGTTCATGACGGTAAGATTGAAATGTGTCCTCTCTCCATCATGCTACAGGATTTGGCCTGGCTCTGCACAGCCCTGCTAGTCCCAGTGGCCCTCTGCCTGGTTTCCCTTGGGCCACAGCTGCAACAACACTACCAGTCTGGCTCCTCTGTTGTGGCAGAGGGGAGGAGGAGGGCTAAACTCTCATTTCCCTGCTCACCAGTTATTTTACTGGTTCCCATAAAGTTTCACATGGCCGGTCTGTCGGGTGTGCAGGAGCTGTGTGACCCAGGCTGGGAGGGGTGTGCTGACACAAAAAGCCCCATAACCCCTAGGAAACCTCCAGAACCATAGAAAGCTCCATAGCCCAGGAGAATGCCAACTGCATTCCAGCTTTTCAAACACACCAAGCCTCAAAGATGAAAGGGAAAGGTCTGACTGTAATTGTGCCCAGTGCTACAGCTACTGCACCAGCTCTCCTGTGAAAACAGAGTATAACGGGTACATCTTTACAGGTGAACTTAGAAATAATGATGAAAATAAAAGCATTTACTTTACTAGTCAGGATCAGGTTCTTCCATGCAGATGGACATGAAATAGAAAAGTTTCTTTCTAAAATTACTCATTTTCTCTGATGATTTCTGGATTTTCCCCCAGACTTGGGCCCTTGAAGCTCAGTGGCAAATAGATCCTTTCAGAGAGCCAGGCGGGCAGTAAAAGGATGGCTTGGGAAAAGGTTTCCAAAAGCTATTCTCAAGGCACCTAACGTGTAGCAGCTAAAAGAAGGACAATAACATGTGCAAGACACTCCTAATCCAAATCCCAGTAATGGAGTTACACGATAGGCTGCTGCCTCTTGCCTCTTAATTTATGAAGGATCAAGTGGTATTAGAGCCAGTCTGCTATCCATCATGAAGTGCTCCTCACAGCATGTCAGCATGTAAAAAATGCCACTCCATGGAGAATAGGGAATAAATTCATCATCTCTCTTTAACTTGATATTCAAGGAAACTGGTCAGCATGTCCTCTTGTTTGAGGAATATTGTTTATACTCAGAGAAATGGGGTGTGACTTACATGAAATGGTTTGGTTCTATGGATTCTGGACAAAACAGTTTCATGAAACCAGTGGAAGAGTTATGTTCATAGTCTGAAAATGCAACATTGATCTCAACTCTAAGGCAATACTATCCATTAGTTTTATCTGTCCAGAAAATGGTACTGCTATGTACAATGAACAGCATTCTGTGTTTGCAGGACTGATCTCATAAACAGTTATTTTCCAGATATTTTCCATGATAATGTTATAGATATAAAGACTACAAAAAGTCTTAAGTTTTTCTTAAGACTAAAAATGTCTAAGAACGTATAAATGTTTTATTCCAAGTCTGCCAAAGGAAAAACTCAAATAGATAAATTTAAGCACTTGTCTTTGCTTAAAGGATGTGTAAATAAGTTTTACAAGTTATCGCATCTTGTCCAGAAGTTTCTCCCATAAATACTCTTCAGCAATTCTGTTCATGAAGTAATGATAAAGATGCCAAGTTTACTCATCTGGGATTTATCAAATAAAATCTCATCCCACATTTAGACAATCACTTTCAGTCTCATCTATTTAAAGTTAGGTGTCTACATCTGTGCTTAGATTTCCACATAAAACTGATTGGATGTTCAGTGCTTACTGTCCACAGACAATGCAGACTCGCAGTAGTCTTGGAAATCTGCAACTCTTTTATTGCTCTACATATGAGCCATTAGTTCAAATGTTGGTTGCAGAGGATAAGGAAGCTCTGGAGCATGTGAGAAAGGGATGGAGTTGTTGATTGAAAAGCAGAGAATGCTCTTATACCATCCAAGTTTACACTATTCCTCTATCTTCTCCAATTTAAATATACATTGCCATCTTCTGTCCTTTGAGTTGTGGCCGTAAGGAGATTACTTTTTTAACAACTATTTTTTTTTTTTTAAACTGACACACCTTGACCTTTATCTCATCTTCAGTGCTTCCATCCTATTTGTTCATCTTCCTCAAAACTCCACTGCTTCTCTTGGTGCTCTCAGGAAGGCACAGCAGAAATACTTCTTACTACAAGTTCCAGCATTTGCATATTGTCCTCATAAAGTTGGCTGAAGTTTGGAGAATATTTAGCGTAGGGCAGTGCTGGAGCAGAGGACAATCTGTACTTTTATCAGCAAAGGCTATGTCACCTTCTTCTTCCATTCTCCCTCCACACAAGTCTGTGCTGAACACATGAGAGAGACAGGTGGGCTTGGTGCAAAGAACCAAATAGTGTCAACTTCTAGGTAAAAATGAGAGGCATGAATCACCAGCCCAGAGGACAAGCACAGGATAGAAGAGTAGTCTGCATTTGGAGAATATTGAAAGGAAATTACTTGTCTGAAAGAAGATTTGAAAGAGAAGAAGTTTTCTGTCTGTGAAAGCAGGGAACCATTCTCTGAATGAAGATGTGTGTGCAGCTCCATTTTGTATTCAAGGCAAATAGTGACCTTGCTGAACAGGTATTGGACAGAAAGAATTTTGCTTAATAATAGACATCTTCTGAGCACTCCTAAGTGAAGGAGCTAAGCAGACCTGGACATCTGCCTGCCTTAGTCAATGGAGAAAGACAGGCACCTTCAGTGTGATTCACATTGCATGATGTCTCTCATAATTATTTAAAAAGAGGCCTACACTTGGGTGATAGGGAAACTGTCCAGACTTATGATTGTATTCTTTATAGATAAAAATTTCTTATTCTTGAAGGACCCTTATAATACTACCTATAAACTGCAGTGAATGTAACTGCCTCAGCATACTGCCTACTTCTGCTAGATAAACATTTCTTGTGGGATAAGATCATTTATCTGAGGAAGAAAAGTTTCATTTAGTAACTACTATAGTTACTGTGGTTGCAGTATCATGAGATCACCCACACGAAGAAAATGTTTATTGGACTGTTTGAGTGATTGCTTCCTTTCCTGTGTTTTTGGCAAAGTTTTTGGGCAGGGGAAGAAGTAAATGGACCAAAAAAGGCTTATTCACCTCCCCACCCACATTGTCACCCTTGATTGTATCAGTCATGATATAACAACACGTGTTTAAACATTCTGTAAGTAAGGAAGAATTTTAATGGGTGATAATGGCGGAAGCTCATAGTGTAGCTTGTGACTAATTTTGCAATGGTTTTGGAAAGTGCCGTAGGTGGCTCAGGGAACCCATTGTGGGCTCTGCAATATTTCACCAGCCAACAAAAAATAGCAGTGTTTTACTGTCCAGTATCTAAATAGTGGTTTATCTCCTGCAGTTTCTCTTCTACTGTGGGTGACCAAAGAGCACAGGCATATCTATCCACCTTGTAGGGGAGGCAAAAGGCTGGACACAGGAAAGCCAACCTTCCCACAGAACAGATACCTGGTTAAAGTTTGATCTTGCCGAGGTGTTGAGAGGGTTGATGGCTTTGTTGAAGGGATAAGTGCGGCAACAGCTCTCTGGTCACAGAGAGAAACAACTTTCCCAGGCATTGTCCTGGGGAAAAATCTGTGAGAAGATAAGAGAAAAGAATGAGAAACAATTCTTATCTTAACTTGCTACACCTGGTGTTATGAACATGTGAAATGTGTTATAGAAATTTTTGTTTACCAAAGAGTAAACAAAAATTTGTTTACCAAAGAGTAGTTTCTTAATTAGCCAATGGTGATAGTATTTAAATTAGTAGACAAATTAAGTCCAAGTATATCGTAACTGTCTATAAAAACAATGTTTCTTAATTATAATATAATATAATTTTAAAAAATCAACCTTCTATAAATCATGGAGTCAATGCTAATTATTACCAGTTCATAGATGCCTCTCAATGATAGGTAGGTAAAATTTATACAGTACTAAGAAGATAGGAAGAGTTGTAAGAATGTTGTCTTTGTTGTTTTGCATATGTTAATGAAATCTAAAAGACTATAAATCCTGCTGCTAATCTGATATCTTTATTTGCAAAAGCACCTCAGCTTTCCACAGCATCTTCAATAGCACAATATTTACTTAGTCTATAACAAGAGATATTGCTATTTGCTTTTCTCACTGTTTGTACAGATGTGGTTATAAGAGGAAACCTTTCCACAATATTCATCATACTCTTATTTGAACTAATTTTAGAACTGCTCCTTAGTTACAACTTGGCTTTCTTTTCTTTTCCATTCAATTAAGAAATGTCTGAAGTCCGGCCCTCACTCCTGCACCACAGCTTGGCAAAAATCCCTTGCATAGAAAGGAGCTCCCTTGGTCCCGAGTGCCCTGCCCAGGGAACAAGGGATGGGATATTGCTGTGGCTGTTGCAGCTGGGCCCTTGGCTCTGGGCTGCCTGCCTGCTGCCCTGAACAGCACTGGAGTGTCAGTGTGTCGGGAGATCTCCCTCTCTGCCATGTACCAGAGGTTCTTGGAGAAGATTCATGGGCAAGCAGTCCATCTGATGAAGTTTAGACACCCAGGATGTGAATATATGGGTGGACTTGCTTCGAAGCCAGGGAAAAGAAATAGGTCTTCTGAGTCATCTGCAGAGGAATTTGTTCTCTTCCAAGTAATAGGCAGAATGCTTTTGTGGAGTAGGTGGCATCTTAAACAAGTGATATCACCACTTAGAGTTTGTGAAACCAGCATCCCAGGTATGTATTTGCAAGGTGGATTTTGTGCCCTGGACCAGAAAATTCACATAATTTGAGTCTAGATGACAATGACCAAACAAGCAGTTTGTTGGAATGCTGCCTTGTATGTATACATATATGTCGTGGGATTACATGAGCTTTTATTGATATTCAGGGGTGAGCTGACCAGTTCCAACAGGGTGGTTAGGGACATGGAAACCAGCCCTAAAGAAGGCAGATGTTGTGTGATGAGGTGCTACCAGTGTTTATCGGAATTTGGTTTTGCACCAAGATCTGTAGTAGTCACATATCTCACATCTTCTGGAGGCATTTGAGTTCCAGCAACTCAAGTGATATTTTGTAAGAATATAGCTCTTTAAGTGATGCTTTGAATTTACACTTGGGCACAAGAAGAAAGGGACTACTTGTAGAGAATTAGAAATCCACTCTAGCTTTTGTCAGTGGGATTCTAAGCCTGTCTACTAAAAAGCTATCACGTGCTTCCTTTCCCACTTCACAATTAAATGTCCTTGATGTGACCTTCAATCCCGTGGTGCTGAAAGAAGTCCTTGTCTAACACCTTTTCACCCATGTCTGGGGAAGGAAGATGTTGGAAGGTATGTCCGTGTTTAGGAATGTAGCACAGTTCTGAGATTCCACAGCTGGTGGGGACACTCCCAAGGCATGTGGACTTAGCAGCTCAGGTCCCAAATCATGCTGACTGAAATCATGCAACAGCGCATCTGGAACAAGGTTTGTGACACTGGGTGCAGTGCCTTGTGAACACAGACTGCTTTGGGACCTGAGCCATATAATATCCAGTTACCTTCTTCCAATCTTCATAGCATTTCTGTGAACATAATTAATTCTTTTCCAGCTGAAACCAGGACAGGTTTGCATTAAGGTGTTCTCTCTAGTTATCTCTTGCCCCTTTAAGGCTCTGTTTGAAATTTTTTCATGCTTATGCAGCAGGGAACATCCCTAATATTCTGGATAATCTGCCAGTGAAAAAGCAGAATCTGACCCTTGCATGAGGGGTCACATGGTGATCATTCATCTCACTAATGAGAAGGAGAACATTCCCCCTAATCTGCTGTGTGTTTTCCAGTCCCTTCTGGTCACCTCCTTTCTTGCATTGCACAAGAACAAGATTATGACTGAGAGTATTTTTTTTTTTAACTTGTGGAAAAGAGAAAAATCTAGAAGCAGTCTACAAGTAGCCAAAATCTGACTGCACTCAAAATAATGGGCTTCATGGGTATATATACATACATACATATGTATATATATGTATGTATATATACATATATGTATGTGTATATATATATGTATGTGTATATATATATTTATGTATATATATATGTATGTATATATACATATATGTATGTATATATGTTAACATACATCTCAGGCTCCTTCTCAGTAACACTTTGTAATAATTTCCATTTAATACACAGGCAGGTTCACATGACAGAGGGTGTAGTTCAAGGCAGAAGCTCCCTCTATCAACACCTCTGTCAAAGAGAAACCCATATGGCAGGAGTGCACAGATATCTGTGACTAAATTCGGTGTCTTTGATCTTGGTCCCAAATGTGCATGGTGAGTGAGATAAGCCATTATATAGCCACAACAGTGGTCAAGGATGACAGTTAGGCACTCATTCCAATATTGAGATGGTTACAGCTGAATTAGAATCTGCCCATGCCCAGAAAAGCCTGCTGAAATTTCTAGGAAGTGTGAGCACTTTGTAGGACAGCTGCCTACGGGCATGAGAGTACAAGGAGAGCCTGCCAGTTTTTATTTCTAGAAAGGTCCTTCTAGCAACTGATGTCATTGCTATTCTCTTCTCTTTGACAGCAAGGGCAAATATGACCATGGCTCTGACTCCTGGGCACAGAGCAGTCTGCCTGCATCCCCACACTCCAGTGACTTCATGCCATTAACCTAATTGTATCAGACATTGGAACCAGTGAAGCCTTTAACTTATATCTCTGGCTGGTGAAACAACATTAAACTTTGTAAAACTCAGCAATCCAAAAAAGTTTTCTGCAGACACCTTTATTAGTAATTAGATTAAGGAGCCAATTGTGAATCTATTGAATCTGGTGCATGTTTAGGCAGCAGTTGGCTTATAAAAAGATGAAAAAAATCAACAATTCGGCCCATTAAATGAACATTCACATGACTGTGTTATAACTATAGATTAAAATAAAACTGAAATAAACTATGGATTAAAGTTATAAGACTGGCATTCTCATCTCTTCACGAATAGCAGCTTCCACTCTGTCTGTGTGGATTTTCCACTTGCAAAATCTCAGGCACTTGCAAGTCACAGAAAACTGAAAATGATTAGTATGACAAAAAAGGTGCTGTTTATAGAAGCTCACCACATATTTATTATTTACAGTTTTCCATTCAATGAACACAATTCCTACCACAATAGGCAGTGATGCAGCAGTGACATCATCTGTCAATCAGTACTGATACTGCTGAGAATGAGCCTTTTGCTTTTTTCCCCCAAATGGCTTTCAGAGTAATTGGCACATCTTATAGAGAAATTGGTAATCTAACATGTGTTTCATTTCAGATATTAATTCAGAGTGTTTTCTGATAGTGCACCTACTCATGATTCCTATCAGTTGGTGTTTCAAATTTTCTTTTATTTTCTTCCATTCAGCTATAGCTCCTTCCTTTCCTTGTTATCATATAAAATGTGTATATGAGCTGGATATTACCAGTTCAGACTAATTGTCCTGTAGTGCTCAAGTTGAGGCTAGCTTGGCCATAAACTCCAGCTGGTGTGGGACCATGCTGTAACCCAGGGAATGAATGGGAATGTGTAGGCAAAGAAACCATGACCAAGTCCAAGATTTTTCATCCATTTCAGTTACAATTATCTCCAGTGTTATCTGTGGTTACACAAAACAAACAATTTACCAGGAAAAGTAAACTTTTTGGAGTGTTAGATACACTACCTGTAAACTTTAAGTAGTTTGTCCCACCGGGAGAACAACTACATGGTGTGGTCTAGCTGATAAACATAAGGCATCCTTCTTCCTGCAATAAGCAACAGCATTGCCTATCAAAATGCAATTGCTTCACAGAGATGGTACTTCTCCCCCCTTCTGCCCCAATATCCAAAAAAGACAACCAATTAAACCAAGCAGCACTATAAAAAATATTGACTTAAATGAACAGAAGGGATTAATGACATCTAGAGTAACGACAGCACAATTCTTATCCCAGGCAGAGCTCTAGAGGGAAGAGCTGCCACCCAGAGAAAAGAGCTGCTTGTGAGGCCCAGAAGAGTGTTGATTCTGCTCTTTGTGTTACACACAATCCATTTACAAATGGCAATAAAAAAATCCCAGGTATTTTATAACAAAAACAAATCCATAGGGTGGGTTTTTGTTTCTAACCTGTATTGATGTGTGCTAGTGTGTACCAAATGCTGACTCCAGTGAATGTGAGTAAATCTCTTGAATTAGCTTGTCTATACCAGCTCAGGGCCCAGCCTTTAAGAGATGTGCCTGGACTGTTGGATGGAACAGGTCCGTGTCCCTGTGCAATCATGACCAGATTGTGATAGCCCACACTGGCTGTGTTCTTTTTAGCAATTTTAGCTTGTACCCTCTACAGCCCCACTAAACAGCACATATCACAGTCTGAGTAAGAGCACAGTCTTTTCAGCTGGCATAAAAGGCAAACCCAGATATTCTGGGGGAAAAAAGAAAATTTATTTAGGTAGATGTAAGCCATGCCATGTCTGTTGCCCTCAGAGCTGGGGGTCTCACCTTTCACTATCTGATGTTCCTGCACAGATGTAGATGCATAACATCTAACATGAACTGAATGCTAATTCTAATTCTGAATTCATCACCTAATGGTGAATTCAGCACCACTACAGAAATTACAGCTGTGGCACAGCTGTGTGGAAACAGTCATAGACATACAGCAAGATTATGTCTGATACCTGCGTTTTTATTAAAAAAATAATGAAGAGCAAGAAACAAGGAGCTTTCTATAGGGTTATAAAAGTAAGGACTAATGATGCCTGAGCATCAGAAATTCTTCTCACAAATGGTCTTTTGACTCTCTAAGCAAATTTCTATAAACCATGTTTTCTGTTTTCTCTAAGTATTGAAATGAATTTGCTGTCTCCTAAAGCAGTGGCGTTCTCAGCATTTGGCTTGGCATTAGGGAGCAGGAATATCTCCCATTGATCCCATTGATATTGGCTAAGAGCCAACATGAGTTTTCTGCAGAAGCAAATTCTGAGTTCATAATTGTAAGTATTCAGCAGTTCATATGCCATTACTGAGAGCTACTTCCTCGGTTAGAGAATATTCCCATGAGAGCCATGCATCCTAAGCACCTTGAATCTGTAACATAAAAATTCACATTTAGCTTCTTGGAAACAAGACATAAAAAAAATTCATTCACAAGAAACATTTTGCGAGTAATTTCTTATAGCAACCATTGAAAACTCCCTCTTCATTTATGTGGTGCTTGCAGACAGAAACGTTGAGGGGAAATTGGGATATACAGCTGTTTATGTTATGCCCTGGGAACTCAGGGCTGCACTGGGGACCTCAGTGTAAAACCAGCTGTGAACCACCAGGGATTGCCCCCTGTACTGAGAATGGAAGGAAGCAATAATTTCATTCTCTTCCCTTTTTTTTCATGGCCAATCCTATCTGGCTTCATATCACCTGTACAGATACAGCTGTAGTAATCTTTACAGTCTTGTCTAAGAATACCACCGCAGCTGGGATGTTTATACAGTTTTATAACTTGTGTCTGTGTGTGTAAAGAGGAGCTAAAGAAATGTGTACGAGCTAAAGAAATAACTTAGCCCAGAGAATATTGTAATTTGGATATCAGACTTAGTGCAGGTAAAAAGCCGTGTCCCTGGGAAGCTGCTGTGTGCAGCCGGGATGCTCGGGAGGTCGAGGCTCCCATCTAGCGGTGAAACTAAAAGGAGCAAAAGGAGCCGATCACGGGAGCGAGCATTGCTGAGGTCCTTGTGAGCATCCTCCCTCTTTTTCCGAACCATAGCTGACTCAGGAGAAGAGAAAGACAATGAAAAAAGCCAGGCAAACCCCAGCGTCTCTAAAGTTTGAAACAAGCAGTTCAATTCACGCAAGAAGGGGGCACAGGTATCTGGGGTGTCTTTACTGAAGGCCAGGCAGGACATTCTGCAGATGTTCTGGCAGTAGCTGAGGTACTGTGAGCTGACCCACAGGCTCAGGAAAGGCAGAAAGCAAAGCCTGGTCTCTGCACAGTAACCTGGATTTTCAGACTTCCTTTTTCAGAAAAAAAAAAGAAGTGTCTGTCACGTAGAGTAAGGAGAACAACATAATCACTTCTGCCAGGATGCGCCAATGAAAAGGAATAGAGCACTTCTTGGAAAATATAATGACATTATTGGCTCCACAACAGCAATGAACTTTGCAAAGAGGTCTGTGACCTTGTGAAGTTTGGTTTTGTGAAGGCGCCCTACATATTTCCCCCTGAAACCACCTTAATTTTCCCCCAAAAAACCCACCCAGATACCACAGAACAATTTTTGATATCCACAGGCACATATCCAGGCAAACTGTGAAGAAATCCAAGTGCATATTTCATAAGCACATCAATAACCATAACCATATTGACTATGCAAAAAATGAAGAACAGTGACACTTGAGTGATAAAAGATAGTGCTCTGCATGCTGTTGAAGTCAATAAGGTGAACTGAAGTGAATTAAATTGAAATATCAACTCAGTTTCTGCTGCCTCATGTTTTCAGACAATTGGATTTCTTTTTATGCAGGGAGAATTATAGATGATAGATTGCAGTTCATTTCCACTGCAGTAATTTTTTCTGGATGTTCCTGTTGTGTCTGCTTAGTCCCAGTGGATGTGCTGAATAACCTCCATGAAGTCCTTGCTGAGTGTGTTTTGACTCAGAAGTGCAGTGACCTTTGCTTGCTGCCAGCTCTGGCAGCTATTTGATCCGTAACTTTGGCCTGTGCATTTCTGTAACTACCACAGTTTCCTCAAGATGCTTTTTCTGAATAATGGTTTTAGAAAAAAAAAATCACAAGAGGAATGCTGGCTGCCTCAGTCCTTGCCACTCTGGCTGTCCCTTTCATTTTGTGCTGATGCTCAGATTACAGGCCTGTAAGACTCAGCTGTCCCAGTTCACCAGGGTTCACATAAATATTTCCTCCTGTTTCAGTTAACCTAGTTTCACTCCCTCCTGCCTGACCTGGAGGTAGTAGAGAAAAACACAGTTAGCATCTCCATGTTTTGCCCACCTTGGGCCAAAGGCACACGTTCTGCCACATTTCAGGGCACAGGAATAAAAAATTTCCATGTTCGTCTGAGCACAGACTGAGCTGACTTGCAAGATTTGTGAATTTAACAGGTGTCTTAGCCTGGAAAGTGTCATTTGGCTTTGTAGATTACTGCAAACACCTTGCCAAGCTGCAAACCCATTTCACCATCCATGACCACCTGTGCCTATATCTCAGTGATTTTCTGACCTGGCTGAAATCTCACCTTTGTGAAGACTTTCCAGGTTTTAAGAATATGAGTAGAAAACAGTTTAACTGTTTTTGTCTTACTTTCTTCAGTATTATTGATGAGGCATCTCAAAGATGGACCCACTGCAAACAATACCTCCTCTAGGGACACATCAAGTGTCCACGTCTGCAAGTTGCTGAAGGGCTTCATGCAGGCTTTTTGAATCTAGATACCCAAAAGTAGCTACCCTGTGCTCAACAGGCTGGCAGTGGGCCTCTTTGCAGCTTCTGTGCAGCCACTGCTTTAGTATGATATTTCCCCCCTCATATTTAGATCCCACATCATAGATCAGCTACTCTGGAAGAAGGTGTTGATTGACTGAAAATTCCTCAGAGGATCCAAATGAACTCCCTTTGCCCCTGCAAGTAGCCACACCTGTGTATATTATCTGACTGTTCACAGGGAGTATAGGGGAAATGCTCTTTGAAGTTTAGCTTGAAAGTGATAGGCAAGGCTGTGTAGCCACCTCTTCTCTTTCCCTAATCCTTTAACTGTGTCTTAATACAGACTGGCAGGGCTGTGTTACAAGGACAGTGGAAGGTTGGGTAGGTGGGAAGTGAGTAGAGGCAGAAGATCAAACTATCCAAGGAGAAAGAATTCATGTTTATCAGCTACCACATTTTATGTTAAAACTGGCAAATGTGAAAGAAAAGCATGGAATCTGATTTCTCCTGCTTCTTTCAGAAGAAGAGGCGACACTCAGAGGGAGGCGACAAAAACTGCTCCCACCATACCTGGTTAATAATTATCCTGCTTATTTTGGGTTGCTTCTCTTCAGGGAACTACCAATTATCAGTAAAAGCTTTTCCATTCTCGCAGTGGGTGGAGTGATGCCAGCAGTTGTTGGAGCAGCTGGTGAGGCACACTCACGGTAGTGACGGTGTTGTAGGATTCGGTTCTTGCAGGGTGTCCCTGCAGGGGTAGCTGCTCCCTGCTGAAAGGGCCCTGGCTGGCTCCTCGTATTCCTTAGCATGACCAAAGTTGATTCACTTTGGAAGTGTCTTTGGAGGTGCTGAAAGAGATGTACTAGGAGATGTGTTCAAGAAGCTTATAGCAAAGATAATAGTACCCTTTGATTAATTATGTTGTAGCAGTGGGGACAGGGAGAGGGCAGGCTGTGTTTTAGGCTATATAAGGGTTTATTTTTTTTCCAGAGACATTGTGATGTGAGTGGAAAAAAAGTTTACATGCAAAACCCCCACTACTGGTAAGTGATGAAGATATATTTCTTCTGTCTTTCCATCTTCTCTAGAGCTCAAATGATACCTCACTTGCACTGAGCACCTCTTTCTCAGACATCCCAGCCAAACTGCTCCTTTTTTGCTTCTCCACTTAAATTAGCTTTGTCCTTTTTCACTGGGTTAGCAGAGCAGGAAGGAGATAAGATCCAAAGAGTGTCTATGAAAAAGTCTGGAGGTATGGTGAGAAGGCCTTGCCTGGGAACGACTGACAGAGTCTGGCAGCCCTGTGACTTACCAAAGATACACTGTCCCCTTTCATTAGTCATCCTATGGACATCCTTTGTGGGAAGGATAATTGTGTATTAGAATTTAACTGGAATGAGTAACAGATGATCCAGTTAGAGATCAAGACAGACAGGTCGTTTAAATGTTTGCATTCTATAAACCAATTTGAAGAACTGCTGCTTACAACCTCCATTCCTCACTGAGCTATCATGAAGGAATTTTGGCTATTTATCACATTCACCTGCCAAAGACTCCATCAATGGGTGATGGATGTGACAGGCAACAAGCTGGACATCACAATAATTCTTCAGTCATCTTGAGAACAAAGGACTCAAGAGGCGAGACAATATCTAATTCAACAAAGACTAACAAAGCTCTGAAAGGTCCTAACAGAGTTTCCACTAAAAGGACATGAATTCCTTCAACAAAACAAGCAAGGCCAACTGGTTGTTCCCTTGACCCCGTGTGACAGAAGACAAGACAAAGTTCCCTTGTCAAGCCTGTCATTTAATGATAGCAGGGTTGTTTGAGGAAACAAAAGGAAGGAGGAGGCTAGATACAGCAGGGGATAAGTGTGGTAACCTCTCACCCTCTGAAAAGGCTGCCAAACAACAGCTGTAGACATAGGTCTGAAGGAGGGTGTGTTTCACTAGTGTTCATCTTATTGCTTTGTTACAGAATATATGCAAAAATTTCCCTAACAACAACAACAATAACAGGTTTTTTTTTTTAAAGGATTGATTTCTCATTCGTGTAATCATTTTCCATACACATTACTGCACATGAATTGGCATTTCTTTATTTTCTCATGCCTGGTAGGAATGCAGTCACTGCTTTTGTTGGTCCCAGGCTGTGCTTATGCTGCTACAAAACCTGTTCAATGAATGAAATTTTTCCTGTGGCGGAAATTTATGGAGAGTGTATGTCTTCTAAGTCAAATGGTAATACTTAAATTAAAATGTAGGTTAGATGGAAAGTTGATGCTCCAGATTTACAAAAAAAACCTATTTGTCTTCTGCTGGTTTGACAGGTTATTGTTGTTTGACATGGCTCAAGCATGTACTGTTAAAAATCAAGATTGACAAGTGGGCAACAAATAGATTTCACTGCATTTTCCACTGAATCAGCTCAAATGAAAATCTTTATCTTCATTCTTGAGAAACTGATTTCTCCATTTTAATGCCTCAAAGAAGCAGTTATAAATGTTTGAAATGCATGATATCAGAATTTATCTCCTTTCCCATACTTTGTGAGCTTTCCAAAAGAGGAACAATATAAAGCAGTTCCTGATTGAAGTTTTGGGAAGGCAGAATGGACTGTTACCTCTGTGGGCTGAAAGAGCAGATATAACCATTCTTGAGGATTCTTCTTTGCTTTATAACAAGGTCAGTTCTGCTTCCATCTTCCCTTTTAGCCAGTGAAAGGTAGGAACCACTGGTATTGCACCTCTGTTGATGGATGTTTCTTGCCACCCTCCAAAAGCACTGATGATCAGCGCCTGATTTAGGATTTGGAAATGCACCACCAGCTCATGTTTTCAAGTATGTGTGATCTTTGGAACACTACGTGTCATAACTACTACCATATGCAGCCAGGGATGCTAATTTTTGTTTAGAGCTGAGATGTGGTCTCAGCATTCTCAATATTTGTTGTCTTTTCCTTAAATATTTAACGGGTTGTGTGTGTGTGTGTGTGTGTGTGTGTGTGTGTGTGTGTGTGTGTTTGTAGAACTTCAAGGGAATATATGAAATAGTCAGAGACTAGAGAGCAAAGTGTTTATTCTTGCTGTAATGAATTGCTTACTCTGTTTTCCTCTGTTTGGACTCTCTCAATTAGCTCTGTCCAAAGAATCTACTTTTTATGCAGCTATATAGACATGTAAGAGTTCACCAGAGACTGACAACTGTGCTCAAATTTCTGAACAAGCTAAAATAGAACAAGCCTCAGTAACTTTGCTATTCACTCACATATTTTATGTGTGGAACTTTTCTTTCTTTAAAAGCAAAGAAAGTGTTCTGATTTAAATGTTTAAAGCATAATAAAATGCATTATACTAATTTATATGATACAACAGATTGATAAAACTTTATGATAGAAAAAGAATACATTGTCATCTGCAGTTTATCAAAGATTTTCTTGTTTGAAATCAGAACTTTGTTTCAAGGATGATTTGACATTCCTTTGTATCAGTCATGATTAAATTTAACTATCAAGCAAAGAGATGTATGCATGTTGACATGTTATTCAAGAGATAAAAATGCATTTTGACAAATAGCTTATTGATAAAAATTCTTAAGTGTATTTATCTGTACATTTGATTTTATGGTTTGTTTTTTTTTTTCCATCTGTGTAGTTTGTTTAGTTAAACAAAGCACATATATTGGATTTTCTAACTTGACTTTCTTATCCAGTCATAGTGGATCAGGAGCTGACAGAATGTCAGGGCTAGAAAAAAAAGCAAACAGTTTTGGGAGTGATTGGGTGTTGTTAAATGGAACTTAGATCACTCTGGTAGCTGCAAAGAAAACAGACTTGTTGAAAACAGTAGTAGGAGAAAAGTGACTTGAAACAAAAAACATTGAATAAATGAAGTCAGATTCAAGTAGCTAAATGAACAAGCAAGGTGTGAGCATTGCCTTGTCAAAGCCAGTAATCTTAGATGCCATTAAATATTTAGTGTAGTCTATTTGATGAGTCTGGTCTATTTGATCTGCTTCTCACAAGCTCTTTCTTTGGGAGGTCTTTATTTATGATTTAATAGCTGCCCATGAACTTGGAACTTTGAATTGAGAGAATTAAATTTTCTTCTTCAGCCATATTTGGCATTTGATGAGTGTCTGTGCAGAAGGAAATAATTTCTTGAATAAGACCCTCACTTTTAATTACCAGCTGTCTTGGATAACAGTAGCATATTCAGTCCACAGCAGTAACTCTGGGGAAGAGACCTGTGATCTGTGGTTGTGGCTGAATTATAATTGCCCTGTTATTTACTTAAAAAGGGACACTGACACTTACAGGTACATATGAAACAAAATTTGAGTATAAATAAATGAAACACTACTCCAGAAACATGTTTAAAAGCAAATGCCTCACGGGAAAATATCTCAAAAAACATTTATAATGGCATTTCTCTTCTTAGAAAACAATGCAGAGTATATTCTTCATTTAATCCTTTAAATTTTTAAATCCATGAAGCCATTTAAATTACAGTAGATTCTCTGAAGAAAACAAATTAATATACAATAGGGGAGGAAGATTGTCTCACTGCCCATTAGCAAAGCATAAAATAAAACATTCATGTCTGAAATAATTGTAAATGACCTTTTATGACTGCAAATGAAATTCTATTATATAATGCATTTATTGTATTGCTTCATGCATTTATTAATACTTCCTTGTTTTAACAACAACATGAACAATGGGAATGACACATATGTTGGCACAGAATGAATGCGACCCAGCAAGCTTTTAAAAAAATTGGGAATGAACATGTTCGAAATTGAGAACTCTCTTTAGAGCTTGAAAGATTTTTTTTGTTTGTTTTTTTAAATTACTGAGATGTCAGCATATGTTTTCAGTATTTAGTTGAAGCAGAATAAGAAAAGCTATGGACCATACGAAATGTCTTTCAAATGCAGTGCATATAATCAGATTTACTTTTCATAGGTGTACCTTTTCCTGTGGTTTCATCAACAGAACCTTGTCGGGGTTTTCTGGTTCATTGGTTAGTTCTGGTTTTTTCTTTGCCCTGTATCTCTTTATAAGCCCAGGTGAACTTATAAATCAATCTGCAATTGAAAGGCAATGTCTGATACAGTAAGCAGTTTCTCAGTGGAGTTCCCAATGACCTTACTGATTCAAGCCTTTATCAATATTTTCTTGATTTCCACTGATTTTCTGGATTTGTAGGTTTCCTGACAAGAGGCCTCAGAGCGCTCTGAGGTTCACTGGTATTGTATAATATTTATAAACAAAGACTAGTATCCCATGTAGCAAATCTAAATTCACTTTTATTAGGGTTATTCTGGAAAAATCTCATTTTCTTAACTTGGTAAACAAGTCCCCTGAAACGGCTGTGACAGATAATTATCTCCCCGACTCAGGACAGTGTATTAAACCCCCCCCTACAGCCTTTTGCTCTGAGAAGGAAATCAATATGTATATGGAATTATTATTATTATGTGTTAGTATCGATGACCCAAAATTTTATCTACCTCAGACAGGTAAATCTGGTGAGAAAGTTCATCTTTTTTTTCACAGTTCTAATGATCTATGCTAACATAAAGTCAGCTTAATCTGTTACCTAGCTGGAGGATTGAGTAGACCTTTGGAGAGAATCAATAATGGAATACCTCCATACAAGTACTAGACACCAAACAGCTGACTATATTTCAGGACAATCTCTAGGCTGCTTTCAGCTGCAATGGGAATTGCTACAATTAGAAGGCAGAAAAAGTGGCAAAAACTAGTTTGCCTCAATTCTTGGTCGTTATAAGTAGATGCTAACTTTAGCTGTAAATAAAAGGAACATTTTGAGCTGGTTGTGGTCGATGTTTAATATGCATTTTTTGTAGTTCCTAAAGCAATAGGCACAAATTTATGTGCCAAGCTATCTTTCCTGTTGAGACCCTAGATGTTGGGATGCTTAAGCCTCCAATTAGCACTTCCAGAGGCATTAGAAGAAATTTGCTCAATGGTGTTTGCAGGATCATATCTATTTGATTTAATTTTTTTTTTTTTCTCAAGCAGTCAATGCTTGGGTGGGATCACCTATGAAAACTCTTTTGAACAAAGTATTTTGAAAAACCTTTGGGGCATGTCTGTTTGCTTTTAAATTGTTGTTGATTGCCTCAGTTCACTATCTGCTTATCTCCAAAGCATACATCACGTGGACACATAGTCACAAATACTAGCCATGCCTCGAGTATGCCAATAATAGTCAAAGTTTCTCAGTACTTTCAGCCAGAAATCAATCATCAAACCCGCTGTATTAAATGTTCTTGCACCAATCTAGGAGGACAACTAATGTGGAAAGACACAAATTCTTAGGTTTCTGTCTGCAATATTTTGCCAGAGGAGTACTTTGGAAGAGTGTTTTATTTTACAGCATCCCTTACACAGGGCATCTTTGTACTGAGTGTAACAGAGCCTGACATCTGAATCCGCTTGGTTCCCGGCAGCGCTGTGGTATCAGGTAGCTGAAGCCATCTCCTGGTTACTGCCGGGTGAAGCCCAGAGCGACTTCTTTCAGCAGCTGGACTCCACTCGGCAGAAACTATTCCTCTCTACGCAGACTTTCTCTCCCGTGGAGGCTGATTCCAGCCGACTCTTCCCAGGTATCACCCCGCGGCGGACGGGAGCGGATCAGCACCGCGGCCAGCGCCCCGCGGCTGCCCACAGTCGGAGCCCAGGGAACCCAGGAGAGCGCAGGAATAGTGGGAAAGGGAAGTCCTGCCTCCGTGCTGATGCTTTTTATGGGGACCAGAGGCCAAACAAAAGGTCAAAGCATGCTATTTGACCTCCTCAACTATATTTTAAACAGAGGAAAGGACAAAGCTCTTTCACAGACACAAATGGAATAGAAAAGTAATTTCTGCATTACCATCATGCTTCTCACAATGTTAGACTGAAAACAACTGGTGCAGCCATAGGGTTTTTTCCCCTCCTCATTACAGTAAGTGGCAATTCTTTTGGTCTGCTGAGGGCAAAGGTAACTGCTGCTGATTGCCAGATCTAGTGTGAAATTAATGAGCTGAAAGAGAAAACGTATAAAGGGGAGGAAGTGACACATTATGTTTAAAAAGATCCATTCTATATTTCACCCCAACTCCCAGCGAAGAAACGTGACAGATGACATCCCTTACAGTGATGGCGCTAGTTCTGCAGTGAGACTGATCCGCAGCACTTCTATGTATGTCCTTGGAGGTGAGCAGGAAAAAGTTAGTGAACCATTAAAAAAGTGCAGAAGTACAACCAGCATCGACTCTTGCTTTCAGCCAAAAGAGGAAGACAGAGACTGGATGTACTCTAAGACTCAGGACTGCTTGAAGTACCTACAGGATCTTCTAGCCTTGAGGAAAAAATATCTTGAAAACATCAATAACTTGAAATCCATGCATATGGCTGCAGATTCTCCAGCATCCACAAGATCATCCAAAACTGGAAAAAAGTCGTTTCTTCCACTTCCTTCCAAAGAGTCTTCTAAGGTAATTTCCAAGAACTTTTGCCATGTGCTTTGTCTTAAGCAACAAAATCGTCGAAGCTATATCACCTGTATTGATTTTCTGCTTTATTGCTTTCAGCCAGTGGTCATCTTACTTTTGCCTCAATTGAAGTGTTGCTTAATACCTTAAGATTCTTTCTAAGTAGTGTAAAATTAGGAATGAATGACTGGTCATAGAAAGAAATGTTTGAGGGGAGGAAATGTTGGGAGAGTGAAAGTAGGAAAAAGTTACGATAGTATGGAGAACGTTATGAAAGAGCAAGCTCTGTTATTCTACTTAAATACCTCAGAGTCCTTCACTATGATTATTTATAGCTGTTAATGACTGACAAATGTGGTAATCTCTGGATTTCATGGCAGTCTTATTATTGACAACATTAGTAACACCAAATAATTATAAATTCATTGAAACAAAAAGAATTTTTTTTTTCTGAGTGGTCAGTTAACTTATCAGTGCTACATTTAGCATCAGTGCAACCTCTTCTGGTAGGATGTGGGGCATGAGGAATTCTTAAGGTTTCCTTTCTCTGCTCATTAATAAGTTGGTGGGTCATTTCCAGACAGTGTAATTCTTAACCCTTTACTGTAATGAAAATACAAAAATAAAACATCTTTGGTGTTGATTATTTTCATGTTTCCTAGAAATAAAAGCTTTATAGGTTTGCACGTCACTAGGCAGTTCAGTGGTTACTTTGACTAGGCTTGATTCAGTGAGGACAAAACAAAGGACTGCAGAAAGTGGGATGATCTGCTTAGGTAACATGACTGCAAACAAGACTTCAACAGGAGACTCACAGGTTATCCAGTGCAGTCTTTAAGCTGGATAATAATGGAGATGGTGGGAAGAAGGTATGTAGGGCTGAAATTACTGATTAGGCCAGGCTGACTTTAAATAATGTTGCTGCCATATTCAGATGTTGTGTCACAGGAGAATGTCAGAATGGTTTGTGAACTTCTGAGATGTACTGCTGAAAATATTGATTAAGAAAAACACCAGAAGCTTAACTTGTTTTTTTGGCAAACAATTGGATCTTCCACAGTCTGGGGCTAAGAATGCTGTCATCGGAGTTTGGCCAGCTAGCCCCTGTGTATGAATAATCCTGGTAGTGACTGCCATGCTCACTCCATCACCCATCCCCTTGGAAACAGCCAGGAACATCAGCAGGATATTCTTGCCAACACAAATGGCAGGGTCAGAGCTGCACACCTCTGGCTTTGTAAAAATTAGGGAGAGATCAAGAAGACTTTTACAAGATTCAGATTGTTCTTCCTAACTACACATTTAATGTTCACAGATTGCAAGATTTGTGTTATCACCAGGCTTGAATGGTTTTGTCCTAAGCTACCTTGTTCTTATTAAACTACCTATCAGTGAAAATTCACTTCTTTCTCTAACCTGCTGCATGACTTATGGGAAGGTAATTTGTCCAGACAAACCTGTCCCCATGGGAGTTTTGATCCAAAGATCCCTAGGTCCTGGACTACAGACTGACCATGGATTCAAAATGTGTCACTTGTGTCTAGTAGAAGAAAAGAATAGAGGTGAATCAGATGCTGGGGGCACATAGGCATGCCTTTAAAATGCTTTTTAACCAATAAAGGCTTAGTCATAATATCAGTCACTATTTCCAGTAGATGTGTGGTAGCAGCTATTTTTTAACACTTCTGAGGATGTCAATCAACCCATAATGTCAGGAGGGGAATCAGCTAGTTCATCTCTCTGCCTCCACAGAACAGGGAACAGGCTGGTCCTTCAGAGGAGTGACATGGCACGTATCCTTTTCTCTCATTGAAACCCAGGGTAGCAATTTTCTGAGCTGGTGTTGCAGCCTGACAATATACCTGACTTGGACTAGCAAGGAAAATATATGTCCCTTCATTAGGTAGAGCTTGGCAGGAATTATTCATCCCATATGTACCTTCAGAATCCCTAACCCAGGTTTTATGACAACTTCAGCATTTACAGATAGGCATTTCCTTTTTCATCAAGACAGGCTCCTAATTTTAAACTGTGTGGCTTTCCTGTGGGAATTATCAAACTATCACAGTGTTGAATGACTCATATTTTAGCGCACACCATCCTTTTTAATTTCAAAAAGACTTCAGCAATTTAGATCTGGATTAATTTCACCTAACCTAGGCATTTTAATAAGATGCTTATATTAGTAACAAAGTTACCCCTCGATCCCTTTTCAGCTGAGAGAAAGAGATGCCTGCAGAGGAGGGTTCAGCCTACTTAAGGCCTGACTCATCTTCTGAAGGTACTGGAGCCCAGCATTAATTACAGAAGGAGCCCTGCATGATTACATTTCTAACGTGTGGCTCTTTAGGAGCCTAGTGCTAGGCAGAATAAATTTGGCCAAAAAGCCCAGCTGTCACTTAGTGACCAAATTAAATGACCTGCTACGTGGATCCTGAGGGATTTCATAACACCTGGCCAGTAGTGCCCAATTGGAAGATACTTGTGTTTGAACATACAATAGGATGGATACTTGCTAGACTGCTGCCCTTCTTTCTTTGATTTCTACACTGTGGAGTGGTCTGGACCTGTGTTTCTTTTCTGGCAGCCTGAAGTGCGGCATCAAAGATATGTTTCGTATTGAGTTTGCTCATTAAGAAATCATTGTGCCCAACCCTTGGCTAACTTTTTTCTCCTTTGATCAACAGGCATCCATGGAAAGAAAAGGGCCACAGTCCAGTTCAGATGTAAGAGAAGCAATAGCTTTCTTTGACTCAGTCATTGCAGACCTGGATTCAGAGAGGTGGCGGCGAGTTCCTGACGTGGGTCTGCCAAACGTGGATGTCGATTTTGATGGTGCAGTATAAACCAGCCAAATATGATGGGGTGTGGGGTACAGAGGGAGGAACAGAATTGTGAGATAATATTTGTTTAATTAATTAATTTAATTAATCAGTTGTCCTCTAGTTTTGCTTCCCAAATCTAGGACCATTACATGCAATATGTGAAATTACAGTAGTATGTCACTTGTTCCCTGTTGAATGGGTGCAACTATTTTACGTACAGTCATTACATGGCAAAGGTAGCATGGGCAGAGCTGGAGTAGTGCTTGCCTTCTGCTCAGGTCTTGCCTATCCACCCTTGCATATCTACCTCAAGCTGTCTTTGGAGAACTATAGAAAGTGTAAATGTATTTTTTCTTCATCTTTTTTTTTTTTTTGGAAATGGCTGGGTGACTCCTTTACAGCTATCAAAAAATAAGTCATTTGGTGATTAGGCTAAATAACTGGAGGTTTCCATCAGAAAGGATGGGATTGCCCAAAGAAATGAAGATGTGCCAATCTAAGGTCACCATCTCTCCTGTATAATCAGCAAAGGGCTATAGATATTTCCTACCTTTACTTCAGGTGAATAATTGAAACAGGCCATTTTAACAGTGCCTAAGAAGTGTATTTGAGGGGACTAGCTCTCACATACATATTTATGCTGCAGGTGTTGAAATTCTAGACAAAATGAATCCCATCCCAAGTGATATCCTGCAGTGAAACAAAGTTTTTCTCCTGATCTTACCTGCAGGAAGGACCCAGAAAGCACCCTTGCTGTGTTCCCTGACTGTGCAGATAAAAATGTCACTGAGAAACTGTTAATCCCAGATTATCTTCTGTCTTTCAGTTGCTACCAGTACGAGTGAACACAGTTTGCATTCAAACTGGATCCTTCGGGCTCCCCGGAGATACTCACAAGATACTGCCCAAGCAGCTAAGCAGTCTCAAAGAAACAGTCAGCGGAGAACCACTGGCTCTAGGAAAAGGTTGGAAAGGCATCCCATGTACCTGCCCAAAGCTGTGGAAGGGGCATACAGCACTTTAAAATTTAAGCCTAAAACACGCAAGAAAGAATGTTGAAAAAAGAATGTTCCCTTTTCACTTGAAGACAGAATAAATGAAATAGGGCATGCAAGACCTATTTCATGCAAGACCTGAATTTTTTTATTTTAATTTTTTTTACCACTGATCCATCATTTACACTCCAGAAGTGAGCTGTGCAGTCACTGAAGATTCTTCATAGGGGACGTATTTGAAGCCATGGCTATTCCAGTGTTGGGCCTATATGAGGGTTTAAGTCATCAAATTTTCTGTGCCTAACAATACTGCCTTGTCATTCAGCTTGGTGGGGGGGGAACTCCAGCTTGACAAGCCTTTTTTTCTAGTGCTGTTACAGAAAGCAATGATTCAGAGATTGCCTGGTGCAGTAATTATTCTTCTGATTCCAGCACTGCAAAGCAGTTCAAGGAATTCAGTGAATATGCTGGAGTTTTTGCAGCAGTGTTTCCAATGTCAGAGCAGTGAAGCAGAATTTTCTCCTTCTGTTGCTTGTGAAAATTTGTACGTGCCATCATTGACTCTATGTTCTCAGAGTATACAGCAGCACCAAGATACACTCAGTCTGCAGCACAAGCAGAAAAGAGTTCTGTGATTCTCTGAGCTGGAGTGAGGGAATCAGCATTAGAAACTTGTGTTTGGGGAAATAGTGTGCTCCGGTTGTGTTTTGTACTCTGCTTGCTATTGGAAATGGTTCTGTTGTTGCATGTATCAAAATAATCACTGCATGCAAAAATGTATGCAACTTTTTTCATATGGTTACACCATGTGCTAGTTTTCATCCATTTTAACACCCAGCTGATGAATCTAGACACCCCAGTGTACACTAGAAAAGCTTAAAGTCACGGAGAACATTTTGTGAATAAATTGGAGAAAAGGTTGTTCTCAGAGACAGAAGAAAACTTGCAGACAAAGCCACCACATCACCTTTAGATTATACCTAATATTTGGAATTCTGCTACTGCAACATTAAACACAATATATTAGGATGAGTGAAGTCTAGAAGTGTTTCTCTTCATCTTAGAGGGGATATGTATTCTATGTGATACTTGGAATTAATAAGATCCATGCTCTGCCTGTTTTGCCCAGCTCATGCTTTGTCTTAAGAATTCGCTAAGGTGTTTGGGATCAAGCTTTTGCTTACTTGATTTTTTTTTCATTGGGCATCGTTCAGCTGGTGCTGGACTATGACAGATGGATCATGGCAGCACTGCTATGACCAGCTGGTGAATTTTCTTGTTTCTGTGATCAGTAGTTTTGTGTCCACAGGCTTGGATGAATTTCCTAAGGCACTGGCCATCAATATAGCCCATTTGATACACCAAAACCTCCATAAACCTTGTACCCTCACACAGAATATTTGGCAGGTGGTAGTTCTTGCTGATTTGTGTTCCCAGTCCTTGGGAGTAAATTATTCAAAAGACATTTCTGCCATGAGTTGCAAATATATCTCTGAGCTTAATGATCTAGGCCACTTTCTGTCATAAGATAGGAAAGTGCCAAAAAACCATATGTTCCTCCATTCAGAGCTGGCATCTCCTGTTTGATTAAAGCATTTTGATTCTTTTTCTAGTGATGTTTGTGAAGAGGATGGAAGAATTGTTTCTGTAGCACTTCAGTTCTGGAGGTGCTTTTGTTGCTCTTGGCCTAGTTTGCATCCTCTTGAAAATGACCAGTTTAAATAACATAATTGATACATATTCAAGAAGAGTTTAAATTAAGGTCTGGGTTTTGTCTCCCTGCTGTTGGTGCTTTTCAAAATAGTCTGTATCCTTTATATTGTGTTGCTGCCTTTGTACCTCCCCAGTCTGTACTGTCTGAATGCCCTTAAAACTATTCTGCCTCTGAATGTGAGCATTGAATTCCACTCAGCCAGGTGGGATAGCCAGAGCGCAGCATGTTCCAAGCACACCCCTGGGTTCTGGCATGCCTCAAGGCTGCAGTTCTGTGTATGTGTGAGAGAAGGGGGACAGTGCTCAGAACTGTACATTTTTGGCAGCTGTGTCACCCTGAAACTCCTCTCCAAAGAGAATTGCATACTGAAGTTGCCGAGGAACATTTTTACTGACTGTGTGGGCATCTTTTTGCTACTAGAACCTGCAACATGGATGGGTGCTGACAGAAAATCTCACCATCTTGTTTCAGTTACTATAACGGAATTATGCATGTGCATAATTAAAATACTGATGAGAAGAAAGAAGAAAAGGTTTCCAATGTTTTTCTGCCCTGGGCTGTGTTTCATGCTCATAGTGCCAAGGTTTTATGCATTGGAGTAACTGATCTCTTTGCTATTGTTTTAAGAATGCATTTTGATGTGCAGAACCAGACTGCTTCAGCATGTGTGACCTTCCCTGTAACCTCCTGTCTGTCCTTGTAAAACAGACATCTCTGATCATCTGGCTGTGATAGAGGGTGAGGGTCCCCCTGCTGTCCAGCACAGAAGCTTCAGTGTGAAATTGGGTTTGCTTTTATGAATAAGAGACAAAGACAGGGGGGAAATCAGATTTATATTTTCTATTTGGATTCTGTGATTTTTTTCTCTTTTCTTAACATTCACTTCAAGCCAGTCATCATCTTAGGAAATTCTAATTAAGCAAGTAAAATAAAACTAGTTTTTCTCTGAGAATATGTTTTATCATCTATCCCATGAATACAGGCACCTTCCTTCTCCTTCTAGCATATTAGCCCTTATGTGCCCCTCACTGAACATAGCTCAGCTCCAACAGAGCTATGGAGAGCAGTCCCTGCATCTCGGGGCACTCTCTGCAGAGCTGGGAGCTGAGGGTTCAGAGGTCTTTGAGCCACCTGTGCTAGAGCAGGCAGCTAAGCAGAAAAGGAGCAGGAGAGAGGAAAGGCAAGATCTCCATCCCGAGTGTCAGCTGCCTCCTCAGAGAAGGATTTAGTGTGGATGGCAGCACCCTCTGTATATTCCCAAGACAGAGAACCCTGCCCCTGCCTGGCACTGGCATACCCTAGGCAGCTTCCTACACAGCTTCCAGGAGCAGTTGGTTGCCCTACAAAAGTGCTCTCCATCTGGGCTGAATCATTCCCTCATGGCTTTGCAGGCAGAGCTCTCTGCATGGACACTGAAGGGATTCTCTCTGTTAGGGGTTTGTCCTCTAAATGACCTTGCTGCAACTTGCAGTTATTTTCAGGCATAGCATGCTAGAAATTAAGCAGCTACTAGAGGTGTTCTGACAATGCCAATCACACAGAAGAGTTGTTCATGACCGGCAGAGCTCTGCATGACCTAGATCTTTAGAGGAGATTGTTAGTGAGCCCTCTGAGTCATGCCCCCAGGCCGTGGTAATGAAGGACATCAACCAGGAGCTCTATCGATCAAGGTCGCTGTGTGCCAGTGTTCCCTGCAGCACTGATCCCCAAGAGCTCTTTCCCAGAGCACTGGAATAATAGGCAAGGTCTTTGTGAAAACATCTAATATTTTGTTGTTTCAAACCCAGCTCAGTTGAAGTATTAGGATATGTCAGGTCCTTCTAGCTTGTGTCATTGCTGAGTACTAGCTCTGAAGGGGCCCTGGCTACAAGTTTCTGTGACACCACATCCCCATCTGTCTTTGAGAAACTAAAGACACTGTGTACAATAATCCAGCAACTGAAGAGAGGTGAAGTCTGTTGAAGAAATCATATCCTGGAGGATTCAAAAGAATTTTGTCCTTTTGTGTTGAGCAAGTCAGTGTAATCACAATGCATCTAAGTGAGGTGAAATCGTAAGGGTCTGTCTTTGGCAGAAACAGAAGAAATATAGGCAGCTAATGGAAAGTTGGCAGCTGGACAAGATGTAAGCTCTGGTTTGAATCTTGCAGTGCCATAACGTTTCGATGAAGGCAGAAGGTGTCAGCATCGCCTCGAGTAAAGCAGGAAGTCCTCCGAGGTAATGCATAGAAAAATACATGGTTATCTGCTCCTCCAGCTTTGAGGGGGTGTATTAAAAATATTAGATTCACACCTAGTGGGTGTCTTGAAAATTTTCACAGCTATTGGGTCAGTTTGTCATTCTGCTTGGGTAAATCTGGGAGAGTGTCTCCTGTGATTTGGTGGTAGGGCAGGTCCACAAGGAGATGAAAGCAGCGCGAAGCTGACCAGTCACAGCAGGCTGTTTTAAGAGGCTTTTGGCAACTTTTGGGCCTGTAGCTCTGAATTATTCCCATGGTTAAGAGAAAACAGGCTGCATAAAGTCAGTGGAATGACTCTTTAACTATTGTGAGTTTAACAGGTAGAAAAATGTTCTGGAGGAATTTTGAGGGCAAACCATGACAAATGAGCCCAGCTGCTTCAGAACAGACTGAGAAGCAGAAGCTAAAGCCTGTTGCTTGATTAGCAGCAATTTAGTGCGTCATGACAAGCTTTCTACTATTAGGCTTGTCATATTAAAATATTGTCCATCTTTTATAAGGCAAGACCAGGCATCACCATCTGAATGACTCAGTGACTGTGATACCCTGACTCCTCACAGAAGATGAGGCAACCTATCAGAGAAAATATAAAAAGAATTTATGGAATCAAAAGTGATGTATTCCACTCTTTAGTAGAAGTGAGATTGAGAAGGAAGCAAGACTTCACCAAGAAGCTTATGGCACTGATAGGGAGACACAGCACGTGACACCAAAGTAAAATAAGTGATTGAGCACAAACCTTCCACAATTAAGTGCTGGGGACTGTCACTTACAGCATCAGCTCTTGAAAATTTCTAGAAAGGTAGATAAAATTGTGACTTGGCCACATGGTGGCAGTTCACTCCTAGCTATTCTGCAACCCTCCTGTTTCTGTGAATAAGAGAACTGAGGATGAAAGTAAAAGGGAAGTTTTGTCCTGCTTCATCAAGAGACAGTCAGTATGTGTATCTGGTATTCACCTCTGGGCTCCTTATTTCCCAGTCAGTTGTTTGGCAGTTTCCAATGATCATTAGTTCTTTAAATGAGTTTACTTTTCCAGGGAGAGATTTCCTTAGGACATAAACAGCCATGACATCATAGGGGACACTGAGACTTCAGTAAATCATGGCTGAGAGGGTGACCATTGCCTTTGACTGTGGCTGGAAACAAATGGACAAAATAATGTCATCACTAGGAGTAATAATGCACTCTAAGGTACAGAAAATACAGAGATGGATTAAAAATAATAAGCAGAGGAATTTAAGATTCAGAAGTTCAGTCTTGAGACAGGTCTGAGCTAAGGATTCTGACCTGATTCTGGAGTTTTTTCCAAGGCCCAGGAGAATCAATAGATGAAGTTCCAAGCTTCTTGGGGTTTGTAATGCTGTTGTTCCAGAATTTACTAATCCAAGCAATTTAGTTAGTCAAAAATGAACCTGATCCTTCTGCTGCATCTGCCACTGCGGTGTCTTCCAGGGGTATGTTTATATTCAGGGCATGAAAGCTAAACTTCTAGATTTTTTTTCCTCTATTTTATGCCAAAATACTAATTTAAATGGGGAAAAAAAGGAAGATGTCTTTGTACTGCTTATGACTACAAGTCAGCAATGGCAAATTTAGATGGCTCTGTAGTCGTCAAAATATTCAGACTAATAAGGTTCCCTGCGTTAAAAAGGCCCATCAGCCCTGGCACTGCTCACATGCAGGCTCTCAGTCTGTGCTGGGTTGTGGCTTGATGTGACACTGAGTCCTTTTTGACTGACAGAAGTACTGCCATCATATGCAGGTATTTGTGTGTGGAACAGCAAGGGGAGAAGGGGCTTGATCAAGAAAAAACAAGCTGTTCCTAAGTTAGAGTTAGATTTATTATCATTTCACTGAGAGAACTGGTTCATAACATTCTTACCCTTCAATAGCTTCACTTTTCAGTTTCCAATATGCAGAATGAATTTTACCACCCTCACATCAGGGATACAGATTGTTGCTGTGCCAGGAAAGTGAGGAGCTCAGTGGAAGGACTCTGGTGCAAGCAGAGCTAACCTGTAATTACAGCTGAATAAAGCCAAGTGAGTACACTTGGGGCAAGATTTGCAGTCACCCTAAGTGGGATTTTCAAAAGGCACGTAACTAGCATCAGTGGGAGTAAAGTGACTCTGAAAAATGCACTGGTGCCTGACTGCTTCTGGAAAAGCTGGTCTGGAGCCAAGCTTGAGCAAACACAGCTTCACTTCTAGGAATTAAATTAGACTCATGAGAAGTCCAGAATTAGGCCACTCTTTCTGTCTGTAAGCTTATTAACTTTAAGCCCTAGGGTTGTGTCATTCTGAGTTAGAAAGAACTGTCCCACACCTCTGTCAGATTTCTGCAGCCCTTGCTCCTCTCTTCCTGCAGGGCTGGGGTTGGTACTGATCTTCCCATTTAATTTGAGCCTGAAGAATTTGTTGACAATGTTCCTCAAAGCTCAGTTACTCACAAACCCAGAATTTATATAAATGCTTCGTGAATTTGAGAAATCCTGCTGCTCTTACGTTCACACAGCTGTGTCTGAGGGCTCTTGCAAGAGGCATTCAAAACTGATGTACTATTTAAAAAAAAGAAAAAGAAGACATGAAGAAGAAAAGAAAATCACGTCTGCTGTGCCAGAAGAGCAATGAGCAGGTGTAACTTGGTTGCTGCAAAGAGAAGAGAGCAGAAGCAGCAAGCAGACAGTCTGACCCTGGTGAGCTTCTTCCAGAATCACTGTTTAACATGAAAATATGAAGTGAGAGAACAAAAATCCAACATCAAGCTTTGAATGTCAGATAAAAATGCCAATTTTTATGTGGTTTTCCCAAAATACCAGTTGCCTTCCATTCAATTCTGATATGAGATCCATTATTTTCCTCTTTATATTCTGTCAATAGTTCAACTATATTGGTTCTAAAAAGATTCAAATTGCTCAGAGATTATTTTCTTGTAGCTGTCTTTAGTCACACTCTTCCTTCAAAATTTACTATTTTTTTATGGAAACTTGAATTATTGATGTGAAAAATTTAGGACTGGGGATCAAAATGGGTAGAACTATTAAAAAACAAAAGTACACAAAAATGAGGGCACTGGGGTTTTTTTTAGGGGTTTACTATCACACTTGAACTAGCATTTCATGAGCTCTGTTTTTCCCTTTTTATTCCCTATTTATTTCCCTTCCTTTAGTATGGATTTATCCATTCATGTCTGAAATGTCATTATAGAGACCTTTTGCAAAGAGACCCGCAAAAAACGCATGCATTTTGTCCTTCAGAAAAGAAGTACTGGTCCAAATGAGCATTTTTGTAATGGGGTCAAAGGGAGTTAAAACCTGATTATGTGGTGAGAAGAATTATCAATAGAATTGGGGCCCCAACAGCTCTGCAATTCACAATTATAATTAATTCTGAGCAGCTTGTGCCAAAATTCAGTGCTGAGTCATATCCCCATAGAAGTTGAGTGACTTGTGCTCAGCACAAATCGGGAAAGAAGTCAGAAGAGGCAGAGACATCTCTCATCAGTGATGACAGATTAATTTGCCCATGAGATTAATAATGCCTTTACCTGTTACCAGGTTTACCTTTCCTCTCTGGGTTTCATGTGTCGAGTGTGATAAAACAGACTTGTTCCTTTGGCCAGCCTGCGTCAGGAGGCAGCAAACAGCTGACAGAGACCCACTTGGCTCAGTGGTGACCCTCCACCCTCTCCTAGGTGGAGGAAAGCTGTGAGCCAATGCCACATCAAATGCCAACAATCCTTTGAGGGAGATGGCCTTGACTGGAAGAACTTCCTGAGCCAGGAAAGGGGACTCTGCAACTCACCCCGTGCTGTGGCATGGGCTGGGAAATACTCCACTGGGAAACTCATGCAACTCGTCTCTCCACAGCCCTGGTTCATTGACAGGAAGGATGATTTCATTAACATCACAGATCATAGAAAATACATTTTTAACTCCAAAAAATCCTCAATGAGTTCATAGTGTCATTAACTGAGCTCATTACTTTTGGGGCGTGTTCTTATTCAGCAGAAATCTCAAATGACAGGCCCATGGCAATGCACACCTTAATGATGATGATACTTGGGTAAAAATGAGTAGTTAGGTTTCTCGCTAGTGATTTTTAAAGCAAGAGTTTCAGTGCCTGCTAGGTGATTTGCACAGAACACAGCTCTGGTCCTCAGGAAGGAATTTCCATCCCAACCTACATTGCTTGACTTAATTATTAATATGAAGACTAAACACAGACAGATGGCAAAATAAACTCTGTTAGGTTGGTGTGAATCAAAAGTTCCTTCCACCAACATAACTGGGTGCAGATATTGAGCCAAAGCATATAGATAGCTCTTAATGTGACTCTGAGATGCCACAGTTTGCACAAAAAAAGACCTGAGAGTCAAGTTCTTGGCCTCTGGGGCCCGTATATCAAACCAGAGTGGATGGTGACATTTGTAGAGATTTTCTGGCTCTTTTCAGCATGCACACACATGCTTAAGTTGGGCCTCACTCTCATTTTTTTCTGGATCTGGCAGCTTACATTCTATGCTGAGCTGATAGTAGTTTTGTCTTTCAGATGTTTACTTGTGTTGTGCCTGCAAGCTCGCCAGAAACACTCAGGCTGTTCTGCTTGGGCTCTGATGTTTTGTTCTCAGCCTCTGAAATGGTTTTTGCATGCAGCGTGTTTTATTTCTCCTTCCCCCCACCCCTGCCCCTCACCTCCCACTATAACTCTGTTCCTCTGGTAGTGGCTTATTGCACTAATATCAGGAGAACAGGAAGAAAAATTTACTGATAGGTGTAGCCAAAATACAAGAGCATGCAGAGAAAGTGGACTGACTAATATAAGAATTTTCTATTAGGTATAAAAAATTGCAGACATGCTAACTCTTCTTGACAGAGTACATGGACTCCCCTTCAATCGGTAGAATTCTGTCTGGAGTGATTCTCACCAGCTAAGGACTTGTGCATCCAGCACAAGCCATGGCCCAGCTCCTGTGCAGTCACCAGAGGCTGACAGCCATTCACGCAGGATATTCATCTTGGGGGTAGGATGGGTAGGATGGATTAATGAATTGCCTTCTCAAAATACCTTTCTCTCACAACCCATAAAGGGCTCTAGCCAATTAGCCCTGACTACATGCATGTTTTCTAGCAATCCAAAGGCAGGTGAAATGAATTGCAAAGCTTTTCTTTGCAACATGTCCTACCTCTATCAGGAGTTTCACTAGGAAGATAAAAGTTACATCTATTTATTTATTTCAAACTAGGAATCCAAACTCTACTTTGGATTAACTACTCCTATAAACCCATGCTATCTCCCTTTCCTTCTCAGCCTTTCCCTGCTCCCACTGGGCCAGACTCTTTCTTAGTCAGGTTTTTGTAGCACCTGACACACCAGGACCGAGGTCTTGTCTGGCCCTCTGAAAGATGCTCAGATGAAGAAGATGCAGAGGGACAGATATTCTGACAAATGAATGAAGATTCTGTGTAGTTTTTTATCTGTGGCATCAATTGATCTTCTTCCTCAACAGGGGAAGAGGAGAGAGACCTGCACTGAGTTGAAAATATATAGGATGGAAGGGATAAGACTCTCTAAAGAGATAAGGCTAAAGGACTACCTTTTCATGTGGCTATTTTTTCGACTTGTGTTTCTGCTTGAGGAATCATACCTCCTGGACAAAACACGGAGGAACCCTTGCATGCCCACTGTGTTCCCCTCAGCCTAACACTAAAGACATCTTGACAGGGATTGAGCCAATTTCTTTATTTTTCTTTGGAAATTGCTTTTATGAATTCAAGAAGTTTAGAGAATGCTGAGACCTGCTTTCTGTCTCCCCTGCCTCCAGCACTAACACTGGCAGGAACATTTTCAGAGGGAACTGGACTGGATAATTTTCCCTGTGTATTACCTGAATCATTGTGCTCCATATTCTACGAATTCAGGCAGGAATCAGAAATATTTTCATGACTTGTTCTCCATATGATGATGTTACTGATTCGAGGAACACATGTGAGTAAGTAAAGACATTTTGCTCCTTCTCTATGGCTTGGAGAGCACACCTATGCCAGTGCCTCTGGCAGACCCTGCTGTTGGGTCCAAGGTGTTGAGTTGTTAGGAAGTTCAGACTTCTGTATGTCAGTGTCCACACCTAAGTTAGGAGTCTAAGCTCCAGGATGATGGAGATCTAGTCAATGGATCAGATGAAGCCTGTGGTTATTCAGCTGACCTGTTGTATACAGCTCCTCCAGGAATGGAGTAACTCCACAGGCCCTGTCAGCTCATTCAGGAGGAGCTCAGTTTCAGATGCCTTTAAGCCTGTCCTAGAGGCTGGCCCTACAGAGTGATGGAGACACGGACATGACTGCTCAGCACACAGAGAGCACAACATCTCTGTGTAAAGAGGCAATCCTTGTTCTCTGAATTCCCACTTGCACAAGACCAACAGCCTTCCCTGTTTCTCCCGGTAGACAACTAAAGCTTGTGGGTGAGAAGCAGCCCTTCAGTAGGACTTGCACAGCCTTGATTTTCATTAACAATATCTCAGAATATAAATAGAAATCTTCGTGAAACAAGCAGAAGGAAGGGGATGCCACATTCCAGTAGGTTAGTTTATTTTCCTGATCTTTGCTCAAGATCGATCTTCTAGGTCAAACAGGTAGCATGCTGATTCCACCAGCAGCTTTTATGTCCAAGCTTTTCTTAGCATCTGTAGGTCTTTGGAAGTTCTCCTCTGAAATGAATCTTTTCATCTGGAAAGGAGGACAGACAGAGAAATATTTCTTCACTGCTCTTTGTGATGTGATGCCAGGCTAGTGCTGTCTCATTTGTACTGCACCTGGCCAGGCATGCCCTGACAGTCTTGCTTTGAGGAGAATTGAGAAGAGGACACTTGTTGAGGAAGAGCAGTCACATGAAGGAATTTATAATGCAAAATACTTCTATTTTTCAGCTCCAGGCCCCTCCTACTCCTCCCCAGGATTTAACGGCGACCTCTGTTAGTCCTCACACTTTAATTTGATCATATCCGAATAGCAGTGGTTATGCAGATGGTGTATGCAGGGACAGATACTCTATAAATAACACAGGCAGAAAGAAATTGCAGTTAAATTCAAAGAGTCAGATGAACATTATATTTTTTGTTTATAATGTTTAGTTAGGTGTGTGAGACACAACTTTCTCTCCCAGATTTTATTAATAGAATCATAAAATTGCCTGGTGTTTCCGTTTCAGAAAGACACATCATTTTGCACACACACTCTCCACCTCCCACCCCATCCCAGCACACGCACACAGAAGCTTCATGACTTGAAGTTTTTACTCTGGATGAAATTATGATCCAGATGTTCAGTTTGGTTCTTCTGGTGTGAATCTGGAATCATTATTAAATTTTTTTAAGTTTTACAAATCTGTAGGAATATAAATTATTAAATCCTGCTATAGTTGTTACCTTATGAGGCATATTATATACTTAATTTTCCTGTTGATGTACTAGGTATGAGCTAAAATGTAGGTTGAACCAGAGAGAAAAGAGAAGATGTGTTTAATCAATAAACTATGTATTCAATTACATAGAATAATTTACTTTAATCATTAGGACACAATATGAAGCTGTGACTGCTTTAAATAAGGCCATCTAGAGTCTGTTGCCAGACTGCAAAGAGTGCAAAGAGGGAGAGAAGCATGTAGTATTTCTTGTGCTGCAGAAGTTTAACAGCCCAAAGAGGAAAACAAGAATAGACACAAATTTAGAAAGTTGAGCCTTTCATAAAGGTAGTGAGGTACATTCAATGATTTACAGAAATGAGGAAAATTGCTTACAATTTTCGCTTCCAGTTTGGCATTTTTTTTCATCTACCAGAAATATTTCAGTGATAACACACATTATAGCCTTGAAGTCTAAAGAGGGATGGGGAAGAATGAGTTGGATTGTCTTTTATCTTGCCATTCACACAGGGCAATTGTCTGTGAGCCAAATCAAGGCAAGTGACTCTATTTTATACAGGTGTAAATGATTGAAGGGTATTTTTCAAGGATGATTCAGCTGTCATATTTTGGATGCCTATTTTCAGATGAGATGAATTGCACTGCAGAAATGCTTGTTTCTTATTATTGTCTATAAAGGGAGCCTGGGGCAACCAGCTTGGATAATGGGAAAACATAACAAAAATGTGCAAGAGAGTATTTGAGAATAAGTGTATGAGCATGTAATGAAAGAATGCATCATCATCCTTTCGCAGACTGAAGCAAAATTAATCTTGCACGCACCACTGCCATCTCATGTTTAGTAAGTGTTTATCTTTCAGCCTTTGTGTTATCTAAGTGCATCATGTTAAAACAGTAACTGAGGTGATTCATGTCATGCACAGGAACATGTGCACGCTCACATATGTTCTTCTCTATGCTGTTCCCTAGACAGCATAAGCTGAATCTTCACAGCAGACAAAGCTCTGTTCAACATTGTCATGAAATGGGGAAAAGAAATCCTGCTGGGATATCGTGCAGAGTGTGTGAAATTAAGGCAAGGTGAGAGAACATCCTCTTTATCTCCCATACAAGGATCAGAATGAGTTATGGGTCTCAGCAGTGCAGACACTTTTCCACGAGGGAGACAGCCTGCTGAATATAAATATTGTAAGCAGTGAGTCACCAAAGGTGATGTCATTGATTTATGCAGGGATTGCAGAGTTTGGATTTGGTGGGAGAAGTTTTCTTGTCTAAATGCAGCCAGACCATGATATGCAGTGAGTTTATTTTCTTCTGGTTGCCGTAGGCTTTTTGCTTAACTTATGTTTGTGGTGCATTGGGTTATCTTCTCAGGAAAAATATATATTCTGGATCGCCCTTCATTTCTTTCAATTATTTTGTGTACAGTTGTCCTGAAAGAAAGTCGGTCTTTCATCAGTTATATAATTGCTGGGATTGCTTACACAACTAAAGGAGGAGACAGGAATGGTCCTGTTGGCTTTCCAGAGAAGTGTCTGAAGTGAAAAAAATGCAACACATCTATGACAGCGGTTGTCAGACGGGACATTGATGTCTGGAATGACGATGAAGAGGAAGAAACTATTTATTCTTTGTCAGAGTGGTAATTCCTCAGATTTTAGGTAAGCACTGCTGATGGCTGCCTACGATCACCACTAGTGTTTGTGCATACACATGGACATAGACATACACCAGCTAAAAGAGACATCCCAGTTTCAAGGACCTTTGACTAGAATGTGCCAGGATGCATGTACAATATATATTTGTATACTTTCCCAGGTGTGCTACAGTTTAGTGCTTTTGGGTGACTGTCTTTGGATTCTTTTTCTTCTTTTTGAACTATTCCACTGGTCAGCCACAGATTTTCAATAGGCTGTGGCAGACAAAACACTGCCATTTCTACCAAAGTACATGAAATGGAAAGTATTGCTTTTCTGTATCCATGGGAATATTTGTAAGGAAGAAAGAGTCATCTCAAGTCACTGGAGGGAGGCAGTCTCCAGTGTTATACAAAGAAGTTTTGTAAAGCAATAATTTTTTTTTTTTTTGCATTATCACGTGCAGGATCTTTTTCTGTCACCATTTTCACAAAACTGGTCTTCTGGACTTACTACAACCTCCAGAAAGCACTGTTTTCTATTTTCACATAAAAATCATAAAAAAAAAAATAAAACACCATAAAAAAAAAGAGAAGATTTTACAAAACAGTTTTGTTAAGATATTTTGTTTTGTGGAAAATAAAAATATTTTTCTACTAATCACTTGATGCTCTGGTACCAGTTTATTACAGATAAAGAAGGGTTCTGAAGGTACAAAGAACAGAAAGTGATTCAAGACCTTCAGCAAAGCTTTTTTTATAAGCAGCGTTATTGCCTCTCAAAATCTTCTCCATGATCTTGGTGTCTCTATTTTGTCTTATTATGTTCTTTTACAGAGAACTTGTAACTTATTTCTAATCCTGTTATTAAGAGAGGTTTGAGGCTGAAGATAGAAGATTCTGCTGTGCATTTCTTCCCAGTCTGTGTTTGATGAAGCAGGAGGGCAGTATATTTGGGTTAACATGGAACTAAACCTTTATTTCAGAGAGATAAGTCTATTGGATGGGTCCTTATCTGCACACTGTCATTGTCTTATATTTCTCATGAAATACAGCTTTTTTAATCCTTATTCATAATTTTAATTCACTCAGCTGTGTATCAAGCAATGAGCTCACATCAAGTGTATGAAATCCAGGGGCCTGTTTAATAAATCATTTACTGTTGTCCATCTAGCAGTTACCTTCCCCATTTTGAGTACAGGAAAATGTATTGTCAACTTTGTTGTCAAAGCAAAAGGAAAAAATTACTCTGACACAGGGAGAAACACAGCCTGTGCCGAATCTCAGAAATATCTTTTTACTTGTGTCTTTGTGGAAGAAACCACAGAGAGGAGAAGATTAAAAAAAATACCAAAACTGAACAACACAAATCTAACAAACAAAAAGATTAGACAACTGAAGATTTTGTGTATATATAAAATGTTTTATGTTATATGTAAACTCAATATTATCCAGCTTTTCTGGAGATTTTTTTTTCCCATTAAGCAACCTCCATTTTCAAGCGCTTGAGATCTTAAATATAATTTTCTGACATATGGGGTTTTTTTGTTGTTTCTTTACATTGTCATGGCAGCTCCCAGTGAAAACTTTAGTTCTGATTTCAGTGGGAACAAAGAGAAGTTGCCAATGAACACATTAAAAAATCTTTTCATTAATGCATCATTACAAATGAGGTTACCTCTATTTTGTTCTCTGATGTCTCTTGTCCATGTCTCCATAAAAATTACAACTGTTGATTAAAATGTCTGGAAAACCTTCCAAGTATGTTTGATTCTCATCCATGAAACAAGTCCTGCTTTTATTGTGTCACAAGGCAGGGACTGGAGATAAAGGATAGCGGCAAGGATAGGATTTGTTTCCTAGAAAGCCTTTTGGGTGTTGAGATCTCTTCCTAGATGGCTAAATATGGTCTTCTTCTATTCTGTGGCCAGGTGTATCAGCCGGATTCATAAGGCACTTGATTGTCTACTTCTAGAGAGAATAGTGGAAAAAAGAGAGAATGGTGTCTCCAATGAATGAGGTATAGCTCTCTGTTAGGGAGTGTGACAAGCTGAAGACACAGCTGGACCTCAACCTGTGCAGGAGGCTTTCCTCAGTTGTTTATTCTAGTCTGTTCCCTCAGCTTTCCTTCCAAGGAGTCTTGGGACAAGTTCTAATAGTTGTTCCTAAATTATATTAAGCATAGCTAGATTGTATTGTTTCTATTACACGTTAATCCATGGGTTGGGAAGGTGTGAGGGAGAAAAACGTGTGTGCTAATAGTGTCATTGACCCATGCTTTTATCTAAAGGATAATCTGGGATGATCTGGGTGGAGCCCACACAATGTAGGATGCACTTGTGCTCCCTCAAGATTTGCAGCTTGGTGTAACTACAGGAGCTGAAGGTGAAACTCCCTGACAGCACATCTCATGATGCGGCAAAAAAAAATAAATCTTCTTGTGATGAACCAGTGGCACCTGGCAGAGACAGAGCTTTCAAACCATCTGGAGAGGAAGAATGGAAGAGGTCCAAGAATTTGGAAGCTGAAGGGACAGAGACTGTGCTGTATGCCATGCTGTCAAAACACATTTGGTTAAGGAAGCTTAAGGAATCAGTTTGTTTCCTTCCTTGGAGGCTCCTTCCTTGTACTCTCCTTCTCCTAATATGTTTGATTTTAAACTTTGCCGCTTCCTTTGCAGCAGTGCATTTACCAGAGCAGTTCCAAGGTATTCTTTTTCTCCAGACAATAAATTACAACACCCAGGGCATACAAGCATCATCAGGGACGCTTGCAGCTATGATGATGGGGAACAGATGGCTACACATGAGGAACAGGCCTTGCCTGGGAACTCCACCTAGGAGACTTGCATCGTAAATTCATGCCTGATACCACTGCTACAAAGCTTTTTAAAAGAAAACCCTGTTATGAAGGAGTAGATGTAGAAGTAGGCAGTTTGTAGCAGGAAATGAGGGCATTTCTGGCACATGTATTTTCTGATCTTCAACCTGGATTATACCAGCTCAGCAAAGTCCTGTACAACACCTACCAAACTAGCCCTTTTTAGCCACTACAGCTAGAGGTGTCTGACTGCTTCTTGCTTACCACACAATAATTTACTGCCCAATGTGGGTGTGTTTATTTGTGTTAGAATTCTGAGCTTCAGCATGTCTGCCCATAATGGTGACTGTGAATTTGGAGTTAATGCTGCAAATTTATGCCTTTAGCATGAGATCCCCTGTGTGGGTCTGGGCACTTGCACTTCTTCAGGCAAATCTGATCTATAAACAGATGCAAAAAAGAGGTGACCCAAATTCTGTCCAACATGGTTGAGAATATTAGTATACTCAGGCTGGGATGTCAAAAGAAACTTTGAAGGGAGATGTCCATACTTCAATCAGCGTAATTCAGCTACCAAACAGGGAAAGATGGGAATCTTTCCTGTTCTTACAGAAAGCTTTTCTTCAGCTATCAAACGAATTAATAGAATTTTGGCAAGTTACAAAAATCTGTTGTCAAAGTCTATTGCTGACTTAGTCAAATAAGAATAGAAGCCTTTATGGAGAAACATCCATCTAGGAGCGGAGTTCTTCCTTATGAGAATTTGATAATTTGATTCCTGTACAGTGCTCTTCAATGACGTTGTGACAATCACAAACATCTATTCTGTCTGGGAGCCCTTCCAAACAGTGGATATGATGAATTAAATGTATTCTAAGTTTGATCAATTTGGCAATGTCCATCGGATTTGTACAGTAAATGTTTCCAATATTGTTTTCTTTGGTGAGTGACGCTTTTGTGTATTTTGTTTGTTTGGGTTGGGTTTGTGATAAGCTTTCTTCTGTCTAACCCAAGAGAACCTGATGTCATCACAGGAAGTGAAACTGGCTGAAAATGTGGGGTGTACAGAGTTCCTTCAGAATTTCAAGCATCAGTTCTTGTAAATACTATTTCACTCCTTTCAATTCTTTGAGATGAGGCTTTAGAGATCTCTTGAACAACCCTTTCACCCATATTTGTAAAAAAAACCCAAAAAAACAAAACCAGCCCGACAAACTAAAACCTTGTAATTGGATGATTTTTGAAGTTATGTTACAAAAATTGCTTGTCCATGTTAATGATAACTATTTATCCTTTCAATGGCTGACACCCGCACCTCCAATGGCAATGGAAACATTTAGCACATCCTAAGGCTGGAACATTTTCTGAGTCCATCTTATCCCTATGGCAGCTTTACCATTAACTTTAATGGGTCATAGGGATTGGGCACTGTTTGACTGTAGGATCTCCTGCTGTTCAGATGAAACAGTTGTAGATGATGGTTGGAGGCATTGCAGTCCCCATCACCAGCCATGCATGAAGAGCAGCCAATCTTGCATTTGGCATGAGAATTGCCCCCAAGAGATCATGAGCCCCATGGCTGAGGAGCCCAGCCAAGGAGGTATGACTGGATTCTTGCTCTGGAAAAGATGCTATATACTAGTAGATATTCCAGCAGGATTTCAATTTCCACTGAATGTCAACATGTATGCACTTCAGGTTGATATTCATGTGTAATGTTATGCTGAATTCAGGCTGTGGGACTCTAATGTTGCAGCAGGAACAATTTCACAATTCAGAATCCAATAACGCACTAAAACATGCATTTAACCATAGCCAAGTAGTCAGCTCACTGATAATTAGAGAAACAAGCACTCAGAAACAAAGTCTGTCTTTTTTGGTATATGAGCTTAGGGATAACCAGAAAGTAATTCAGTAACTCATGCACAGACAGAAAGTAATTGATCTAATAGTTTATTTTGCACTTGCTTTTTGCTTGCAAGAGGTACTTATACAAGGACACATTAAATTGCTCATTGAAAATATGCAATTTTACAGCTCCTTATCAGCCAGCTATGAAAGCATAACATTAATTGTATAAACACAGAAGGCTGACTTTAGCATGCTGGGTTGTAAGGAAGAGAGAATAATCCGGTGGAGATATCTCCAAAGTGATGTTTTTCATGAGTGCACTGGGGCTGTAATTCCTTCTCCTCTTCTGCCAATTGCTGTCACTGGGGTGACAGTCATAAAATGATAGGAAACAACTAAGGTGTTACAGTCTCAATCATCTTCCCCTTACAAACACCACCTGCCCTGTCATTAGCCCACGGCTATAGCTTTGTTTCTCCAAGGAAGTGGAGTTCCTACAGAGGAGTAAAAAGTTACTTAGGCCCTAGAATGCTAAGTGGGGACCAGCCTGTTCAAGCTTTTGCTAGGTATGGCTGTTCAAGGAGTACTACAAAATATTCTAGGTAGAGACAATGAGAAGCTGATATGATGTTTCCTGTTTTATTCTTAAAACCTGATCAGAGTTGGGATCTGCTCTGGACCAGCGCTTGCTGGGGCAGGTGATGAGAAAATGCCAAAAGTGCCGCTTGTTTGGAGACACTGTCAATACAGCTTACTGGAGAGAAAGTCACAATCTTCCAGGAGTAACCACCTCAGCTCAGCAACTTTTCAGTAAGGAAAGAAGTGCAGATGCAAACCTACCTGAGTATTTTCTTCCCCATCACTTTTGGCTAGAGCAGTCATAAAACAAGGGTCATTTTGGAATTATCTACAGCAGGTTACTTTGGAGATTTCATTTTGGGGATGTCCCTAAGATCAGCCAAATCAGCACGAGTCAGTGGAAAAAGGTAGCTGATTCAGGGGGATAATCCAGCATGTCTGAGAGAGACATCAAGGGCAGCTGTAAGTGGAGGTGTGAACACTGCCACCCACACACACATACCATGTGAACAGAATTATTTTCCCATTACTTAATATTTCCACCCACCACCCAAAATCCAGGTGCTTAAATGGAGGAGTAAGATTCTCCTAACCCTCACCTTATAAAAATCCTAGCAATTGCTTTACTCACACAAGAGTCAATTGTTGGCAGACAGATCCAGACCTCTAAGCAGTAGCATGCTTCCCCGCCTGGACAGGTTTCCATGGGCTCAAGGTCCCTCAGAGCAACAGGGTGTACTGAGTGAGGTAATAACTTGGAAAGGGTGTAACATCCATTGGCTTCTCTGTTTGGACTTTTTTGCTGGCAGGCTCTTCTCTTTCTGCTTGGGCTTCAACCTGGAGGAATTTGAGCTACACAGGATCTAGAGATTCCTTGAGTATCTTAGATTTGTTCTCTCTAGTGCTGCTAGGAAGGAGCTCTGCAAGGTTGGTGCAAAATGCAGGACAAATGAGTTGGAAACTTTCTGTGGATATCCAACAAAGAGAAAGCACAGAACAGAGTGGTAAAGAAGGCATAATATATACAGGATGCAGAGAAGTTGCTTGGACATATACACCTGAGTTCTTTGCAGGTACCTAAAGAATTTGTGGAATAATTGAGGCAACTCCCTTGAAAGCAAGGACTTTGGATTTATGCTTACCTATACCTGTAGAAGAAAAAGGACTATTTCCTAGTAGTCCTGATTCTGGTTTCCTACTTTATATTCTCAGGGTCTCCAGCAGGAATATGTTGTCTCTGATTTATGATTTGCACATATTTTATTTGTCATGGTCTTTTAGAATAATTCACAGATAAAGCAATTTTTGGGGCATCCAAAAGAGCAATGCTTAAAAGTAAAATTTCCATGACCAGCAATTGATTTAGTACCTGGCACAAATCCTAACCAACCCTAAACTCAGCAATAAATAACTCACATAGCAGCTTTCTTACTGTGGCATTGCTCCCTTCCCTAGTGAACAAAGAGTCTGACTGCACTCCACATCCGGGCAAAATTTCTGTTGATGTTAGTGGGACCTTTTCCCTCAGGAGTCTAAATTCTGGTCTGCAGTTGTCATAATGGTGACACAGTGGATTGAAGATGCTCCACTCTGCTCCCAGTGTAAACCTGAAGTTTTCATCTGGCTCCTACAACCTAGTCACATTCGGCATCACTTCATATCATGCAACACAGGACAATTCTGGGTTTTTCTGCAGAAAAACTGTGCCCAGTGTGTCAGATAAAGTAGTTTACTTGTTGTTATAGAAAGGAGGAAAAAATGCTTTTGTAATGTCCTTTAAGAACTGAGCATCATGGAGTCTTGCTGCCTTGCTTTGGGCATTATCAACACACACTACAAGAACAGAAAGAAATACTCATTAAATAAAGTCACAAAATGCTGCTTGCTGTGTTTGACATATAACACTTTCAAACATTTCACACCACCAATAACTACTGCAAAGTGCAATAACAAACAAGAAAATAAGTATGCAAACAAAGCCTTAAATGTCTAGAGAAGATTCCTTTCTGAGAAGTCTCGCAAAGCTCACTTCTGCTCAAAAAAATTGCTAGCAACAAATAATTTTTACTAGCACTGTAGAGCTAATGGAGCTGTAGGAGAGAACTCTGGATTCCTTTCTGATTCATGCTTCACAGTGGAATTGTTAAGTTCCAGTTGCAAGATTTTTTTACCTGATGATGATCTATGAGCCAGAGAAGAGCAGGGGCCAAATGGTTGCAGAGCTGGCACTCATGAAAGAGATTTCCTGGTATAAACTGAACAAATCAGAACAGAATCCACAAATATGGACCCTCACACTCTCTTTTTTACTAGATCATTTTTTCCTGGTTTATGTGTGAAATTTGGATAGCTAAATGAAATATGAATTACAGAAGGCTTTGCTGAGCCCCAATCCCACAGCATGACATGCCTGGGCAGAGTGCTACACGTACAGGGAGGGAAGCAGAAGAACTCCATGTGATTTAACTGTCTACCCATGTGCTGTGCATTAGGAGATACTTACTGAGAAGTTATTGAATTCTTCTTATTGAATTCTGCTTGAATTCTTTTGTGCAGCTCTTTAATATCTTGAAATCCTATCTTCCATCCAGCTTTTTGGTATCCTTTCTCAAAATAAATGAGGTTTTTCATATCCCTTCCACTGCAGGCAGATCCTTATCAAAAGTAGGAAACAGTGGTATATTGGCTCCTTGGAGTGTTGGGGCTGACACTACCAGGTGCTTTTATGCCATTCTATATAAAAAAGCATAGTACACAGGAAACTGTTTTCACCCAGAACCAATTACAGCAGAAAGTGACCTAGAACAAAAACCTGCTGCCTTGGGTACCACTGCCCTGGCCATCAAAATGTATGCAGCAGTAATGAGGGTGCACTGTCATTTCAGTTTTTTAATTTCCTTTCAATAATTCTTGGTCTCTGTGTTGGCGTAGTTTTCCTTATCCTAATTTCCACATTTTCTCTTGTGCAGAAATCTGCCAAACAATAAAATTTAAAATAGATGGAAGAAGAGAAACTAAAGAGGAAGTGAAAGGGAGAAGGGCTTTTCAGGGAAGCATCTGCATGCAACTGAGGATGAAATCAAAGCTTCTCTGCAGCCAGGCTGAACAACAAGGTTCATAGAGGAGGCCTGCCGGCCCAATATAAAGCAGCTAAAACAATATTGCTCTGAATTCTGGGAAAAGGTGGCAAGCTCAATTTATTTTGAAGTGTCAAGTAATTCAGCCATTCTGCATTTCAGGCCTGAAGAAAATCCCTCAAGAAATTCAATTTATATCCCAGTGCCCAGCTATACCTTCTTTTCCCCTTTCATGCTGGCTGTCAGTGAACACACTGGATGATATGAAAATGAGACAGCAGGAAGTAGTATCTACTTTTGAAAGTAGATATAGTGGAAAACTGATGCAGCAGACATAGAATTAGATCTATGCCTCACCATGCTGTGGAAACAATACACATAAAAAAGGGTAAATGTTGCCCTAGCCCTGAACAAATAGTGACCAACCACCTGGAACTGGAGGACACAACACAAAAGCTGTGTGAATATGATATCAAATTACATAAATACTGAAGTTTCTTTGTTGCAGTTACCTAAATATTTTTTGAGAGTGTAGGTGGAAGGGGAGAGGAGAGCCAGCAAGCATTCAGAGGCAGGAATGGGGGAACATGTCTTGAAACAATCTGGGTAAACCAGTAGAAAGACATGCAAAAGGTCAAAGGAGCAGGCAAAGAGCTTGGCAGTGGGTCAGGAGCACAAATAAAAATCTTCTGTGGGGTGTATAATGGGGAAGTTTAAGGAATAATTTAGGTTTAGAAACATGACTCAAATGTCTGGTTTTGAGCCCTTTTCCAGCCCCAGGATTTGGAATATAGACTGCCTCTCACCTTCACATGCAGCAGCCTGTGCTTGCACAGACAGGTGTGTCCCACTGGGCCATGTACCTTTTGTCTGCCAGTGAAAGGCAGACAAAATCTCTCTGTGACAACACATCTCTGCCCCCAAAAGGAGGGGATTTTGCTGCATCACGTGCTTAGTGACTTATCTTTGAAGTACCCATGGGTGAGACAGTGACTCCTACCCTGCAGTAAATCAAACAAATGTCAGCAATGCACCATGAAGTGTCCTAGGAACCTTGGTCCAGATGCAAACACTTTGCCTGTTTGTTGGCTCATCTATCACTGCTTGCAGGCATGGGACCTCACCTTAGAGTGAAATTCTGACAGAGCAGGAGCACTCATGGCAGAAAGCAAGTCAGCAGGATCCCACCTCACACCTAGAGAGACAAAAAGGCTATTATTTCTGGCAAAGACTGGGTTTTGAACCTCAGGACTGTGAAAACAGTAACAGATTTATGAATTCCTCTTCAACACATGAAACCACCAGCCTTTAGCCAGCACATGTGAAGAACACATATCCTGTAGAAGCACTGAGCATGCTGGGGATGTTGCTGGGACTGAGGAGGACAGCTAAGCTCATTCCCCACTCTTCGTGCCCATGTTATATACGGGAATAACAATGTGAAGCTGGCAGAACACGGTCAGATCAAAGGTTTGTCTAGGTCAGCATTCTAGCAGGAGGCAGTAAAAAACCTTAGGGAAGATCTTTAAGAATAGGAAATGCAGGGACTCAGGCTCTGGTTGGCATCCTCTCCTGGCTTCCAGCAATCAGCAACTTAAAGGCTTTCTAGGCCTGGGGTTGTGTCCAGACCACCAAGTTTAACAGCCACCACAGACTTACCCTCTCTGAATCTGTCTAATCCCTTTTTGGATCCATTACCCCATAAGCTCTGTGATAGCTGCACACACAAACCCAACTTGGCAACTACCCACATGCCTTTGTGTGGATGTGAGGATCCAAGCAAGCCTGTACTCATTAAAGGAAAAGAAAATGTAAGAAAACTTGGCTCTTAAAAGCCTTTCTTCCCTCCTGCTTTTGAGTTCGTGTTTTCCTGGCTCCTCAGAGCACTACGTATTGTCACCCCTGCTTTCTTCCTCCTCTGAGCCCTTCAGGAGGCAGATGCTGCAGGAAGCCTGGGCAGAGAAGTGGTAACTGCTATGGAGCACTCTGATGATGAGCAGCTGCTTACCACAAGCGGCACTGCCGGCAGGGAGCTCGTCAGAGGCTTGCTTTAAAATGGTCCTGATACTTTATTTCACATGAGGGGAGGTGGGCTGAGGATGATCCAGATGAGCCTAGTAAAGCCAGGTCATACCTCATCTGGATGCTATAGCCAGCAAATACCTCCCTGAGGGCCAAATTGTTTTTCTACAACATTTACGTGCTTCACTCCTCCTTGTTAACCTGAGAGAGAAGGAACTAAGCCCCTTTAAAATCTGTCCCTTTGGCTTTGCTACTGGAGTCCCCACATCCTTAATGAGTTACCTCATTTTGAAAGACTGGAGGTGTAAGCTGTGGCTTTGTTTGCTGACCCGGGTTTGTACCTGGCCCTGTCTGTTTCCAGGGCAGACATTCCTGATTGCTGATGCCGGTGGAAAGCTTTGCTCAAGGCTGGTAAGCTTGCACAGCAGCAGTGGGATTTGGCAGATGTACTTATGTTACTGCTAAACCCAACCATAGTTAAAGGGCACCACTACGAAATCCCCACCACAGCAAGCCACGCTAAACACCAGATTTCCAATTTTGTACCATGTGGGACCCACAAGCTGAAGCAGTTCTATAATCTGATTTGTCCTTATTCATGCTGAACACTATGAATAAAACCATAATGCATTAAATACAGTGCTAATCTGGTTTGGTCACTGCATAGTTCACACCTTTATGGGTTGATGATAGGTGATCATGAGGGTCATTTACATTGTGCAGAACCAGGCATCACCCATCTCTCTAGCATCCATTTACCTTGCAGCAGACTCACATCAAAGTTTCCTTCATCACCAAGTTTTCAAGAGAGTTTTTGAAGACTTTAGATTCTCCTGGAGACATCATAAAATTGCTATTGGCTACATAGGGAATTGAAGGTAAAGAGTCAGACAGCTCGAAGGAAAAAAAATAGCTCTAAGAATATGGACACCTTGTGCTTCTACAGTACTGCTCCCCCAGCTGTGGTCTGCCAGGTGATGGTCACAAAATGGAAGACAGTAATTCCCAGGGTTTTGCACTCCACTTCCTTGATCTGATATGGCCTCTCAAGGTGCCCCACATGCATTTGCTGTGCCAGGTTATGGCCCATCCATCTCCATGTCTTCCTCCATCTTCCATAAGGAAGTTTCTCATACAGTTTTGCTCTGAAGTTTTTGTGTTTGCTGCTTTTGCTATGTGACCTATAGTGTTGGTGATACGGCAGATGACAAAAGAAATCAAAAGCAAAGGAGCAGCTGTGTCAGACACAGCTGAATGCAATGCACCAGCTCTGCCACAGAGGATGAGAGAATCCCAAAGGACAGCACATGCATAGAATCATCATAGTCAATGAAGGGTATGGATTGGAAGGAACCTTAAAGATCATTTAGTTCCAACTCCCCTGCCATGGGCAGAGACACCTCTGGGAAATCAGGTTTCCCAAAGCCCCATCCAGCTTGGCATTGAACACTTCTAGGGATGAGGCACCCTCAGATTCTCTGGGAAACCCATGACAGCACTTCACCATTCTCACAGTAAAGAAATTCTTCCTTATATTTAGTCTAAAACCAACTCCTTTCAGTTGAAAGCCATTTTCCCTTTTCCTATCACTATATATCCTTGTGAAAAATCATTCTCCATCTTCCTTGTAAGCTCTCTTCAGGTACTGGAAGGATGCCAGAAAGTCCTCTCTTCTCCAAGCTGAATGGCCCCAGCTCTCTCTGCCTTTCTTCATTGGAGAGGTGCTCCAGCCCCTGGTCCTCTTTGTGGCCCTCCTCTGGACGTGCTCCAGCAGGTCCATGTCCTCCCTATGTTGGCAGCCCCAGAGCTGGATGCAGCACTCAAGAAAGCGTCTCGTCAGCATTACCAGAGTTTTCTCCTGAGGTGACTGACAAACTAGATCTGTTCACACTGAGGACTGCTTAGAGATTTTTCCTGGCACTTTTTTAACACCTCTTTTTGTTCTCACTTTTTATCTGCCAGCAACTAAAGCCAGTTGGCCTTAATGGAGAATGAAAAAAAATGAACAATGAAGAGTGGCTTTCCAATTAGCAATGGCAACAGACATTCTAGGATTAGTGTTTTGTCATAATACATGGAAAATAAGGAACAATAAATTGCAGAAAGCCTGATATTAGGCACTTCTTTAATGAAAAAAGATGATGAGTTTTCAGTCCAGACTTTAGGAATGCCAATACTGTGTAATAAAGGTAAACAGAAGTGTTCAGCTTTTGCTCTTAAGTTCCAAAATGAAAAAAGATGAAATTTTATGACCTATATTTTTAAAATCAAATACAATCTACAGCCTTTCTCTTTGGCTGCTAATATAAAGTTTAAGATGAGCTGTATGTCATTACAGAGTGACTGCCCTTTAAAAGAGGAAAGAGCCCCCAAATTTAAGTTTGGTAATATGACATCCATGAGAGACTATTTTAATAAGAAACACACAGCATGAGGGCAGGTGTCTTCAAGCTGGATCTGGAGCCATAACTGAAGTCCTTTGTGTGATACAGAAAGTTCAGAGTAACACTGACCATGGACTTTGGATCACTGTCCTTGACATCATTCACAGGTGAAGCAGAGCACAAAGTTAAGCATGACGAGCCAGAGGTTCAGCAGTAGGTGACCCATGTAATACCTTGGCTAAGAAACTGAAATTGTGTCATCCTATAAGGTCTGGAACAAGAAGCACCTAGGAGTCATTACTTACAGTTTAGCAGAGATTTTCTACCTCAGTTCTTTGAGATCAGGAATGCCTTCTGTAAGTGGACTTAAATTCACTATAAAGCAATGTGTCTTTCCCTTAGAAAAACTTTGAGGAATCTGCAAAAAGGGAAGAAAGAAGTTGGAAGTAATGAATCTACCGAATTGTGTAGAGCTATATTTGCTAGCCCTAACCCTTACATCTCATGGTGATAGGTTCTGTCACTCCTTTATGTCTGCACTGACCTATGTAAATATTTTGCCAATGGGCATTTTTTTTTCTTTCCTGCTGCAGGCATTCCCCAGGTCAAACTCTATAAACAGTTCATGGTAGCTTGGTTACTCCTTGAAGCAATTTAGATCCTTCATTGTAGGAGCTCCAGATAGGTGACAGAAGAAAAGTCCTGATGCCATCTCATTTCTTCACATTTCTGCGGGATGCAGAGATGAATTTTTAGAGAGGAGTGGAGTAACTGTGGTGAGGCTTATGGGCTCTGATGGGGCTAGAGAAACAAGAGACCTCTCAATAGCATTTTAGTGTTCAGAGAAATTCGCATGTTATAGACCAGCTCAATGGGACAGGCAAGGAAGGGACCAAGAGTGGTCGGATGGCCACAGCCATATGGTGAATTAGCAGCCAGCAACAGGAAAGAAGAAATGGACTCTCAGGAAGGAGATGTTACCTCTAGCAGCCCAAGCTCTTTATTAGCTTTTATACCTGTTTGTACCATTTCATATATATGTTAGATGAAGCAGAAGCACTTGTGTCTTCTGGCATCTGGTGTTAAGACTCCAATACCTCTGAAGGATATTCCAAAGAAGTTCTGCAAGCTCTTCCACTAGATATGAAAAAAAAAGCTTGGCTTCTTATTCTTGGAGGCATGTTTTCTGTGTCTCAATGACACAAGGGGAGAAGATGAGGATGTCATAGTCACTAAATCATTAAATTATTCCTAAAGGGAAGATCTTTCACCCCAAGAGTTGAAGAGGGATATCAGTTGTGAATCTCAGGAGTATTTTGGTTACTCCATTTCTATATCCTGTTCACTGTTCTACCAAAGAGTACCACTATAAACAGAAAATAGGTAAATAAACATTTGGAATATTTATGCTAATAACAAGAGCTGATGGCTAAACTGCATTTCCTTGCAGTGTTAAATCACCTGTGATCATGAGCATTAAGCCTCTCCCACAGGACACCCAAGTATCTTCTCCAGTTATCAAGGACAGCATGTCAGAGGGCCAGGCATCAGGGCAAAGGGGCAGCCCTAAACTGCAGGGGGACTCATTTGGGAGCAGGGGGCCTGCTGACAAGGCACCCCTCTGCAGTTTTGTGATCACCAGGTGACAAGCAAGCTGCCAACAGAGGGGGCCAGGTGGCTGTCTTTTGAAAGAAGGGCCAGAGAGTCCAGCAGAGTGGAAGTGCAGATATATGACTGGAGGGCAACCAGGCCCTGAGGGGGAAGCCAGATGTGGGACCTCCCTGCTCAGTCCATGACAGATGCTCTGTGGGCACCCAGCACATGTACTGTTGGCATTTCTGTGATACAAACTGGGCCAGGGGTGGAGGCAAGGGACTTCAAACCTTCTGAGAAGAAAGGAGTTCTTGAGTCCTTTGAGATGTTACTTCCTCAGGAGAGCTGAATGACCTCCTCCCAGCTATCTCCCTCCTCCATCTTATGGACTATATCTGAACTTAGAAACACTGGTAATGGGTGTGCCTGAATAAAGACCATGGGAATTATTGATTTTCCTCTTGGGGAGGAGATTATCCATTAATCTGAAACAGAAAAAAAAGAAATTTCCAATATTCAGTGGAATGAAACAATTCATTCTGTTTGACGGAAGAATTCAACGTGACCCCAAACAAATGCTTTTCTTCATTGCCTTGGGGCTTTAAAAAAGTCAAAGAAGGAAAGACAGACAGCCAAAGGAGGAGGTTACGTGTCCTAGCCAAAGCTATTAAGACAAATGCTGCCTTTTTCCTCACTTTGTAGCTGAGGGACTTCAACAGTATCGTGGGGGGCAGGGGAGGGAGAGAGGCTGGGCTCTAGCCTGGGATGTGTACAAATGGGCTTCAAACTTTTGGCTTGCCCAGCTGAGGCTAATGAACCTGCACTGAGATCTTATGAGAAGATGAGAGGATGGACACATGCTCCAGGCATTGAGGCTTTTCCTCTTTCTAAAAGGTGGTAAAGTGAATAAGTGTATAATGAGGACTTGAGACTGGAGCTGAGGGAAGTGAGATCCAACTGCAGCCAGCAAATATTCGTTTTCTTTTGCCTAATGACCAAAACCCATAAATTAGTTAGGACAGCTTTGACCAGGGTGCTGGGAAGAACATGCTGATGGTGTGAAGATCCATCTTGGGAGTCCCGGTGGAGAACAGTGAATGAGGCAGAAGGGTACTTGAACCTATTTCCTCTGTACTAGTTAGACAGGGAAAGTTCCAAAATCAACCCCTCTTTGCAAAAGGAGCCCAAATCCCCTTGAGAAACCAACTTCAGCAGATGGAAATGTTTTGCAGCAGAAATGTCAACACAGAGGATAAATACTGCTGATGGCCACCCACTGCTGGCTTTTGGCAAATCAAAGGTGTGCTCAGCTCCTCATCTTGGAACTTTTTCCTTTTATCAGCATCGCCACAGGTCAAGCAGGATGCAGGACAAGCACAACGTGGGAATTTAGTGAGCCTTTCAATACACAGTGTGTGGCACATTTGTTACCTAGACCCACTGGCTGTTAACTGTGTCATTTACTTGGGTTGCTTGCTTTGCCAAGCCCACATAGTCATCAGTAGAAATGCAAACACATTGCATTTTTCATAGGTTTTCTTATATTTTTATTTTATGGAAAATATATTTTTCTGTCATTTTGTACCCGGAATGTCATTTGTGTCCTCCTAAATATCATGCAGAGAAATAAACAACCCCACAATCCAGTCAGGGAGGTTAGCAGGCCTGATACTGTGCTATGTCAAACTGAGCCAGTCTTTTACATATGTTATATATTCACCTTTTCTCTGGCATCTGCATTGCACTTGGGAAAACACTCGCACGCAAAGGGATGGGCTCAGGGGAATGGAGAAACATTATCTAGCACGGGAATACTCAATTAATTTTCAGCAAGCAGCTTTTATAATACATAACATACACTTAACATAATACACTTTGGTCTTGTGCCAGAGATTCTAAATGATTAGGCTGTATCAATTTACTCTTGAAACACTGATTAAAATCTCAAAACTTTCATAGCAAATGATGCATGAACCAGAATCTGAAATGTGATGATTGAAATATTGCAATGTCACAGATTCATCACACAGCCTTTCCAAATCCACTCTCAGTTTCAGCTGGCCCCTTAAATGTTCTACTCACACATCCTAGTGATCAGCTTTTTTCTCCTGTTCTGTCTCCCCCTCCCTGACCCTCTGCCTCTTGGAAAGATAATAGCCAGACCTTAATTGAAGCAAACAGGTCATTAAAACAGTAATTTTGTAGATATTCACAATGACAGACATTCATTCAGTGCCAAAGACAAGTAAAGAATCGAGGACTGGATATTCCATGCACATTAATTCTACCATAGACCAAATCAAAGTTAAACATCTTCCTCATTTCTTACTGTGAAAAATTTCCATTTGGAACAGAATTTAAACAAAGAAAACTGAAAAATGACTATTCAATTTTTGTCCTGAATGGTGCCCTAGCCTTGAAGGAGGTCTTAGCAAACGGTGTTGCAACTTCTCCAAAGAGAAGGAAGATTCTCATCTCCCATTTCTTGCTGCACAGTCACAACTCATCATTTGTTGCAGATAAGAGAGGTCAAATCACCCTGATTATTTTACAACCTCTCTCTAGGACAACCCTCATCACAGAGTCACAGAAATGCACTTAGTTCTAACTGGAATCCAGAAACTCCCAGCAAAATTTCCTGCCGCATGGAGCAGATTGTCTAAAGATGATGTGTGTCCTAGGAACCACTGTACCAGAGCTTTTGGGAAATGATACTTTAGCAGCAAGCCAACACTGTAAATCTCATACTGGGTCTCAAATGCATGTAAAGATAAGTGCACTTGGACTTCTTCAAACTGTCAGCTACAGGTCCCTTCCTTAGCTGTCAAACTGCAGTGTCTCAGGGGAGAAGCCATGTGTGATTCAGATAGTCTGACAGTGAGGATGTCTTGACCTGCTCTGGCAAAGGACAGCACTCATCACCCTGAAGGGAGACATCTGAGCCTGGACTCATCCTATTTCACTTCAGGCCAAATTGAGAGTCTTATTACACTAGGACTTTTTCCCACAGTCAGTAGAGAGAGGCACCACCAGACCCCTTGTCAACACTCAAATGAAGATGTGTTTTCGTCCCCAGTGACCCTGAAGGAAAGTGCTCCTTAAAGTGTTCAGTTAAATGCCTAAAATGAGATGAGGTGGCCTGGACCAGGCAGCAGCCCAGTGTAGCTGCCTCCACAAGAACTGAAAATGTTCTCCAGTCCAAGTCCTGCCTTGATAGGCCAGGATCAAACATGCCAGGCCATGCTTGCCACCACACTGACATCTAAGGATGCTAGGAACAGGGACTCTGGGGAGATGACCTCTGCTTCAACCATTTCAGGGATCATCTGAAGCTGGGAGAAGTCAGAGGGAGAAGCACATCATCATTTCAAGGTGCAGAGTAGATGCCTGGCTAGACCCAGTGACTGTCCCCTGCGGGCTGCCCTCCTCCCAGCTGGCAATGCTCTCCACTGTGCTTTTGGCATGCTTGAACCCCTGTCCAGGAGCTTTCCTGGTCCATCACATGCCACCATTAGGGGACAACTTCTGTGTTCTTTTCAGAGCTTTTACTCTGCTGCAGCTCAAAGTGTATGTATGCAAGGACAAAAAAAAGCCCAACTGAATGAGATCATTTTTCTCTTCTCATCTCAGACATTCAGCCTGCTAGCCAGGGTTACTGGAATAAAGCAGGGAAGCTCTTTTTCCATAGCAAGCCATCTGGTTGACATAGACTCACACTGATGCTAATCTGTTGGTTTCTTTCTTTTTATTATTTTTTTTTCCTGAGGAACACTTCATCTGCAGCTGTAAATTCAGACCTGCTCCCTCTGTGTGCAGAGCATTCATTTTGCACACATATTTATTACCACATTATGCCCCATTGTAGGTGTCAGGAAATCATTGTTATCCTTGGTGTGTCTACGTTGTTCTAATGTCAGGGATGTACTTTCAAATGGAAATTAAGCAATTATGTTTCACATGGGGAAACCTGACAGACGCATAGATTTTTACACCACTGGCAATGTTGCTGTCACAAAAGCAGACATTGTTCTCAGTGGACTGCCAAAGAAATATAATGTATTTCAAGAGCAAAGTGGGAGAGGGAGGGGAGCAAGAAGGGGGAATGTGGGGTAATTAACTGTGTGATTTGAGTTCATAGATCATGGAGCTGTTTAACTTCAAAATGCAGAAGCGACATGACAATGAGACTACTTAACTCATCCTTGAAAAGGAGATTTCCAGTAGCCTTTTAAAACACAAATAAATGCTTTCAGCACCATCTTCAACTCCTGGTTAAACCAGGATGCTACTGCATGTTTATTATTTGTAGCACTTATTTAGGAATTGGTCTAATTAGCTACTAAAATAAGTGCTGTAGGAGCAAAGAGCCATGCTGGTTTTTTCATTGAACATCAGCCCTCCAGCCCAGTTGGTCAGTGTCCCTGGGACAGGGAGCTGGGCAACCCTTCACCTGGTGAGGAATGTGTGCTGCAGGTTGGTGCCATACATCCCTAGGGATGGGAAGATTCTGCTTGTCCCCCATGGCTCTGTTGTTGCAATGCAGCACGCAGAGCCCATCTGGGACCTCATGCAGCACAACCCTCCTTCCCTCCTCCTCCTCCCCCCCCCTAGCTATTTTTGGTTCATTGCAGACTTCATTCAGCAGCCTTTTGTGTAACTCTCCTCTGCCCTTGGTCATTAGCTTCGTACCACTCCCTCGGGTGTAGTAGACCAACAGCAGCCCAAAGCCAGGAGCCAGTGAGCTCAGGCAAAGGGCTGTACTCGTGCCCAGTTGAAAGCAATAGAATTCTGGGGCCCAAGGAAGAGAATATCTTAAAAAAATGAAGTATTTTAGAAATATTTCAAAGAAATCCTCACATTTTACAAAAAGGTCTGTTAAGAAGCACAGCAGCGTACATCATAAACCAAGCTTTCACTTAAATGGATTTCTAGAAAAAATAAAAAAGAATTTAGGACTCTTCAAGAAGAATTTATTTGTTTCATGGATATTTTAGATGGGCAAATCGTGTAGCCCTGAATAAAACAAAATTCTTACAATTGAGATTGAGAGGAATAACTAATGATCAAGACTTCAAGCCAAGAACTGCATGAAGATGACTGAGAAACTGGCTGTTGCCTCATAGTAAAATACAAGGCACCACAAAACCACTGAGATGGGGGAAAAGTAGAAATTTCTATCCTTCCTCCCCTCCATGAGGCAAAAAAGGTATGTTTATCATCCCAGCTCTCAGTGGAGTTTTAGAGCAAGGGAAGAAGTGTAACCAGATTTTTGGGTGCCAGTCAGGGCTTTTATGTTCCTCTCTGGCCATTCGGGTCACCTTTACCTATGTGAGAGGGGAATAAAGCCCACAGATGCTTGGGTCTAGCTGGCTGCAGATATCCTGTGTCTGCTGCTCCTAGAGATGCAGAGCAGACGCATTTGTTAGCACCTGGACACTTCTGCTGAACATGAGACCCTACTCTACCTCCACAGCCCAAGAAGGCCCAGTGGGCAACTGCCATACCTCTCGTGCTGGGAAGCAGTGCTGATGTCATTTCCTTCAGGACATGAACCTTTCTTTTTCTGTTTTCCACCTCTTCCTGCCCACTCACCAACCCTGGTGGCATGCTCTAGTTTTAACTCTTTCCCTGGCTCCCCAGAGAAGACATCTCTTGTTCATTAACACATACCACTCCTCATTCTTCTTGCTGTCTCATTTATTTCTTTCTCTATCTCCTGCAGAAGACAAACCATATGAGACCTGGAAATGCTTCTTTAAGAGATTGAAGATAACTGGACAAACAAGTGCTGCTCTAACACCAGTAGATTAATACCACATAGCTTCCTCAACAAGAGGGAAAAATCAGTGTCCCACAGATCAGGTGGGAAAAACGAACTAACAGACAGAAATTATAGAGTTCTCTGTAGGTACAAAAGGGGAATCAGTATCAGCATCACCTGAATTTCTGTCAAGCAAGGCTGGGGTGGAGGCACACACGACCTTCTTTGGCTCTTGGCAAAATGTCCAAAATGTTTCCTGGGAATACTTGCAGCTGATAGGGTGCTGAAGGAGGTAAACAAGTTAGTGACAGTGTCAGTACAGTGGGCCACAAGCAAACCATGAAGCGCTGCCAAACCCAGACCATCCCAGGAAGCAATGGATGTGAGAAAAAGGCATGATGTGGGCTCAGTGTACTCCTGATGGACCACCTTCACCATCCACTGTACTGTGGCCAGCAGAGAGAATGTGATTCCTGGCTATTAAATTGCAAAATCTTGAGGAGGATCCAGAATTTGAATGAAAGACTCCAATCTATTCAACTTTCCCCACAAAAAGTGACAGTTTGGAGTACAGATGGCAGTTATGTTCTCCACCTACAAAGGAGGAATCAAAAAAGCCCATCTCTTCCATAGAGGAGCTCCATACATCCAAAAGGCTCATTCAGAGACAATAATCCCTCTCTGCATCTTCCCTGCTTTGTTCCTGAGCTTGTATCAATCAAACTCTCCATCTTGTCAGATGGGTCCCACCTGTTCCTAGCAAGTCTCAGTCCTTACAGTGGGTTCCATAGTTGTCAGTGCCTGATTCCTGTTGGCACCAGATGTGCAGCCAGGTGTTTACCCATTGAAGCTCTTTTCCTTCCCAAGCCCTTCCATTCATCATGGAGACCAGGCATTGTGAGCATAATGGCTTAGGTCATGTCAACCAAAAAACATGCTGTTTATACACACTGTTAGTTTAAGCTCAGTACTTCCAAACCCCCAGACAGAATTCAGATACACAACTCCCTTTCTGTCCAATAGAATTTGTGTGGTTACACTTTGGCAGAGTTGAAAATACTCACACACACATAGAACAGAACACATGGACACAAGTATGAGGACATCTGAGAATGTCCCTGTTTGTAGTTATTCTGTAAGCCCACTGGGACAGATACCTCATCTCTCAGTGGCTTCAAAGCCAAGTAGGACTCTTTTGTACACTGTAAAAATAAACAGTTTTCTATGAAGAACTGCTGAAAAAGGCCCTGGCAAACTGCACTAAGAATCTTTCTGATCCTTGCAAGTGCCACTGGCAAACTCATTTCTATAGTGGTTTTCTCTTAAAAGGGTCCAGTAACATTTTCTTCTTGTCATGGAGTAGCATTTCCATTCTAATGAGTTACTGCTTTTTAGTAGTTGCCTGCTACCTAGTGGTTTACACGTACCACTGGCACAAGTAAAGAAGAAGTTTTAAAACATAACTTCCAGATAAAAATGAGAGCATGGAAAAGTGCTGAACTATGGTCCTCTTTGCTTCCCTGTGCTATTAAAGCTCTCTTTTCTCTCTACCCTTCCTACCTCCACTCCTTTATTTCAAATCTTATCGGAGTGACAGAATTGCTTGGGTTGGAAAGGCCCTCTGGAGACCATTTTAGTCCAGTTTCCCTGCTCAGGCAGGGTCACTCGGAGCAGGTTACACAGCCATGCATCCAGGTGGGTTTTGAATATCTTCTGAGTGGGAGACTCTACAACCTTCCTGGGCAGCCTTTGAGCCTTTTCCCCGCACCATATTTTCCTGCAAAAAAACCCCTCCAAACAAGCCAACAACAAAACCCTGTGGTCTCTGTAGATCATTTGGCCCATGCTGCTTGTCACTAACCAACAGTCCTGGAAGGGAAATGCTCAAGTCAGGCATATGCATACAGGCACTACTTGGAAATAAAAACCACAGCAAATAATCCTCCCTGAAGGTCTCCTCTCTACCAAAGCTGCACTCTCTAAACAATGGGTTGGGAAAAAGGTACATTGCACTCACTCTCGCTGCAATTCTGTGGTGGCACATTCATTACGGATTTCACAAAATTACAGAACAGCCCATGTGGTCCAACCATTCATGGAAGAGGAACATAGATGAGATTATCTAGCGCCCTGTCCAATTGCATCTTGAAAACCCTCAGTGATGGGGACTCCACCACAACTCATGAAAGGTTGTTCCAGTGAATGATTGTTCCTAAGGTGAACAATTCCTTTCTATGTCAAAACGAAAGCTCTCCAAGTCCAACTTATACTTGTTGTCTCTTGTCGTATGTGCTGGGATGACTTTATGGTGCTTGTATCCCCAGTAGTTAGTTCTGTTTATGCTGCATATTAAGTTATGCACATTTAAGACTGGCTCTGAGAGCAAAGTGGGGAGAGAAGAAGCGTGGAGTTGGTTATCAGGGACTGCATTTGCTCTCCCACATTCTTCTCCTGGACTGTGCTGCCTGCAGCACAGACAGACAGCAGGAGAGAGCTCTCCTTTACTTTCTTGTTAGTTGTTTTGGTTTTTTTTTTTTTTAGCTAGCTGAGGCAGAGAAGTTCCCCCGACTGTGGTTTTTATTTTTCTAGGAACTGTTCAAACCTGCTCTGGACAGAAAACTCAGAAAAACACTGGGAGCTTCACACCTGTGGCCCACCGGGACCTGTGACGCTGCATTTCAGTGCTGGAGGGACTGATAAGAGACTGAGTGAGCCGAGCTGCAAGCCATGAAAAGGACTTTCTGAATTTGCCATCTCTTCAAAGCAGCGAGAGGTTATACTGCTTAATATTATTCATTTTGTTATGCTTGTGAATACTTTGCTTGTTAAATAAACAGTTTTGTCCACTTTTCTCCAAGGAAATCTTTTCCAGAACTAGCTAGAGAAGGGGCCGTTTGAATTTGCTTTTCTAGAGGAACTTCATTCGGAGGTTTCCTCCCAAAATTTGCCCTAAACCAGGACACTTTTCCATGCGACTCTGCAGGAAGACAGAGACAATTCTCTTTTGGGAATGTGGCTTTGCAGAGCCAGTAGCTGATGCAAGTGGTACTCACTCTTTAGGAGCCTTCAGGCACTGGTGGAACCAAGATATTTGAAATACAAGAAAAGGCATGGCCCAGTGGCTGCACCATCAAGAGATGATGTAATGGGATGTGACATTGGGGGAGGCAATTTAAGTCAGAAGGGTGAAACACATGTAAGGGCTTGAAGATACCACACAAGCCACCCAGTGCTATCTGCTGCTGTCTGGAGATGATGTGAGCTCTGCAAAGGGCATGACACTTGGGGATCTACCTCATATGGAAGGAACAGCAGGACTGAGCTCAGTGCTGCTCCTTCTGCATCTGGAGGAGAGGTGAAGGAGCAAATCCCACTGCTGATAACAGCAGCCCGATCTCTGTATCCAGTGTGCTCACTCAAGTGGCACCAGATCCCTGGGGACACCATAGCATGACTGATACAAATAAAGGTAGAGAAATTCAACAGAAATTAAATATAGTCTTTTTCATTTACATCAGCATTGCTGTTGCTTTCTTCATGTTCAGCCTTATTGTGGTCTTTTGCTACATTCAATTCAACAGTTCATTTTCCATTTCCTTCCTCACTGCCTACTTCTAATTTTCAACATTGACTTTTGTATTTGAGCCAGCTTTGCTGCCTTCTTAATTTCCATCCTCATTGTTGTCTCTCTAACCTTTCTGCTCAGTTTCTCCAGTGTAGGATTGACTACAAGAGAAGAAAGTACATCAGGTTGGGGTTTTTTCACTTTCACCCTACTGAATCAATTCTGCACTGTTTTGGAAGAGCCTGTAGCAATGCCAGCTTGCACAAGGAATTCAAGAGGAAGTAGTGATGATTCTATTCATGACTAGGGCTGCAGAGTTTTGATTTTGGCTGTCCTCATGAATGTGGATTCCTGGTCTGAAACAGTCTGCTCAGTTGGCCTGAAGTCAAGGGGAGATGGGGCTATAACAAATTAGCAACTTCTGAAAAAGAATCAGGTCCTCAGATTGACAAGAAAAAGGATGAACAAAACAATTACCATAATCCCAAATCCGAATTTTAAAGCAGAACTTTTCACCTTCCTATTAGCTTCCACTTTTAAAAGTTGATGAGCTTCACAGGGGCATTGTTTTACCTGACATAACCTCGCTTGCTTTGCAACTATCATCTCAGGGTATGCAATGCATTTTAAAAGGGAGCTTTGCAAAAATGAGGGCAATTTGCAATATGACAGACCCTAAAAGACAACAGTTGTGCACAGAGCGGGTACTAGAGAGTTCATCTTGGACACTTGAGCTATAGAAGCTCTTTAAGAATGTAAAGCAATGTGCTGTTTTCCTTAGTCTTAGCAACACCTTGTGAGATGTCTTCATTGAACTAAGAAATGTAAATGCTACTTCATATTTAAATAGATGCTGTGCCATTGCTTTGTTGTTAGCACTGGTACTTCTCTTCCTTCACAAAAGTGCTGGTGGGTGATAGGTATATGAAATGGTACAAGCCTTATTTATTTCTTTTGGTTTCATTAATATCAATAAACCAATTTGACAGCCAAATAAAATACCCACAACCTTTGTTGCCCCTTGTTGTCTGGATTTTATAAATGCAATGACTGTAACTATCCTAACAGCCTTGAAGCCTCATGTCAGCACTGACAATATCAGGGTGATACCAGGATAATGTTTTGGCAGAGGAACAGCTTTTCCTCTGTGCTTTATTAACTGTCTGCTATTAAAAAACATGGAAAAAATTTATCAGTTCCATATCAGTCTGTGATGGACCTGTGTATCACATACGTGATGGTGAAGAATGCAAAATACGTAAAAGGTCACACATTAATAATTTCATCACTCTCTTCACCTCCACTCTCTTCATCCCACCAATGCTCAATGATTCACCACCATGTTCATGAAAATGAAAATGTCCAGAGTGTGCAGGCCAGCAACTGTATGTAGACAGAGATGGGTTCTCTTTAGAACACCTGTATGGTAAGGTCCTCAGGGATTAGTCTAATTGCATCACTGAATCTGTATAAATGAACTTTTAGATTTGTATTTATATCAGGATTCATTATTTCCTCCAACTCAGTCCAGGAATTACTGACTACCCTGTGGAGGGTAACAGCATCAGTAGCCTGACTGCACCGTGTTTTTCTTTGCATTCCTCTGTGACACTAGTGAACAAATAATCAGCAAAATATTCCAAAGGCATTTATTTCTTTCTTGCACATGAATTAAAAATAAAATCTGACAAAATATACACATACTGAAATATACAATCTTAATTTATACAACAAGTATTTTGTAATGTAAGCTAGAAAAATAGAAACTTCATTTTGGACCCATATAATAATCTTGCTGTATTCCTAAAAATGATGTTGAAATAAGTATTTTTTCCTTAAAATGGGAAAGTGCACATTCACCAGACTAACAAAAATAATTCAGTGCATAAAATAATTCCTAAAACAGGCATTCAGATTACATTTCCTTTCATATATGATTTCTCAACAACTAATAGTTCAGGTATTTCATATTTGGAAAGAGAGATGAACAGAGTCAGTTGAAAAGAAAGTTGAATAAGCTAGTGCTCTGTCCTGGAATTTAGTTTCTAGCAAGGTCATAATAAACTCTTATTGGAGCTCTTCTTTACTGAAAGTTAGGCAAAATTTGCTAGAGTTGATGCAAAATATTTCTTTACGTTTTACCTAGAACACTTAAAACACATTCAAGGTTTACCAATCATTTTGGTTATTTGCTGTAGGCATCTGTGAACTGGGGTCACAGTTGGAATTTACAGAAGTAAACATACATTCTGCTCAAAATCCTGTCAATTATTAATTTTAAAAAGTTCTCCAGCAAGGAGTTATATATTAATAGCAGTTTGATATACAGGTATTTAAGTTAAGAACATCAGACTGCATATGACACAAATCACTTCAGGGTCTCATTAGCATCCACTTTCTGCATGTTTCATGTAGACTCAGACTGACATTTTGGTTGAAGCTCACTCCACAGAAAGTGCCACTTACATTAATAAATAAAGGATAATTAGGTCTTTTTTTTAAAACATGAAAGATTACATAAGTTTTGGTTTAATTCTTAAATTCTTAAATTTTCATTGTTAAATCTTAACACAAAATGTACAAGTTATTTTATATATGTTTGCAAGGATTCAATCCATTAGAATAAAAGAAGTAAAATAAAAAAATATGGCTTCTCCATCTGCCTTTCTGAACACAATGAAGCATTAGCACTTAAGGGTCACATTGTCCACACAACCTGAGGTAGGTGACACCTTCTGTAAAACAAAATCATGTAAATGATTTGGACAAAATCATGTAAATCAAACTCGGTGAAACTACGTTTAAAAATGTAAATGTCCTATAAAGAGTCAATATTGTTTTTTTAAAAAAATCAACCCATTTTGGTTGATTTTATGATTGAACATTGGACTTCTCATCCAAAAAGGCCACTTTTCTGAATTTGGATAGATTTTGAAAAAGAAAGAAGAAATTCCATAAAACATGCTATACAAACATATTTTGCTATACAGCTTCTAAAACTCGTAATTACAGTCACTAAAACCATACATTCTATTAAAAAATGAGTACAAAACATAGAAAATCAAGTAGTTAAGACTTGCTCAAGGATGCAGTTGGTCTGATCTTGCAAAATACTTGGGCAGGTGCTTAATATTAAGCATATGCGTCACTGTGCCAGGAGAGATTTTATGGCGAACACTAATGCACAAATATTAGACTGGCCCTTCCACTTCAAGATAAGCATGGACGTAAGTGCTTTGCTGGATATGGATCAGGATGCTCAGCACCTAACAGGGCTGCAGGCAGCGATCCAGCAAAGCACTTACCCACACGAACAACACGGCTGACTTTAGGATCGCTGCTCATGTGCTTAACATTAGGCATGCTCGTAAGTGCTTTCCTGGAAGGGCCCGATAGACCAATCGTGTGCAAGCTATAAAATTTGAAGCAGAGTATGTTTAACACACCGCATATTTAACAATGCTAATCTGCTGAGATTTGCTCTTTCTTGGAACAGGGCATGTGCGATGTCAAACACTTATTTTTCAGGAAGTGCGTAAAAAAAGCCGTCAAAAGCAGCTTTGTGATTATGGCGAGTTACAGTAATACAAGCGAGTCTCCTTAAGCTCCTTTCATTTCTTCTTTGCACATCTTTTCTCAGGCATCTACAAAGGAAAGAGAAAACCCTAATCAAAACATTACTTTATTCAAATAACCATCCATGCATTTAATTTTGCCCCAATAAACATCACGTCAGATGCAACTGAACACCTGAAAACAAGCACACTGAACCCTTCCAGATTTCAGATCTGAATGCAAGTTCTGCCAACAATGCCACCTCTCCCACTGAAAATATTCCAATCACCAAGCACTTCCACAAATAGAACTAAGTTTATTACTGAAGACTGAAAATGATGTGCCAGTTTGACCCTTAAATATCCCTAAGTCAGCACTTGTATTTCCATGTTTTCCATGCCCACTGATGTCAACCCATTTGCTATGCAAAGCCTAAAAAAGTGAAAATGTGAGAGTTGTTTAATCCCAGATAAACAACTATAAAATCATCACAGCTCATCAGATATTTACATGAACATGCAGAGATGTCATGTTAACCCAGAAAAAGAAATAAAGTAAGACCACATTTCTATAATAGCCCTGGCACATTGCTCCATACTATGCTAACCAAGGAAGAAATAGCAAAGCAGCACTTCATAATGATCTACTGCTACTGCTGGCCAGGCAGGGTAACTATATTTAAATCCTTATTGTGGTAGGAAATATTGTTTTATGCACTTGGCACCTTATGCTCTTCATAACTTCTTACAGATACACGTTGAGGAAGTTTCAAAGTTACTAAATGTATTTCTTGCTTTCCTAAAGGGAAAAGAGTTTTTGTTTTCACGTGAAAGCTCTAATGGTTTTTGGAAATAGCTTATTTTTCTTGTCATGCACAAATTCCTAGTCAACCAAAAGCACAGTTACTAATAAAATTACTATTGTGGTAAGTTACAGCATAGCTGAGAGCTGAAGTAGAGATGTGGCACTAAAGCAAAATGCATCCCTGAACAGAGGAAGAACTCTAGACTTAGTCCTTGAGCACAGCAGCAGATGTGAAAGGCATGCATAGAGCAAGAAAAAATAAAATCTGGTACCCCAGATCAGAAGTCAGCACAAAGGCCTCTCATTTGCATCAGATTTGTTCTGTCCCAAATTCTGACCTGAGAAACTGTGACTTTTTCATAGAAGGCTCTTTAACAGCTCAACGAAAAGGTGCTTGCAAAATTTATTTCACAAAACTTTTGAACTGTTAAAACCCAAACCCCTAAAACTAGCATATTTAAGAGCTAGCTTAAATAAAAAATCTAGCCTATCCAGAAGAGCTTCTACTATGTATCTGTTCTGCCCCAAAGTTCCTGTTTCTAACATAATTCTCTCCCATTCTCAGTTTTCCAAAAAGCACCCATCTCATGCTTGGCTGTTTTCTCAGTGTTTTTATTAATAGATACAAAACTCATTTTTTCTACCAAAACACTCCCTAACTTGTTGCTTACTGCACAATGCTTCTCTATTAACATGACAAAATGTGCCTGTTCTTTTTCTTTCTTTTTTTCCCATAGCATCATCCTGCATTTTTGATGAGTGTTTTTCAAAATTGCCATCACTTTGGCATCCCTTCTACTCACGTGAATTTGGGAGGTTGAATGTTTTTTGGAATTTAACCCTTCCACATAACCACAATTGCTCATTCTGGGCTCAACAAACACTATTTATTATCAGAGATAATAATTCTGTAGATTTCCAAGTATTTTCCTCTATCTGGAATTCTAACCATGCTGACCCTCTGCACATCTGCAAACTAGATCTGACACTTTGTAAAAAACATCAGTTTGAAAGGCACACAAAACCCAACAAGATCTACAAAACTGCACAGAACACATGGCAAGGCTTCTCTTTCATTTCTGTCTGGAAGAGAATGCCACAGGGCTTTTTAACCTAACAGACACCATTGTAATCCAAGGGCTGCAAATGACAGCAAGTAAGTTTTAAGCAGAAAAATGGCAGTTACACAAAAAGGGGGAATTCCTAATTTCTCTGAAACTCACATGACCAAGGGCTACAAGCAGATTCTCTACTGAGCTGAAGTAGGAAAGACTGATGTGTTTTAAGAGTGTCTTTCAAAAACACACATTGTAGTTGATCCACAGTAATGAGACAGTGCAACAACTGATGGATGACATTGATTATGGCGCAGAATTGGCTAGATTGGTACAAATTATCCCAGTGACTCCATCACTTTTTTAGTTCTGTGATTAAGGGAAGCCACATCATCAGCTAACCCTCTAAATACGTAGGAATACTCTGTAATGATGAAAGAACACAGAAAAGAGTGGATAGTGCATTTTAAGTAACAGTCCTGCCTTGTGCAAAACTTTGTAAAACTAAACCTTATCTAAGACACTCATACTCAAGCTTTTGAATCCAATGCCAAACAGTCTTCTTAAAAAAACCCCACCCATTCTTGCCTTTAAATCAAATTTTCCCTGATTATTTTCGTAAGGACCTCTTGACCTTGGAACTAAACATAAAAATACCCCTATATCACTATGTGCTAAGAGATTTATCATGTAAAGCCAGAGAGATGCCAGAACTCTTTAAGGATTAAAATTTATATACAGGAAAATACCAAAACCACTTAAAAAATGTGCTGAAACCCAACCTAGCTTTTGAAGCATACAGCAAATACAGCAAGCACAAGTTTCTTACACAAAGCACTTTATTGCATTACATGTACACTGACATTCATTGCCATTTGTTTCCAGCATATTGAAAACAACCCAAATCCCAATACAGAGAGTATCCTTGCCTCAATAAAATACCACCACTGACAACGCTTATATAAGCGCTTATATTTGGAACAAAATAAAAATGCAATGATGCCATCCTATTCTGACCCAACACTGGGTAAAAAACTTCAGAAAGTTGTAAAAATATAATGCTCCTTATGAATTAAAAAAAAATAAATCATCAGACGTGGGCAAGTTTTCAGCCTAGAATGAAGTGTAATGGAGAAAACTCCGCGGTGGGCTTGACTGGGATTGCTCTAGGAGCAGCAGCACAATATAGTACCCTGCTAAGCCTTGCTTCTAGCTCATAGCACCATATTAATGCAGCTGAGCCATCTTCCCAATCCAGGCTGGAAAATCAAATATCATGGTACTGCCTTGCCTCACTAAGCCTAATAGCTCTGTGCCCTGCCAGCTCTCAGACCTCTCCATCACACTCCACCATGTACCCAGACCTGCCCTGCATACACTATACTAACAAAAAACTCCAGGAGACATCTTTAGCTTAACATAAAAATAACACTGTATAAAATTCTTTCAAGAACAAGTCTTCATTTTGATGTTTTAGATTTGGAGCTGAAGAAAGCAGAAATGGATTTCATTCCACTCTTATCAACTTTGGCCAGAGCCTTCTGTGCTGCAGACATCTTGGTGTTTGCCTGTGAATGAAATGATAAACAGAAACAGTTAAATAAACAGCAACTCCATAGGGGGAAACAGATGCTACAAACCCCTAAATACAGAAGTCAAGCAATAAGTTGAATTGCTTTTTTAGTATACGGCCGTAAAGATAATGTTATGCAGGCTTTGAATTGTAGGAGAAAAACATTAAAAAACAAATTTGACATTATTCAAACTGAAGAATAGTTGTCATTAATTACTTAACCTCAAACAAAGACAGAAAACCAACTGCAAGGAGAAGGAGGTGAAACATCTCTCCTTTCTGCAGAATGAGGTATCCCAAATCAAACGTTTACTTTGGGATAATCCCTGAGTGTACATTAAGAGGAATAATGCATGCAATAGAACAGATGCATTCTGTACCCTCCGACTCAATCTCATGATTATGCTGTCAGCAGGCTGAATTACAGACCTGCATTACAGACGATGAATAATTCAAACTGATTTACTATCAAAGACTATGCACAGTGAAATAAAGGGAAAAGAGATTAAGAACTAGAAATGAAGAAGGTAACTAACGTTTCCAAAGCACTTTTGAGGCCACTGGGACAACTTCCCAGACTTCTACACCTAAAACACGTTTTATGAACCACATTTTATTGAGCTGACCTCTTTTCTTTCTTGTATTTTAAAGCGTTATGTTTTCAATCTCTAGCTGCTTTCCCTATTAAGATAACTTTGCATTGACCTTTATGATACTCCTCAGTCTGCAGGACTTCCCAATAACAGTTCTTGGGATTAGCTAGATGGTTATGGATACGATGGAGATAGGCAACAACTGTATGATTGTCTGTGTTACTCTACAAACAAAACCACTGCCAAAGTATTTTAAAAAGAGTAGTATACTGTACAGAGTCCAAGAGCTATCTTTTCTTTCCCAGATTCTCTCATCAATGTGCATTATTACTTCAGAAGTAAATCATATTTAATGGTAAAATGAATTATCTCTCCTCAGTTTATGTCTATCTCTATGCTAAGTTTAAAAGCTATAGCATATATTGTGGGGAGGGGGGAAACATGCATATTTAAACTATTTATCATTTTCACTTAGGGGGCAATCCTCTTACTTCCAAACTACAATGTGCAATGAGTACAAAAAAAATCTGGGGTTTTGGGGGGAGGAAGGAATGCATCTGTCACCAGCTGCTTCTCTTTGCAAAGGGATAACGAGTAGTCAGCATTAGACTGAAGGTCACAAGACCAGCACAGCGGGCCTTTTCGGTTCCCCACGGATTGGAGGAAGATTCATTTTCTTTCAATGTTCACAGAAATAAGCCAGTACAAGCCTCACAGCTTTGGCAGACACAGACAGGATCTATTTCTTTTCACATCTCTGTTGCTCTCCTAGGAATAGTACAGTGGCAGGCACCGCTGGACTCAGATTTGGATTGGCCTGCAAACATGCGTTGGAGCTGGCAATCAGTAAGTTCTGTGTTGACTTAACTTCATTAAGCTGACATAAGTAAGTGCACAAGCAATATTTCTAGGTAAAAATAAAGCCTGTCCTAGCATCCCTTGGAATTTAAGCAAATGCTGCCATCTTAATTTCTTTTTTGAGTTACTGAAATTTACCAGTTGCTATCACTAAGCCATAGGATTTCTCATCTAAAGATCTCAAAGAGCCTCGCAAACATCAGCCAAACATCTTCACACATGTGTCTGAGTCTGTGAGGCTCACTGGAATGTTCACTGGTGTAATACAGCCCAGCAGCAATAGTACAAAACAGCTCAGAATAGGAAATTAAAACTGTCACATTAAACCTGAAAGAATTACAGATATCAGACAATTTTGTATTTGTTTTATATTTGTGATGTGTTTTGAAGGAGAAAGTTAAGCGCTCTGTGCTAGTCATCTACACTTCAGCAAAACATGTATGAATGCAAGGCTTGCTTACCTTCTTGGTTTTCAGATTGTCGCTGTTAAATTTAGTATAGTCTTCTTGTGGTTCCACAGGGACATCTGACAATTTCCTTTTCTGAAATGTTAGAGTGAGGAAGTTGCTCTGTCAACCACTTTTATGATGTACACACATGGAAGTTCAAAGCTTTGGCTTTAAAATGTAACCATAGCACCAAAACAGGACTGGAAATCAACTGAAGAATCTGCAGCAAGAGTGGAAGACTTCTGTCTGCAATTGTCTTCTCTACATGTGAATATAAACCATCTTTACAGCATTCAGAAGAGAGCATTCAGTCAGGGGAAGGATTTTCTTCCTAGCCTTCTGAAGAATGACTGTTAGAAATCAGCCATGATTGTGACTTTGGTGTCAGTCTATTTAGAGAACTTTCTGGAGCAGCTGTTGGAAGTCAGTGCCTGACAGTCAAGGAACTGTGGTGCTCACGATCTCATGGACCTGTGCAGCACCTCCAGTGTTGCAGCTATCTGCCAACACATGTGGATTATCTCCAGTCTGTTGTCTGCTTGTTCACAACCTGAAGAATTAATTAGTTTCTACAGGCTGCCAACAGTGAAACACTGCCATAGCTCCACTGACTGCTTCATCACTTGAATCCAACAGTATATTATGGAAGTTTGACACTGCATGTGCTGTGTGCCTTCTAACTTCAGAAATAATGCACGTGAAGGATTCTAAGCACTCCACACGATCAGGCTGTAAAAATGAATATTTCTTTCCATAAACTGTGAGCATGTGTTTAGTTTAAAGGTGAAAACTTTCTGGTATGTTTCCAAAAGGGAAAAAAAAGTATGTACTATTTTACAACACCGTATTTTTATTATTATTATATATCTGATATTACTACCCTGTCCTTAATATCCTGTGAAATCTAGACCGTGGCCTTCCCAGCTTTTGTGCCAAAGAGAGTGATTTTGCAAGCAACTTGGATGGTACCATACATTTTAAGATCCTGTTTTATTCATTTTGTTTATGGTGCTTCTGATATCTCTCTCTCTCCCTCCCCCTCCCTCTCTGTTTGGCACAGAAGCCAGGTCTGCAGCCTAGATTTCTCAGCTCTTAGAACCAGATCCAACTGAAGCCTTTTCTTTTGATTTCAATGGAATCTGGATCAGCCTCTTTAGGAGGCTGTTTACTGTGCTGTGATTACATTTTCAAATGACAATCTAATGAAGAATTACTTTTCTCCTCTTTTTGGAACCTGATAAACAAGTTTTTAAAACTTATAACAAAAATGTTTGCATTTCAGCAAAACATTTGCTGTTTAGTTGTAGCAAAGCCTCCATATTCTTTGTAAATGTCTCTCATCATCTGCCAATGGCCAGACTCCCTGTGCTGACAAACTGGACAGTGCGATGATTAAAACACAAGATCAACGGCTTACAATTACTACAAAGAACATGCAATTTTGATTTAATCATTAAATCACAAAGACCAGGCTGCACCCAGTTTGTCCTTGCTCAAGAAAGAGAATGTGTCATTGCTTTTCGGCTGATCACTGAAGCTTCTACATCTTTCCTCCCTTCAGAGTTTAATGTAATGTCCAAACATGCAATTATTTTTCCAAAACATGAAATGCATGTTAGAACCTTATTTTGGAATAATCATATATTATGTCTGTTAATACACCCTGCCCTTATGAAGAGAAATGTCAACACAAGTGATTAAAAATGGTCTGAAGGAGATGAAGTTTCCATGTATAAGCCTACCTTGCTCCTCTGAGATTGTGAAATGAAAGAGTGTTTTAATCTCTGAATTTGCAAGGACTTAAACACAGAAACATCATACACACCCTGGTCAGTGCTCTGGAAATTAATCAGATCCTCAGCAAGGTCTCACTGCCCAACAACTGAACAGTTCTAAGCCTCATTTCCTCTGCAACCAAACTGCTGAAATAAAACTGTTTTTAAAAATAGATTCTCAGAACTATCCCAATGGTATAAAAGCTATTCGTACACAATATGGAATGTACATCACATGCAGTTTAATACAGTTGTTTTAACATGCTTATATAGCTAATGACTATCAGTTGGCTCCTGATGTGTGCTTAATATTTCTTACAACACATAAAGATAATTCTTAACTGAATCAAAGGGCCAAGTAACTGTGCAGCCAGAACAACAGTCCAGCCACATGGAAATAACATATCTCTGGACATCCATTGGAGAACAAATGCTATTAATAACAGTAGGGCTCAATTATTCCTCTATGTGCTAGCTGACATGCTGCTAAACAGAACAGTCACTGAACCAGCCAGAAATGAGGGGCTTTTTAGACTTTGTTTCAGTAAGTAGCAGGGATATTGTGGGAAAGGCCAGCGTGGTACGTAATCTCGTTTCAGCAGACACAGGCTGCCCTGTTTAAAATTAAATGGAAAGGATTATCCAAAGTGGGGTTATTGGTTCTAGAGGGACAAACTTTGCAAACCATATGCCTTACTTGTCTGAGGCAAAGCAAAGGGACTTGATGTGTGAGGAAGACATTTGGAAGGTAAAAGAAAAAGACTGAAAAAGTGATTTTGGACCTTTTACTTCAAACAAGGCGAAAATCTTGGAGGAAAAAGCTTCTCAGACTAAACACTATAAATGCAGTTCCTTGCTCATACAGATGCATGCATATTCCACCACCTGCCATCCATCCCCCAAAAAATCCAAGTGACATTAGGTGTAAGCAGAAATCTCTAATGAATGGGGGAAAAAAAGACTGGGGGAAAAGAATTATTAAAAAGAAAGATCAGTTTAGGGGTCAGGTAATCCTGAGACTAAGTGAGAACTGCCAAAAAGTCAAGCTGAGTTAGACCTTGGAAAGGAAATTAAAACAAACAGTACAAGGTTGTTTATCCACAGAGGCAAAAAGGGAATTAAAAAAGAGAAAGTGAAGCTGCTGTACTATAGGGATTGGATAGATATTAAAGTTAACTTATGTGTGGACCCAAAATGGAAGAACTCTTTTGCCTCAGTAAATAATTTTCAATAAAAATGAAGAGGTTAAGCACAGGGACAGAAGAAAGAACAGAAATCACTCTATTGAAGACAGAAGTCTCCAATATGCTGATCTGGTTGGAAGATGGCATCAGGAACTACAAAATGAGAACCAGAACCTGGCACATACTCACTCTATCAGGCTGGGACCATATCAGTGCAGAATAGCCACAGACCCATCTCTAATATAAGAAGGAAGAAAAAGTGATAGTAGGACTCAGGAGAAGAGAGTGTGGAAAAAACTGAAAGAAGGAAGAATAATTAAAGAGTAAATGAAACACAGAATAATACAGAGTGGCTTGGGTTTGAAGGGACCGTAAAGATCATCTATATCCAACCCTTCTGCCATGGGCAGGAATACTTCCCACTAGACCAGGTGGCTCAGGGTCCCACCCAACCTGGCCTTGAACACTGCCAGGGTTGGGAGTTCACATTTCTGGGCAACCTTTTCCACTGCCTCACCACATTCACATCTAATTTAAACATACACTCTCTCTCAGCTTAAGGTCATTGCCCCTTGTCCTGTCACCACCAGCCCTTGTAAAAAGTTTCTCTTCAGCTCTCCTGTAGCCACCTCAAGATACTGGAAGGTGCTCTAAGGTCTCCCTGGAACCTTCTCTTCTCCAAGCTGAACAACCCCAACTCTCTTAGTATGTCTCAGCCTAAAAAAAAACAAGGTAATGCCTACTAACTCGCCTTTATTTTCTCAAATGTAACACATTTTTTGGTGACAGAATGTGAAGGATTGCCAGAGGGCTTGACATGGTGCCACTTAAGCAGCTGCAATTACAGAAAACAAATACTGCATAAGAAGTTTAAGGTAGGTGAGAAACTGGGAAAAAGGGAAACGAAGGCAACTAATGCAGAAAGGGATGCCATTGGATCAGATGGAGATTAATAATTAATTACTAATTAAAGATAAAAACAGAATGCTAACATTTGCTGAATGTACACCACTGAGTAGCATTATGAACACCTAAAGAGCTTTTAACACCGTGTAAAAAAGTCACGGAACTTTCAAGAGTGGAAACATTAAAACCAGATTAAATGTACAGAAGAAGTAAAAGGTCATGTACACAGAAACTAACTGCATGAATTTCTTGTAAATCAGAGAACTGATCAAGTAAAAACTGCAATGGAAAAAAGAAAACCCAGCTGTGTGTCTTAACTGTTCACAGCACAACAGAGAGCTATCTGATCACACATCAATAGAGGCAAATGGGATTCTAGTCTGTCATGGGACAAAGTATTTCTAGTTAAGAAGGGAAGAATGCCATCATATTGTACAAGTAAAGGTTTTATCAGAAATAATTACACATTTTTCTGGTCACCTGCTTTGAAACAATTGAGTTAATCTTGGAATACGTGTAAAGAAATCTTTCCACAATGAGGGAATGGAGAACCCATCTCACACAACCAAATTGGCTTCTCAAAATGAAAACACAAAGCATATATGTTTTCCCGTTACACATTGAAAGAACTAATGTTAGGGAGGGAAAGGAGCCATTTCAATTTCAAAAAACAATGATAAAGTTAGCACAAAAGGGCAAGGGAATAAATTGGCCATGAATAAATTCAAGGTGGAATTTACAGAAAGGTTTCTGAGCATCAGAGGAATGAGGTTATTGAACGCTCTTCCAAGAGAAGTAATGGAAATAAAAAATCCTAATGAGACTTACAGTGAAGAATGGTCGGTGTATGAGAGATTATTCAACATGGTTGTCTGGGAATCCATGACCCAGGAGGTCCCTTTCAGGGTCCTCATAAATTACATATGAAAGAAAACCTATGAGGTCATATTGTCCCATCAACCTCAATAAAACTAAATAAGCAAAATGTATGAAAAAGACTGTTGACCAAAACCATAAAATATGGCTCTCTTTTTCCCTCCCCTTTTTTAAACAGGAAAACCAACCAAAATATTGCTTATTAAAAATATGAGTTACCTGGTAAATTTCTTGAGCTTGTTTCAGACTAGCTTTTCACAAGGCCACCTTACTTAATGTATTGTACCCAGTTTCAATAATAACTCAGAAAAATTAACTTACAACACATCTATCAATATCTTAATGTTCTCCTACCTTCACTGGTGGCTCTGGTTCTGGGCTTCTAAGTTCTGGGAGCCTGCAGAACAAAAGATTTTAAATTACAAATAAAGAGAGATAAATTGCACAACCTAAAGTTTGAAAATCATTCTTCATAAATGCTGCTTTGGTTATCAGCTGCTCACACATAGCAAGCACTTGCAAAAGAAAGCAGCTCACAGACTGTATTTCTGACTTATGAAACTGTTCAGCTATGGGGCTTCAGGCTGCAAACTGCACTTTTCCAAAGGCCACCATAACAGAAGCCTTTGAACAGAACTGAACTGATGAATAGGTGCAGAGTCCCAGTGATGATCCAAGCCAAGTCTGCTGCTGGCAAGGAAAACCAAGAGGAGGATGCTGGCTCACCTTCCAGATTTAAATACAAACTAACACAGGTGAGAAAAATAAGTCAAACCCAAGCAGCACTGAGTGAGTAGGGAAAAGGAAAGAGGACTGGGGATGAAGACTTAATTCCTGGCTCTGCTGTTTGTGCTTGACAATTCTGGACAAACTGTTCTTTTGGATTTTCCTCCCACTTGCCTTCAAACAGGATACATTACTCAGGGTTTCATCACGCAACACTGGTAACAGACCTATCCGACTTTAATATTACACCTCCCCCAGCTCACAGTCCTTAACACCATAGGAAAGCCAGAAAATAACCCATAATCTACATTTGAAAAAAATCACATTTAAAGTGTGGCAAATATAATCTCATTGTGTCATTCACTGCAACCTCGATGAACAAATCTCAGTATTCAACAGAAATGACCAAAGGGACATCAATCCCTGCCATGTAAAGCTATAAGCTAGCTGGAACAATACTTACCCCAAGTATTTTAACAACTCCTTACTCAGGTCTTCAGGAATATACTCTGATATTAACCCATGGGCATACCGTACATAGTCTTCAGGAAGTTCAGGGAGTGGGAAGGAGGAGAAAAAGAACATTCGTGTTAGGCAGTCACGTTGCTTTAGCCAGGTTTCATGTGCTACCATGAGGCACAAGGTTGAATCTCTAGTAACAGACTCCTAATGGATACACTGCGATGCTTCTCTGCCTCGAGTAGTTTATGTTATATGACACTTGTAGGTTTATTTAAAAAGTAAAGACTTACTACACTCACTTTGTCAGCACATGTTATTAATATCTGCTGCATGCACTTTACAAAAGCTGTTCACTTTCTGAGAGTACTAGATATCGTGTATTTTTCCGAAGAAATTAAATTTTAAAAACCTGCAAAAGTAAAAAGCTGACTCAACAGAACATGCAATCATTAATTTTAAAGCATCTGGATCTTACAATTATTTGGCAAGGGCTTCAGTACTAAAGAACATTTTCTGGCTTCAACTGAAAACAATTAGATGAGACAATGAGTCCATTTCAAAGTCTTGTACTTAATTTTCAGTACTTTATAGAAAATGCCAAGGCCTATCTAAACATCACTGGCAAGACAGGATAATTATCTGTGGAAATATGAACTACTAGAAGCTGTTTTCAGTACAGGGCACTCCTGCTATAAATGTTCTTCTGAGAGACTGGGGAAAAAAAAGTGACCCTTTTATAACACAAAGTCCTAAACCAGATCTTTTCCGGTCACGTTCTACACAAGCACTGACTGATCGTGGGCTGGATCAGTCCTTTTTAAACTTGCTGTTGTTGAGGCTGCTAAGGAGTAACTGCACCCATGCACAGGAAGCATTTGCCAGACAGATATTAAGTTAAAATCTCCCCTCTGAATTCCAGCTCCAACAGGCCAGTTTATCTGCTCATATGTACTTAGAGAGTTCAGAAGTACATGGCATACCAACCTCAAGGAGGCAAAGAGGTATTACTTTAGTGCCAGAGATAAATTTATCTTTTTTTTTCCCTGTTTTCTTTTTTTTTTAACCTGAACAGCTCAATGCAAACTGGCATTGAAGGAGAAAGCATTAACAAACTGACAGTAGCATATGCACTTCAACTGTACTGACAACAAATTCTTACTGTCACCTATCTGCACTTCTCCTTCCTTCACTGCATAGATTCATCAAAGATTTTTCACTCTCTAAGCCTACTTTAGGGTCAGGAGAGAACAAGAAATAATTCCAACCCAAGACAATGTCACTTAATATGTTCAATTTCTTCCTTAAGAAAAGTGTTCCAATCTTTGCATTATGACACTGAATGGTGAGTCCAAACCAATTGTTATTATTTCATACTACATACTACATCCATTCCCTTTGCATTTGTGACTTGAAGCAATCTTCACTAACTTCCTTTATCAATTTAAAAATACCACTATTTGCCTCCTATAGGGTCTGTGTTCTTAAGCCAGCCTTTCATCAAACATCAGGAATACTTACACACCTCCCTTCTTTGTCTTCTGAACAAGAATATTCAAGTCCCATATGATAAACCTCTCCTACTTCCCTATTTGCTCTCATTATATCCTCCCCTATTTTTGCCCTACAACATCTGTAGCTGTTGTACATATACCCCACCTATTTTTAAGGAGCTGAAATTTCATAATAGCCCTATGAAAACAATTCTCTACAGAAATAAATTGCACTATCACAGCAGTGAAAATCAGACAAGAAAATAAGTCTTACTAGAAATAAGTGTTGAATAAAGTCCATTTGACTTCCTGTCATTCACCTTGCCACATACAGTGGGACTACCTCAAAAACTCACCTACTTTAAACCCCAGCATTCCCAATTTCAATGCTGCTCTCTCAAATATGAAAACCCAAGGTTTTTAAAAAGACTATTATAATCATGTCACTACAAATAAAGAGCAAGGTGGGAAAAAAAGTCACTGCAGATGAAATATTTAATTATAAATTTCAGAGAAAAAGTATTTAAGCATAGTCAAGATGGTTGTTGCCAGGACACTTTCCCCTTTCTTTAAAAAAGTAGGGGTTGGGAAAAAGATTAAAAGCTACCATCACAACTTTTGCAACTTAGTCTCTTTTTAAAAACCATATATTACAATCTCAGTTCTATAAAATTGTCTATTTGCCTCATAAATCTCATTTATGTTGTTTCTTTTGATATCATGACTTGGTAGCTCATTTTCCACTTTGCAAGCAAGCTGCTTTGTTTCTCCTTAATTTTTAATAGCATGAAGACTTCTGAATGTCTTTGCAATAAGAAACAATTTGCTTTGGTTCATCTTGCTCTAAACTGTTCTTAATTTCCATTAACATTCAAAGATTTTATTCCGAGTCCATTTTCAGGTTTCTCTACAGAATGTCGTGTCAGTAACACTCATTGCCCTCCCCAGAAAAATGGTGAATAGAAGCAAATGGGATCCCACCAGACTTTTTGGTAACAGGATTCTTACAATTTAATACACCTCTTATCAAAATGTTGTCCTTCATAATTACACATTTGTGTATTTGTAGTGGGTTGAGGTAAAATGTGGGTAAAATGGTAAAATGCCAGTGCACCCAGAAATCATCCAATTCATACATTGTCCGTTTGGACCAGGAGCCTTTTCCCTGTGCCCATGACTTCCTAAGATCCCTTTGCCATTTTGAAGAATTCTATGAATGCTAATATCCCATGCATCCTAATAAAAATAAAAAAAAATTAAAAAAATTAATAAAAATAAAAATAAAAATAAAAATAAAAATAAGCATGTTCTAATGCAGACACATTTACGGGGTGGGAACTCATATATATTATACATATGTATCCGATTCTTTAACACAGTCTCAGTTCAGCAAAGCACTTCAGCAAATACTTCACTGAGCAAGATGTTTCAACCTTGAACTGCGGAGAAGCTAAGAGAACCCCAGCTGAGACCATTGTAATTGTTAATTACAATGTCATCTGATGAAGATAGCAAAGAACTTGAAAAAGCCAAGGCACAGAGTCACAACTTATATGGAATTTTCTGTGCAAATTTACTGCAAAGGCCAAATTCAATATATTTTAGTTTCTAATCATGTGTTTTATCTCTAGTTATGTGACTTCACAAAATTGGAATTCATTACCATGTTTAGTTTTCTTACCTTCCTGAGCATCTGTGATCTGTTTACTGTTGATACATGTACTTGCAAGCACCCTTTCACCTACTGATATATTGTTGCTTTTAAGCGCTTTCACTGTTTGATTAACCTACAGAAAACCAAAGAATGAAATGCCTGTATCAATATTGTTATGCACATGTTAATACAGTGACAAAGCTCTTGTAATTTTGTTTCAAGCACATAAAACACTCAAGTTATGGACTGTGGTGAAATTTAATATACATTTGTAATGACTAGCAGATGAGCTCAAAAAACCCAAAGAAACTAGCATGCCTTTGAACATGTTGCCTTGGCAACACAGCACCACTTCTGCAGCACCCAAAGATGAGCTGAGCTACCCAGACTCAACAGCCATGATTATACAGGTGAGAAATACACCTGCTCAGAGAATGCTCCTGAGCTCAGCAGGATGACAAAGGCAGTCCTGGTGGAAATCAAAGATTAAAGACTTATGTGCTGGATCCAACAGAGAGAGAACTGCCAGATGAAGGTAATTTCAACAACACAAACAGGTACCTGTTCACATGTAAATATTCAGGTAATCATTGCAAAATAGGTATTCCTTCCCATGCCTCATCACTGCAGAAAATGGTCCAGATTTTGTGCTTGTATTGATTAATTTAAATGACAAGGCCTCCTCATCATGTGATACACATCCACTTTTTCTATAGAGCAGCATCATGTTAAGGGTACATGCGCATGAGTAAAATGAAATTCACCTTCTTTATACCAAAACAAAGACCCCATCAAGCTTAGCTTTAACACTAGTTTATTTCTGGCAGACTCTACAGTCCTCTAGAAGAGAATGATTGGATCAGGACAATAGTGACCAAACCAGGACCGTTCTGAGTGAACTCTGCCAAAACTTCAGGAAACATATTTGTAGCACAAAACCAAGGCAGTTCTGTCCATCTTCAAAGCACAGCAGAATTTAGAAACGGTAACAATCAAAACTCTCCTCTAGCCCATCTAGGAAAGGGACAAAGCGAAAGCAAGCCCCTCACGTTATGCAAAGCCTAAAGCAATAAGCTGACAGCTTCTTCTTCCTACCCACACCCCATATAAGCCTCTTTCATGGCCAGTCCCGTCAAAAAGAGAAATGCAACAAGCTTGTTAATATTTCTAACACCTGATCACATTCCCAAGTGGAGCAACTTTACTGTGATGTCTGTCCTTCTTGGGCAGGACACATACCTTGAACTGAGGCACAGCACGTGGCTCCAATGCAAATACGGACAAGCTAAAAAGCATTTCCATTTTGAACATGTAGCAATTTTTAAAGCAAAAGGGAAATACAATACCTTTTTCTTTAACCACTTCAGTGTCTTCTCTTGGCTGTATTTGTGGAATTTCTGACTGCCAATCTCTGAGGAAAAACAAGCAAGGGGTAAAAAGTCATGTCTGGTTTGGATTGCATTTTCAATACCTTTAAAATCTTTTAACTTGTAGATAGAATATGAAAGTTAATTTGCATCTTGCACATGTTTGATATTGGGGTAATAAGTTTAAAAAATATTGGAACTAAAAATAAAAGACTAAGCTGATATGAACAGGTCTGGACAATCTGACAGCTCTTTAATTAGGACCTAATCCAGCAAAGCACAGATTTTATTTATTTATGTGTAATCTTGGGTTCTCTTATTCACTAAGACTCTTCTCAAGCCCTTGTAGTTTCATTTCACCTTCACTGTTGTGTGTCACCAGACTGATGATTTTAACTACGTATCTCATAACACAAAATGTTGGTTCCAGAATTTTTTTTTTTAATAACAGATTATCTTACATCTTTCTGTACTCAATTCCAGCAACTACTAAGGGATCAGGACAGAAAGTTGGTTACTGAAGCTAAACTATCCACCTCTTCAATAAACCCTTTCCCTATCAGTTCTTTCTCATGTCAGAGTAACTAAAGCAGGATTTTTACTTCTATCCCTCTTTTACATAATTCAATATAATGTTAAAAGAAAATACAGAATCCAAAATAGTGAAACTCACTCCTTGTGGGAGGAAGTACATGATTCACTCATGATTTATGGAGCAACACAAATTAACTTGATGATATGAGAATTCTGGAGAGTGCTTCCCCTGCAATAACGAGGGCATCATGAGCACTTGCTATTCACATGCGATCTGGAGATATACGAGTTCAAAACATCCAGGCAAAAGAGAAAATTACAAAGGCTCAGGGAAATTTCAGTATAAAAATTCAGTATTAACTCACAGAAAGCTAGATTTGGGAAATGGAATCAGATGCCTAATAAGATTTCACAGGAGATTTTGGAGCCTGCTGCTTCAGTCCTTTTCTTTAACAGGTATTTCAATAAGTTTTGATCTCCTGTATACCATTCCCATAAATACCTACATCTGTTTCATGTCATTTACTGATACAGTGTCATATTCCAACACTCATTTCATGGATTTTCCTTCTCCCCTGGCAAACAACAACATATTATTTATGATTCCTTCAGCACTTCCTTCTTTGGGGTTTATCTTGGCTCTTCCAAATTGCACACAAACAGTGAACTATTATGTGCTCTTTCTGTATGCATGGCAGGGGGTATGGAGAGGTCAAGGAAAGCTGTTAGCAAGATAAAAGCTTAAAATCTGTCTCAATAGTTGTATAATAGCAAAATACAAAAATTCTTCAGAGCAAAAATGAAAAAATACACTAATGTACACTTGGCTGAATGATGAGGTGCAGGTAAAACAATTAGCTGTGACATTGTTGGCTACAGGCTTTAGGTCTTAGAGGCTTCTAAATGGCTCTGAAAGAAAAGAAGCAGAAAATGGAGAAACTCTCTGGATACTTGAACCTGCTTCTTAAAGGGCTAACATGGTTTGAGTTCAAGCACAGTTAGTACAATTCATGGATTCCTCTCTTATCTAAGAAAGTTCGAGGAAGGGACATCCTCTGGGCACCATCCCCCAACCCATGCTGAAAAGTAATTCTCGTCTGGATTCCCAGGCAGACTCCCCCACAACAGCATGATTCAGAGTGACTCAGGGAAAGGAAATGTAGAACTGTGAAGCCATTTTCATTAAAACATGTGAAAAATAATTACACTGAACCCTTCAGAGATCACTTTGTTTGAAAATATTTTGTGTGCTTGACAGTTTTGACTATTAAACCCTAGAAACTGACAATATTCAAGACCTCTGAAGAATTAAAGTGAGTTATGAAAGTCACAAACTGCTGACAAAAGGATTCAATATTGGAACGTGGATTTAACATGTGATGCACATTTGATATTGGTGAGAGTTAGTGACTACATTTGATAATATGAGTATATATTGGAAAGCCTTTTGTTCCCTAATGTGTCTGGTGCCTATAAAACTGGTCTGAGACATCTGGAAAGATTGGGTTTGAGAAATACAGATGGAATATAAGTGGTTCTACAATTAAATAATATGTTCAGTGATCGGGTAATCGCTATGTAGACTTGGAAGTTTCCCTGATGTATTGTTGAGCAAACTGCCTAAAGCACATTTTAAAATCCATTTTCTCAGTGTTTTCCATAACTCTGAAACTTATAGGGCCCCTTTTTTCCTACCTCCTGGGAATACAAGCTTGGCAATATTATTTAGTTCTTCTAATCAGGTAAGTTTTTTTGGCTCTTCATGTTAATCACATCAGACAAGATCACAGTACAGCTTTTGCCTTGCAAAATGAAACAAAGAGTAACAGTCTAGAACGGGAATTCATAACCCTTTCTTAAACCTTTTTTATTGTACATTCAATCCAATGTCAGAATTTATTAGCAAACAACCTGCCTCACCCAGACTTAGTGAGCTGTAACACACCCTTTCCACAACTACTAAAGCAGGTAATTCAGAATTTAATTCAACTAAATGAATTTTCAGTGCCCTTCAAGAAAGAGGCCAGAGAAGGTGGATTTTCTGCTAATTCAGTATGTGTAAACTGTGAGTGCTCTGGGGTAAGAATTTCTTAGACAGATGTTAAAAGTCTTAAGACTAAATGAAGAGTGAAATAATTATGTTGTTAAGTTCTGTCAAGCAGAACAGAGGTGCTGAAGCCTTAATGCAACTGGTATTTCTTGCCCCAATGCTCTACTCCTAAAATGAGAAAGGCTACAAAGTGGACAACAGGTCTTAAGAGCCAGAAAAGAGCAAGTACCTGAAGTCATAATGCTGGTATTTTTTACAAGCAATAAAAGACAGGAGAATATGAAACACATAGAAGTGGATTAAAGAGAAAGGTGATGTGTGCATGACAGGCAAGCAAGTGCCAATGGGTTTGTTGCATAACAGTACTCTTGGTGTTCTATAAAAAGAAAGAAATTCTAAGAACAAGCCCCACTGTAACCCAATCCAAACTTGAACAAGAAAAGAAGTAGCACGTACATGCAGGTACATGCCTGGGAAAACCCAAGAACATCACATAAAGCTGATGTGTGCATACAGCTTTTATGACAAAAGCATTGTTGACCTCGCATTTCAAAACAAAACCCAGGAAGTGAACAAATCTTTAACAGCTAATAGAATTTGTTGGCAAAATGACACAAACTTATAACGCGTTACTTAAAATGGAGAAAAAAAACAAGCAGTGAAGCATCTTCACTACTGTCTAACAGAATACAGTTTATGGGAGGATGCTCCCAGATGGGTAACAACTGCAAATGCAGCATCAGAATGGATATAGAAGTTAGACCAAGACACAAGATCTTGTATATAAAAAGTCTTGTTTTGGGAACATAAATACTGTACTGTTGTTTGGAGGAAGTGTCCCTTCAAAAAAATAATCCAGACCTTGTCCTAAGTTCCTATGCAGACTCAAGTATGACAGCCAAAAGGATGTGACTCCATTCTTCACCTTCTCAGACGGGTGACCAGTCTGACCTCCATTACAATAATGTAACAGTGGATGAGGGAAAGGCTGTGGATGCTGTCTATCTAGACTTCTGGAAAGCATTTGACACTGTCTCTCCCAGCACTGTCCTACAGAAGCTGGCAGCTCATGGCTTGGACAGGTACACTCTACACTGGGTAAAAACCAGTCTGGATGGCCAGGCCCAGAGAACTGTGTCACATCCAGCTGGCAGCCAGCCACTAGTAACCCCAGGGCCAAATTTTTATCTAATATCTTTAACAATGATCTGTATGGGGGGATTGAGTGCACCCTCAGTCAGTTCAGAGATGGCAGCAAGTTGGGCAGGAGTGTTGATCTGCTGCAGGGTAGGAAGGCTCTGCAGAGGGATCTGGAAAGGTTGGATTGATGAGCTGAGACCCAACGACATGAGGCTCAACATAGACAAATGTCAGGTCCTACACTTGGGTCAACAAACAACAAACCTCTGCAGCACTACAGGCTGGGGGCACTCTCAATGAGGCTCAGGGGGGACCTTATTGCTCTCTACACCTAACAGAAACAGAAAGGAGTTGCATTAAAGTGGGGGTCAGTCTCTTCTGCCATGTCTCAAGTGAAAGGACAAAAGGAAATGGCTGCAAGTTGCACCAAGAGATCTTCACATTAGATATTAGAAAAATTTGTTCACTGAAAGGGTGGTCAAACCTCGGAATAAAGTGACCACGTCAGTGGTGAAATCACAGTCTCTGGAAGTGTTCAAGAGGAGTCTGAATGTGGCACTTGGAAATATGGTTTAGGAGTGATTATGGCAGCACTAGGCTGACACTTGGACTAGACCACCTTGAAGGTTTCATCCAACCTTGATGATTGTGTCATTCTGTACACAGAAGTTTAACAGCTCTTCTCTCACCCTGGCTACTTATCCCATGTTAAACAAGTTGTAGGGCACAGCAATGGCCTGAATGCTTAAAAATACTTTTTAATGGAAATACTTGTCACTTCCTGAGAAGGCAAAAGCGGTTTTGCATTTCAGATGCACCTGTCCTAAAGAACCTTCTCAAAAGTCAGAACTCACCCAAATAAAAGGATTGTTTGGTCCAAATGACACAAAATGTAATGACATATTTCTGTAGGTTTTTTTGGAAATGCAGGAGGAATAGTAATATTACTCCCCAATTATGTTTATGGAAGCACATAATTCCAACAACCCCAGTCCCAAACAGAATGTGACAACAGCCTTCCTGTCTCAATTTTCTGCTCCCTTGTGAAAGTGAGCATTTTCAACAGAAACATGTCCTGCCCTGAAGTTCAAATGCAATTTCCCTACCCTACTGCCCATGCACCATATCAAGCCCAAAATACTTAAACTTGTTCACCTAAATTAACTTACAGCTTCTGCCCCCCACAAACACCTTAATGTTCTATACAGCTGGAAGGAGGTCTAGTCTTTTACTTAGCAGACTTTACTTTTTCAACACCTTTCCTTAGTCACTTCCCAATTATCTGTAGATTATCAAAATATTTCTTAAATATCATATATATATGATAACGGTTAGCTTGCTTTGTGAAACCAAATTCTTAATGTTCGTAGTTTTCAATCTATCTTTTAACTTTAACCTCAGCTCGCTGGAGAAGCTCTAGTGCATAAGAATCAGACAGCTTACTAGTTCTGCTCTTGGTGCAAAAGATTCCAGTATGTTCTCCTGTAGATCCCCATGTGCATGTAGGGGAATCTCCATTCCCTATCAGGGAGCTAGCAAGCCTAAGTATAATGCTATTTAAAGGACTGAAAATAAAAACCAAAGTCTTGCATGTTTTACGATCTGCAAACCTGCAAAAATAATGTCACGCTCCTGTCCCTTCCCTAGAAAGCATATATTGTCCTCAAATAAAATGAAAGCCCCCACACCAAAGGGAATTCTGAGCAAAGGCTGAGGAAATTATGCACAGAATTGATAGCTCGCTAACTTTTTCCATTTGAGTTTTCTCTCTCATACACTTATGCATCCCAATCAATTTTTGCATTTTAAAACAATTAAGTCTTTAAGCTTAAACCCAAAACACTAAATTATGCAAAGCCATAAAATTTGTGTTCTCCTTTCTCAGCAACACATTCATTCTTCTCCAGCTTTTTTCTATTTACTTTTCAATGGTTTGTGACAAAGGATGAAAAAAAGTGAAATGGACCACTTCCATGCCACGCCATCCTACACTAAGTAAAGAATTTATCATTTGCATGACACCTAGCAATAAGACTGCATGAGATTTTCCAAGTTGCAGCAGACAATCTGAGAGCCACATATTTCTATTCACAAGACTGCAATGACAAGCTCTAAGCCTAAGCTTCTGTTTTCGAAGTACAGCTGTGTCCAGCACTTCGGTTGTTTGGTAAAGCAAAAAACAATATTTAAATCTATTTTTTAATGAGGTGACACTAACAAATTGAGTCTTTTTTTGTCCTCCCCCCCCCACCCCTTTTTTTCACCTTTTTCTTCTGTTACGTGCTGTATGTACTGTTTAACATCTGCACACTTCAGCAGCAATGGGCAGCTAGGGTATTCTGAGTCTAGCACAACTTGATCAAGTGGCTGGAACTTTCCTTGCTGCTGAAAATACATCAAAGGGGTTATAAAAGCATTACTAAAATGTTAAGACACATATATACACACTACACATATGTATATAAATATATATGCATGCAATGGCCATAGCTTTAAAATAAAGGATTTAAAGAAGATCGTATTTTGAATGGTACCACATGACACATTCAGAAACTGATTACAAAGCAAGCTATAAATATTTATTTCAGACCAGTAAATACCTGCAAAATGCTGAACTCTTCAAACACTGCACTTAAAAGGCCAAATTTAAAACAACACAGGGAGAAACTAATGTGAAGTACAGCAGGATTTTTTGGAAGATGACATAAGACACAGTAGTCAGAGTGTGCCAATAGTGTTTTAGACCAAAACCTGTTGGATTAAACCCAGTGTCATAACTTCCATTCACATTTTGCTTTTCCTTCCACAAAGATAAATCTCAAAGGAGCAGGGCAGCTTCTGGAACACAGTATTAACCTTTCACCTCTGCAAAGTCAATTCCAGTTTGGCCAGAGTAGGGATATAAAGTGATTTTGGCACAACATAAATAGCCCCACACATGACAGAACCATCAAACAAATTTTGCCATTGCCAAACAATGCATAATCATTCAGCATGGTTTGGCACAACTGGCAACCTTCCCTTTGGAAAGATCCTTTAGTGCATCAGTACAAAGACTCTGTGAATTTCTCATGCTTACAGAGTGCGTGGTCTCTGCAGCCAAGGCTGAAGTCATTATACTGGTCAGCATGAAAAAACCCACTTGGGGTACACTGCTTTCATTATTAATTAATTATCTTGCTAGACACACAGAGGCTTAATAAAAGTAACCATCTATTGTTAAAACAATAAAATCAAACAAGAAAAAATAAAAACAAATAAAAAATCCCAAACAAATGCACAAAAAGCAGAACCAAGAAAGTACTTAGAGGGTTTTTTCTCCTTAAAAGGGAAAAGGCACAATAACCATGGCAAAAAGAATTTAGGAGACACAAAAATAAAACTGCAATAAGCTCTTTCTTACAGATAACTGACCTGCTTGTGTCCCAAAGCAAGACAGCTGCATTTACATCATGCATGGGCACAGAGCCTAAGCCAAGAAAGGTGCTGCATAGGAGATGGCTCTGCTCAGAGACACCAAGCAATCCTGCACTACACTATCAAAATCAAAGGACAGTGCAAAGGATGATTCTGTGATATCCAGTGATATCCATCAGTTCAAGCTGGAAGTGACTGTGCTGCATTCAGGCTAGCCTTGCCACAATACTGTAGAATACACTAACTTAGGCAAGGTGCTGCATGAAAGCTTTTACCCTTTTTTAGGACTCACAACAGCTCTAGGCATTTATCTGGCATCATGCCTGGCCTAGAAAACCAGAAAACCTAGAAAACAAAGTACTGAAAAAGTGAAGGGCAACACAAGACTCTTCCCATGCACAGAAACTGCAGCAGTAGCTGTCCTTTACTCAGGCTACCTCAACACCACCCCACACATAGAGAGGAGATTTACTACTTCCCTAATTTAAGTTTGGTATAAAGCTTTCAAAGGAATGATGAATTCAGAGTGCAGTGCCCAGGGAACAAGCTGAACTACTCGTGGAATGACCTCTTCTGATGGACCATCCTCACCACCCAAATACAGAATACATCTGCACACCCTATACCTTAAATAATTAAAACATCATTACAGAACAGTAAGTTACTATTACAAAGGTATAGGAAGACTTTATACCTTCACCATAAATAATTTGTTCTTCTGCATTCTCCACTTGCAATCTAAAGCAAGCAACCCTGTAGAAATTCTTTTAGAGCAAAAACTCTTAGGATGCATAAAGTGCATTGTCCCCACTAAACCAAACAAACAAGCAAAAAAACAATAAAAAAATCAACATTTTGGTTTTATCTTATGCCCCTTTTTTCAGAGGTTGCTTATGAAAAAAAATCAGAAAATTTGCCTACGACTTTTGATATATTTCAGAAATTTAAGTGAGGTTTTGCTACACTCACAATAAATCAATGAAGGCATTTTTTAATTACCCAACTTTTGGATACTCAATCAGCCCACTGCTGTTCGATGATACAGCATCTCTACAAATGTTATTGTTTCCTTTCAAATTTAAACTGCCATAGAAATGTTCCTCCTTCCTCCTCCATAGCATCCAAATTTTTCTTTCTTTTCCCCTTCTTTCCCAAAATAACAATTTTACTGATGCCTCAGAAAGGGCACTAGTTTGTTTTGATCTGATGACATGTCAGCATTTTAAATTCAATAGTTCTGGGACAGGCTCTCACAAAAAGACAAAAGAGATTCTCTTCTCTTAAAAAAGAAGGTGATTAGTGCATGTTGAGATTGAAAGCTGACTCTTGTAACGTAATTTTACCAACCAAAAAACCTGATGAAAAAAAAAATACTTCTAGGTATTAAGATAATACTGCTTTAAAAGCAAATTAAATTTCCTTTATTATGGAAGTCACTCTTTGTAAAATTAACATAACTTCTGCAGAACTGAAGTCAGAAATAATGTTTTCTCCTGAGAATTCCAGATAAAAAAATAAAGCAGGCTTACCTCTTTGTCTGCCTTTATGAGGTAGTAAAGTATCAGAAATAAGGGGTCCATTGGTGTAACAAACAGCAGGCGCCCATCTAGGTGACAGACATGCAAAAGTAAGCTTCCACAATATATTGACTTTTTGGGGCTTTAGGATGTTTTTTAGGAGTGTGAACAACATTTTTTTTAAGAAGTATCCCAATATTTTAATAAAACAAAACAGAAAAATAGTATTTGTAATTTCATATTAAAAATACAGAGATAACTCAATTCTCTACCCTACCAAACCCAAGCACAAACCCCACTTCAGGACTTCTGCTCCATGTACTCTGAGTTTTGCCTTTTTTCTGGACTGTATTAAAACCAGCAAAATTGAAGCTGCCCTCTATTGGCAGATTTGGGGGCAACAGAAATTGGATTGGTATACCAGAGACATTCAGCAACACTCCACCTCTAACAGCAGGCAAGGCAACACTGCACTGGCAGAAGGGACAGGCAGGACAAGAAAGAATGTCAAGGGCTAGTTAAGTGAGAGCTGCCTTCATCTGTAAAGGGAGAATCTGGTGCAGTCTCCTAATGGAACAAAATAAACTTAGATCAGAATACATGGCTCAGTGTGCTGTATTCAATGTTACACACAAAGGGAGGACTTGGTCTCCCATTGAAACAGACACCTCTGCCCATCTGGAGTTCATTGCAGGACAATGGCTTAGTCAGGCCTTTTGTACAACTGCAGATAATTGGAAACAATGTAACATCAAGGAAATTCACTAATGAGACCAAATAATTGATGACAATTTGACAGTAATTAGCAAACCAAAAGCAAATAAATGTATTTTTTTTTCTTGTTTTAAAGCACATGATTAAGATAATTAAAGAAAAGGAAATCCTATTATGATGACCCTAAAACTAACAAAAGATCATGTGGGAAGAATGTGTTTTGGGCAAAGCTGATATCCAACCTACCATGTGTATTACCAGCATGATGCTCAGTGTGAGGCAAAGCACACATCAGGACTACTTACAAACACGACAGCTTTGATATTGAAATTGGAAGGAAAAAGACCCACTAGCCACTTCCTAACAGCTTCCATTTAAATGCTTTCCACCCAACCTCCAGGAAGAGTTACTTTTGCTTGTTCTAAAGATTCATACTCACTAGAGGTGTATAAAGACCTCTGCCCTCCTCTGCAGATAACCAGATAATTTGTTTTAACTGCAAACACACAGATTTTGTTGTGTTGTTCTTCTCCTGACCCTTTCAGAGATACAGCAGCCCTAACATTCAGGAACAATTTTTCCACTGTATTTTTAAAGAAAACTGAGGGCATGATTTCTTAAAGCAACTGTTTCCCAAGGGCCAAAATAAAGGTTAGAAAGGGAGAGAGAGAATACAATGTGGACATAATTGGGAGCAGGGAGCAGACCCAGTCTGTTGGCTCATCCCCAAGACAGAGCAAGGAAAAGCTCAGAGACATACTGCTTGCACTGCTTTATGTGCCTGCAGAGGATGTTTAAAAGTTAGCACACACTTTGGGATATTACTGTTAAAGAAGGCATATGTCTGGAAGGGTTGCTTTTATTTATTACTATAAATGGACTTTTCTCTAATGAAAAGGAATAAAACAAATATACCTTAATCTTCTGAATTAATACTTATGGACATGCTGGTCTGTGGACATGCTGGCAGAGCAACACTGCTACAATAACATCCTTACTGAAAATGGATTGTGAAAGCCATCACAAGCAAGTTACACAAGCTTCCTCCTCATTTTCAGAAAGGTGAGCAGGATCAGAGAACGTCCAGGATAGTACAAACCAGCTCCCTTCAGAGACAACTGAAATAGCAGCTTCAGACCTCTCCTGAGAGCCCAGCACTTAGGCTGGGGACTTACAGAGGCAATTTAAAGAACACAAGACCATACATTCCAGTGCTTGGAGTTCTAACACACCACTTTGCTTGGCTAGCTAAGGCCTTCCAGCCCTTTCTTTTCTTTCCCATAGGATAATACATATTAGCTTACTCAGAGGACTTGCTGGTGTGATTGACAAGGAAAGCTAACTATTTCATGGCACTTCAGTTTAAACACAATTGAATTACTTACCCCTCCTTTCCCCTTCAAGAGATGACAAATGAACATCAGCCTAATTGAGGCTGCCAAAGGCAACCTTTTAAAGAGAAATGACAAAGCCCCCAGCCCTGGTTAAATCCATATGGCAAATGAGTCTATCAGAAGGTGGGGATATGATGCAGCATGTCTCAAACAATAAGGAAAAACACCTGTAAATTTACTAGAAGAAAGAAGGAAGGTCTGTGTATAAACATTAGTTAAAGATGGGAGAAAGGCACATTATCCAACTCACCCTGTTGAACAGTCTGACCTATAAACCAGGAACGGCATTCCTCGTGAAAAGCTTTTACTTCAAACAGCTGCTGTGCACCACTATTGAATAAGTAAAGGGTTGCTTCCCCTGTTGAAAAGAAATCTGGTTTGTGTTTGTAAGCTTTCAGAAAAATCAAAAGAATACCCAATATGTTTGAAGAATGTGCCTTATATACATACAGACACACAAACATACACACAGTCTACATAAACTCACTACAAAGAGATCTCAGACAAAAAACACTATTATATACAGATGTTCATTTACCAGCTCTATAAACGAAACTGAATTTGAATCAATAAATAAGATGTGTGAATAGTTCATCTTACAACACAAAGCCTTTGATCCAAACCCAAATCAAAATCACTCAAGAAATCAGCTTTTATTCTGCAGCGAAGAGGGAAGGTGGAAAGCAGAATTCCCTCTCCTTCCATCATGTTTGTCTTGAGGATATCAGACTCTGGGATAGGGGAACAAAAGTCTCAAACCTATCATGGACAATCTGGAATACCCTTTTTTTTTGTGCACCAAAATGGATTGTCATGACTTTGTATACGTAGACATATAAAGTAAATGAGGAAGCTAGAAGAAGTTGGTTTGAAGCACCCATCAGAACCTTAATAGTCGGGAAAAGAAAGGGGGAAGCTTTATTTTAGGTCATCCCATAACACAGCTCTACCATTTGATGTTAGTTTTGGGTTACAAAAAAAGGGTGACAAACACATTTGCAAACAGGACTGGCATTTTTCATATCTGAAATGGGAAGTTACCACAACTGCAGAAGGGGCCACTGAAATGCGGTCAGCCGAGTCTGTTGGCTGGATTGCTTCTATCTTGGTTATCAATCCATCTTCAGGAAACAAGAGTAACTACAGCAGGGCTGTCCTGCTCAGAGCACATAAATTGCAAAGCTGCAGTGACTTGCAGATGACGGGCTGGCTCAGAGAAGCCTCGGTGTAAGCCCTGAAAGCTGACATCAGCATTGCTCTTCTCAGTCTGCAGACACCCCCAGGTGCGGAGGGAGGTCAGCAAAAATGGGCAGACACATGAATTCCCAAAAATGACTGGTAATGCATTTTTTCCCCTTTATTCAAAAGGCTGACCAGATGTTTAACCTCACTTAAGGATATAATTTCAGTACTCTGATAATTTTTCTTTTGGGTAGGGGAGGAGAGGAGCAATGAGTAGTCATAAGGGGGGAGCAGAAGTTTCCATCATTACCATGTGCACCCTCAACAAGGGTCTACACCACAGTTTGATCAGCCCCATATCAAACTACTCACAGAAGTGCTGACTGAACAACTTAAGACTCCTACCAGTGAGTGTGCTAGCCAAACCCAGTGGTGAGCTATGAAGTCTTGGGAAAAGAACCCTTCTTACTACCTAAGTACAGCTCCTTGAATTATGTCATTATGCTAAAAGGACAGCCACCACAGGTGCCCTACAGTACTGTCAGACAGGAACTGCAGGGGATGGGGAGAGAACCTGGACAGCTTTGCTCACAACTTCACTGATGTTTCTCGTGGTACTTCCAAATTGCAGTCTGATCCCACTTTATAGTCTTTGTAAGGGATAGAAATTTTGTTGTTTTTACCTGTCTATATAAAGGACGAAGCATGCTTTTATTTAATAAAGTGGTTAGCATCAATTCTATAGTGTGCTGAGTCCTTCAGTGCCTACTTATACAGTATCTGGCACCAACAATTCATCTGTTAGACACAAAGGCAAGGAAAATGCATTAATAGTGTGTTCTCAGTTCTTCCATTGTCAGACTTTGTATTTATAACAGGCTACATAACTGAAAGTCTATGCAGGCCTACAAATAAGGTCCCATAAATTCTAAAGGAACACACCCGGACAATCATTGCACTTTAGGTTTTCCCCAGAAAACTTCCCCAAGATCTCTGATTCTACAAGGTAAACAGATCTCTTTTTACACAGAGAAAAACAAATTAACATCTATGCTTTTAAAAATATAAACTACAAAGGCAGTATGCTACAGCAGGAAAAAATAACACAGGTGGAAAATAGATGTGGCTTAATATTCCCACTGTAAATCTGAGCAATCAAGAAACAGGTATCATGACGAGTAAGTGATTTTACATTCTGTATTATTATTTTTGACAATATTCCTCTTTCAAAAACAAATATAGTTCCTATACTGTGACAATAAAATTCATCTGAAGACTCAGTTACACACATATATGTAAATACATATAAATACAAGCAGTCAATTTCAGACCAAAACCATAAAACTTTAATCTATGGAAAAGAAACTAGCTCAGGCAAAGAAAAAAACAACAGCATGAAAAACGTTTTTCAAACAGAATGTTAACTCCAACAAAGGCTTACTGCAAGTTTCTCTTGCAGCATCATACACTCCAATTATTACTTAATCATAGAATAATTGAAAATCCTTCACAAGAAGAACAATGTGACTAGAAGAAAGTAATGGTGGGGTCATTGAATTGCCTGCATATGCTGGTCTTTCTAATATATTTTGAATTCAAAGTGCCCCATCCTCTGCTAAGGAGAAAAGAGGACCTGGGCCACGAGAAGAAAATTAGATTTAAAAATTAAAAGACCCAAAAAGCTTGGTAAGTACACTTGAATCACTTCTTCTAACTCTATTTATTTTATAGCATAAGATGAATGCTAAGAAGCCTAAATTTGGATTAAAAAAAAATTTGGACTCAACACCCAACACTGCAAGCTCCCCAAAACTAATGCACTTAAAAACAGAACTTAAATTACACCCCTTTTTTGTTCTGCCAGTATTTCTGATGAATAAACAGTTCAACCAATTAAAATTATAAAAGAAATCCTAAATGTTTGCACAGCATTAACCATCTGGCATAACCAGCAGTATCTTTGGCACTTAAGACTTGTACCTATCATCATTATTTCAGCTTTGCGAAATATGAATCTTTTGGTGGTGGAGAAAATCAACCAGACTTTTAAAAGGCTCATGTCACAGCTCCAGAACTTGCCTGTGCATGGGTTGCGCAGTTTTGTAAACAAGGGCTCGCTGTCAGGTGTCTTAGGGGGGTCAATAGCAGCCTCTGTAGGGGGAGAGGAAAAAGTTAGGAACTTGTAAATTGTGAAGTATTTCACATCTGCTTCACCAAGACATTCAGAATTAATTGGATTGACACTTTTTGAAAACACACACACACATCTGCCTAAAAATTGTATGCCTCAGCCCAAATTCATCCTACCTGATCAAGGCACTTAAATTATGATTCCAGACTTCCTGGCACTCTCTATCTGTCACAGGAAAGATATGCACCTGGGGATGATTTAGATTTTGAAAACCACTTCCCCCTAGAGAGCCTTCAGGCAAGAGAGCTCCTAAATTTGACATCCCAGTTAAGTAAGATGAACTGATATGCTGCCCTGATTAGTCACAAAGACAATGAGAATGCTTTCGTTAGTCAGGCCAAACACAATGTGGACATTAAGAAAGTCCAAAAGGTAAAATACACACGGGAAAAACCTATCCTTTAAAGCTTTCACAAAGTCAGATTATGCAGGAATTAGCCTATTCTAGTTATTATGTCTGTGAAAAACATGCACACTTATTTATCTGTTATGTACAAACTTGAAATATAAAGACTGCATTTAATTTCCCCCCCTCCAAGAAAAAGAAGCTGAGAGAATGCAGTACCTCTGGCTGAAGCCCCTTACAGATATTTTCTTTCCTGTATCTTTGAACCAACAGAAGATAAAAAGCAGAGCCACAAAAGCATAATTTTTTTTCTGTGAAACTGAAAAAAGAAGGAAACAGCTACCACAAGGACGCTGACTCAACTACAAAAAAACACATCTATAAGTATCCCCAGTTAATTATATTCTAGCCAAGTTCTCTTTGTACGGAAAGTCTAACTTATATTTATGAAAACAACTTCCCACATCTCAGTAAAGAGCACCATGACAGCATCATCTTTCTTAGCCTGCACACTGCCAGTTCTGCCTCAATTCCTTTCATACAGGCATTCATCAGAGCAAGGAAAATTACTAAACCATTTCACATCTATAATGAGTATCCAGACCCCAGAGAATGGACTGACAGAGATCAGGCTGATGTTTGTGTTACACTGCTGCTGAGGAAAGCAGAGAGGAGCAGTAGAGACAGACTGCATGATTATTCAAAGGAACAGAAGTGCCACACTGTCTTTCCCCTTTCAGTAACATCCAGCAGGTTTGGGAAGAGGGAGCTGGTACAATTCATTGGCAAACAGGGAAGTAGGAACAACTTTCCTCCACCCTGGCTGAAAGCCCCTGAAAAGAACAAGTGGACTTCTCACACTTGGCTCTTCACTAACACCTCATGGGCAAAAAAACCCCAAAAAACAATAGGCCCAAATAACTCTCAACCTTCACATCCACCCCTTGTTATTCAGTTGTACCACCAACAGAAGTTGCTCAGACAAAGACATAAGGGGGACACAAAAAACAACTGTGCTCAGTGATAAAAGTGTTGGAGGGTAATAATTCTCAGAGCTGTTCAGAGTATTTAAAATAATTTTCTTCCCTTCAATACTCCACTGAGTCTTCAGGTGGCTTGAAAAAGTGCTTTAAAAAGGTTCAATATAAGTTGAGGGCCTTTAATGGAAAAAGTCCGTATTTGCTAAGCAGACTTGCTTCATATGCTGATACATAAACACATGGTTGTCAAGCTACATTTGCCCCGGCAAAGGCGATTTTCCAATTTCTAGAGCTGTGTATATTTCAATTCTTGACCACAGTTTAACATTAGTGTATTTTTTGTTACTTTTAAAAACACTGAAGTGATTAATGATAGTGAAAGAAACACACTGCACGTGTTTACTTTGATGTGTTTCACATGAACATATTAAAATATACACAGTAAATGTGAGTTTCAAAATTTAAAACAAAAAGCAAAACAAAAAAACCCCAAAGGAACTTTCAGCGCTCGCTTGCTCTGCTTTCTTCATGCACAGATTGATGAACACTGGGAATGAGTCCAGCTGAGCCTGAAGTTGCATCTTGTCAGCAATTAAGTCAACAATCCTTCCTAATTTTTTGCTGGTTTTAATGACATTTGCATCTTTACTGGGTTGAGAAGTTCTCTTCCTAACCTGCTAGTAACACACTGGATTTATCCATCTCTGCTAAGCCTGGGGGACACCTATAGGTAGGGAGCACAAAGTGTAACAAACCCAAGGACTACAGTCTCCCTTCTCTTCCTCGTCAATCCTCCACCTTCCCAACCGGATAACCACCCCCCTTCATCCAGGCCTGTCCCATGCCATTCCAGGCTCAGCACCCTCTATCTGCCCCTCTGGCCCTGCCAGGAGCTCTTCCCCACGTGCTGAAGAGCAGCACAGCTCTGCCCACGGGGCTCTTTGGTGCTCCTCATGCTCCAGGGGGGTCAGCAGGGCACAGAGGGCAGCAGGGATCAAACCCCAACAAACAGTCTGAGGTGCAGGCTGCTGTCCCAGTATCTCATGGCGATGGGATCAGAGTGCATGTCACACTCTCCACATGGCTGCCACGGAAAATAGTTTGCCTGAAGGGACATGCACACACACAAGGAGAAGGGAAGGACCGGGCAAAGGCAAAAGCGGTTTCTTTGAGTTTCTTTAACATTCAATTTCCTCAAAATGTAGGCAGTATTCCATTCCACTTCCAGGGGCATCTGAAGTATATTTTTGTTATAGATTGGCTTACTATATGTCAAGTTGGCAGACAAAAAAAAGAGGTAATTGGGAGAATGCCTGCTTGGAAAACTGGATGCAGTATTAATATGGCCTTAAGGGCAAAGAAGGCTCTATTTATCTGAATTTAAATACCTCGTGACTAGGAAAATGCTGAGCAAGGGATTTTTGATGTTAGGTGTCCAAACCTAACTTATTTGTGTTCTGGACTGCAGCCAGGAAAGGTAACTGGATTTCTTTAATGCCATTACATTTATCAGTCCTTCTATTTCAGCAAGGATCTCTTATAGCTAAGTAAACACAGACTTCTTAAAAGCAGTACTGTAGCCATTTTCTAGCAAAACTGAGAGTTAAACTCGGTTAGGAGGTTTTTTCAATTTTAAGGTTCACCTTCAGATAAGAAATGACCTTACAGAAAATAAAGAGTAAAAAGTAACATTACAGGAAGAGCTGTTTTGTTAAATTCTAAAGGAAAACATCAGATGATTGCCACTATGTTTATAATAACAGTTCCCATAGCTCAGCCCTGAGAAACTTTTTCCCCCAAGAATACTTGGGGGTGAGACAGGTAAGAGCTTTTTGAACAGTACAGTCTCTGCCAACAATGGCCCACAGTCAGGTCAGCTTACTAACATGTGTCATTACAGCATGATTTTCTCCTAGGACAACATACACTACAATGATATAAAAAACTAATAGAAGGGTACCGAGGAGCTCTATTAATCCTGTCTCAAGGAGGTATCTCAGCCAGCAAATCACTCTTTAAAATGCCTGGGAAGACAGAAGGCAGATACTTCCAAGAGGCAGCTGAAGAAAAGGAGAAAAGATTGTGGTGTTTCATGGAGGTCAGACATACAACCAGCCAAATTCTATAAAATGCATAAACAAAACAATGCGAAAATGAACCAGCTTTCAAAGGATTTCTGGCAATGATTTCTTCCACAATGGATAGATATGAGGCACCAATGAATTTGGTCATTAAAACAAAAAAGTGTTACCTGGTACAGCAACATAAATAAATTGAAAAACAACATAAAACTCCCAAGAAGAGCTATGAAACTGTTATGGATGATGCAAAGTCTATTCACCTTTTTAAAAAAATGCTTATAGAATACTATATATAACAGACTAATATCAAGTTATATGGAGTTCCCATGCAAAAAGCTGCCAGCCAAGCAAGCAAAAAGGCTGTAAATATCTGTCAAATGCGTAAGAGGAAAAAACCCTCTGAGAGCACAAATTTCCCAACCACCACCAGCCTACAAAGAAAAAGGACTATTTAAGTCTGGAAATATAAAGTTAAGATTTCATTTAAAAACAGATATTAAACCATACGTCACCTACACAAGTCTTTTCCATTCCCTTCTTAACTTCTAACTGTGCATGAAAGGTGTGTCAGATGGAGACAGTATGATGGAGCCCATTAAATAGACATTTTATGGAAGACTTTAAACTATGTAGCCTAAGGGTACAGATAAGTTAGATCTATTAAACATTTTGTGTTCTTTTCAGAATCTCAACCCTCAAGAAAATGGCTTTAATTCACTGTCCATGTCCTTTGTTTTGCAGCATGCCCTGAAAAAAGCCTAGTGAAAAATAATTAATAAATCCAGTACTTTGTATCACCCAAATTTTTGATAATTTTTCTAAGTAACAATTAACTGCAAGTACAATAAATGAATTCAGGTATGCACAGACTGAGGGTACAGTTTCATAAATGGCTTCAAATGACCAAAGATCACAGTCCATAGAAAAGTGCAGTCCTGGGATTCCCAACTCTGCTCCCTTCTTGTTTTGTATCACCAAAACTAGCAAGCTTTATGGCCCCACAGCAAGTCAGCTCAGTTCACTCATCCAGCTGAGAAGTAACCAACCACAATGAAGAAGTAAATAACTTTCAATCCTATCAGTAAGCTCACTGGAACAAGGGACAGAACCCGAGGCAGGAGCAGATGGTGTAGAATACACCCTACTCCACATGTGACACAGCTGTCTTTGACCAATGCACACAAATCAGAAAAACAGATCATATGTGAATTGTCAGAGTTGAAAAAGCAGGAGACGAGCCACAGGTCTACACTGTTGCTTCCTTGGCTCACAATACTCAGGGGAGCACTGAACAGAACACAGCTCAATTCACCTCTGCAAACAGCCAGTATTTTGCAGGTGCTGACATAGAGGGTATAGGTTTGTACTTGCCCACACTTGATTTTTGGAAAGAATCTTAATTGTTATTCAGTTATGCAAACTTGATGTTACCTCATCACCTTACTCCTTCTATGACTGTACACAGTGCTTGCTTCAGAGAGGGGACTTTTGCCATGCCTATTGTAAAAGACAGAATGATAATCAGTTTGGTAATCATGGCATTTATTATTTAGTGCCCTAAGGAAACAATGTTCAATGTGACATAATTTAGAACATTGTACAATAAACCACAGGCACTGTTTTCTATCTTGACCACAAGGTCAGAAAGAAACGCTACTGGACAGTTTGAATATTCTTTTGCTCCAGGACACAGCTAGGCAATGCAGCTAAATTTTAAAATTTAAGCCTGAGAGCATCTTTTGGTTTCCCTTTATGCTGGCACAATTCACTTTTTAGCCAAAAAAAACCCCATGTTCATGGACTCACTAGCAGCAATGGACAGTACTAATTCATCCATTACTGAAGTCGAGATGCTTGGCAGAACATGCAGAGTTTCAGCTGAATAAAGGGGAGGTCAGTCTTGAGAAGTTCAAGAACTGGTTATCATTCGAAAGGATAAAAACTACAGACTTCCCTTCTCAATATTTATAGGGTCAGCACTGGTGCAGCTGTATTACTGGCTGAATCAGCCCTATTCCCATATGCAGAGAGGCCTAAGTTGGCATAAGTTGGTCTCTTCCAAGCCAGATGGCAGAAAGCAGAAGTGGGAGATGGTGTTACACATTAAAACATCTCTTTTCAGTTATTTTATTTGCTATGCTTCCTTCTGGCTCCTTAGCTTGCCAGTTATATCTGCTTTATTCACAGCAGAGCTCAGCATGCCTTTTAGGAGATGACATGTAAGAAAGAGTGCAAATTACCTGCAGGCAAAGGGCTTTGTTCAGGAGATGCAAATGCCAGTTTAGGGGGAGGTTTAGTAAAATATGCCCATGGAGTGCTAACTTCTAAAATAAGCATATTCACATTCACCTTATTAAAAAGGTATATAAACATGTGCAATTATTTTACATAGGTTTTCTGATGTTTTGACTCAGCTGTTAAAAAAAAAAAAATATTTGTTTATTGCAAACATTATTTCCAAGTTCTTTACCTAGATTATTCTGGGAAAGTATTAATGTTCAATTATTCTGCTCGATTTTGACACTCATTACAATTTTTGATTCAAGCACCCTAACAGCCAAGCAGTGTGACCTATTTCGTAGCAGATACACTGAATTTTTAAAAAAACACTAAATGAAAGCATGTATCAAAATGCAAGGATGGAAAAAAAATTAATGTAAAACCTGTCTACTTCTGTTTTTAGAGCAAACCACTTTCACAAATTAAGTATTCCACAGCTTCTTTTGCTATGACACCTTCTCTCACTATGACCCAAAATTTTCAAGTCAAATACTTCCTCGGTTACTGCATGGAGACAAAAGTTCCTTAGTCTCAACTGAAAGGATGGAGGATTAATTTAATGTGTGCTGATGCCCCATGGTTTGGCATCACAGTCCATTTATTTCTGCCTCCATTTGACTTTTGGCATATATGAGATTTGTTCAAACAATTTGCCAAGTATAATTTGAAACTGCTCCTTTTATTTTTGAATAAGTAATTCCTAAAAATAATAGGATTGTTAAATTTCCCTCCCCCACTGCAACCCTTCCAGTTCTATTCATATGGCAGTTCCCATAAAACAATAAAAGAGCTAATCAATTTACTGTTTAAGAAAACAGCAGACTGAAAAAATGTGCTCAGCTAAACTTGTCTAGCTCAGAAAAATAAAGGTTGAGAATAATTTTCAGCATGCAGCTAACCCCTACTTATTTTCCTAATACAGACAAAGAACATATTAAACACATCAGTCTTAACTTTAGGTGTAGAATGGAACATCACACTTAGAAAACTGCCTCGAATTCCTGGCCTCTTTGCTAAAACCGGTGAAGGATATAAATAGTTTCAGTTCTGACATAACACCTATCCCTGAGGAATACTGAAAAAGAGACTGTCCTTCACACCAATCCTGTTAAGCAGCTAGTGTGATTTTGGTAAGACCGGTTTGAAGCCATTACGTAAGAATGTTTATTTGCTATAGAGAGCTCAGATCACATCTACCTCAGACACAGTGACCTTACCACAGTATCTGAGAGTTTTGCAAAGCTCTACCTTTAGATTTAGATAGCCCTAAAATTAAAAATCTTTAGATTTAGCTAGCCCTAAAATACTGCTGGGTCTCAGTCTAGAAAATAACTCCTAGCTCTTATTATTTTCAGAGAACATATAAAAAATGGTAGTTCCATGGGCCCAGCTGAAAAGGCAGGTAGAAATTTCCTACATTCACATTAAAAAGTAGCAGTGTTTTTTTTTAAAGTACATGGATACTCAGTAAATACAGACAGAATCTGCCCTATTCAAGCACATCATTAGTAACTTTGTAGCCGTGAGACAGCCAAGGTTTAATCCCCAAGAGCTACTACTTTTCCCTCGTACCTGTTCAGTAGCTAGACCAACAACAGAAAGCCAGTACAGGCATTTCTACACTCTCACGGGTAGAGAGCTTGGATACAAGGGTAACATAACAGCCTTGATTACCCAGCTCCCACTGGAAATGCAGGAAAGCACTATCTGGAAACGCAGCCATCCACCGACGAAGCCCGTGTGGTCCTTCAGGACTCGTTAGCACTTTGGTGTCTCTGCACCATGATTCCTCCAGAACTCCAGATTCGGGAGGTCTCCTTAACCATCGACGTCAACTACTCTGCACAAAGCAAGCTCAGATCCAGATTTCCAGCCAAGCTAATAAAATCCCCTGGAACATGGAGCACAGCACAGAAACACCCAAGTGGGTCTACACAGAGCCAGCTTGGTCCATCAGGACTTATTAGTTCAGACACTGTCTGAAAGCAGCTGCACTGCAAAGCTGGTTCTGGAAACAGCAGAGATGTGTTAACATGGCACAGCACTTGAACTAATAAAGTGCTAGTGCTGAGCTGAGCCTGCCCCAGGCTAAATCTGGTGCCTGTATATCCACTGCACAGTTAATCTGCAACTGCAGAAACAGGCTGAAGAGCTGACTCTTGTTTCAAGGCCAGCATGCACAGCTCTACTGCTACCAACACGACCAAGTTCTCTGTCCTTTCACCTTCCTCCACAACAACCAATCCCACCACCTCCTGTTTGCTCACTATTTTCTCTCCTGGCCACTCACATCCATTTCTCAGCCTTTCACTACACATCCCCAGTAAGGCTGCACAATGTACTTGTGCTGCGACTTCCAGCCTTTCTGGAGTCATTAACATGGCTACCACCTTCTTCTCACTCTGCCTGAGCAGCAGGTCCTAACGCCTCTCCCACCACTTCTGGCTTCCGTCTTTGTCCTGCCCTTGGTGGTTCAATCCCTAACCAAGGAACTGTTACATTTACAAAAACAAAACAAAAATACGATTGTATTTGCATGTCAAATTGTCCTGTCTTCATGGGAAAAAAAAAGCAAGCATCAGCAGAAATACCATCACAAGACTTCTCAGCAGGCCAAGGGCAGGCTACCATCTCACCCAGAAGTTGCTTAGCAGTCAGCTCAGACACGACTGTCTGTGGTTCTCCTTTTCCCTTCCTACTTGGAGTCCCCTTTGTGCAATTCTCCCATGCCAAACAGCCCGAGTATCTTGGTGTGGCAGAAGGGCTGGTGAGGACAAAGACTGGCTCAGTCAACTCTGCTTCCTCTCCCCACCTTCACCCACCTCTACAAACCATGCAAAGTAACTGCTGAGCTTGTAGCTGTGATGCACAGGCATGAGAGGATCACTAACTATCAAACTTTTACAGTGCTGGAAATATAACAGAATTAATCACTTGCTACAGAAAGTGACAGTCTGTCCCCCTAAAAACAGTTCACAACATTGGTAAAAAACTCACCCTGACTGCATTCCACTAGCCAGAATCGTAACTTCAACAAAGAACACATGCAGTTCTACCTGACAGAAGCGATTCCTTGTTTCTGAGCTGTTTCCAGAACACTGAAGCCAATATAAAAACTACAAAATCAAAAATAAAACTGAAATTTGTCCCGTCAGTCATCACACATGCTCTGAATGGCAGAGCAGCCATTCATTGTCCATGCAATATAACAGCATATAAAGGTGTACTTAAACAAGGAAACCAGTAGTAATCTCATAACTTTCCATATTAAAGCAGACAAGCTTTTTGTAGTAGACTTGGGAACAAATGGCATTGAACTCACACCCAGAAACAGATCCTGTACTTATCTGCACCAGTTGGTTTTAGATATGTATGTATCATAATGCCATACTGGAATTATGAAGATAGAGATGGTCATAGGAATAGAATTTTACCGTTAAAATACATTTCTGTTCTAAATCCAACTGCAACCATCTTCATTCCTGAAAGTAATCAGGTCTTCCTACTACATATTCTGCTAAACAGCCAATGAAAAATTTTTGAGATTCATTCAACAGAGCAGTTATGAAATGCAAAATTCTGAAAAGTGGTAACAAGTTAACTTAAAAAAGCTTTTCTGAAAATAACATTAAAACAAAACTAAAATCATGAAATGTTTTGTTTGGCTGACTCTCATCAGCTGTGGAGTTCTGAATTTATCAGCCATAGACTTTTTAAAAAAATCACTATGTGCTTTGAAGTTTAACTAAGGCTTAATAAACTTTCTTACAGGTCTGGAGTACTACATAAATTTTGTCAGAGCTGTGCTGGCATAATTGGTAATACAAACTGTCTGGCTTCATGAAAGTTACAAGCTCTGGCTCCAATCCTGCAAACACTTACTGAAGAGTTTAACTTACTGCACAGAACTGACTACTCATGCATAAGCTAAGCATATTTGTAAATATTTGCACAGTATGGACATCTGTTGGCATAGCCAGTCATCTGACACAAGATTCAGCTTTAAATCCTAGTCTTCACAGAGTCAATATTAAAAAAAGGAATTCCTCACTTTATAAATTCCTTTCTTAGGCATCAAATATGTCAGATACCAAAGGGTGGAACTGAAAAGTTAAAACTAGAGGAAGAGAGGAATCAGTGAAATCATAGCAATTGGTTCTGTTTCTGATGTAACTGGAGAAGCCTGGTTTCTTCTGGGCACGTCTCAAGATTGAGCTCCTGCCTTATTTTCAACCTTTGCTGAACAAAGTTCTTGCTATACCTTTCCTTCAGTGATGCCATTTACAGCATTTCTGACATCATCACAGGCAAAGCTCAGAAAATTACTCCAAAGAACTCATCCTTTTTATCAGGTTTGGTTATTAACACTGTCCAGTTATGGGAGAGTTAAGAAATAGCCACAGTACAAAGCTGGCCCACAGATAATCATGGAAGTCACATCTCCTTAAAAACGAAACTAGAAAAAGACAGTTATGACTTCTTCCTCTTAATGACTTGGCATTTGAACACATCCTGTTTCAGTCATCCTTTTTAGAAGCAAAAAATTTTGTGATCTGTTTGCTTAAACCTGATACTAGGCAGAAATACATGTAAGGAGCAAAGGCATCCTTCCACGGACTCAGCGCACGTGGGAGAGAGCGAGAGCCTCCGCAACACGGAGGCCAGGGCACCTGCAGAGCTGCCGTGCGGAGCTCTGCTGCTTCAGCACCAGGAGCTGAGGAGATCTCTCTGCCTTAGTTTAGCTCTGATGTCTGTGTGACAGCTGTGGCTCAGGGCACTAAGCCGCTTCCTTCAAAAGCTGCACGAAGGGACTGAGGGCATGGAGGCAAGGCGGGCCGCCAGCTCCGGGCAGGGGACAGCGAGACCCCACCGGGGACATCGGTGGCAAGAGCCCTCGGCAAAACCCTAATGGCAGACGTAAATTAAACGCACTGATCCAGCGAGGGAAACGGGGTCCCTGGAGAGGGGAGGGCGGGTACCGTGCGGGGCCTCGTGTAGAGGCCGTGTCTCCAAGCGGCCTCAGCACACCCGGGCGGGGCCCTGCCGCCCGCAGCAGCCCCGGCACCTGCCCCAGGCCCGGGGACGAGCGCCCGGCTCCCGCCCGAGCCGGCCGGGGGGCGGGAGAGCTCGGCGCTGCGGCAGAGCCGCCCCTCCGCGGAGCGACCCCGCCGGGTTACCTGGGGCAATGAGCACCCACTGCGCGGGGGCCGCGCCCGCGGGCCGCCGCTCCGCGCCCGGCCCGCTCCGTGCGCCCCGCATGCTCCGAGCGCCCCGCAATCCCGCAATCCCGCCGCTCCCGTTCCCGCCGCCGCCGCACCAACATGGCGGGCGGGGCAGGCCGGGAAGGGGCTGGGCGGCAGCGGCGGGGCGCGGCCATCACACGGGAAGCGCCGCCGCTCCGCCTCTTCCCCTTCCCGGCGCGCGCAGGGAGCGGGCGGTGCGGCTGTGGCGGCGGGAGCGGCGGCGGCAGAGCGTCTCCCTCACTCTCTCCCTCTCCGCCGGGACTCGGGATGTCCCACCCGCAAGGGAAAGGCAGCGCCCGAGGTTCCTGAAGGCTCGTGGTCCAAAGGAGCGGGCCCGCAAACAAAGTTTTATTAGTGAATCGCGGGCTTGGTGTGGAAATAGTTTCGTTAGTTCCTGACCTACTGTGTAAGCACACGGCAGTGGGTTTTGGATATAGGGGTAGGTTGAAAGGGATGAGAGAAAGGAAGAGATGAGCTAAAAGAGGGGCAGTGAGAAAGAGTGAGAGGAAAAGAAAGGGGAAAAGAGATCACCAGTTCTGATTCCAGCGCTGACCCAGCTCACAGTCCTAGGCTGCTGCCCAGGCTTGGGAGGGATACCTTTTTATGGATAAGTTTTCTCCACCGTGAAGACAGGCTTCTCACTTTCTGCGTAAATTAGTTACCAAGTGCAGCCTGATCTTTCTGGAAATGGGTCAGAGGGCTTTGGGGGGCTTGGGTGGTCTCGATCCCCCTCTACAGTCCTTGCCCACCTCCTGGCTTCATCATTCCCGTGCTTAAACTGTGCGGTGCTGTGCTCATCTCCAGGAACTAGAACAAGGGTGTTTGTCCAGGAAAAGCGCTGCCCTACCTCTGCACGGCCCCCTTCTCCAGCCACCTCTTGCTCTATCTCATGACACTAACAGTGTGACAGGGCTTGACACAAATGGTGTAGGCTGAAGGAAATTCCATTTAAACATAAGAAAATGTGTCAGGTTGTCCTGAATGACTGTGGCGTCTCTGTCAGTGGAGGTACCAAAAACCAGGCTGGGTGTTGCTCTGAGCAGCCGCTGCAGCTGTAGCCCTGAGAAGGGGGCTGGACCAGACCCTCTCAGAGGTGCTTGCCAGCCTTGGCCATTCAATGGAACTCCTACAAGGCTGGTCGAGGGCAGAGCCACAGTTCTGTCATAGCTGTCATCCTGCCCAGCTGTGTGGGTCATGTGTACAACGTGATCCTGGTAAACAGGTTCTTTACCTCCAGATGGCCCTGAGAAGCCATAGCCACAACACAAAATGCATATTTTCATGCACATGGACATATATGTACGTAAACTTGGCTTTACCCGCACCAGACTGGATTGATGGCCACCTTCCCAGAGATTTAGGAATAAATATTATGTTATCAAAAGTATTAAAGTATACATATCAATTGTAAATCTCAGAGATATGAAACAAATATTAAAAACATACTAATGGAGCAGAACTAACCAAGGCCAGCATATGCAAAACAGCTGAGCTGATGTAAGGCTGAAAAAAATAATTTCCTGAAGTTTGAGCATATACCTTCATCACTGAGATTACATTAATCTGAATTTGTTTTATTTTAATTTTTCTGACTTTTTTTTTTCCATTGACTGAAGTAAAGCAAGAATTAAGTGCCAAAGACCACACTGCACCATGTGTTTTGAAGTCCCCAGAGAAATCACTTGCTCTCAGAATGATTGCAATTTGCCGTGGTGTGTGCCTGGATTGCAACACTCACTGATGGGTCTTGTAAAATTCTCCTCACTTCTTGTGTTAGCAAAGAGAGAAGGAAGCTCAGCAGTTCCACTGTAATCTGTGCAAAACTGCTGGAAGTGCAGGACAGAGCTGATAGCTGTGTTTGAAACCTTCCTAGAAGGAAAGCCTTCCATGTGGAAAAAAGGGTTCTCCATAAGATTTGGCTTCTAGTCCTGAAAATGGCAGCTCTTAGCATGTTGTACACCACTGAGCTTAAAAAAGCTCTGGAAAAGCCAGAAATCCAAGTCTGCCAGCCTCCAGATGCAGCGTGTGTCAGGATCAAGTCTAGAAGCCTAAGCTGCAGTTGTTCCAGGCCTCCTATTTCCTCCCTGGCTGTAGCCTGTGATGGAAATGTTGTAGCAAAGTTGCTGTATGTTTATCAAACTGACTTATTAAGCTCACATTTTTCAAAGCACCAATCCATCCTTACTTAGGCACCTGGTAAGCAAGCTAATTTTCAGAGGTGCTGAGTACTCCTACCATCAACTGAGCTGAATGGACATTTCAGCTGTTCATTTCTGTTGATTTATGAGCATCTCCCACAATCTCTAGATGTGTATTGGCCCTGGGATCTATAATGTCCTTTTCCAGGAACTTTCAGATAGAAATGTTTTTCTCAGATACTTTGAAATGCCCCAAACGGAAATTCTCAAATAGGCCTGGAGAAGGCTCTAGAATGACATCAGTTTTGGAATAAAAATTATGCAGTAATTTATACGTATTAAATATTTAAAACTTTCTGCTGTTACTCATCCACACTTGATATATACTGTTCCCCTTTATAAACAGAGGATATACTACATCATTATAAACAAAAGATAAACTAATTAGGGATTTCTGTCAAGAGCTGATGATACTAAAATCTTATTTGCTTAAGAATTAAATACTTTACCTTCAGTCTTGCCAACACTTTTAAACTGTAGTGGTGTCTCTCTGAAAGAAAAAGCTGATGTTTTAAACACTAGAGTGATCTGAATTGCTGCAGTGATATCCTTTTTAAATACTCAAATCTTAATTTCATGCACATGGGTATTCTCATTTGGGTCCATATGACTCATTAAGTCCAGAAAGTTAAATGCATCCAATATGGGACTAACCCTAACCCAATCTGAGGACAATTGTTTTCCACATTTCAGAGCCATTTGATTTACATTCAGACTTCACCTACGTGCTGTCTGTTCATTCATTTCTGCTAGGCCTGCTTCTTATAATGCAAATATCTGTGCAAATGCAAGCATCCCTTTTTGCCAAACAAAAATTACTTACTTTTGGTGCCAAAGAAATGCTACCTCTTGTCCACTTTCAGCTGCAGAATTTACTCCGTCCTTCTACCCTACACTAGTTTTAAGTGAAGGCTGTTTTAAACTTTGCTCAGAGCAAGAAACAAAAGACTGTATAGAAAGATGTGTGATTCATTGCTAAGTAGAAGCTGTTGTTTAAAAGACAAAATTATTTCCACATAATTATGTTTCATTTTACACTGTTTCAAAATATATGGGCCAAGTTTATCTACTTTATGCTTCAGTGGTTCAAGCATTTACATGCATGACTTTAAATCCATTGCTCTGCACATTTAAGGGTCACCTGCACGTAGGGATGCAAGGGTTACATTTAATACCAAAAGGTCTAGTGGTACATGTAACTAGCAGATGTTCCATGATAATTATGATCCATTTTAAGTTATCTAGTTTAAAATACTGTTCTAAGTTAATCAGAGGCCAAATTATTGCTTTTTTGTTTGTTTGTTTTATTGAAAACAAAGCATTTGTGGCATTGAAACAAATTGAAATACAGAGGCCAGACACAGAGATGGCATTGACCTGAAAGGACACATGCTGGCATTGCAAACCTATAAAACATCATTTGAATTTCTAAATGAAATTCCGAGTCAGTCTGTCAGGCTGAAAAGTAATTATTTTAAATTGTCCTTCATGACAGCATTTGTCTAAGCAAGTGCTTCTCTTATTGAAAATAGTCCATTTTAAGGAAAATAACAGTATTCATTTAAAAGCACTCAAGAAATTGTGAAAAATATTCTAACCAGCTCTGAGCAGAAATCACTTTGTCCTTTGCACTAAACAAGGTTGCATCACCTTGTGCACCTATAGGTAACAATTGTAGGTTTTGGCCTTAATAGAAATAACCTACTAAGTTCAAGAGTTTGCCAGTATGTCAGGTCAAATAGCAGTAAGAGAGAGAAAAGGAAGAAAACAGAATTAGATGGGAAAATGTAGGCACACCCACAGATACCATGGTATTCATATTGCCTAATTTTATACTGTAAATGTGTAGTTTCAATCTGATTATATAGTGTCTTTTTCTACTAAATGGAGAGAGGCAGACTAGATTCATCTGAACTACTTCACAAGTTTATGTCTAGAGGTAAATATCCAAACTGAAGGTACCTCAGATGAAAGGCAAGAACTTTTCTCCACTTTTTTTAAAAACTTTTTTGGTGTTTTTTGTTTTGTTTTGTTTTGTTTGTCTGTACTGGGAGAGGCCCCTGTTTACATACAGTTGTGATCATTGTTACCATTCTCCTTTTCCCCCTGTTTTTGCTGCATCCATCGCAGCCTAAGAATGGATGAGGACCTTACTGTGGGGTTAGCACGAGCAGATATTTATTGACACAAGTATGCTAGATCTAAGAAGTGTTATTCTTCCTCTGTTTAATCAGCCAGAAAATTCACTTATTGGAGGTGTGTTGCTATAGCAAGCAGATCTTGGTCTGTTTATAGAAGCTGCTCAGAATGATGTATACTGTTTAGAGAAAAAAGTTGAATGAGTATACAGATTGTGAGCTGGCTTGAAATGAACAGTAGCAACACTTGTTTAATGTGCTTGATACATTTATCCGAAGCAGTAAGTTACTGCAAAATATCCTCATTATGACTCAGGCACTGGTAAAAAATCCCAAAACACACATGCACCCCAAAAAACCCCCAACCAAGAACAAACCCCTGTCCCGCCCAAAACCAACAAACCAACAGCAAAAGCAAAAAAAAAAAAACACATCCAAAAAACCCCCAAAGACCACCACCACCAACAAAAAAGCCTACAAAGCCCCTGTAATATTTTTTTAAAAAGTCAAACATATGAGAATTTATTAATATTTTCATATTAAAAGTTGTTGCATCAAAACCATTATAGCAGCCATATTAACCCTGCCTTCCTTTATTGTGTACTTCAACAAACTTCTCAGCTCCATTAGGACACTCTCGGAAACCAAGTGTTCTCTTGGAAAGCAGGGCATGAATAAAAGCTATGAAACAAAATGTCCAGGGTGGTGAGAAAGAAGGTAACACTTGAGATTGAATGTTACAGTGACCCTTGTAAGTGCTGTGTAATTACATTATTATTGTTGTTTTTTCTGGTATTTTGACAGTCTTGAGGCTGCAATTTTCCTTCCAGTGTATCAATGGCTTAAAATGTATTATCTGTAGGATAAAAAAAATGTTAACAATACCTTTCTGCCACAGTTTATACACATGGATACATACCCTGTACATCTATCTGTGTGTACACCTGGCCATCCACCTCTGGTCTAGTAGGACACTGTCTCCCATAAGTCTTTTGTCATAACCTCTAGTTACATATACACATGTCAGATACCTCAGGGTATCTCAGATGACATTAGTGACCTTTCTAGGGAAGAAGAGAGTTGTGAGATAAAGAAACACACATTCTAAATGCCTAAGCTGTGTGTATTTTGATGTTCAAATGCCATAAGGCAGTGGAGTATCAACATCATAGCGAGGATTTCTCTCTCTTAATCCTTCTTTCTTGTCATGCTTCAGCTGGGATAGAGTTAATTTTCTTCTGAGTAGCTGGTACAGTGATGTGTTTTGAAGTTGGTATGAGAATATATCTCAATGTTGACAACATACTGACGTTTTCATTGTTGCTAAGTAGTGCTTACTCTGGATCAAGGGCTTTTCAGTTTCCCATGCTCTGCCAGCCAGCAGGTGCACAAGAGGAAACATGGTCAGGACAGCTGACCCAAACTGGCCAAAGGAGTATTCCATACTGCAGGACACCATGGCCAGTATTTAAACTGTGGGAAGTTGGCCAGAAGAAGGAGATCACTGCTTGGGGACCGGCTGGGCATCAGTCAGTGTTTGGTGAGCAAAGGTATTGGCATTTCTTGTTTTTTGGGGGGTTTTATTTCTCTCCCTCTCCTTTTTAATTATGAAGTTTGCTACTATTATAATTAATATTATTAGTATTATTAATATATTTTATTTTGTCTGAATTGTTAAACTGTTCCTCCTCAGTCCAGGAGGCTGAAGATTTTCTGGTTCTCCTCCTGACCAGGAAGGGTGGGAGTGAGTGAGCAGCTGCAATCGTGCTCAGCTGCCAGCTGGGGTTACACCACAACACATGCAGGTGTGAATATTCCTGAAGGCTTCCCAATTTTGAATAATTGCATTTGTAAAATGGCTAACATGTGCATGGATTATGTGATGTCTAACAAGAACTTGAGCTTATGCCATAGTTCAAAGGAAAGTTCAATTACCTACAGAACTCAAATTCATTAGTAAATGAGCTTCATTGGTGAATTTGGAACATTGTTTTGTTGTTGTTGTTGTTCTAAACCTGAGATATGTTAGAAAGGGTTATCTGCCTCTGCCCATCTGTGGTCATGCACAGAAATCCCTCCATGGGGCCAGAAGTGTGGGCTGTGTGGTGGTTGTGTGAGAACCGAGCTTTGCCTGCAAATGAAAGCAGGTGATCTGTAAGCAGAAGGCACAGGTATGAGTGAGTTTAGAAAGAACAGGTCTATAGCAGTTTGAGACACCTGAGTTTTAATTCCAAGAAGTCTCATTTGACACAGAATACAAACACTGTCCTCACAGATGAAGAAATGCATTTAAGACAAGTTATTGGTTCTTCCACAGTTGGAGTGGCCAATTCCCACAGAACACAGCTGTCTTCTCCTGCTTCTTGCATAATTCCTGGTTGTGGCTTCTTTACTGTAACTGTGACTGTAACTGGTATCAGGAGAAGTAAAATAAACAGAGTTAGAACATGGCCTCAAACACTGTCCAGAAACTATCTGTATTGTCTAATTGGTAGCAACTCCAAGCTTAATCCTGTGCTGTATAGTCAATTTTCCAGACATGGCACCAGCACAATGCCAGGGACAACAAGATTTTGCCCAAAAAGTAGTGTGACAGTGTGAGTTGGGTTAGCATGGCAAGGTTTTGGTAGTAGGAGGGGCTACAGGGGTTGCTTTTGTGAAGATCTGCCAGAAGCCTTCCCTGTGTCTGAGAGATCCAATGCAGGACAGACTCTCCACTGGCCAGGGCTGAGCCCAGCACTGACAGTGGCAGTGCCTCTGGGATAGCAGACTTAGGGAAGGGGAAAAAGCCTGCACCGTTGCAGACAGAAAGAGGAGTGAGACTACACAAGAGCAGCAGTTCTGCAGACACAAAGGTCAGTGGAGAAGGCAGGGCAGGAGATTCTCCAGGAACCAGAGCTGAGATTTCCCTGCAACTGCTGGTACAGACCATGGGGAAGACGCTCTGCCCCTACAGCCTGTGGATGTCCACAGTGGAGCAGAGATCCACCTGCAGCATGTGAAAGACCCCACCCAGAACAGGTGGATGCCCCAAAGGAGGCTGTCACCCCACACGAAGCTTGTGCTGGAGCAGGCTCTTGGCAGGACCTGTGCCTCCGTGGGGACTCACACTGGAGCAGCCTGTTCCTGAAGGACTGCACCCCATGGAAAGTACCCACACAGGAGCAATTTGTGAAGAACTGCAGCCTGTGGGAAGGATTCATGTAGGAGAAGTTTGTGAGGGACTGTTTCCTGTGGGAGGGACACTGTGCTGGAGCAGGGAAAGAGTGAGTCATCCTGGTGAGGATGTGTGATGACAATGTGTGATGAACTGACCACAGCCCCCATTCACCATCCCCCTGCGCCACTGGCAGGGCAGAGGGAGAGAAATTGTGAGTGAAGTTGATCCCTGCCTGGAAGAAGGGAGGGGAGGGCGAAGGGAATGTGTTTTAAGATTTGGGTTTATTTGTCATTACCCTGCTCTGTTTTGATTTGCAATAAATTAATTTCCTCAAATTCAATGTGTTTTGCCCATGACGATAATTGTTGAGTGATTTTTCCCAGCCCATATCTCTATCCAAAAGCCCTTCCTTATATTTTCTTTCCCCTATCCAGGTGATGAGGAGACTGACAAAGTGGCTTTGGTGGACATCTGGCACTCAGGGTCAACCCACCACACAGGGCCACCCTGTGTTGGGGGAAGAGTACAGTGTCAGCATCATGCTTCTTCCCTTGGGGCCATGGAAGGCATTCTGGGTTGATTTATTTGCTAGTTTAGACACAGCCATGCTTCACTATGGCTCATATCATGCCCAGTGAGAATTTTTGCCCAATAGGATGAATATAAGCAGGCACAACAGGTCAGTAGTCTAATAAATCTTGCAAGGCTCACCTATTTCTGGGGCTTGTGGGTGAAGAGTTTGTTGGCATGGCCAGTTCATGCACTGTGAGCTTGACATTTCTGGAAGTGTAAGACTTACTGCACATGAAGAAAACTTATTGTAGATCTGCATCTCTGTGATGTGTAACAGCTGCAGGTGTGTGCAGGTACCAGTGCACACATGGTGTCCATTTACCCAGAACTACCAGCCCAGGGAAAGTGATTGCCAAGGCTCCAAATGGACAGCCAGGCATGCAGGGATCCTTGACCACTTTTTTTTTCTGACAGTAGAAATTTCCTGGGGAAAAAAGGGGTATTTTCTGTGGAATGTGAAGATAAACTTAAGAATTTAGAATTTTCAGTTGTGTCTGAGTTAATGGTTTCAGCTCCTATACCATATAAAACTTTTCACTTCACAATAGTTTTTCATGTATCTTTTAAAAGTCCCCTGAATTCATGGGCAAAATAAATCTTACTGGAAATTAGATATTTGGTGAATTCTTAGCTTGCTGCATGTGTTAATCATATTGGAACTAGCTATACTCTCAGGTTACTTTTAATTCAGACTGAAAATCAGTATTCTCAGTTGAATTATGTATTGGCTTATGAAGTGTTGCGTCTTCACTAATGCAATTAAGTCTTATTTTGTGAACACTGCAAAAAGATTATATTGTTAATATATATAAAATTTGATTTCAGCCAAGAATGTTCTCAAGGGAAATTCTAGGAGGAAAAAGGTCCTTGTTACTTGGAACATCATTAATAGTATTTTGTGACCTTCAAGGCAGATAATTACAATAATAACTTGTTGAGGTTTATGTACCATCCATAGCTTTATTGAAATAAAGGACCTGTGTAAGATGCTGTTTCAAAGATTCTCTACAGATCAAGAATTGTTGTCTTTGACATAACCCTTATCAAGAACATCATACCAGAAATAAAGAATTGGCAATAAAACATCCCCTGTACTGGATTTGGGAAGTAACCAAACTGATTACAAAAAAAGATTGTAAATTGATTTAAAATGTGAAAGGGTTGTATTAAACTTAAAGACTGCTGTACTTGTTCCATATCTTTAGAAGTGACTGGCTGAAGACTGACTTGCCCATAGTCTGAAACAGACCTTTTATCATCTGTCTGCTGGATGGAACAATACAGGCATGTTTCATTTATTTAGAGTATGGCTAGGGGCCAAAGAAAGATTAAAAATGTAAGCAAGAGTCAGTGCAATGGTTGTTCCTGTAAGAGTCAGGCATTTGGACTGCAATATCAGCAAATCCGCCCACAAAAGATATATTCCTACAACAGAGGATTTTCATTTGATGTCCTGGAAAAGCAATTGGTACGGTAAGGACAGGCTTACCCATTACTCCAGCAGTTGAATTTGGAATGCATTTGGCATTTACAAGAGTAAACAAAAGCAACTGACACACTTGAATAAGTTGTTTTGTGCGCAGCAGAACTAATGAATGCAAACAAATTCTAAAAAGAACAAATTGTTCCTTATGGAATTCTGTCTTTGTTCTTCAGCCTCCCTCATCATAACCCCAGCTCCCCTGCCCAGGTCCTCTGCACTTTTTGAGCCAGCTGAGACTCATCACATGCTGCAGCTTACTCAGAGCTGGGGTGTGCTGCTGGCCCCTAGGCCCTGCCATAGCTGAGCTCACCGTGTCCCTGTCTCAGTGAGGGCAAGTTGTCTGTGCACCTCTGGCCTCCAGAAAAGCTTCATTGTTTCATGGATGCCTGAGAGGGGTTCAAGCCTGCCTAACTGAGGGACCTAACTCGAGCTTAAATTCAAGAAAGCCAGAGAGCCAGTCTTATTTCAGTGTTTCTGCCCTACCAAAGCAACAATAGATCATTGCTGCCTTCCTGAGACTAGGCATGTAATTTATGCAAACAAGGTCTGCCTTCAGAGAGATCGAAAGGTATTCAGCTGTCTCCACCAACTGTAGAGGGAAGCTTTGCTTTGGGAGAGTTTATTCTTCACTTTTCTGAAATGTTTGATCAAGTGAAAAACCTACAGTAAGACTCCAATTTGAGCCTTGTTCTTTCTAATTTGATTGAAACTGGCCGTGAAGGTCAGGAGAGGAGGACACAGATTGCCCCATTGTGGGACTTATGGCAAACTATGCTAAAAGTAATAGTAATTAGGAGGCACGTGTATTTGATATAGTGGTTTGTGTGCTTTAATATTGCTCTAGGTACTGTAGAAAAATACTGCAAAAATAGACTAAATTTTCATTTAGTTTCATTAAAACTTCTTTTAAGTTGTTGAATACAAGTCCAAGTCTTGTGTCTATCTGGAACAATATAATTCAAAATTATAGAAGAGTTCAATCCAAAATTTCATTTCAGGTAAGGCAACTGATTCTGCTACATACATTGGTAGTGAGTTGAACAGAAGACAAAAACTTCTTGAACACAAACTTGTGTAGAAATGCCATGCATCACCAGTTGAACTCAGCCTTTCTAATATATCTGTGTCTTCTGAAAGTACTCAGACCAGTGGCTGATGTGATTCCTTAATCTTTCTCCAAAATATGTTTTTAATTTTTCCTTGACACTCAGGTGGATCAGAGATCTGCTGTTTTATGATTTAATTGTCTTCTACTGTTTTGGAGTGTGTACAGTTCATTACACAAAAAGAGCAGGAGAACTGGTCGTTCAAAGGGATAGTAACAGAGTTTGAAATAAGTCCATTTGAATAAAAGAAGAAACCAGCAGAGCCTGTAGTCAAAAAATCTGACTGATTTCAAGCTGAAATCTTTTGCATATTTGGATAACAAAGAACACACTACAAAATGAAGATTCATGCCTTCTCCTCCTCTTGGGCTGAAATCAGAGTGAGGAGATACTTTGATGGTGGTTCCACTCTGCTAACTCAAACATAAGTGTGACTACGAAGTGGATGAGGTCTTGCAGGAAAACTCTTTTGAGCTTAGTTGTACAACAGAAGAATTGAGCTGTTTGGGAGCAGAAATATCCAGTATTTTTCAGTGAATGTCCGAAGACTTTCCTATAAGACCTTGACATTCACAGTATGGAATACCTATCTGTTTGTCCACCCATGGCCCTTTTTTTTTCTTTTTTAAATTAAGTGCCAGTTTGGCCAAGGTATGCATTCATGAAAAGTGCTAATAAATCTCTTATCACATGGGCTGGCTTTGTTTAACAGACAGCTCCCACAGGAGTGCTGTGTCCTGTTCTGTGAGCAGTGACATTGGCACAAGGAAGAACAGTTCTCCTTTCCATCAACAACCAACCTGCCTTCAGAGAGAAAATGGGTGAGTTCCTTCACTTGCAGCCAGGCTTTGCTTCTTTTCTTTTCCACCATGCAAATACTCTCTAAGCCTTCTATGGTCTGGCTCTAGACCCATCTGCAGTCACATTTTTCTTCACAGAGTTGAAATAAAATTTTACAAGTCAGTTTTGCTTAAGCAGCAGAATGCTTGGGGAACCATCCTGGATTCAGGGAGAGGTATTTCCACTGAGGTATTAAAAATACTAAAGTGCTAAAACTATTATCTGAATATTTCTGAAAAAGAAGAAAGCCTAATAAATATGGAAAAACCAGCTGGGTTTATTTTTGCCATATATAATTTGTGAATTACATAGAGCACATCTAGGACACTATCAGTCCTTGGGGAGGCTATCTTAGCTCTGCCTCGCAGCATTTCCACATTTAATGCACTTAGGAGTAGAGAGGTAAACCAAAGCTAATACCTCTTATTTTTTTTTTTTGTTATACTAAGACTTCTGTGCTCAACTCTTAAGTGATTTAATGTGGAAATTCTGAGGGACAAAAAGCAGAAAAAGGAAAGAGCAATTGTAAATAAACGCACAAGAAATAAGGAGGATTTTGGCAAAGGAGGATAAAAAAGATAGACACAAAGAAGTGAAATATGTCTAATGAGAGAGAAAGAAGGAGTAACTGCAGAGAACACCAGAAATTTCCTACCCATGGGACCATATCAGCAGCTCAGACAGAAGCAGCTGTGCCCAGCAGAGACAGAAATTTGTCAGAGACCCTAGGGCTGTCTCGACAGAAACTAGACCCAACTTCCAAATGCCAAGCAAAACAGGATTAGAAATGAAGAAATGTTTTTACCTTAAATGAAAAGCTTTGCCTTAAATAAAAAACTTTCAAAAGACTGTCCTACTTCTCCTCTGCTGCATGAGAAATAGAAAACTTTAGCAGTCAATGGCTGTTGGGCTCTGTTGTCAAGGACTTGGTTAAAATGCAGCTTGAACAGCCACAGTGGATGAGGCCAACGGGGGATACAAATGGAATGACCTTCTTTTGTTGCATTTTGGTTTTCAGTTTTTATTAAAAAAAGCTCTTTAGCTGAGGTCTCTACCTAGGCTTTTTTTGTAACCGAGATATAAAACAGTTTGGCTCCATCTTAACTGGCCAGCCAAACTTGCAAGGTCAGGCCATAAACAAATTTAACAACTGTTGTTAATTAAATAGTTATTGTAGTATAGATGGGGTCAAACAAAGGGTATGTGTGGGAGGGGAGGGAAAGAGAGGGCCTAAGTGGCAAAAAGTGGGGGAATCTTGGCTCCTGACTTAGAAGGCGTGAACAAGCAAGCACTCTGTGGAAAAGACCTCTGGGACATAACAATAACAGTTAGCATTTCAAATTTTGGTGCAAATATTAAGAAATTAATAGCAAAAAACCCCAACTCATGTTTTCTCATTTACACTTTCCTGTTATGTGCGGCCATCCTGGTAAGACTTGGCTTTCCTCCAGCAGAAATCCTGTATCTGCCTCTATCCGTGGTATCACTTCAATGACATATTAATGCCTCCCCATGCCAGGATGTTGTCCAAGTTCCAGCTGTTTGAAAGAGTTGTTACAGAATGGGAATTCCAGTTGGAGATTTATAGAACAGCAACAGAGGAAAAAAAAAAGGGGATTACATTTAATTTTAGTACTCAGAAATGTGCTTTCCTTGTCATGAAAGTGGAACCCTGCCTGCGTGTCTGCAGCCTGCCCTGCATACTGATTTTGTGTGTGCCTAGCTAAAACCAGTGCCTGTGATATGATCTGATTTTGACTCTGCAGAGAAAGGTAGGAGGAGCAAAATTTATGTTTCAGGTCTGTAAGGCATTTTAAAGTTAATCAGGTCCTTTGGGTCTGATATAATTTGTGTAAGATTGCTGTTGATGATTAGAATAGCTATTTAAGATTTTTGTTAATAGTCTGTTACATAGACCCAGTGGAAAGATTCCAATAGCAGTCTGTTAGTTTTTCCCTGTCACATTCAGGTTACAGACCCTTCACAGATGTTGTAAATAGACATCAATACTAAAAGGGAATATTACACAAATTAAAATCATAAGTGTGCTCAAACTGCCAACATAGCCATTTTGTTAAAAACATCTGTCACATAAAAGCAAACATTTAAGGCCATTATATTTATAACAATTGTTTTCATTTTTAATATGTACTACATATTTTTCTTTTCTTCTGTTATTATTGATTTGAATATTTTTTCTTAGACTTTTTTTCCAGCATTACTTATGTTCTTGACCATGTAAATAATAATGTGGACTTTTAATGAAAAGAAATAAATCTCAGTGGTTGGAAATCTAGTGGATGCTTTCACAATGAATGAGTCAACTGAGAATCCAACACCATGTTCTCAAAAAAAAAAAAGTAGTTATCAAATGTTACAAACACAGCTATTAAGCTGGATGTCTGTTCAATTACATCCAGTTATTTCATTCTGTTCCGAAATTAATTTCTTAGGTGAAAAGGATAAATGATGGGCCCTTTTGTTGCCTTATTGCTGATGCATCTGTTGTGACTGTGCAAGTACTCACCATAACACTGTGCAACAGAGCCCCCAAAGCTAGACAGCCCTGAGGTGCTTCCTAACTCACACACCTACTGCACTGATATTATCCTCCCTTCCTTCCCCTTTCCCCTGCTGCCTGCAGTTTCTGGGTAAATCTGTGGAGTCTCTAAGCCCAAGCTGCTCTAGGCTGGTCTCATCGGTGCTTCTGTTTTGACTACAAAATAGAAGAGGGCTAGAAGCAATCAGTGCCCCCATTTACCCTACTTACATCTCTTCTCTCTTGTTTGCTTTGGGGAGAACTGTGTGGAGCTAAAAGGGAGAAAAGGAGCTAACAGTAAAGAAGTGGGGACACCTGGACCGTGTGCTCAAGTTCAGCCTTATCTCCTTCCACTTGTAGCAGCACACCTTCACACCTCCTAACCGCTCAAACTTGTCAAGAGATCATATAAATACAATGAATTGTCACAATCAGGAAGAATTTGCTGCTCATGGAACAAGAGTCTTGGTCTGGTTAAAATCAGGATTTGCTATTTTCTTGATTATCTGTGTTCTGAAAACCACTTAAATATATGATCAGCTTTAAGCTCATACTTAGTTTTTCCTTAATTTGGTGAGATATTTCTCCATGTAAGGCCTCCATATAATTAGATCCAGTTGAAGAAAAGTTGCAGTATCTTGAGACACTGTTATTTGCATGACGCTGTTATTTGCTGGACCCTTTACAAATGTAGAGACACAGCCTGTGGCCAGGGGAATTGTTGAACCAACTCAGACTCAAAAAAAAAAAAAAGTAATAAAAAATGTAAATACTGTCTTCAGGTTCTAGTCAAGAATGGAACAGATCTCATGAAGAGATTATGAAGGTGTTCTGTTGTGTAGGAATGAGTAAGCCAGACCTGTAGCATCATAGAAATGTCAGTTGGGAGATGCCTAGAGATTTCCTGGTCATGCAGTGTAACCTCCCTCCCAAAGCAGGACTGCCACCAGTGCTAGAGCAGCCCTTAGTCTGAAAAACATTGTGAATTTTTTTGTTTTGTTTTGTTTTTGTTGTTGTTGTTGTTGTTGTGCATCATAGTGTACAATTATCCTTTGCAAGTGTCATGTGCAGCTTCTTTAAAATTATCCTGCATGTCAGGATCAGGACCAAGTCACTCAATAAAGGCACAATATCTTAAAGAGTGCAATTATTATGGTCACAATAGAGGCAAAACCAGCCACTGGGCTTCACTGAGTTGTTGAACACAAGAGTCAGATAGTAAAGGGCATCTTTGTAGCATCCTTCTGCTGCTGCTGCAATGTTCTGGTTTGCCATAAGTCCTATCCTAACTCTCTGTCACATCTGCCAGCCTGTAGAGATGCCTCTTTATGCAACCAGGGAATCTCAACTAGACTCCTTTTTTTTAGGAACTCCATTGACAGTAGTAAATAGATTTCAGCTGACTGCAACAGGAGCTTACACCAGATGCTCCCAGATAAATACCTGCATACAGACATCTTTGGGATTCAGATCCTACCTGGAATGGCAAAGCAGGAGCTTTCTGGAAGAGGAGTTTTGAATGCTGTTTTGAAGAACAATATGTTCATCACCCATCTTTATTGTGGAGGCACATATCCCAAGTCCCTGTTGTTCCAAATGAAATATTAAGGAGGCCATGCTGTGTAAGTGTATGCACTAAACCCAGCCTCACTTCTCTCACATATTCTACAGGATTTCTCTGCTGTCTAACACTTAACAGTATAATCATTGTAATTTTTTTAAAATATCAGTATTTAGTAATAAACATTTAAGAGTATCTGTTCTATCATATTATGTTTTTATTTTTCATTTAACAGAAGATCCCTGAGAAAAACAATAAGAAAAGGTAGTGAACATGCCTAAAAAAATGGCTATTACAGTTTCATCCTCAAAAAAATGACATACTGTATTTTTAGGGGTTTTCAGTGAGAAAACAATGGAAATTGGAACCACAATGTTTCTCTCAGAATAAATGCTTTTATGAACTGCAAACCAGAACCACCAGACATTCGGGCAGTGTGGAGATAAGAACCATCAGCATCAAGGCACTAAACTGACAGATTGCTGTAAAGCACATACCTCCTAGGTATGTGACCTGCATGGCGAAAAAATATATTTCCTGCAATATGTCAGTTCCTCTGTTTTCTGCTCTTTTTAATTTTTCTGTATGTCGTATTTCAAGATGCCTAATGTACTGTGTTTGGCATTAGTTTCAGCAATGATTTCTCAGCATGTGTGTGTGTCTTGTCCCTTTATTTCCACTATTTTGCTCTGTGGACACAGTTACTGCTGTTTGCAACATGAGTTCTGGTAGTATTGTCCATCTCTGATCTTTATGAGCTTAAAAGCACATGAAGTCAGGCATTTATCTACATGTCTTTCTAATTTATTACCAAATTATGCCATCCTCTAAAACTTATGCCAGTAGAGGTCTCAGAGAACAGGTTTAGGGTGCATGTATTTCCAAAATATTTATTTAGAGCTACAGGAAAGAAGTTGGTGCTTTTTTTGCAGGTTTTTATTTGTTTGTTTGTTTGTTTGGGGTTTTTGTTTGTTTTGTTTTTTTTTTTCGTTCTGGGTAAATGAATTGGAAGGTTTGGCAGGAAACAAAATGTAAGAATCAAACTGCTAGGCTATTTTTCAGAAAGAATGAAACAATAGAGTCTACGTTGAGAGGTAGCTGAGGGCTGGTGTAACCTGTGTAGGGGGCTGAGGGAGCTTTCTCCCCTAAGTAATTTAATTGTATTGCAGCTTTGCCTTGCAACTAGACTCTGCTGGGATAGAGGTAAGCTACCATGGGGAAAAGACAGCATGCAAATTTTAGCTGCAAATCCACTGACATCATCCCTCAGTCACTCTATGTGCCCTTTTGTCTTGCAGAAAAGTGGTGCTTTGAACTCTCTTGCCTGTCAGCCAGAAACAGGTTGAAAAGTAACAGTCCCCTGGTACCAGAGGGGAAAGGCTGTGCTGGCCAGCACACTGGCAAAACACAGCTGCTAACTCTGTGCTCTGGCAGGTTGGGAAAACACAATCTCTGGGGCTTGTTCTAGGTCCTTCCAGACCTCAGTAGGAATGTTCATTGCCTTTTCTGGTGCTGCCTGAGAGCATCTATGCACAGATTTTCCCAGTACCCTGTTCAGATCCTACTTCAGGCACTCCCTGGCAAACCTGATTCTGTAAACTCTGTGCCTGGCTGTTGTGTCTGTGGCTGGTATCTTCCTTCAAGCATACAGCTGACAGGAACCTGTATTTATCCTCATATTCATTGTGCTTTCAACTGTGTTCAGCTCTTACAAGTGTCTTCTATTTGTTATTTTTCTGTTGAAGCCTTTGTTTGCCTAAGTCTTTGATCTCACGTATCCAAACATAAATATTCTCTCAAACACTGTACTCAGATGGCCAGAGGAAGGAACAGCCTTTGCAAATATGCATTGTGTCAGTATCTCAAAAATCAGGCAAAGTCACATTCATAAATTATCCTCTGTTTATAACTCAGTAAAGAGTAGGAAATCTTCTTATCACTGCACCAAGCAACCCTGTGCAGGAGGGGGGAGGCTCCAGGGAGGGTCATTCCTGTGCTGATAAGGTGTTGTGGTGACATGGTGGGGGTGAGCAGATCATGGGAGGGCAAGAAAGTCATGAAACCCTTTCCTGCTGTAGTCTTTTCCCCAGCAGAAGGCTGAGGTCCCTTAGTGTGGCTCTGGGGTGGGAGTGATTAGGACCAGTCAGGTGTCTTCCAGGTACTCTTCATGGTTGCTGCAAGGGAGGCTCTTAGAGCCAGCTCGTTCTTTGGTCTCCCAGCATGACAGCTGCCTCATGGAGCGGGAAGGTGGGGATTTGGCAAATGGGATTTACTTTTGGGCAGTAAATTCGAGTAAGAGACGGAGTTGTGTCTTGCTTCAAAATGCCTGAATGCTCTGGGAGTACTGTAAATGGTATGACTGAACTGTTATTTCATAGGGGAGAATCAGAGGATGGGCTATTTTAGCTTAATGACTTCTGCTGTGGCATATTTATACTTTCCAGTAGAGGTCTCCTACAAAGATGACCTCCCAGTTTCTTTGGAATAAATAGAATGAATGCGACAAAAAACCCCACCCCCCAAAAATGTTACCTGCTTACTTTTGATATGACAATAAATTAAATTCATTTTAAAATTAAATGTATATGTTTCTTCATGCCTAAAAGCATAAACTGAGATCTGTTTTGTTAAGGATCTTTTTAAAATGGATCAAATTCTAGATCCAGTTCCTCCCCTGGCATGAATTCCCACAGATATCTATGCAAGTATATCTGCTTCCATAAATTGTGGATCTGCCCCTGGCAATTTAAGTATAAGTTTTAATTTTGGAACAGTTAGACTATTTGTCTTCTCTGGAGAGATCCTAAGTTACTGGGGTTTACATGTTTTCAACACCTAGAAACTCTGTATCCATACACTGGCAAAAGAGGAGGGGGCTCAGTGACTGGTTGGAAAGCAGTGTTTGTAATAAGTCAATTCTAGTAATTTCACCTTAGTTTAAAAAAAACAAATCCAAAAAAACATTAAAATATGATTGTACCTTGATTGGCAGAGACAGTGCTGGAGGGTGTTAAAGAAAAGGACTCTGGTGGCCTTCAAGGCATAGCTGTGGAGGGCATGTGTAAGCCTGCAAGCTTCTCTCCCAGGAGGATAAAGAATCATATAGTCATGGAATGGTTTGGTGGGAAATGATCATCTAGTTTCAGCTCCTGTCCCATGGGCAAGGACACCTACCACTAGATCAGGTTGCTCAAACCCCTGTCAAGCCTGGCCTTGAAAACTTCCAGGAATGGGGCATCCACAGCTTCTCTGGGCAACCTGTGCCAGGGCCACCCCAACCTCACAATAAAGAGTTTCTTCCTAATATCTAATCTAAAACTACCCTGTTTCAATTTAAGACCGTTCACCCTTGTCCTAGCACTGCATGCCCTTGCAAAGAGTCCTTTTCCAGGTCTCCTGAGCCTTTTAGGTATTGGAAGGCAGGTGTAAAGTCTCCCAGAGATTTCTCCAGGCTGAGCATTCCCACCTTTCTCAGCCTGTGCTTGCAAGAGAGGTGCTTCAGCTCTCTGATCATCTTTGTGGCCCTCCTCTCACCCACTCCAACAGGTCCACATCCTTCCAGTGTTGAGGGACCCACTCTGTCACACAGTGCCCTCCCCAGCCATGGCCCAGCACACGTGCCATGTACCAGTGCACCAGCCATGAGGAAACCAGTTAGAAAGAGAAGACGAGGTGTGCTTTCTTTGGCACTGTATGAATTTCCCAAGTAAGGTTGCCACAACAACAGCTGTCAGCTACACCATGAGTTCGCCATGCAAAGTGGGTGAGAAATTAAATCTTTATTTTGTGCCAATGTTGTGAATGAACTGTCCACCTTTACGTATGGGATCCATAGGGAGTATGTTCAGAATCTGCACTGCCTGCCCATGATGCCTCCACTCCCCTAAAGTATAATTTAATCTCTCTTCTGCTCTTATTCACATGCTGCCATTCAGGTTTTCCCTGAGTACCTCATCAATGGAGAGTAAGTGCAGCACTGGATTTGATCCTTTCACTTCAATTTTTACGGTTTGTTCTTATGTAAACACATTTCAAGGAGTTTTACAAAAGCTGCATAATTCAAGACAGCTTTTGGCATGATGAAAAGAAAGTGAAAAGAGAAGAGAAAAGATCCTTTCACTCTGATTTCAAAATGAAGGAGTAAAAAGTGTCCCAGACATGTGAGATGGGAAGGTCCAGAAAAGACTTCTTAGCAGCCCCCTGTCTACATAAACAGTGAGACAAATAAGGCAGTATGAAGCACTGTGAAAAGCCACAGCAGCCCTAACTGTACTTTTCAGGGTCTCAGAGGTTGAAAAAACTCCACTACTTTTTCAACAACAAGAGCTTGTCGGAAATTTTTTGCTTGGGCTGACCTTCCAGACAAGAAACAGTACCCTCTGCAAAAACCTGCACTGGAAAACACTGCTTTTGCTGAAGAAAAAAAAACCCCAAAACAACCAAAGAACAAAAACCAAAACAACAACAACAAAACTTTTTGTTTGGAAAAGTCTAATAAAATATTTCATTTGAGGTTATCTATTTAGCCAGTTAAAAGTTATTTAAAGTCACTTGAAAAATCAGAGTGCAAGGCACTGTAAGAAAACTTAAAGAATGCACATTGTTGCTTAAACATAAACCATACAATGGTGACTGTGATGTGTTGCTGTACCTCTCCTGCTTTCCAGCTGCTGCCTTAGACAGGTGCTGGTCTGCTACAGCCCTGTGTCTCATCTGTCAGCCCTTTGGGGATGTCTTTGGATCCTTTACAGCACCATACCCTCCTTAGAGGCTGCAGCTGACCCAGACCATTTCTTCCCTGCCACCTTTTTTCAGGCCCAAAACTGGAACTCATTCATCAGTGCATGTTCTGCAGAGGCCAATGATGAAGTCACAGAAATCTGACATCCATCTGGCCCTTCTGTCTGGTTCCCCACTCACCTGCTGAGCACATTGCTAGGTCTGGTTTGGGAGCCCTGTTTAACTGGTTCTAGCTCTGCCATGAGCATGACCTACAGGATTAGCTTTACATATATTTCACCAACCCTGGGTGGAAAATTCAGAGCAAAAGCAGACAGATACCTGGAGAGAGTCCCAGATCTTTGGGAGGGGTGAGGGAGAAGATTTCTGCAAGTTTTTTCTACTTGGGAAGAGATAGAGTATGTATTGTATCCAGTGCACATCTTTTTTACAAATGTTCTTACATTGAGTAACTATAACCATCCATAATATAAACTCTAAATAACCCACCACATGGTATGAATCTATAGGTAAGTAAAATTAGAAATGGTTCAAATTAATTCTTCCAGAACCAAAAGTTTCCTTCTTTTTCTTTTTCCCCCCCCCTCCCTTTTGTTGGCATGTAATGGAAAAAAGAAAATTATACCCCTGGACTTTTCACATCTTCCAATTAACTTTCAGTATGACCGCGGGGCATTCAGGTGAGTGAAGATACAGAGGATTCATTGTAAAATGTCCAATAGCCCATTACAATTTCAAACATGCATGAATGAAGATCTGCACAAGGAAATTAACCACCTCCTCCAACTATTCAAGAAAATGACAGCATCTTGCCTTATATGAACAGGACCAAAACGTGCATATGTGGTTTACAATCCTGTTAACACATCTAATAGAATCTGATTCCTTTTAGGCACATTGCCTTAATAGAACCATAGAATAAGAAGAAGACATTGTGTTTTGCCTAAATTTCCACTCTAAGGAATTCAGTGCTCTTTGGTCAGGGACATACCCTAGCAGTGGTAATTTAATTGAATTATGATGTTTAAATGCTTACCTGTCCAAACCATATTACACTAAATTAACAGAGCAGCAAAAAAAAAAAAAAAAAAAGAAAAAAAAAAATTAAATCTGGGTTAATTTTCGTATTATAATAATGGGATGTTAATTTATAATGACATTAAAAAGTAAATCACCTACAGCAAACACCAGAAGTTGTTGTTAATTGAGGTGGGTTTTTTCCTATTGCAAGGACTATATTGTGAGGTATTTTCAGAGCCAGATATAGCACTGATCTAGGAGGGGGCCTGCAATGGAGATACTCAAGTGCTCCCATGTCATGCTGCTCCTCTGGCTGGTGATAATGTTAACAGGACAGCCATATAATTTTCACCTTTCCTTGTAAACCCATCCCTGACTTGTGCCATGAGTTTGACAGTTGTGTTTTTGGGGTTTGTTTTTCCCTTTTCTTTTTTCTTTTCTATTCACATTCTTCCATTTGTTCACAGAAATTTCACATTTGATTGCCACACCTCTGATTGAAAAATACAATGTGAAAACTGCTAATGCTGTATTTGTGGAAGGGCTGGCATGCACTTCCATGGATCTAAGCCCAATCCTGCAGGCTCTTCCCTAAGATGCAAAGCCACACTGAATTTAATAGCAGTTCATGACCATGTTTGCAAAATAAGAGCACACACTGCATAAGCCTCTCCTTCTAGAGAAATCAGGTTTGTATTTATAGCCTTTGTAATAGTCTCCATTTCTACATTTGGAAGAAAAACAAAAACAAACCCCAAAGTTCAGTATTTTCAGCAAATCTCTAAGGAAACTCCCAACTAAATTATGCAAACCATCAAGTTTATGGCTATGGCTGTTAAACTCAGTTGCTGTCTAATTGTATTAGTGCTTTAGCTTGAGCTGCAGAAAAGGGACTGAGCCATAATATAATTGGATTAAAAATATAGTGTGTCCCATGTAGAGACCCTGGTCCTCTCCAAGACTAGATGATAGAGGGATTTGGATAGAAGCGAACAGGCTGTCATCACTTCTTCCTATACTGAAAAGCTAACTGCACATATAAGATTTTTCTTCCAGACTGACCCTATTTTTGCCTTGCCACTTCATCATGGATTCTTCCAAACTTTAGTAAAAGGTACAGTCTTCCTTCTCTGATTAATCAATGATGAGGCCTGGGGGTTTAGGGACTGTCTTTTCTGAAGCTTCACCAGCATGGGCTGCTGACCTCCATACCCTAAATGTAGGTACCAGCATGGCCCCAGCTGTAGGGTCTGTGATATGTTCCTGGCAGTGACATCAACCACTATTCCAAGAGAAACTGAGGCTCATTTCAAAAGCATTCTAAGCTAAAGGGAAGTCAGGACATCATCTGAAAGTTGGAACAAATATAATCTCTTGTTTCTGTTAATCTGGACCCTGAAAAGGGTCTAACTGGATTATAAGTGTTCACTTAGCAGGCACCAACTGGCTTTAGTCTACACCGCATGGGACAAGCCTTCTCCCAAGCAAACTGCATCCATGCCACCTTGGCTCAGGATTTTTTAAATGAGGCTGCAGGCCTCATTTAACACATCTTGCCCTCAGGTGTCAGCATTATCCTGTGTAACATTTTCAGCGGAACCTTTCAAAAAATGCACAGAGGAAGCCTGCAAGTGGTGTTTTTAAAGCAAGACTGTGAGGTCAGGTTTTATGCCCTGGACTGCCTGTGGTGAGTCCAGACCACCCTTTCTGGCATGAGGGCTTGGCAACAAGTGTGACACAGCTCTCATGTTCTTGGCCGGGCACCTGACTAGCTGTTGGGAGGTTTATGATGAGGACAGCACTAAGGTCAGAGGGATGGGTGTGGCAGGACTCAGGAACTTGATGTGCACATCCTGAGCTATAATAATCCTTGAACCTATTTCTGTGGGTTGAAGCAACCTGAGTGTTTGTGTGATCACTGCCAGTGGCACCACTTTTCTACTGTCTTCCTTTTCTTTCACATATGGCTTTCTGAAAGGACTGGATAAAATGAACAGTATTACTGTTTTATTAAATAACTTTGGTTTGTGTTAGTACATGTCTCAGGATTGCCAGCATATGTCACATTTCTGAGTATTTTTAAGCTGGAGTGGGCAAGGCTCTGAAACATACACATGAGAAATCATCAGAGTTAGCAGAAGAGATGTCTTCCTGTGAAAAATGGTGACACTGAGGGTTCTCAAAACCCTTTCGAAAGATCCATGGTTTTACCTCAGTGGCTTAAAGAAACCTTTCCCATTTAAATGTTCTCTAATTCTGAGCAATATTATTCATCTTAGGTCTGTCAGATAAAGAAAAAAAATGTACATGTGAATTTAATCCCTGAGTTGGTTTGTTACCTTACAACTCAGGCAGGAGAGTCACAAATCCATATAGACATCTGAGTGCTGACTTTTGCATTTGGATTTCTGATTTAGTTGAAATATATATATAAAAAACTTGTGTAGCCAAACAGCTCCCTATTGGCTACACATCTGTACAGGCTCAAGAGCATTGTATATTTCTGCAAAGATCTGGAATAAATTGTGCTCAAAGAATTGGCCCCTTGCATGCTTGTTTCAAACAGGAGACTCGGATGAACTCACGTTCCATGGGAGCATCAATAGCAAAACAATACCTCTTTGGTCAAATCTAGTGGGAGCTGCCATCATAAATATGGAAGATGGGTAGATGCAGAAATAAATAATTTTGGGGAGATGGAAATGTACTTACAGATCAATATTAGTGACTGTAAGCTACATTCAGCTTCTCAAGCATTAGTTTTACATTTTGAAAACTCCACAATGACTCTGAAGAAAAGTACTTTCTGTGGCTGGGATTCATCTACCTAAATCAGCTATCTAGAAAAGAGGCACCTATTCTGAGCCACCCACATATATATATTCTTTATATATATATGAGGGAGTTCTTTGAGAGTTTGACAATGGAATATGTCCCCATGTGAGATTGCCTCTTTTTCCATTGACAAAAGGGAAAGTATACAGGACTCCATTTAGAATGGTACACTCAAGTTTTATCCAGCTAAAATTAGGAATCTAGAGATGAATGTGTACTCACTTGGCCCCTTGCCCAGCCCACATGCATAAGTGGCAAGTGCACAGTACTGACAGCAGATTTATTAATGGTTCTGTTTATGTAACTTCATCCACACCCCACTCTGAAGTCCTTACTCAGCCCCTTTTGTTATACAAACAATGTCTTATCCTTTTTATTCACCTGACCCGACCTTGTTTCTTTAACAGTAGGATATTTGTATGCCATTCTTCTCCTGTGAACATAAACAGCTCTCTGTTTGCAATCACTAACTCTTAACCAACAGCCAGCCTCTCGTGCAGCTGCTCAGCTGAGCATTCACCCATAGAAACTGCTCATGTGTTGCTGTGCTGATCTCAAGCATAAAAATTTGGTTTTCTTTCATGACTGGGATTTTTTGAGAGCAGGTAAAACCTGTGCACAGATTTATGATTTCTGCTGTTCACCCAGCCTAATTTTTGGCTCTGCTTCAATCTCTTTCTCTTCCTGTTTTCCCAAGAACTTTTCCCCTTTGAAACCAGCCTCATTAATGCAAATTCAAAACTTTTCAGAGAACTCCCTCCCATCTTTTTTAGCCAGTTCATATCCTCACTTATAGCCTTACAGGTCTGTCCCTACCAAGCCAGCTCCTTTCCAGGCCCCTCTGGTCAGAGTCAGTTCCTCCTCCACCACCTGATATCCTGTGTTCAGCACAAGCTCAAGTCTCTCAGGTCTTTTAAGCTCAGTTTCCTCCCTCTGGACTCTTTGCTGAATTTAGGTGACCCATAATGTTTCCCAGAAGGTCCAATTATAGTCACTTGCTGCTAACACGCTGAACATCCTTCAGCACATCTGCAAAATGAACTATGGCTAGCACAGGTGAGACTGAGCCCGTAGCAACTCCCTTCCATGCCAAATAACATGCATTTCAACTTCCAGAAAAATGTAAACCATTCTCATGGCCCCTCTTCCAAAGACACAGAACTGTATTTATTTGTGGTTTTTAAGAAATAAATACCTAGTCCTGCTTAGTACTGGCTAATATTAATAGTTCTACTCTTAGATTAGTGTGGTGAGAGCCTGATGAACACTGTAAATTGGCAAAAGTATTGCTAAGGAAAGAAATCTCTGATATTACAACACTGGTTCATGCCTCACAGCATTCCTCCCTATGCTGGCACAGCAGCCTCCATATCTGCAAAATTAGCTTTTCTGGGGGGGAAATCCATCTGAAGTGTTTTTGATGGGTAAGTTTAAATGTAGATCAGCTTCTCACTCCAGTTCTCTGCACAACTTGACGGAGGAGGTGATGCACAAGCAGGAATGTGAGGCCAGATTGGGAGAAGGTAGGGCTGTGTCTTTTGCATCAATGCCCCTCTGTACTGACTTTCAGTGTCCATTCAATTGCAGCTTCTATTAGTTGACCTGATGTTGCACCTAAGGAAAACAATATCTCTTTCAGAGACAGAACATTTTAAAAAATCATAACCTTCTATGGTGGAAACTGTTCTAAGAACAAAACAGTCACTTCAGGTAATTGCATTTTCTTCAATTTCTGTTAGACTTTACACCCTAGATTTTATGTGGAGCTCTTAATGGTTTCAGAATTTAAAAAAGAAAAGGTTTCTGTGACTTATGAACCATCAGTTAGTCATTTTAAAAAAAATGTAAGCAGCATATGAAACAGTTAATGCAGAATGATAAAGCTGTACTTCACTCATCCAGGACAAATAAGAACCCTTTCTTTACTCCAACATCAACATGTTTACCACTGGGCTGGAGAGAAGACAACACCCCTGGATATACTCTTAAGAATAAAGTTATTTTCACTTGCAGGAATTTTCATTACTTTTACCCTCACAAATACAGTACAGATGTGGATATTAAGAGAAAGCATCTGAAAAGCCATAAAACTGCTACTCATTTTATCATGTACTTATAGTCTCTATATGATTACAGTGTCTTTAGCCACAGCAGTGCATTAGTCAGCTGTGCTCAGCACTGACACATCACAGATGAACCACTCAGTGCGCTGCTCCTGTGGTGCTCTAAAGCTGATAAAACTCAGCAGCTGTTATTTTCACTGGCTCATGCAGCACATAGTGGGTGTTCTGGTCACTTTATAAATATCACCTTTACACTTCCAAATGCTTATAAGCACATTTATTTCTAACAGAGTATCTCCACTTAGGTGCAATGTGTATTTAGTTGGTGTTATATAAAAAGGCCGGTTCTGAGGGCAAAATGTCTCCCCAGAATGACACATATGAGACTGAAAATATTTTTGTGTTTGTATCCTAGAAACACACACCTAAGTCTGGTCAAGTGCTCCCCACAGGAAGAGCCACAGTGGTGGAAGAGGCTGCTGTGCCTGACCTGTGGCCACAGAGTCCAGACCCCAGAGCTGAGCCAGCAGAGCCAGCCACGTGGGCTGTCTGCAGCACACCGCTGCTCAGCCACCCATGCTAATCCAGTTGTTCGTGGGTTTGTGAGTGAACTGGGCTGACTCCATGCTTTCAGGAGAAGGGACCATCCCAGCTGGCCTTCTGTGGGGACACTAACCTGTAGCAGGAGAATGGGAAGAAGTTGGAAAGGAGCATTAGGAAAAAGAGATCGGCAAAATGCTGTCTGCCAAGAAGGATTGGCTATTGACTGGTCCCTTTCAGTACAAGACAGATGTGCTACAAGGGAGCAGGCTAAAGACAAACTTAAAGTTATTCTTCAAGTAACCAGTGGGCATGACTTTGTTGCCAAAAGACATTGTGTCTGCACAGGTTTAAAGAGACAGGGGCTGGGCACTCAGAAAGGGATCTACTATGGGTTACTGAACAGGAGAAACTGTCACAGGCACAAGAAAATGCCTCTAGCTGAGAAAGGTCAGAGACTGTGGAAACACTTTGCAGCTTACTTGCCTCTTCTCATTCATCAACAAGCATCACAATGAGGACACTCTTTTTCTTTTTCCCTGGGGGAGATCACAAATGTGGTCCCCCATTGCCACAATTCAGGGAGATGAGTTGCCTGTTTTGGGGACACCTACCTGTAAGATGAGTGCAACCAAAATGCTAGCATGAGTCTGATCCAGGGAAAAGACTGAGGGAAAACACTCCCTGTGACTCTGGGAGTCAAAATGTGGGCTCCAGTTACTCTGATCTAACAGAGTAACTCAACAAGTAAGTCAACATCCAGCCAAAGCAATGGACATATAGATGGCAGAAATTATGTCTGTGCTCAAAACCATGTTCCTGAAAGCCTCTGCTTGTTTTTCCATAAGAATTTTACTGGGTCTCTGAAATTCTCTGAAGCATCTGTAATTGTTCAGCACCTGGCTTATGCCTAAGCTCCGTTAATATACACTGGGCAGGTACTTCTCTGCATGAATACCTGCAGACTTGTCTCCAAGGGCAGTTGCACTGCAGCAAAACAATCCCCACACTGGGCAGCAGTAGTTTCCAACTCTCTTTGTGTAATGGTAGGGAAGGGAAGGGAAGGGAAGGGAAGGGAAGGGAAGGGAAGGGAAGGGAAGGGAAGGGAAGGGAAGGGAAGGGAAGGGAAGGGAAGGGAAGGGAAGGGAAGGGAAGGGAAGGGAAGGGAAGGGAAGGGAAGGGAAGGGAAGGGAAGGGAAGGGAAGGGAAGGGAAGGGAAGGGAAGGGAAGGGAAGGGAAGGGAAGGGAAGGGAAGGGAAGGGAAGGGAAGGGAAGGGAAGGGAAGGGAAGGGAAGGGAAGGGAAGGGAAGGGAAGGGAAGGGAAGGGAAGGGAAGGGAAGGGAAGGGAAGGGAAAAAATTAGGACAACCTAATCAAGTCCAAATTAGAACTGCAGAATTCTGGGAGAACATGTAGCACATTTCCTGGAAACATGGTCTCTCCTGAGCATAAGTACTCCCTAAGGTCCTGCACCCCCGGGGCCATGCCACCAGCACTGTAACGTGCAAAGAGCAGCAGCAGCAACAACAAACAGCAGGGCAGAACCAAATAACTCCTGCTAAATGCTACTATCACCAGCTGGGGAACAAAGGCTTACTGACTCACGGCCACTCAAGCTTGTTTAAAATTAGTATCAGGTTGGACTTGGCTTTGGAGCCAACTGCTACAAAATCTCAGCCTCCCCTCCCTCCCTCGCAGTCCAGACACTGAAGGGCAGGGAGAGCATCCCAAATCCACGCCACCAAACGCCCAGCACTATGTCTGTGAGGCCTCATAGTCCCGATACCTTCAGTGTGTGCCAACCCAAACAAGAAGCAGCGAGCACGACGCAGGTGGGGGAAATGGGCTCCTCCCCATGTGCCAATGGAAAAGGAGTGGCACGTGGCACCAGCCCAGCAGCCCCTCCTTGTCCAAGAGGCACAGAGCAGGGACGGCACACTGGTGCAGGTGCAGGAAAGCCACGGAGTTTGAGTCTCCCCACAGATTTCCTATGTTCCTTCCAAAGTCACAGTATTTTAATTGATATTTCTTATGAGAATTTAACAGGTGCAACATAAATCCCATGGATTGTGCTGAATCCCACAAAATCTTGACTTTCATTTTGGAAGGGTGGCGGGGGAGAAGAGGAGCTTTCTTGCTGTTTGGGTTTTCAGCCTTGAGCTACATGAGACAGAAAAAATGCTGTATTTGCTCAAAGTGCTGCCAGATTAAAATAAGCAGCTATTCATCTTATTTTTCTGAAACGATGGTTAAGTCATTGAGAAAAACTCATTGAATACAGAAATACTTTCTGTTGTAGCACAAGTAGAGAGGGTAAAAACTTGGATGTTCCCTTTATGTCTTGGAGTGGGGAGCAAACACTCCTATGACCACTTCTGCCCCTTCAGGCATGCACGGCAATGAAGACGGGACAACAGCAGTGCCAGGAAGAGAACATCTGGGCTTATGGACACACACTGGAACCCTGCTAAAACCAGTTAGTTGAGCCATTCTGCCAAGGTTTTAGTTGTGAGGTGAGAGGTGCTAGTGGTAACAAAGGGATGTCACAGCATATGATTTCTTTAGCATGAAGTCAGGATATATCTCCTCTTGGCTTACTCTCTACATCACCAATGGCTCAGTATCTGCAGGACTCCACATGGTACACAGATTAAAAACCCAAACAGATAGAGAGGCAGATGTTGGAAATGAAGATACACTTCCACTTCTCATTTTCACAATTGGCCTTGTATAGTATTTCTTACAAAAATTTCTGATACAAGTTTGTTAGATGGTTTGAAGATTTTTAGGTTTCTGTATTAAAAAAGGTATTATAAAAATGTTAATCCTGCCCAAGACTTTAGACTACCTAGGAAGATCATACTTCTATTACTTAGGAAGAGATCAAGCTGATCAACTGCAAATCTGCATGTTTTTTCTCCCTACTCCTGTACCCGTTATTCACTATCTAGCACATTTTTACTTTGGTCTGAGTGCCTGACATGGGTCCTGCATGCATGCCAGTCCGATAGTCCTCAAGAGGAAGGAACAGATATCCATCTGCTGACAGATGTTTATCAACTGATAGATGAGGTTTACTTCTTTAGGAAAACAAATATTTTCTTCTAACATCAACACTAATGCTCAGCACCACAACAACAGCAACAGTAAAACTGCTAGCAGTAGTAATATAATGGTAACATAGATAATAATAACAACAATCTTTACTGAAGACTCTTAAATCCTATAATACTGATTTCACTTAGCACAATCAGGTGTGATTTTAAAGCAGAAACAAAAATCTAGACAGAAAGGACAATCTCCTATTTCTCCTCATTGTATATAGCAGAGGGGAAGAAATGGTGTTTTTTCCTCCCTCACAAAAATCTGAGGTTTTTCACTCAAATGAATTTTTTTTTTTTTTTTGTAAATAGAAATCTAAAGCAATACAAAACAAGAAAGATGGATTAACACAAGAAAAACACTTACTCCTCCTTGGTGCCTTTTGTGCCTTGCCTTAAAAGCAGTCCAAAAATTTTTTACAATATATGTTTGGGTGTTTAAAGGCGTTATTCTTTCTAAGCATTTTTTAAACAAAAAATTATAAAAATGGTTGTTCTTCAACAGACAGTACATGTTTATTAATGCAGAATTTTTGACAAAAAGAGAGCTACTTAATACTGAGTCATCATTGTCCTGCTCTAAAAGCCTGCTGAATTGTAATACCTGACATTTTCACTGTACAGGTCCTAAAACAGGTCACCATGGGAGTCAGCATCATTGTCCTCATTTGCCACAGTGAAAGACTGAGGGACTCACCCTAGGACAAGCAACATGGAGCTGAAACTTGAACTTTTCTCTGCTGGTTGCAGCTCAGTTCTCTTTGGTCTTAGCTTTGTAACCAAAAAATGGTCTCTGAACAGATAGTTTATAATCTAGCCCTGATTTTGGAAGAAACAGTGACAATAAATCCCATCTCTACAGAGCAGCACTTCTCCAGTGGGAATTATTGTGAAAAATTCTGCTGAGTGATTGAAGCAATATACTTTGGCGGGGGGCACATCTAAAGGGATTGGGACCTGGCACGCCCCTCTTAATTTCCCCCTAACAAAGCAGATTTATCTACATTTATGAAAAACACAACTCTGAGAGAATGGTATCTAAAGTTTAACTAGTGAGCGTAAGGAAAGTTTAAATAAAAGTCTTTCAAGGAAAAATAATGAGCAGGATTACACCAGAAATAGTTGCTGTATGGATAAGGCAAAACATTTGACAAGAAAAACATCTCTGAGAAGAAAGCACAAGGGTAGAGCTATTATAGCCTCAGAGGCCTTTTCCCTCAGACTTCTTATTTTATAACATATTTCTAAAACACAACACCCACAACTGTTTTTCTTCATCTATCAAAGCATAAAATTGCCAGTCCTTTGACCTAACTTAAATGAAGGAAGTAGCAATGTTAGGTTTAATTAAAAACAGCAAATATTTGTACAGCTGTCCTTGGTTTCACAGCACAGAAATAGGTTTAGCATCAAATCTTACAGTTCTAAGTCCTCTGGGAACTATATAGAAAAACATATAGGATCCTTCTGGCTGACTTGCTAAAGCCAAAAATACTTTTTTTTTTGAGTTATTTCAGGTGGGGCTCATTCAACCTTCCTGTTTCCAACCCACTGTTTTCCTACTTGAGACTTTTTTTTTAACATGCTCCAAACGTGATACTCTCAGCTTGACAGGTTTGGATGCATTTGATTCATTTGGGGTTGTGAATAATAATAATAATAATAATAATAATAATAATAATAATAATAACAAAAGTGGAGGTAGTCTGAGAAGTTTTGGCTCATCATCAGCCTTTCTGATGGAAACCCTGATGGCCAGACCCATCTGGGCATTTCCAGGTTTCTCTGCCTCTCCCCGTGGGTGTCACTGAGAGGTACCTGGCATGGGATGCAGGACTATCGACCAGATCCATCCCCAAAACTAGGAGGGGTGTGGAATGAAGGCCCTTGCTCTCATTCTAAATTACACATTGAAACACCCTGTAGAATCCTTCGGCACCAAGGTTTATGATGCAGCCTTCGGAGGCTGACTCCACATGCCCCTCAGCCCCTTGACTGGGCCAGCCAGGGCAAGCCCACTCCCACAGGGACCACGGGAGATTTACACCACCTTGTGCAAGAGGTTTGCCAATCCCAAGCTCTGGATTCACCTGCCTGTTCCTCCCAGGGACAAGCAGCTTTCAACCTGCCAGGGGGTGTGGCTACCCACCACAGAGCCAGAGATAAGAGGGAAGGAGGAGAGAAAGGACCAAACTGGGTTAAAAAACCTCACCCAGGTCTGCAGCAGGAAGAAAGGTGGGAATCCTAATGGCTGGTTCTGGTGCTCTGCCTGCATCCCTCAGGCACCAGGCAGGGCCTCTGCTCCTCCTCTGGGCTCTGCAGCCCCCAAATTCCCCACAGCCCCCACAGCCTTCCCACATCCAAACCTCCAGGTCCAGCTCGCACAGACCAGGAGAGGAGGGGGAGGTGTCCGAGCATGGTGGGGCTCAGGGGATGGAAGGAGAGAGAAAAGCTCTGGGGAAGAGCCCTAAGGAAGGAGAAGAGAGTGGGGACCTACCTCTCAGCCCTGGTGAGCCCCGGCCAGGCGGGCTGGCCCAGCCAAGGCTGGAGAGATGTGAAACACTTCAAGATGGCTCTGCACACCAAGATGTCCCTATTAAGAGAAGCATCTTCCCATCTTCTACAGGTAGAACATCTCCTGTTACTTCTCCTACAGCAGAATCCTCTTCCTCCCCACCCAAGCCTAAGTAAGAGAGAGACAAGAAGTACAGTGATCTTGGGTTTCTGACAGAATGGCAGTGGACTGCACACATAATTGCACATGCTGGGTCTTGCCATGTGAACTGCAAGAGTTTAAATTACAGTAATTTTCAGTTAAGTAATTTAAGTCTAAAACCCGTAAAACAGAAAGCTACTTGACAGTTAAGTGCAGTTGCATCACAGGAGTTCAGGGGATAAAAAAGCTTTTTTGGCAGAATGAAGGCTTACTGACATGCTCAGTAGCCTGGAAAGATTATTTAGAGCTTTTTCAGAAGCCAGTTTCATATGTCTAAATTTCTAGAAATGCACATGAAGTCTTAAACTGTGAAGCTATTCTCCAGTCCTCAAGGAGCCAAAAAGCAACACAAGATGCAGAGTTGTGACCTGCAAGTGGAATATGGCTGACCTACAGAACTCAGAATTGTTCAAAACTAACACACAATATATCCAGCATAAGAGGCAAAATGAACACATACTTGGAAAAATCCTCAATTTTCCAGCAAATAAAATTGTTATGCATCTTATCCCAGGAAGAAATCTAAGAAAAAGCCTAGGTATGGGCTTGCAATTCATGGGCTTAGTTGTCCGAGTCCATTATCTCTCCAATGTCTTGTCCCCAGTCAGTTTAGGTTGTCATTGCCCAAAAGGTTTTTACCTTATTATATCTTGGGTATACCATGTGGAACAAGATGGCAGTTCTTGTCCAATTTTTAGTACTGAAGGTGCATGCCACAGAAACACCATCAGTAGACACAAAGTGCTGGGCCCGGTGAGCTAAAATTAGAATTTGCTTTTGCTTCTATGCCAGCTTTCCTAGTAAAGACCAGTACCAGGTGGGAAACTGGGGCATACTGAAGCAGCAAAGACATGACCACTTTAAAGTTTCATCTGGTGGATGAATATTTGTGAATGAAGTATTGCTGTGTCTTTTTTTTCTCCGTATCTGGGTGATGACCTTGACATACTGCAGGATGCTGTGCCGTTTTCATGTGTACTGTGTCCAGTTTTGTTATTGTTCATAATTCATTAAAAATTAAATCCAAGCTATCTCAAATCAAGATACAACTCACTCAAAAGCTCAGTTATCAAGAATCAGTAGCACCTTTAAACATTTGGATCCAAATATTTTCAGTCTCCAGGAGGAGCCACCTGAGAGTCCACTAGAAATAAATACATGCTGAGGTGGAAAGGATGATACTGGAAACTAAAAAGAGTGTGTTAAAAAATCAAATTAAATAGTCAGACATAACTCTTAAAAATGAGACAATACTGACAGATTGGAGTTCTGCAAATTTTCCAGTAAGTTCTTTGTTGCTCATAACTTAAAATAAACAAGGCTAATGACATTTGGATTTTGCTAGCTTGATGAAACACAGCCATCTCAATTAAGGTTTTATTTTCTTCCTCTTCTTTCCCAGAACAGCTTTAATATCTACTTGCATGGAAGCATAAGTTTAGATACCACTGAGACTATGGTTTACTTTGGGTTCTGATTTTTTGTATTCTTCTTGAAGCTAAGTTAAGTCCTATTTTCCATTGTCATGAACCATTGAGCCCTGGGACTTTCCACCCCAATCCTTCTTCAGTGAGGGTACATACATTTTACAATAGGTTTCCTCAAACACTGTGTCACAGGTAACTATGCCTTTAATTGCAAGTAATTTCACTGCTGCAGATTGAATTTGAGGTAAATTGGATGCAAGGGATCCCTTTATATTAAAACCTGTTTGTAAATTCCAATGAACAAGCCCTTAAATGTAAGCTCTGAGATGATGAATTGGCCAAAGTCCCTTCAAATTGACAGCCCTTGATAACATACTCCTCCACTCATTGTTTTTTAAGGAAAGCTCCAGGTTTATGGCTCAGAGACACTCACTCATGCTAGGAGTCAGTATTTGATACTTCTTATTTATTGCTACAGTTACATCTCTTTCAGTTACTTCTTGGGAAACCTGATTTTCCTGTTATCCCTTTGTTTTGAGGTCGTTCCTTGTTTTCCCCTAATTAGTTGGTTTACCAGCTGAACCGGTTCAAAAAAATCACTCCATAAAATAGTCCCAAAACACAGATACAGCCTTGAAGAAAATATAGAACCAAGGAATGGGAAGAACACACTGAAATAGCTCATCCTCTGTAGGTACTGACAACAACACTTTGTGCTGCACTTCGATGCACATTAGGCAGTGCTAGTCCTCAGCGATTAAAAGGCAGGTGTTAATTTCTGATGAAAAGTGACACCCTCACAACAATTTGAGCAAACCCTTTGCTATTGACAGCAAGCGTGTTGTTACTGAGTTTGCAGTGCAGCTGTAGAGATGGCTTAGCCAAAGGGGAGATGGAGATGGGGAAGGGCAAGGGGCCCCTTTCCCCCATCCTGGGACCCAGGTGACCCCTTCACCCCTCTCTCTGCCTACCCAGCTGATTGCTGGCATTGCACCCACAAGAGAGCTCCTCGTGCCTCCTGCCCCCACAAAGGCACCCTGTATTAATGCCCATGCTGTCTCTCTCCTGTAATTACACACTGCTAAGGTGAACAGAACAGCCTCTTTTAAAAATAGATTCTGTATTTTAAGCAGCAATATGAGTGCTTTTGAAAAGGAAAAATACAAGGTATAAAAGCTTCCCAAAATAGCAGTGCGTGGCTTGCCCTGGCTGTGCTCAGGTGCAGCTATGAATTACTCCAGCTTTTTGATAACATCCTGTCTCTTGCACTGAAATTACCAAGGGGTTGTGAGGGCAGTTCTAAATCAGAAATGTGTAGTGGATAGGACTGGGCCAATCCCAATGGCAGCCAGAAGGGAATGGAACATAAATCACGCCAAGTTAAAATAGCCATCCCAATTGCAAAACAGTCATGGTGTTTTCTTTAAGGGGGAAAAGAAAATAGTGTCCTTAAAAGGTGCCAGATTGGCAGAGAGGGATAATAAAAAACCTCTGACAGTGCAAGTTTCTCCTGCCCCTATGCTATGGTGCTTCTGCTCTACCTGGCACAGAGAAAGGTCAGGGCAGAAGGCTCAGCACTCCAAAACAAAAGGAGCAGCATTGCCAGACCTACACATCCACCTGTAGTTCCCTTGCACTGATCTTCCATTGGGGTGAAACAGTGTGGTTGCTGTGAAATCAGCCCAGTAGCACTTAGTTTGTACTGAGAGTGAGTCATGTCATCCAGACCCAAGTGATGGCAGAGGCAGCTCTGCCAGGCTCCTTGCAGGCAGGGGGGCAGTGCACTGCCTCTGCTCAGTCTGCCACAGCCGTGCCAGACACAGGCTTTGTTTTCCTCCTAGAGAGAGACCCATCCCTAGGGAACAAACCAGAACCCGCAAGTTCACTGAAGGCCAGACAGCAGCACATCATCAGGCATTGCTGCCCTTGGCCACAGGTGACCTGAAGATCTGGAGATGTCCTCAGGAGACCAGCGAGGGCTGGTGCAGCCAGGCAGCTGTGCCAGCTGCTCAGCATGGCATAAGCCCAGGGCTTTTCACCCTGGGGATCTGCCCATTTTGGGTGACGAATATGGAAATGGTGGCAGTTGCTAGATGACATTTCTAATGGTAGTTAATAAGCTTGTTTTCTGGTTGCTGATTTCCTGCCACAAATCAGAGATTGGTTATCAGTACCAAACTAACTTGTTCTTCCTTATGCCAGAGATCTGATGACTGATTCATAAATAATGGCTTCTGGTTGGCAGAAACGAGATAAATTGCTTTCATTAAAATTCACATAAAACAGAAGCAGAGTCCCTGCTTGCCACCACAGATTGAACAAATGTGCCAACATGCACGTTTTTCATTTTGCAGTCACTGATAATAGGAAGTTGTTCCTGGACCAAATAGCTTTGAATGTTCATTTTTTTAAAGTAATTAATATGAAGAGTGATGCTGTAAAAAATTACTTCACCCTCCATAAAGTTATTTGCAATCTGTAGGCATCAATACTCATTTGTGTGGCTATATATTTTTTTGGTTTTGAATACTGACAAATGAACAATTTGAACTTTTTCAGGTGAGGATATGCTTCCAAGATCTTTCTGGAAGCTCAGAGGAAATAAGCTTAGGTGATTGCATTTTATTAATATAATAGTGCTGCACTCTGCATGAATCTGCACCTGCTGTGTTAGAAAAAGGCTTTGCAGTTACAAACTGCAGAACAAACTACATGAGGGGCTTGGGGAACTTCTTTTTTCCACAGGAAGAGCAACTTTACAAGAAATTATTAAAAACTCTACCATTCTCAGTGGTATGTGTCTTAGGAGATATCTTCCAAATGCAACCTTTTTAGAAAACAGATGCCGAGAGAAGAATACAGACTTGAAGTGGGGCTTATCTGTCTCAGGATGTTTCCTGAGCACTGAGCTGCTCAAACCATGTTTCCTTTTAGGATCATCACAGAGAAAGAAGCACTTCAGACTCAGTTCATCCTACAGCAGCCATCTAGGCTGGGTCAGATAAACCATTCCTATTGCTCCCCACTGACCCCATGCAGAGCCTCTGGGAAAAAGCTTCAGCTTAGACTTCCATGTACCCAAGGAATGTCACAGGAATCATTTTCTAAAATGGCCACTTTATTCCTTCAGAAGTTGAGTTGTGCTGAGAGTTTATACTGGAAAAATATAAAATAGGTCAGTGGGGGTGGTAGTCCTGAATTACCAGAAATGGACATTAGGAGCTCTGGCACTCCAGCCGTGACTCCCAGATGTTGGCCCGCCAATCATGGAGTGCATCCAGCACCTGGACCAGGGCACCACCACTGCCACTCTGCCTTCAGTGGAAATTTTGTCTACCAGGACACATGGAGATTAAGAAAAAATGTTGAGGGTTGGCAGCAGGCCTGGGTCTAAAATCTGAGTGTGCTGAAGAAAAAGGCAGCTCTCTGTAACAGCCAGCTGTAGGAATCTGTTTGATGGGTCAGGTTGGCATCCCTGAATAAAACAAAAGATGGAAGAAAGCCGTTTGTATCTTCTCCAAGGAAACCTTTATGAAAGTGGCTTCTTCATAAACATAGAGAAAGTTGTTGGATAATACCAATTTTATGTTAAGGTTCAAAAATAAAAGCTGGGCCATCAGAAACATCCTGAAAGCCTACCACTGAATGACAACTGCATGAAACAGATCCAGAGCAGTGGAAAATTTTAAGCTGTAAATTAGCCTTGAAACTAGTAGGCCATGTTGTTTTTATTCTGGGGGAGGTTCTTTATTAACTCATCTGTCTAAACATATGGATCTTGACAAATGAAAGCTGCAGGGAGGATCTGCTCCTGTCCTGCAATTGAAAACACTTAAAATTAAATTACTGCAAATATTCCTGTTACCCTCTCTTAAATGGCAAAGTACCACAGGAGCTGTTGCTCTCTATCAGTTCAGCTCACAAGGGGCCTATTTCCTGAAGCTAAAATGGAAAGAATTTTTTAGTCTGAAACTTTTTCTTCAGTTAGTTACTGCCCACTTTTACCGAAAGGAGATAAAAAAGTTAAGTTTTTGTTCTCTGTCATATATCCTAACACTCCCATGTGCTGGACACCTGCAAAAGCTAGCAAAGCCAGCTTGTTTACTTAGCGCAATTTATTTGACCTTTTAATATATTTGAGTAAGGATTTTATATCTAAGGCAACTTTACAGAACAGATTTGAAAGGTGACCTTCAAAGGAAACATCAAAATCTTTCTGAAAAAGGAAACTTTGGAAATATATGTGAAAAAGGCTGCTTTTCAGCTAAGCTCCTGACTCAGGACTCCCTGGATTTTTGGCATAGGGACATACCAGAGCAGTGAGTTCACCTTGCCTACAGCAGGTCTACAAGTGCTACCATACAATACCAAAGGACCCAAGAAAGGTTTTGGATGGCCAGTTCCAGAGTTTCCACAACAAATGCCTTCTATATGCTGGCTGGGGCAGTCACTCAGCACTGGTTTTGATGTTAACCTGCCTTTCAATCCTTAACTGCAAAATCCTTTTTGCTTTTATGAACCTGGGATAGTCTAGGTCAAACAGAGCTCTTTTAGGGAGGGATGGGAGGAGAAAGAGGCAAAAAGGAATGTTTTCCTTTAATCATTTTATAAATGTGCACTGTCTTACAGTACTCACAAATCTATGCTGGCCAAGGTCACTGGCAGGGAGAAGGCTGCCCCTGCCATGGGCAAGGTCCTACACCCAGCAGCACTACACATCCTTAGGGAAAAACTGGCTCCACTTGGCCTTTATTTCTGAACACAGAAGTCAAGGGGTTCCATGAGCTTAAATATACAACGTTAGTTTGACTGCATTAAAAAATGCATTTATCCCATGCAGAGCATGTCCCCATCACAGGCAGCTATTAGGGCAGCGCTTTCCATGCTGCAGACCATGCCACTCTGGGGGACTGGAAAACCTTCAGAATTAGTTATGGTGTGCCGTGGGCAGAGCTGTTGAGTTCACCTGCCTCACTGGTGATCCCATTCACATCACAGATGAGGAACGCTGCATGGAAGTGATGCTTCAGCAAGGTCTGCTGACTTTATGACTTATGACTTTACATCCAGAGGTCTCTGGAGAGCTCTCAATGGCTCCAGAGCCATTGAGAGCTCTCCAGAGACCTCTGGATATAACACTTCCCTGAGGTCCTACCCCTGCCTGACAGGGTAGAGGGAATTAAATTGCTTGAGGACAGATGCAAAAGGTCTGTCTGGCAGAAACAAATTTTTTTAAAAAAGTAATTGTTGAGGCCTGGAGAAGTAGGTGCCCATTAATACTGAGCAGGTGCAATTGCTATCTAGGGTTTCTTGCCAAGACATCTTGTAGTGGTATTTAATGGTTACACACGTTTATCTCAAACCTGAATATCTTTCACACTAAATCAGAAAACATTCATCATTAGGAAATTTCTGCTTGGAAAATCATTACTAGAATGCTTGTGGAGCGGTATTTTTCCGTCATTTCTTTTTGCTAGTTCTTTGAGGATAGCATTGAGTTAACATCTGTAGTCATATGGCTTTACAAAGAGAGGGACAACAATTTGAGAAAGACTTACTTGAAGCTCACCAGTGTTTGAAGGCCATCATTGAGAAAGTCATTTGTTCATTGCCAGTTTTTCCCTCAGATCCTTATATTCCGGTCCGATCTGCTCTGAGACAAATCCTGCAAAATCCCCTGGCAATGTGAAGGAGCAGGCTGCTTGCCCAAGGAAAGAGCAAAGCTTATGAGCTGTAACGCTCCTATAAAAATCACAGATATCTTGAAAGGTGAATCCTGGATATTTCACTGTAGCAAGAGCTCCTGCTGACTTTACAGCAGTGAAGATTTCCCAGAGGAAATGGTGTTCCTGCAAAGTAGTAAATAGCCTTCTCATATCAAACTCATACCAAAATCATGTTATTAGGAGCTGGGAATGTCTCCAGAAGTTGCTCTGGAGGCGAAAGAATTCATTCTTAAATAACAAGGTCTTGAAATGAATACAGAAATGTGGAGGCTGAGAAGACAACCATCAGAAATCTCTCTGTTTTCATCACAGCTCAAGAAAATGTGTTTTCAAGTAATTCTTTATGGAGTGAACACTTGAGAGAGACAGAGAAAACAGAGTGCTTAAGTATGGACTCTTTCATGAGAAGATACACAACCTGATTATGTTGCAAATAAAGACAGTCTGCTAGATCTTTACTGAATTTTACCATAACAAACCAACTAACCAGTAGAGAGGTGTAAGTGCAATACCTTCTGTTGAGAAAAGAAAAAAAAAAGACAAAGAATAATAAGAAGAAAAATATGTGTGTCCAGTGGGATCAATCACTTTAAAGCAATAAAGGGTTTTGGTAGATGATCCAGTGGTGGTGAATGGAAAGCAAAGCAGAAGAGGCATTAACACGGTGAAGTGAAGGTATTTATAAACTGAGGTGAAACATTTGTGAAGATTGCTTTGCAGAGCTTTCTCAGCCCCGTGACTGTGCAGCAGACAGCATAAAACTCTGCTCTTCTACTGCCAAATCAGGATGGTTTATGAAGTCACTTACTTCTGTCAAACAGCTGCAGCTGTAATGCTGAGAAGAGACATTCCCCCCCTTCCCCTTTCTGCAATAAGATTTAATGTCTGTGTGATTGCTGAGCAGGAATAAGGGCTTGTAAAAAAATTTTTTTAAGGGATAAATTAAGCTACTTTTAACTGTGATTTGGGTAGTAGATGAGGGAATTTTGTTGACTATGAGATAGAAAAGTATCTCTTTCCATTGGCTGGAGGAGTAAATTTCCACATGTGACTTTTAATTTTTGTTAAATTATTTTTTAAAATTTGTTAATGTCTGATCAGGAACATCATCAGCTGAATACTTTCCAAATGTGGTTCCATACTCTGATTGATTTGCCATATTTTATGTTCACACTTTAAATGTTACACTGGTTTCATTCTCACAACTGCAATTAAGGCTGCCTCAAAAAACTTACTCATTGGTTCTTGGTGTGAATGCAGACAGCTGCCCTGGGTTGAAATTTTGCATGGGATGTCTTAGCTTAGGAGTTATTTAGAAATAATAAAAAACTGCCATGAAAGTCCAGCCAGCACTAGATACCTGCTTTCTTTTTTCAAGTGTGACTCTGTCCGTCAGGGGAAGAGGGAAAAGGGCTCTGCTGGGAGCACAACAAGGTGGTGTTTGCTGAAATGTTGTGATCTCCAGGGCAACGCTGAGCATCACAGCAGGCAGCAGATAAACAGAGGGAATGTACACAAAGGTGTTATACACATTCCTACACTGGTTTCTCACATTACTGCCAGTGGCACCACCCATCATAGGGAAGGACAGAAAGCTGAAGAACTCCTACGAAATGAGACTTCTGGCTATTTTTCTAATGGTATCCTCTCGAAGGGGAGACAGGTAGGCAGCAGAGAGGCCAAGGGAGGAAACCTGTGAGGAGACAGATGCAGCTGCAGCTCTGAGATTGCCCCATTTGCAGAGCACGAAGTGGTGCCACCACCCCCACACACTTTGGTGTGACAGCCACCCGCTGGAGCCAGACCCCTGCTGCCCCAGCTGCAAGGGGCTGTTTTGGTATTTCCCACCATTTAGGCTTTGTACAGTTGTTTCTGTTAGTTCACTCCCTCTGCTCTCACACACAAAAATACCCTATTACGGGGCCTGAGTTCCAGTTTCTTCAGCAATGCATTAGCCTCAAGCACAAATGGTTTTATGTCCAGTTTAATTAAAAAGAAATTTAAAAGAAAAGCTTCTCTGAAGAATCTCAATACCCCTCACTTGTAGGCAGCTCAGTGTGTTGGAATCCTGGTCTGAAGATCAATAGGAAGATCCCATTGACATCGCCAGGGCCAGAATCTGAGCTATGCTGTCCAGGTTAAAGCTCACTTCATCAGTGTTGCTAACAGGGTTGGCATCAGGAAGATTCTGAAAATAAACAAACAAACCGACCCCTAGCTGATTTGAACTCTGTTAGGTTACATGCATGTGTATAGAAAACTCACGAGGAAGTAGCAGAGGAGTGAAAGTATTTGGCAGATAATTTCTCCTCAAGCCTCCTAGAAACTAGCAAGTCCAGCCACAGGTCCACCAAATTGGCCAGGTTCCCTTCTGGATGGCTCAAGGCTTGTAGAGATTTCTAACTGAAGAAACACAAGTCCCAGAGACTTGGGGGAAATTTAGGCCTTCTGAATATCACTCTTCATGTCTTTTTACAAGAACTAGTGTTTATGCTGAAAATTTCCAGAACTCTTTCTTTCCCAAACATTTCCACTTAAAATGAATATTTGGATTCATGGTCATTTAAAAAGAAAACATTGTTAAATTCTTTGAAATTCTGGCTAGAAATCCAAGAATCCCTTGGGGAATTCATCTTGCATCAGAATATACAGCACAGGTTTTCAATTCCTCTCCCTGTCCTCGAGATGACGGTGCAATGGAAAGGGAGGGCAATGGGTTCTGAGGCCCTGAGTCTGCAAACACTTTGGGTATGGTTTCATGACTCAAAGTGCTCACATTACTGTGGTTTAATAAGTTACCACCCATCAGCTGAGCTGTGGCAACTGCCTGTGCACATACAATTAGCTTACCCTAATTGCAAAATGTGCAACTCACCCCCTTTCAGGAGATCTGTGCAGCTGCACATTTATCTCAAGTTACCCCTTGGCATGTTTGCTGCTCAAGGTCCCTTTTCATCAGGCCTTAATTGAGATGAAGTGCGCTAGAAGATACGAGCATCCGACATGCCCCTGGGGTGGGGATTCACAGCTCTCCTGGCCTCGTGGCCTCGGCAGGATGGCAGTCCCCTCCAGGGTGAGCAGCCCTCGAGCCAGGGTGCAAGCTGCTCTCTGCAGTGCCTTGTGTTTGCTATGCAGCTGGTGAAATTTAGAGCACCAGAGAGAAGAGCCTACATTCTGCCTCCCTGCCCTTGACACGTTCAAAGGGACCTGCTGTCACCGGCTCAAGTGCTGCCACACCTACAAAAGCTCAGATTTTAATGCTAGGATATTCCACTTTGGGTTCAGAAGGAGAACAAACACTGCTTGCACCTCTGTTATTCCATATACCCACCCCAACATCCTACACTGAGGCATCTTTGATTCAGAGCTCTCTGTATGCACCTTTTCTGTCGTGCTTTCCAAATAACACCACCCAGTTCAGCACAACCCCTGCTGGCATATGATCCACAAACTCAGCCTCTTTGCCCGGGTTATGTATTTACATCTCCTGCTACCAAGCTTTTGATGAAACAGCTTCCTCCTCCTTACCAGTCCCTTTGGGCTTGGATGACTCAAATCCTTGCTCACGTGAGCAGTTCTTGCTTGAGCACACACTCTGTTGTTTCAGCTGGAGCTTCCTACAGTAGCTTCTAAAGGATCAGGATGTTTCCCACCAGCATGCAAGGTTTCAAACACAAGATACCCTTGCTACAGCAGGGAACTAGTGAATAAGAAATTGAACCAGCAAGGAAACCCTGAGCATGAATGTATCAACAATTCCATCTGATAAAAGTATCCTCCTATTGTACTCCACACATGAGGCTCAGGTTAACAAATGAGGCAAAGTAGTCCAGGAAAATATAAAACTTACATAGTAAAGCAACAAAAATGTACATACGCACCCTTTTCATGGCATATGTAGAACTACTTGGATTTTGTTTCCAAAATCTAGGATTAATTCTGAAAATGGAAAAAAAAAAAAAAAAGAGAAAAAAAAATTAATGATTTTTCATATGGATATTTTTTCTTAAATCTCATGCTAATTGCCTTGCATTCTTATTTTTTTTTTTTTTAGCTGCTTGGAAGAGTTTGAGATTTATATCAGAAAACAACACCGGAACACTTTTTTTCCAAAAGGTGTTGGTTTTTGGTCTGGCCAGTCCTACCATTTAGGTAACCTTTCCATATCTCTGTAGCACATTTCATCTGTTGTTCAGCTTTGAGCAGCACACCTGAGCTCATGAATCCCTGCTCTGAGATTGCTTTAGCCTTCCAAATTCCTGACCAGATTCAGAGAAACAGAACTCCTTGTTTGTCAAACATTAAAGTGTATTTCCTTCACCGTCAACTTCAAATACTCAGTGTCAGACGAAATGTGAAATATTTGACAGGCCCCCACAGCTAGAAATTGAGGGGTTTTTAACAATTTTAAGCTGAATATTGCATGGCTTAAAGGTGACTGTCACTTTGAACCTCTCCAGACAGTTCAGAGGTTGCTAAATTTGTGTTATGTGCAAACTTGCGCATGCTAAGAAAATGTCACATAAAGAATCTAAAACTTCCCTAGGAAAACTTCCCTAGAAAAACTGATTTTATAATTTCATCACACCACAGAATGTTCTGGTTTATTCTTTAGCCGTGTTTGTGGTCATTAGAGAAGGTCAGTGTGCAACGAGCCCTGTTAAGGTGATGCCATCAAACAGGCAAAGGAAAGAAAGAGCTGTCGAAGTTTAGTTTTTTGCCAGTCCATCAATACCTCCCTTTTGGACAGGCATAATGTGAAAGTTTTTAATTCCAGACCCTTTGTCTGGAGGCTCCTGCTGAGTGTGCACCCCGGACAGAGAGCACACTCAGGGCAGACAGCGTTTCCCGAAGGAGCATCCCTGTGACCCGCAGTGCGTGCCTGCCGCACGGCCGCTCTGCGGAGCAGGAGCGGTGGCACACAGAGATGGCAGCCGAGAGATGCTGCCCTCGCTGGGCACAGCCACCGCAGCTGCCACAGCCCCTGTCACCCCTCCCACGGGAAGAGCAAGACCAGGCCTGGGCTCAGCCTCCGGATGGGAATGGACAGCCCAAGAAAGGTTGAGACAGGATTGCTCGGGCTTTAACCAGCTTTGCAGGTTGCTTCCCAGCTCTGCACATGGTGGTGCGTAACTTCAACGCCTGGTGTAACCTCGTCTGCCCAGAAGAAAACCAGCAGGAACTGGTGAGGCATCCGGCCCAGCGCCCTCCAGGGTGCCTCTGGCGCCGGGAGGCGTAGGCGGGCGCGGCTCCCGGGGTGACAGACTAGGGCTCCATCGATGTCCGTCGGTCATCCTCATGCGGGCCCCGCTCCGGAGCGGCCCCGGAGGGCGCGGGGGCTGCGCGGGGCCGCCCTCACCGCGGCCGCCCAGCGGGTGGCGCTGGCGAGTCGCCCACGGGGCGCGGCGGGGGCTGCGCGGGAGCGCGCCGGGAGAGCATCGGGAGCGCGCCGGGAACGCGCCGGGAGCGCATCGGGAACGCGCCGGGAGCGGAGCCGGGAGCGCGCCGGGAGCGCGCCGGGAGCGCGCCGGGAGCGGAGCCGAGAGCGCGCCGGGAGCGCGCCGGGAGCCGGGTCTGGCGCGGCGGCCCCGTCGTGGGTGGCGGGAGGCTGCGGAGAAGGTGAGAAACTGGGCGCGGAGCGGGCGCGGGGAGGGAGGGACGCGAAGGTGGGAGGAATGAAAAGCGGAAAAAGTGATGCTGCCGTGGGGGCTGCGGAGGGATGCGCGAGTGGTGGGAGGCGGGGCTGGGCCGCGGGGGCATGGGATGGGATGGGATGGGATGGGATGGGATGGGATGGGATGGGATGGGATGGGATGGGATGGGATGGGATGGGATGGGATGGGATGGGATGGGATGGGATGGGATGGGATGGGATGGGATGGGGTGGGGTGGGGTGGCGGAGGAGAGGAGGGGGAGGGAGAGAGGTGAAAAGGAAAGGAGGGAAAGGAAGGAAAATAAATAAATAAATAAACAAAAGGACGAAACTTCTCTGTGCGTTTTCCCCTCCGAAGGTCAAAGCAGTTAAATTAACTATCTTTTTTTTAAAAATCCTATTAAATTTCCACCCACTTCCACACTATCTGCAGAGATTGAAAGTGTGGGAACTCAAACGCCATGGGAAAGCTGTTTTCCAATACAATGTTTGCTGCACTCCCCAAAGCGCTGGAAATCTGCAGCTATGACAAGAGACAGGGTTCTTTTTTTTTTTTAATCACACGGTTACTTTGATGATACCTCAAGTGCAACTCTGCCTTCGCTAGTGGTAACATGCACCAGTATGGCACCTACCTCTCCTGAGGGGTCAAAAATTACACTGGAGAAGAGGAGCCCTAACTAGACGTGCCAGTAGGACTGTGCTGCTTGCACTGTGCTGTGACATGCACCAGGTACGTTCTGTGTTCAGAGTCACACTCATGGGCCCAACACTTGCCAGCAGCATGAGACTACACAAAATGGAGTATCACTGGGCATTCCTCATTTTAATGGTAGTTCTGGAAATGCTGAAAGCTTTCTGCATAAAACCAGGCGAGGGAAAGGTCCTTAGTGCTACAATAATAGTCTAACCCAAAGACTTTACTTGCTTGTTTTTTGGGTTTTTTTTTGTTTGGTTGGTTTTTTGGGTGTTTTGTTTTGTTTTGTTTTTTAGGAAATCATATTTTCCAGCTTTTCTTCTGTTCCCTTGCATTGTCCCTTGGAAGCCCGTTAATATTGCAATGTCTGAGCCCTGAGTTTTGTTTGGCCCCTGCCACTGAACACATGTGAAGGTGGCCACAGTACTGCCAGGAGACACAGCAACACCCACATGCACAGGAAGAAAAATTACAATTACCACTTTCCAGAGGAATTTGCTAATCATTTTTGTTTTACCTTTTCAAACAACTGCTGGTGACTCAGGCTTGACATAGCTCCCATAATCTTCACACATAATTAAGCAATTTATACCTTGTATCTGTGGGTAGATGCTGCTGTCAACACTCAGACTGGTTCTGGAAGTGGCTGAATTGCTTTCTTGGGGGAAAAAAACTAACAAACAACAACCACCTCTTGCTTTCTGCCACCTTTGATTAAATAATCTTAAATAACAAGACTGTACAGTAGAGAAATTTGCTTGTGTGGGCCATTGCTTTTGAAGCTGATGTGACAGCTTGTTGCACGACTCCGTACTTGTTCTTCCATTTCATGGTGATGAATGCAAGAGATGAGTGGAGCGAGAAGTTCTTCACTTTTGTTACTCTAAATTGACAAAATAAGCTTTTTTTGGCTCTGATGTTACACTGATATCAGTGTTTCACACCTCAGCAGTCTGAAAGTGGCCATAGTGTCTGTAGGATGGGCTGAGGAGCCCCAGAGTGGACCCCTACAAACCCAGAGTCTTGCTGGCACCACTCCCACTGCAGCAGCAGTGTCAGAGGGAGCAGGGAGAAGTCTTGCTGCCCCTACCCGTAGCCATTTGCCTGTGTTAATAGGATAGTCTGAGTAATACACGTTGTCTTCAGTTTTCTGAACTTTGCTTGCATGGACAGGGTTGTCCCAAATATATGTGTAGTCAAGGAGCCCTGCAAGGGCCTCAGCACATCTCAGCTCTGAGAGGAAAATAGGAAACTTGCACTGGGGATGAAACAGGCTGCAGTGTCCAACCAGACATTTAAAAGAGATACAGACTATGTAACACATGGACATAAATTAAACTGAGGAAAAAAATAATATTAGACTTGTGCAATCCTCAGTTAGAGGTGAAAAACACTCTTTGTTATTCTCTTCACCACAATGAAATAGGATGGTTTGTTTCATAACTGCACTATCCAAACCACTTTTTAGACTCATGGCTTATTTCCATTATTTTAGCAAAGGTGTGTTTCATTCTGCATGTAATATTTGAAATAGGGGAGACTTGGTAGCACTTTCCAGGTTAGCTAGTCCATAACCACACAGAATACAATCATGAAAGAACAACTTTCTCCCATGCAAAGGGAGGAGAAATTTAACACAGTTAAGAAAATGCAGATGCAACCCAGTTATTGGGAGGATTTTTCCAGTTGCTGGATGCTGCAGATGGTGGAAGAGTCCTTCCAGAAAATATTGGTTTGCTCTTCATCCTGGCACATGCTGAACTCATCTGCACAAAGCAAAAGGAGACATTAGAATTAAGTCAAGGAATCAAACAGTTTTTCATAGAAAAGCTCATAGACCATTTTTAGGTATTTCTCCCCCATTTTTTTCCCCCTTTTTTTTTTTTTTTTTCAAATGAGAAAAGCAGTTATGTTAAAAACATCATGGGGAGTAATTCTGAACTGGCAGAGAGATGGGATAGATGATTGAATAGATTCTTTCCATCTCAGCATTTTGTGATCTGTGAACTCACCTTCAGGAAACTTTTCTCATTTCAGACTGAGTTTCACTCCCCCAGGGTTGTCTGAAGAAGGTGAGATATTTAACCTAAGCAGTGTTAACACTACTACTGTGTTTTGGCTTTAAAAGCTAGCAAGATGTCTCAGCCTGAAGAAGCCATCAGAGCACGACTCCTCTCTTGTTTGCTTTTTTCCTGAAGGCCTCTCCACAATACTTTCTGCTGGTGCTTCACACTGCAAGCCAGAGGTGCAGTCAGCTGGATGTGCTGTGGGGCACATGCATCCTAAGGTGGGCTGCACCAAGTCCCCTGTGACTTCCTTTTGCTTCCTGGCTTGTTCCTCGCGGGCTGAAAGCTCACATGAGGGACACCAGTTAAATATGGTGTCTGGTGCACTTTTTAACAAAGAGCCCACCTTTCTTCCCTGCAGTGGATGGTACTCTTGCCAAGGACTGTCCAGGTACGTGTGAGCCCTGAGAAATCCTGCAGTTCTGTGATGCTTCCAGCACTAGGCTGGTGCTTAGTGAGCGTGGCAGTGTCCTCAGCCAGTAATCCCATTTAATGGGGCTCATGGTAATGCAGGGGATCTGGACAGCACAAGTAATTATTTTTAATTTAGGAATCTAATCGATTCCCAGAGTAAAGAAGTTCACTTGGGATCTAATGACTCACAATATAGCATGTTTTTGGAGAGCAAACAGCAAATTCGGGGAGAGACTTCAAAACTGAAAGGTGTGGAGGAAAGAACTGGAGTCACCAAAAGCAGTCCAAAGCATTTGATCAAGCACCTGGGAATGAAGAGTGAGAACAGTTTGTAGGAGTGACAGTCTGTGCACATATGGTGATGATATTGTGAGGCTTGCAAAAGGATCAGGGAGATCCCCAGCTATAGAGCAACTGATTTTCCTCTGGATTCATTCCCATAAAAATCACTTCTGTCACAGTACCCAAGCATTGCTTCTCCTAGGTTTGATTCTTCTGGGTGGTTGATTTTACTCCAAGCAGCTGCATTTATTGCCAAAAGCCCGAGATCCAGAATAATGTTTAATTTAGTTTACAGCTCAGAGAATATAAGGAGCAAGTAATGTGGATATCAGTTCAGGAAAAAAACAAAACAGTAACCTGGAAACAGAGACATAAGAGAACATTCACCCATTTCAGCTAGAACAGTTTACCATCACATGGTGCTAAGAGGACAGCATCAGGCTAATATCTAGTGGTCTACAGGTTTTCTTTATATTCGTATTAAACTTTCCAAATTAGAGACAGTGCAGACTTTTATAAATAACAGTATGTAATACATAACTATTTTTGATGTAAAAATGACTCCTGGTGCCAAGAAACAATTAATATTTGAAAAATAAAAACCTCAGAAAAAACTCATTGCATTTTTATGTCTTTTCAGACTGGAACTTTGTGGCTTGGAGAATGGATACACTGACCTTTTGCTGGTGTGCACTTCAGCTCTTGCCACAGGCATCTGAGTGCAAGGGAGCTCAGCTGTCCTCCCCAAACCCCTACACATGCAGACTCCTGTGATCAGGAGCCTGTGCTGGCCTTGCCACAGATTTCCTGTGCGGTCTTGGATAGGAAGGTGTCTGTGTGCCTCAGTTTTTCCATCTGTAAAATAAGAATGATGTTTCACTGCTTCACCAGTGCAGCTAAATTTCTGCTTTAAAAGCACTCTGTGACCTTTGGGTGAATGGTGGTAATGAGCTGTTTGCCTTATTTATAAGTATTATTTGCTGTGATATAAATATTTTTTGTATTGTTCATACTGTGTTTATTTTGTGCAAGTGAATACAGTCCCAATGAAAGCAAGAGACGAAGTATTTTGCTTTCCCATGTAACTCAACCAGTGCTCCCAAATTCTGATCTCTAACACCTCTGCTATTGCAGTCCTGGGCCTCTCTTGAGCAGAAACTGCTGATCATGCCAAATTCTCCGGTGTTTTGTAATGTGGGCTAACATGGGCTGAGGTTTGGATGAGACCAATAGACTCATTTTCACTTAGGGCCTGCAGCAGCACTGAAGCTGGAGAGAACAGAAGTGAAAGGTCAATGTTTCCCTTCCCTGAGCCACACAGCTCCTGTTTGAAAGCAAATAAAAATATAATGTGACTCCTAATATTTATAAATTTTTTTGATAGCTGTATGCCTTTCTTCCAACTTTACACTAAGAGGACATCTAGATGTTATTGCTTTTATACATTTGCATTGTTTCTTTCTTGGAAGGTTTGCTTGAAATAAATACATCTGTAGACCTAATACTTCTCTCTTTTTCCTAATTTTGTGTGTCTCAATTTATGTGTATAGTGTTAGCCAATATTTAGTTGGCTTTCTGGAACAAAGTGGGTGAATATGACCGTGCACTTTGAGAAAATAAGGTCTGAATAGACATGGATAAGCAATTAAGTTACCACAACTTAAGGTGTGTCTTTAGAGAATGATTAAGGTGAGCACTTAGCTTGGGTGAGTGGGGTCATGTGCACAATAAATTACTATGGGTTGGTAGATGAATAATAAATTGTTAAATCACAATAAATGGACAATTTATCATGTCCGTGTCCAGAAGGACATGACAGTATCTGCTTTCCACTTCCAGTTTCAGCTGCTTTTCTGGATTTCCTCTGGAGTCAGTCAGAGAGGCACATACAAGCAAAGAGATGATCCCATTATTTTATGAATTCTGTTTTGGAATGGTGAAAATCAAACACTTTGATGGCTAAAGTTGGTCATATGAATCTTACATGAAATACATACAATGGTGTTATTATCAGAACCTCTTCTTTTCTTGAAAGTAGCAGCCATCGAAGGATAGAATCCTAGAATGATTTGGGTTGGAAGGGACTTTAAGGATCATCTAGTTCCAAATTCCCTGCCATGGACAGGGACAGCTTCCACCAGACTGGTTTGCTCAGAGTTCCATCCAGCCTGGCCTTGAACTCTTCCAGGGATGCAGCATCCACAGCTTCTCTGGTCAGCCTATTCCAGTGTTTCAGCACCCTCACAGTAAAGAATTTCTTAATAATAATATGTGCACATATAAAACCTTGAGACAAGCTTAGCAACTCAACATACACATCAAATATCTGAGAAAACTGGTGATGCAGCCAAGCTCTCTAACACCACTACCACCACCCCATTTTGAGAGGAGTTCTGCTGTGGACAACCCAATGGTCTAAGAAGGACTGTTTCTCAACAGGTGTACTACTTGAGACAGTCATGTCATGTTTCTGAAGGAGCCATAAGGAATTACTTCAGTACAGAAAGACAATCCACAGAGACATTCTATCTCCTGTTACTACATACCATCACACCCCGGAATCTATATAGAAAATACTGAGTGATTGCTGCTTAAGCTCATATCTAGCTGTAAATTCAGTGCTGCCTTCCAAACCTTTGTCAAAGACCTGATACCCAGGTCCCTGTTAAAGGAGACACTGTTAAAGGATGGAATATATTGCATGGCTCTGCCTCATCACAAGCAGCATGGTATAATGGGTCTGTGGCAAGGTATACAGATCAAAGCCCAGAAGCAGTGATTAGCAAAGAAGGGTGAATCTCCAGAAGTCTGAATCAAGTAGTCACTAAAAGCATTGAATACTGCTGAGAATTTTATGAAAAGCATGAAAGTATACTCTGATGAGACTGCTCACTATTTTCATCTCTAATAACATGAGAAAGACTATAAAAAAAAAAAGGTGTTTTTCATTAGATCTTCTGCTACAGGTTCTCATTACCATGAGAAATGTGAAGCTGCTAAAGAAGAAGAAGAAGAAGAAGGAAAACAAGCTGTTGTGCAACTTCTGTGAAACTTTGAATTTATTTGACTGAGGTCAGGACTGCAAGTTAACCCTTGTACCAGAAACAACCTACCTACCTTGTAGTCTGCCTGCCTGACATTGCTCTTATTCTTGGTGGTGAGTCTTTCATTGAAACAGAAGTATAGAAGTTATTGTTACCCTGGGTATAATATCTCACCCTACAACAGTTGCTTTGTGATTTAAATGAGTTTTTGACCTGAGTTTATAATGAGCCAAATTTGAGCAGTAACAGCCCCGGGTCACTTGAGCACATTACAGGGACAGAGCAGAGGAACACGATGGTGATCAAGCAGCTGGCTGGTGGAGTCCTCTGCACACTTGCTCTTCATCAAACCTCAACAAAAGCTTACAGAGGACAAGCAAGCAGTCCCTTCCCTACTGAACATAGTATATTTTCATGTGGTAAAGAATTAGGTGGATTCATTTTCTGCTGTAGCTGAAGAAAAACAGGATACCAGGATATACACTGTACTGTATGTATGATAGGCACAATGGTATAATTGGAAAAGGGGCCCCATGTTTCTCCTCCTTTCTGGAAATAAATTCCTATAAAAATATAACCAAAGGCAATAAAAATATCAGTAGGGGATAAATAAATAAAGAAAAAAGATTCTGTGCTGAAGATAGTAAGGCAAACAAGCAGGAATGGGTTTATCAGCGTAAGGGGAGGAAAAGGAGATAACAGGAGCAAAGTAGAGGGGAGCACACAGAAAGAAGATGTGGGACTTGTCTACTAGGAGAAAGATTCTTTTTCCAGAGATTTAAGGAATCACTTTTTCTCCTGCAATTTTTTGTCTTAGGAAAAACAAAGAGCAAGACCAACAGACTTCCCAGAAGCAGGCTTAATGAAAATTGAGGGGAAATCTCTGTGGGCTGCAACTCAAGTGTCTATTAGTGAGAAGGAGGAGGAAGACTCAGCACCCCAGAATGCTGGAAAGGGAGGCAAGCCTGGGGGGTGGCACTTTGCCAGCCACAGCCATGGAGGAAAGCCTGGAACAAGCAGTCCTGAACGGAGCTCAGATGCAGTGACCTCTGTGATCAGGCCATGTGTCACAAGCTAAAGTGAGTCCACTGACAAAACCTGGTGAGTTGTTTGCTAAAATTTTGCTGAAGGCATTTTAAAATTTGGCTAATGAAATAGGTACATGCTCCTTTCCAGTTTGGGTTAAATTTAATCGGAACAAGTTATTTGCAAAAATGTTTATCATCAATACAAAAAGAAGGCTGAAGAATTCTAATGCAATGAACACCTTAATTATTTCAAAGCTTCTGGCATATATTTTGTTATCTCTTCTGGTTTATATCCTCATGTTGGTTGATGGACCTATATCTCATATTTAAATCTTCTATCCATATAGTTTCTCATATTTTATGTTATTTTTATTATAGTCTTCAAAATTACCTTTATTAAAGCCCCAAATTTTGGTACCACTGAAATTTTCAAATATATATATATAAGCTCTATCTCTTTAAGACCAAATATAAAATCAAAGTGGATATTTTTTAGTGTTAGCTGTTTTCAACTTCTAAATGAACAAGGAAAGATTTGAAGAAATTTTTGAAGACTACTCTGAAATATCTCCTTACTTAAAACAAAGCCATATCACATCAGCCATTACAAAAATATTCTCCTTTGCCAAGAGACCACACGTGAAGCTTCAGGTGGGAAAAAATTAGGCTTACAAAAGAAGAAGAAAAAAATATTGAGTCTTCCAATAAAAATGAACATGGAACTGCTACTGTAGTTCCATTATAAAGACTCATAAAAACATTTCCAGTTGCTCTCTAGTAGGTCTCATTTCCATAAGCAAAACCCCTCTTTATTTCTTCCACAGTTTCTTATAGGTCTTTAAGGAGCTATGAAAAGTCTCTTGCCAATAGGGAATTTCTTGCAGAAATAAAGTGTCTTAGGAAACAATTTTTTATAGATCTGGAAACATATTAATGATTAAAGGCCTGATCCTTCAGAGCTGGGTGTTTTCAGTTTCCATTGGCTTCTGTGTGAATCACAGATGCTGGGCATCTTTTCATATCAGCTACAATATCTGAATACCAAGTGTTAGGTGATTGTACCAGGCTTGAAGGAAACCTTAGTGCTTTGCCTTCTGAACCACGCAACAGAACACAGCTTCTCATATTGAAACCCATGAGTTTCAAATTCAGGATTCAGGTCCTTAAAATCATGGGACAGGCTTAAAATTGATGAGCTTTTTCTGTTTTGATCTGATTCATGACTTTGAATCTTTTTTCAAAGTCAGCTTCTTGCCTTTTAGGTTTTCTCTGCAGAAATCCAGGCTGGAAATGCACTTTTCTGTAGAATAGAATGATTTACTTACCTGTCTCCTGCACCTGGGGCTAAAGAAAGATGTCAAACATTTAGAGTTGCACTACAGGCCTGTGGTGAAGTCATTGTCCCTCTTGCTTTGCTCCTGCTTGTCTGTCCCGACACAGCCCTGTGCTTCCTCAACACTTAGCTGGGGACACAGAACCAGAGCAGAAAAAAAACCAAAAACCTGTGGGAGGCAGAGCTGCAGCTGCTGGAGGAGCTTATTTTATCTGTCAGCAACTGTACATGAACCCTCTCTACTGCAGGATAAAATCTGACAGAGAGGCATAAGTCCTGACAGAGAAAGTTTTATGTACATTAAAGTCCCCATCAACCTGTCAATGCATAAATGGCCATGTGCAATGTAAGTGATGATTAAAAGTGATCCAAAAGAAAGCATTTAAAAACCAAATGAACCAACCCACTACACCAGATCTACACCAAAGCTTCTTGATAAGTTAAACTGTTTTTAAGTCGGAGATCAGCAACAAAAGGCCTGACTGCCAAAAGGCATTTTAGACATTCAGCAGATTTCCTTTTAAAACGTAAGATAAGAAACCATCAAAATATAAATGAAAAAGACCCCAGTCAACGGTATAAAATTTCTTGAGGATTCAAGGAAAGCATGTCTCATTTGTGGGTCTGTTTCCAGGGCCTTGTCCCTCTCCTTCAGCTTTTGTGATTTTGTGTTTATGGCAAAACCAGTTTAGAGCTGGAAGGCCACATTCAGCCTACAGCCCAATAGCGGCTCCCCTTGGAAGGATATTTATTGTTCCTGCTGCCTTTAATTGCCTGGTTAATCTGTGTAACCAAGTACTGTAATCCATGTAATCCCATGGCTTTTTCACTTGTCCTTTATTGACCAGACAGGTATTTGTTAAGCTGCTGCTTGTGCTCTTCCCTCCACACAGGCTGTCAGCTCTTCACACATAAAGATTTCCCACCGCACCCAGTGTTTGTACAGAGCTGGCACAACCAGCCTGAAGCTTCCAAGGGCTACTAGATAAAACAAACAAATACCCCTGAAGCCACCCTAGTGATTTGCTGAGGTTTATTTGCCTATTTATACCATTGAAGCTGGCAGAGGGCAAAGGAATTAGAAGAAAAATGACATTTTCCTTTAAAAAAAAAAGAAAAATAATAGAGAATCACCTGTTGTAGGGAACCAAGCTCCATCCATAGTGTTCTCAGACCTATGGGTAGTCACCTTCTGGGGAGATACCAGAAAAAAACTAATGTTTCAAAGATGAAAATCAGCTCAATGTATTCTGTAAGGCAATGACAATTAATTCAGTAATATTTTCTCAGAACCTTTCCATCAATAGAAGGTACTCTTTAATTGTGTCACTCAAATAACATTGCATATTGGGTTGCAATGTATGTAGTTGCGGGTCAAAAAATGTAATTCTTAATTTTCCTGCATTTCCATACCACTGAGGTCAACAGATCTACCTACTCCAGTGATACATCCATATGAATGTCTGCTCTAGACACTGAGTAAATGACTGAGGATATTTGTCAAGCTGCCCCTGGGAGTGGCCTCATATTTTTTGTATAAACTTCAGATAAAAGTCTAAACATCTGGATACTTATAAAAATCATCCAGAGCTCCTGGATGTCGAGTCTTTTCTCTCATTCATTGGGACTGAAGTTGTCAGTGGGCACAGAAGTGTTGTAATGTGAGGCATAATCAGCCAGTGCACAGAAATAAGAATCAGATGTCTTTCAAATAAAACTCGCCTCTCCACCAGCAATCCTCCAGCGAATCTCCCACACCTGTGGATGAGGGTTACACTGCTGTTACTGCCATTTAGAACTCTTTTAATGCTGGATGTGTTTTTTAAAAGACAGCTCTCACAGCTTATAAAGCAAGGTTTTGGCTTCGGCTAATGAAAAGCATTAGTGTACTGTGGGAGGTGCAGGGAGAGAAAGATTATAATTAAATCTCTCCACTCCTCTCCCGTCTCTAAGGGCTTGGATAAGAAACAGTTCTGCTGGGCAGCTGAATTTTAGCTAAATAAGATAGCTGGGGGAGGGAGCCTTCTTGGTGGTTTCATATATGCTTGCACATGTGGTAGGGCCAGGGAACATTTCTGATGAAAATAAAATTGTTCTGGGCTCAATCCAGCTGAAAATACCGGCAGCTTGCCGGGCCCTGCAACTTTCATAAGGTTGCAGATCCTGGCTCCTAGCAGGAAGTTTGGCCCAGCCACCGTAGAAGGCCCAGCAAGCAAAACAATAGCTTTATGCCTGAATATCACACATCAAGCTGGGAGAGGCAGGAGGACGTGTGCCAACATGCTCCCTCCATCCCAATGCTGTCAAGGCTGGGCTCTTTCTTGTACCTTCAATCCCCCTTGCCCCGCAGCCTGTGAGCACAGCCAAGAAGTTACACAGGAGCCCAAAGCTGGAGGCTGTGGCTCCTCTGCTCACAAGAAAGGGCTGGTGGGCTTTGCCATCTCTTAGGTTGTTGGTGATGACCAGCAATGGTCTGCTGCAGGTGAACTTGGTTCTCCTCTCATCCTCCTGTGTGTTCCTTTTACTATCAGCCTCTCCCGAGTTTGATTTGGTCTTGAAGAGCGAATGTTTGTTGAAATGATTTACGATTGACGTGAATTTATATAGCACCCTTTAAGTACATCACAAGTGGGTCTTTATAAGAACTAAGTTTGAAACAATGTAGGTGCAACATGCCAAAAAAATGCAGCTATTGAAAACAGAAGAATAAAAGACCCCAAACAACATTTTAAAACTTCTGAAGAAATTTGATGTAAAACCTTGGAGTGTAGGGGAATGTTGGATTCATGGCTGTGGATTGCTGGGAGGTGCATTCAATACACTCTTAGCTTGAGAATGGAAACTCAGCCTGTGTTGGACAAAGAACCCCAAAAAAATCCGAGCTCATAACCTAAGTCAGATATTAGAGACATGGGCAACAAAAATGTTTTAAACTTAATGCTACAGAAGTAATTCCTGCAGCTGTTTGGACCAGGCTCAGCTCTGCATCATCTCAGTATTTGCATCTCATCACCCTAAAATCACTGGTGGACCAGAACTTCTCACATCATGACAAGATGGCCTGTTCCAGGGCAGAAACAGGGGCAACATGAGCAGGGTCAGTTCACTTTTCTGACATAAAATCAAATGCAGCTGCAAAATTTTGCTTTAAGTTTCTTTTAAAAGGGAAAAAGACAAGTTTCTACCAAAACATAATCCTGATCCTGGCAAATCTGCACCTTTGTCTGGATTATACTGCCTTGGAGGAGTTGAAAGGCCCATAGCCACACTGATTTCCACCCATGGAAAGGGTTTTTTTTCCCAAAAAGTTCTTTTTTTTCCCGAAAACATTCCTTACTAGGAATATTCACAAGCATAGAAAACATGGGATATAGTGAAAAATAATGTTGATGTAAAAGCAAGCTGCTAGTGCCCCTTATTGTCTCTTTAATCACTGATAAGCCCTTGCACCCACAGACATTTAATATAATTTAAACCAGCAGTAATTAGTCCCCATCCAAAAGAGAAACTTATAAACATGCATCAACCCACCATGTGGACTGACACCCTAAGATGCTACACACACACTTGCACACTGTACATTTTCCCTTTCCGGTAGGGGAACAGCTCTTTTTCCTGTGTCCATGGAGGTAACCAGAAAATTATCTGCCACACTTATTTTTTTCTGGTCTAGCAAAGCTTTCTCAAATATTTCAGCTGTGGTTGGCTAGCAGGCCTGATTCTGTACTTGGAAAGTGACTGAAAATTTTGCTCTTGATTTCAGTGTATTCAGGATTAGATCTTACCAAGCAGCAGAAATCTAGTAAGTGTGTGTGTGACCTGGGCTTTCAGAGTTTCTCAGCATCTTGGACTACCAGGTCAGTCTCTCTGTAGAAGCATATATTTGAAGAGAATGTAAATACCATTTATATATGCACATGCATACACACACCCCATGCATGCATATATATATATATATATAATAATATTACTTTATTACCAGAATTGTGCAAACCTGTTACCTGATCTTGTAATTACAAGCCAATATTACTTTAATGATGGAAATCTTTGCTTTTCACTGCAGTTGTCTTTGTTGAATTAAACAAAGACAACACTTTTATCAGAAATAACCTAGACATGTAATCCAAATGACATTGCAATCCCTGTTAAACACAGACAGATATTTTCCTTTCAGTTATACTGATGTAACTGCTGCTCCAGATGAAAGACATCCTCTGATCTTATACCAGGAAGATGTACTTCTTCTGAGCAAAAGACATAAAAGACCTGTCAGACTTGTGCTCCTCAGTGGGATTTATAACTCTGTAAGTGGGCCTGTTTGAGTTGAAGATGCATTTACATTCATTATGGGAGCTTTTCTTCTTCCCCTAAGTGCAACATATGCGTACAGACACAACTGCATTACATATAAAAATGTAATAAATAAAATGCTTTGCTTGCAAGCGTTCATTAGAACACTAACACGTAGTTTTATGAGAGAATATTTTTGCATAATCTGATTCTTACATTATAACATGTTTCAAATATGATATAACGCTCTCTCTCTTTGAAGTGATAACCTGCATAGAATGATATCGCATGGGATAATCCAAGAGCCCCTTGCTCTTGCAAACACACTCTAAAAACAGGCCAGAGCTCTCAAAAGAAATGCACTGAATGGGTTTAGACCAGGGGCTCACTGGTCTGGATAGCACTCCATAGGACCTTGGTAGCATTGACTGGGAAAGACCCAGGACCAAAGTCCCAGCAGTCCACAGCTCCCTGGAAGAACCATCTTAAAGCCACATTGCATCTTGGCCCCTTATGGATAGGAGTTATGTATAATGAGGTCCTCCTGTATAAATGGCACCTCCACACCAATCTGATGTGCTTTCCAGGGAAGCAATTATTAATTTTGAATAAACACTTCGGGAAGGCCACACCTCCCTCCAAGTCCTATTCAGCTGCTGCTTTCTGCTGAAGTGCCAGTCTTTGTGCATTGTGCTGAGAAGCAACGTGTTATTCCAGACAGTCCTGTGAGGGCTCTGAGAGTCACTCTGCCTTGAACCAGGGCAGCTGGCAGTATTTCAGACCACATAAAAGCTGCCACATGATGGAGTCAGGACCATTTGCAAAAAGCTGTGAGCGCAGTGCATCAGGACAAGGGTGAATATGAGCAGGGAGGGATAATGTGACAAGGGAGGGGGCAGTGAGACAGTGGGGACACCACGTGCTTGGTGTAAGTCTGGGGTAGAAGGGACACATCTGCACACAGAAATGAAGTCAATGAATTTGCAGTGTCTCAGGAAGCTTCTCGGATAGGCACAGTAATCCTTGCTGTATGTATGTCTAGAAATGCGTGTCACAGCATTAGTGACAGACTTCTACAGAGAAGCAAAAGGGGTTGCTTCTTCCATCTTAAAAATAATTTCCTTATTGTAATGATGGTACACAATGACACTGTTCTCTCAGTATTTAGGTACTGAATTCCCCTTTTTTAGAAAGGACTTAAACTTGAGTGACCTGTGGACCTACCATCTATGTACTGAGCCCTCTTTGTTATTTGTGCTTTTTGGAGAGATTATGCTCTCATTATTTATATAAAGAGTCTGCCGTCTTAGAGAGGATTTCATATGACCCCATGATCCCATTATTTAAGTACTAAGATCCTTCTTGTTAGAGGTTACTTTAACCACCATTTAAACATTCAGCTCCCCAGAATAGGGCTTTCCCCACCAGTGTCAATAAAGTTAGCTTTTGTTCAAGTGGTCTTCCTCTGCAATTCAATCACACATGAATGGCAACAATCCTATTTTTATAGCATGGTCTCAGTCTGGCTGCATCCACCCATGCCAGTGGCATGTTAAGCAAAATCCAAACCCACGAGTGGATGTGGATGTTGACTGTGGGTTGTGCAGCCATGACTGTGGCTCTGAGCTCCACCAGGCAGCACAAGAGTGCAAGGACTGAGCATGGAATGGTGATGGCATCCTAGAAGACTGTGATGAACTCCTTAAATAACACACGCTCAGGCAAAACCTCAAATCATTGCCATGGCAAACTGACACGATGAAAAGAACCAACTTTGAAACTAGTACATCCTTGCCTTTTTGTCTCAAGCATTTCACATTTGTGAACCATGTGCTTTGTGGGCAATTATGCTGGTAGCATAAGATTCAAAGCTTTGGTTTAGCATGTTTAGTTAAAGAGTGCTTAATAGGACTCACAGAGAATAAATACTAGGACAGTTTTAATAATAACTGGAGACGGGCTCTTGCAAATTTTAGGGATTTAAAAAAAAAGCCAGGAAAAAGCATAGTGAGGAATAATGCTTTTTGGAAGACAATTACTGCATGGACCAGAGCATTTCAATTCCACAAACAAGAGACAGAAGGAGAAAGATAACTAGGTATAAAGGAACTACAGTGATAATATATAAGATGTGGCAGAAAAAAGGTGATGAAGACATGAATATGGCAATAATTGGAAAAATAATACAGAAAGTAAAGGCGCAGGGAAATAAATGGGTCCATTAAATACCTGTCTTTCAATTGTAGAACTGTAAGTGGATCATGAAAGGAGAAGAGGACAATGAGGAATTCTTATAGGAATTTCATAGTTTAGAGATGGCAAAAATTCTTTTAAACATGTAGCCAGTGACATTTGCAATAAATCATTCCACAAGACACTTCACAAGCAGCAGAAGGAGCTAGGTGCTGCTCACATGAGTATTACAGAGCAGTATACCTACAGAGGCTGCTAAAAATCACCTCTTCCAGAGGAAGATATATCTGAGGTGACCTTTGGCTTAGGGTCAGATATTTAGGAGATGCTTAATAGATTTTAGTGTATCAAGATAATTTCAGATAGCTGAGATGTTGACTTTGTGCCAGGATTCATGAAGGCAAATAGGTAACTCTAAACAATAGTAATGAGAGGTTCTCTCATCAGACAGAAATTTTAAGAAAAAAATAGAGTAAATGAAGTGAAAATGATCAATAAAGAAGGCAGAAATCTTTCCTAGTTAGTTTGCTATTCTGTTCTTTCAATTGGTCTTGATTGATGACTTAAAAAACCCACAATAGTTTGAAAAATTACTTTATTTGACCCCATAGAAATATTTTATTTGGTATTCAAGTATAAAATGTTCTTGTAATAAAGCTGAAGCAAATTTTGAAATTAAACATTTCAGACTAAAACATTAAAATACTTAGTTTTTAAAATGCCAACCCAATACTTTTCAGCTGTTCTTTAGGTTCTCCTTGTACCCCTACATATATGAAAACATGTGTTTTCAGCTGTAATAATTTCAGAGATGTAACATTATTTCAGAAAATGTATTGGTCTGTTTCAATTTGCATTTTTCAATGGGTAAAAGGAACTTTAAAGAAACTTTTCACTCAAATGTAACAAGGGAATTATAGATGAGAAAATATTGCCAATCAATATGGTTGGAAATACAAATATAATTTAACATTTGTACATAACTGCAGGAACACAGATGTTGGAATGTTATGTACAGCTCTGGTCATCCCATATTTATAAAAATATGTTGAAAAACTGAAGACGATATAAAAAAATGAGCCAGGAAAAATATTTCAGTGCAGGAAAAAAATTCTGCACAGGGCAGGACCTCAGAATCTGTTCAAAAAGGGGAATAACTAATTTGAATGTGCCACACATTCTTTCATCACAAGATATTCTGGGACTAAAGTGAAGAAAAGTACAACTAAATAAAATGTTTTGGAAAGCCAAAGCAGTTTATTGTCCCAAAAGTCTTCACTTCAAGGCTAGATGTATATATGGAAGACTGTGATTCAGAGAAACTCAAGGTAGAAAACATGATATGGAACAAATTTAATTTAAAACAAACAAACAAATACAAAAAAAATAATCCCAAACCCAAAAAAATCTGAACAAAAACATGGCCTATTTTATCCTGGGAAATCAATCCTGATGATCTAATAGCCTTTCTGGGCACATCTGTGTGACTTGCTGACTGTTTCTATGGATAACACTTTATGGAGCAGACCCAAGTCTTGCTGAACATCCAAGTTACCTTTGTTTGGCAGACCGCTGAGAGGAGAGATAGTTGTGCAGCTATTGCCAAAGCTAACAAGAAGAGTATCTTAGACAAGACAGAGCCCTGCTTGCAGAGAGATTTAAGCTGAAGTGATGGATATCTTCAAGCAAACACCGAAGTCATGAACACTCTGAAGCCCATTCTGCCTTTGGTTCCTCGCTGCTCTTGCATGGTGTTGAATGATCGGTGAATCCAGGGCTGCTGTTGTCCTCCATATGCACATCTCTCATTTCTAATGCTTCATGGTATTGAGGACAGTTCTGTGACACACTTGTCCCCCTTCTATAACAAAGCCATTAAAGTCTCATTTAAACCTGTATCTCTCCATTGATTCCTAAAGGTTTTGGTCAGTGTGTTTGAAATTCATCCACAGTGGTTTGCTGTACCCAGAGCTTCCAGCCCAACTTGAGTTACTGTCTTCAGAGAGACCTGAGCCCTCAAAAGGTTTTATTTCCTACCCCTATCCTTCTTAATTTGGAGCCTTCAACTCCTCTTATACAAACTGACAATGCAAAAAAGGATTTGGGGATCATGTCTAAAATGATTTGGAATTTTAGTCTCTTAAATCCTTATCTGTTAGAGGACCGGAATTTTCCTTTTCCTAAGAAAGCAAACAAACCGAATTTCTTTTTAGAAGTCCAAATATCCCAGAAAGCTAATTGCAAAATAATACTGACTGTACAGACACCTGTGCAAAGTGCTTCTGAGTGTCAGCTAACATGAAAATTCAGAAAATTAACACCATTAAAATCCATCAGAAAACTTGCTTTCTGAGAAAGTAAAGTTTGTACGCCCCAATCCTCTGCAGAGTTTCTTTGTTCCCAGAGACATTTTGTGCTTCACTAAGTAAAAAAAAGTCTTCATATTTCAAGGTGAAATTTTGCAGGCCATTGATCTAGAATGTAAGCTAGTTCCTTTGGGTATTTTGGAAAATCAGAAACAACATATTTATTTAATTTAGAAAAATTACTTCCGTCCAAGGCTGTTTCTCAAGAAATATTCATGACAGCCAAACTTGCAGACTTGCTACATATATGTGCCAGGCATAGCATAAAGAAAAATAGCTCAATACTTTGTGAAATCTTGCTGAAAAAGAATTGCATATTGGATTGTAACAGATCTTAAAAGAGCTTCCAATGTCCTGGAAAAATAATCATAGTTTTAAAGGGCTAGTAAATCTTTGCATGGTAGTTAGCAAATGTTTCAATAAACTGTAAAGATTTCTTCTAATGATTTTCATACTTAGTCACTGAATGATTAACCATGTTGCTTTTCCTAAAGTTCACATTATTGTAATAAGAAGTAGACTTTCCAAAATAGTAAGACATCGTGATTCTTGTGCCAATAGGAAAAGCCAAGGGCATTAAAAATTAAAGATGACATCTCCAATCTGGATTTTGACCCTAGCTAAGTAATTTTCATGCTTCTGGAATCTCTTGGTCCCCTGAGCAAAATGGACAAGACCATTCTCCTAAAAGCTGATGGTACACCTGACCTAAATTCTTTCAGACTACAAATTTAGGGAGCAGAAACTAAGGTTGGCTAAGTTATTGAATTTGTTTGTTTTCTTACATACGACATGGTACACTTTGCAGAAATAACTGTTGAAGTAATGAAGTGAATTATGAGCAGTGCAGTCTAAAAGAAAAAGAGTGTTTGATTGTGTTATCTGGTTTAAAGGAGCTTAAAATTTTTCTTCTGTGTTTCATTATTTTCTCCTTTATGTTTTTTAAGTACATAATAAACTTGAAATTTGATAAAGGTTGGGTTTTTCCTCTAAAAAAGTCAATCTTTTGTTATAAAAGCCTCTGAATGTTGGGGTGTGTGTGAGCAGTTGTGTGTGGTATTTGTTTTGCGGTTTTTTTTGTCCTGAAAAACATAAAAATAGAATGTGCAGAAAATACTCCGATGGAAACAAAATTTTGCTACCAGTCAGAAAGCTCACTTCTACTTCCCTGGAAACAGAAGATTAAAGGTTCTTTTTGCTCTGACCCAGGCATCCTGTACCAAACATCAAAGAGCAAAAAAACAGCACTTCTTCATTAGAATACTGTCTAGTAATCATGGCTCAGACACTTTCTGTGCTGGGGTTGGTGTCTTTGTATGTAGTAGCACACTTAGGATTTGTCCCCTGAACCTTTACTGTCATCCTGTTTGAAGGACATCCTCAGCACAAACACACATGCAAGAGCTCCTTTTCCTTGCTCTCAGCCTGACATCTGCTAGATGTTCTTGTCCTGTGTGAAAGTGAGAGGGTTTTATTCACCTTCCCACCTCTGTCATTCAGCATTTTAATTCAAAACCCTGAGGTCGTCGTGGTGTAGATCAGAACAGAATAATTTTTGGACAGTTCAATAAAGCTAAAATTAAATGTTATATTTACATTTAAGTGCCAAACTTTCAATGAGATTCTTGTGAAACATTTCCATTTTGTAAAATCAGGGAAACCTTTTTTGACAAAAAAAAACCTGTCTTCTGGAAAATATTCAAGCTTCTCTGAGTGTTATGCTACATTTTTGGCTAAAGAACCTCAGTAAGGGCTCTTTATTTTTATTTTAATACAAGGTGTCAAAATTAATTATCAGAAATTTCACTGACATAAAGGAAAATATTTGGGCCAGGGCATTCATTGTTATAAAGACTATTACCAGAATTTTCATGCTGCAGCCATAACCACATATTCATGTAGACTAACTAAATAAAACACAGATTTCAAGCAAGCAAGGGTAGAATTTTTTGCTAATACACACAAGGCAATATCTTTCGTGAAGTTTGACTTTTATCAGTTCATGTTGTTCAGCTTTGACTACAGATATTTTGTACTCAACAATCTGCTCATTTAAAGAAGTTGACTCAGAAATGAGGGACGCCAGAGGCCAGCAAGAGATTATGCCATCCCTCTTATGGAGCAGTCTCAAGAAAGAAATGGTAAAAAGGCAATTTTGTGTTTGGTATCTGTATCCTGCCTAAGCCCCAGTTCGGCTGCCTAGCTCCTGCAGAAGACTCTCTGTTGCTCAGACATATTTTCCCCTTTATAAATCCATGTTGACTTTTCCCAGTCACTGACTTGTCCTTAATATGTTTGGAAATTGTTTTGTTCTATCACTTTCCTAATGACTGGGTTGAGACTGAGTGGCTTATAGTTCCCTGGATCCTCCTTCATGTCATTCTTGAAAATAAGAGTGAAATTTGCTTTTCTCCAGTCCTAAGGAGTCTCTTGAGATACCCATGACTCTTTCAAGACCATCAGGATTGGCCTCACAATGGCAATGTCAGCTCCCCCTCATGGTGTAGGTTAGCAGGTCCATGGGCATGGGTACATTTGCTTTGTTTAAATACTCCCTAACCTGGTCCTTCTCCACCAAGGGAAGTTCTGCTTTGTTCCCACCTTTTCCACCAGTTTCAGGAACCTAGGATTCTTGAAGGTCTATCTTATCAGTAAAGACAAGGAGGAGAGCTTTTATTACCGTGGTCTTTTTCCATGTCCTTTGTCACCAGGTCTTCTGTCCTATTCTGCAGGGGGCCCGCATTTTCCCTGATCTTCCTTTTTGCTTTTGCTGCTGTGAAGCTTTTCCTGATCACCTTTCAGGTAGGCTCTGGCTTTCTCAATCCTGGTACTGTGTGCTTGGGCAGTATCACTGTGGTCCTCCTAGGTCATCTCTCTCTGCCTCTACTTCTTTAACTGAAGTTTAAAATGCTATCTTTTTAAAAAAGATAGCAGAAAACATTCCAGAGAGGGAAGAATAAGCCTGACAAACTTATGGTAACTCACATTGCTGAAGAGGCACATGGACCACATTTCCTGAGTGTTGATGGCTCCTGTCATGTACAATGTTGTCCAGGTGAGGAATGACAAAAATATAAGAAAACAAAGCCAGAAACATCATTCAAAGATGTCTCTGTATGCAGGCTTAGAGACTGCAAAGGCTCCAAGACTTCACTAAAACAATGGCCTGAGCTGAAATAACGCATGTGTGATATGTCAAACACAAGATCATGAAACCTTGTGATCTTTTAGAGGGATATGGGCTGGGAAAGATGAAATATTCCTGAAAGGTTTGGCATTAAAAGTCACACCCATTATTGTGACTTTTGCTCATGAATATGGCAAGAATTGATCATAACACATATTGTTAGGCATGTAAGCTATTTAGCAGGAAAATTGAAATTTTTGTTTTTCTTCTTTGAAGAAGGAAATTCCACATGGGAATACTGAATATTGGGTTGTTCTCCTTGAAGATGCTGGATAAGGAAAGGATATAAAGAGGATAAATTGAGAATTTTTTTTCCACTTATTTTGTTTTAAAAAAATAAATCTTTGTTTTAGTGGATTCCAAGTTAATTATTTTTCAGAAATATTCAGAGGAGAGACGGTGTGCTTAACACACACTAAAATAGTTGATGATTTCCTGAAGCACAAACCTTGGAGGGTGTAGACACTGCTTAAATCTCTTTTCTCAAGGTTTGGGGGCAGAGCTTGAGCCAGGTGTCTGAACCCCCAGCTAAGCAGCTACACCAAGATGTGCTTCTAAAGGAGTTCTCTTTCTCTTTGGAGGGAAGCTTGGTCTGAGCTTCTGAACAGGAGTTTTTCAGGAAAGGTCTAATTGTAGTAAAGATTTTCTTGTTTCAACAAGTAGTAATTTTCCAATTTAAAACATGTGCTGTGGACTAAGTTTCCTGTCTTACTCCAAGGCTGGGTGCCTTCAGAATCTGGAGATGTTCAAGAAGGTGGAAAGTGCTTCATAAAAGGGGCAGAGGGCCCATCATCTCAGGCGACTAGACAGCAAACAGCAGGAGATGCAACAGCCTATGCCAGGGCTGTTTTATAGTCACCCAGAACTGAGCAGAGCTTGTTGCTTATTGCAGCAGTTTGGTTTGGGGAATACTGTTGGTCTCTTTAGGTTGTTGTCCTGTCCTGAAGGACGCAGTATTTTCCAGCCCAGGAGAGATTGATGAGAGACTGAGAGAGCCGAGCTACGACTCCATGAAGAAGACTTCCTGAATTTGCCATCTTTTCAGAACAGTGAGAAGTTTTGTTGTTTAATATTATCCATTTTCTCAGCTTGTGAATACTTTGCTTCTTAAATAAACAGGTTTTTTTCACTTTTCTCCAAGGAAATCTTTTTCCCAAACCAGTTGGGGGAGGGGCCGCTCTGCTTTCTAGAGGGACCCCTTTGGAAGTTTCCTCCCAAACTTGCCCTAAACCAGGACAGAAGTCTTGGGGAAACTAAGGATGGGAATATGGGGGACTGGTGAAACTTCTCCAGAAAAATAGCTGTCTATCCAAAGGATTAAGTGAAAGTTGGCTTTTCTACAAAAGTCCAGGTCTGGACATGTGCATGCTGATGGAATAGCAAATTCCTGTTTTGCAATTACAGCCAGAAAGAGAAATGTTTTCCGTTTGCTGCCTCTCCTCCCACTTGCCCAATGTTGGATAAGGCTGTTATTCAGTTCAGCCAGGAAGATGAAGGATTGGGGCATAACAGGAGTTTCAGGGACAAAAAGAAAGACACAGGAGTATGAGGAGAAAAGGGGAAAGGGGAGGAGAAGGAGGAGGTAAAATCCTGGCACAAATATATATGCATTCAAACTGTTGCAAAACCAGACCTTGTGAGAATATAAACCTTGTGCGATGGAAATGCAGGTTCTGGTATGATTATTTCTGCTGCCTGGGAAGCTAGGAGGTCAAAACAGGGAAAGGATAATTCTAAGCAGCAGATATGGAGGCTGTCCAGGCACTGGTACACCCACACACACTGGGTAGCAGCCCTGGGCCTGTGGCAGAACCAGAACCCTGGCCAACTTTCCTTTTTTTTCCCTTTTTACAAGAAAAAGTATGAGGTTAAGCTGACCAGAGAAAGCAAAGCTACCACAGCCTTTTGTGGCCAGTAAAGCCAAGTACAGACTGTCATTGTCAGGCTGTGTAACACAGTCCACTTTTGTTGTTTACTTGCAGCAGAGCAGTGAAAGGAACTGCTCAAAGTTATGTTTGGTGATGAGGAGCCAGGAGAAGGGCTGTCGTGGGAGGAGGCTCTGCTGTCTTCCCGAACTTTCACTTTTGATTTTCAGCTGAGCTGGAAACACGATTCTATTTTGTTATTTTCTTTCAGTGCCTGGACCCGAGGCGAGATCCTCAGCTGGGATAAATCAGCTCCGCTTCTCTGTGGCCAAGGGAGGCAGGAAGATGCACAGTGGTTCCGGATACAACCCTCCTTGTTTAGAGACTGGCCTGCTTATTTTCCCTGGTAAAATTGAGACCACCATTTTCATGTGCTCAATCATGAAGTATGTGAACATTTTTCAAAAGCACAACTTCCCAATGACCCAGAGTGCCTTTAAATAAAGAAGTGCTATTGGGGCCTCGGCAGTGTGAAAGGAGCAGTTGAAATCCCTGTCTTGCCCAGCTGTTAAACCTGTGTTTGATTTCTGAAAAACCTATAGAGAAAAAGGGTTAAAGGAGACCATACAAGAAGTAGAAGAAATAAATTGAATGCACATGTGCAATCATTATTCATACTAAGGTTCCTTGTATTACTTCATAACACAGCTGTATACACAAAAAAGCCAGTCCAGTTTGGTTTCTTCCTATTTGAATCTTATTAATTTCTGTTTAATGGAACACAAATGTTTGTGCTCTTCATTTTGACGAATGCAGCCTCGTGGTGTATTTGTTAAGCCTTAGCTAGCACGGTTGTGACCATCTAATACAAATGTCTCTGGGCCTTTCATGGCTCCTGACAGGACATCTTTTGAGCATGACAGTTGCCATGGGGACGGGTGCAATGCCTATTTGGAAGGAAAATTGGGAGCAATGCTCATTACGTCAAAAACTACATTGGGGAGGGAGGGAAGGAGAATGTTTGCTTCTTGTGCTGACACTTAGCTGCTTGTTTTACCCACTACCCACACACTTCCATCAAACAATATCTCTTTCAAACGCAGAAGTCAAAGTTTGCATCTCCTATCATTCCAGCTGGAACAGGCAAGGGCTGTGTGAAATGAATATCATCGTGCTCGGGGCCGGGGCACTGCCTGGCTGGCTCTATCTGTCACTTCGTAACACAGCAACACTGAGCCCTCTCAGCTTTCCCCTCCTCCCACCCTTGGCCAAATGCTTTTCAGAGCTCCCTGGGGCACGGCGGGGACACCAGGGTGCTGTGGGGAGGGGGCAGCTGGGGAGGTGTAACCAGTTTGCTCAAAACCATCGGATTTATTGCGGGTTTACTCTGGTGAGAGAAGGATCAGTGTCTGTGTGTTTCATAATTTCCAGAGATAGGGAAGGTGGCAATAAAAAATACAAAGATTGTTTTATCCTCCCCATCTCCTCAGGACACCATGAGAAGTCAAGGAAAAAATACCCCTTTTTGTACAAAGAGTCCAGAGCTTGCTCTTTCCATGTATTCCTTAAGTCTGCACATTCCTTTCATTAGAAATTAGCCATTGCTATATTTTTCACGGACCTGTTCTGTTGTCCTAGACTTTCAAAAAACCCCTAAACCGACACTGAGAAAACCCCCAAACCCCACAAAAACTGGATACCAGCCAAAGAGTTGAAGGGAGAGATGAGGCAGACTCGCCATGAGGCCCAGGTTTGAACAGGAGGTGTTTTCAAGGTGCTCAAATGTCTGACTCTGGGTGCTGGTGTAATATTAAAAAATCATCTTGTTGAAATACAGGATTCATTGATGCAACACCTTGCTGATATGTGTGGTGTGAATTGCCAGGATGGGAGGGATGCTCAGTCCCTGAGATACCTGCGTCTTGAAGGATTTGCCTTAAGGTTCTGCTTTGATTTCTGTGTTTTACAGGGGCCAGGTGTTCATGGCAGCACCCAGGGGGTTGCATTTCTCCTGCCCTCAGGATCATACAGACAATCCAGAACTTATTTAATCCATGCTCTAGACTTCTTGGAATTACAACTTCCCTAGCCTCTGGGTGAATACAAATTATCTCCCATATGGAACAGGGACAGGATGGTGGAGTTGGAGTTGGCCTCTACTTTGTAGGGGCAGAGTGTGTGTGTGTGTGAGACATTGGGGTCATTTCGTGCTGTCAGAGCACTTCTCCATTCTCTTCACCATAAGATTGCAAACATGAAATGTGATGCAGAGGAAGAGGCAGCTTTGACACACTTGCAAGTTTCCTGGCCATCATCAGTCTGCGGGAGTTCTCGCTGGGTACTCCATACAGGAAAGGCTCCTTGACTGGCTCCCTAACTGAGGGCAGCAATTCATTTCTAAGGTTCTATTTACATTTTAAAAAGTCCCAAACCAGCAAACCTCAACCCTCTCCTCTTAGAAATAAATGCCATTATGTGCAGCTGTAACAATTCTCTTCCACCCCCTCCCCGCTCAGTTGTGCATTGACAGCTGCCTTTAAACTTGAACTTTCTCTACTCCTGCACAGCCTGCTACCACTTAAACTTCTTGACTAATATCACATCACCTTGAAATTGCAGCAGCAGCAGCAGATGTTATCTTGTCTGGGGAGAGGGTTTTCCAGGTCTGAATGCCAGAGCTGCAGTGGGATCTAATGCATTTCCCATGGAATCACAACCCCCGGGAGTCATAAAGCTGATTTTGCATACGGTGACACTGGGAGTCCCAGGTAGTTCCTGGGCCTTGGTACTCTCCTCTCTCCCACCTGTATCTTTTTGTGGTATTCACTAAAGCCAGGAGGCCATGTCTGAAAGGAGCAGGAGATTGCCTCTCCCACATCGTGCCCACCATTTGATGACTGCCTGTGCAAGGCTCATTTAGACCCATTAGAAGTCTCTTCCTGTTCATCAGGGTGACATACACGTGAAAATCCAGCTTCTCTTAACTTTCCTGCACAGCCAGCTGCTGCCCTCCAGATTAACAAATGACAAATTTTTCTAGAATATTATTTTGTATAAATACTGATGTGTTTTACATGGGTTCATTGTCTGCTACATACAAATCTGCAATCAATTCCATATTTATTTTCATTAAAAAATATAAAAATGGATATTTTCTCTCTAAAACAGTTTTCCTCTCAGTAGACACAGCTAAGAAGAACTATAACACATAAAAAACTAGCATTGCAGCAAGTTTCAGAGCTAACCTGTGGTATCTGTTTGCCTATGGCAAAAATGAAGCAATTGAATTAATTTAGCCATCCCTGCCTAGTCATATCCTCCATCACCATAATTTACCTGGCCATCTGATCATTTTGTTTTGTTCAAACTTTAGGCCCAGTTCTTTCTGCAGATTTATGCATGCAATGATATGCACAAGTCCCTTAGGTTTAGTGGGAACTATGAGTATGTCTCTGAAGGAAGAGCTCTAGATCAAAGCTCTATATGTTTTCACAAAACTTGCATGAAAACTACTCTGCAGAAGAGTAGTCTGTAATAGACCAGTGTGAATTTATTCTCACTCTTGCTTTTTGTACTGTCTGAAGGTATGATTTTCATAAAAATCTAAACTTAGTTGTAAAAACCTAGATTTTCATAATATCTGATATAAGTTACCAGTTTATCACTTTTACAACAAAAATAATATTTTTAGAGCTTCTAGAACTTCTTTATTCAGTTTGGAAGGGACTTAATGTTTAAGTTTAAATTTTTTTTCTTTTTATGCAATGTTCTGGCATTTATGACAGTGTCAAAATTAAAGCAGAAGACACTTTGAAATAAAAAAGAAGATAAAAATTTAAACTTGCTAAATTACACTTGCCTCTCTTGCTTCTGTGATTTTTAAAGGTAATTTAAATAAGAGTACTTTAGAGAAGTAGTTGCATGCTGTCATTAATTACACATTATATAATACTGTGAAAAAGTAGAATAAAAGTTAAAACCACATTACATTAAATAAAGGAAAATAAATTTTGAAAAAAACCTCTGAAATTAACTTTTTCAAATCATTAGACATTTTCAGTTTCCACTAAACTGAAAATTTCAGCTGTATTTAGTGATGTTCTAATTCTCTGACAGTCTCAATAGATGTTAAGAATCTTGGAGCAGGAAAATATGTAATTTCAAAAGACTACTATTACAATTAATTCTGCTCTCTTACAGTGGCTTTATTAAGCAAGGAACAAACACTGCCCTAAGTGTTTACTAGGAAGAAACTCCCCTTTCCAAACACTTGCAGTAACTGCTTTTTGTTCTATGGCAACCAGGTTTTGAAAATAGGAAGTTTCATTCTTTGCTGGTACAAACCTCCCACACACTTCTGCTTTCTCCTGCTTGCAGTGATTCACGGAGCTGTACTTTGCAGGCAGGGACCCAAAATGAGCCCTGGTGCAAGCAGCCCCTGACTCCCAGGCTGGCCCACAGCTGTCTTTAGGCTTGTGTCTGCTTTTCTGCCCAGGGTTCAGCCTTGCATGGAGCTGCACTGCTTAGGAGTAATTTGATTTAACAGAGGGGATGAGTGAACAACTCCCTTGGCCTTCATTGGAAAACGAAAACAATGTCTCTGGCAAAAAAAATCTGCTTAGACATTACACAGTCTTTAATGGTGCTGTGCCATGAGGTGCTCACTGAAGCATCCTGTCTCCTGGTGTTCTGAGCTCAGCATTTCCCTTGTACTCTGAGGACAAGGATATCTCCACAGCCTCATCATGGTACGCTGAGGACAAATTGCTCCCATCTATTGGAAACAGCACTATTTCTACCATTAGAATGAAAAAAAATTATTTGTAGGGAGTTGGATTTTTTTTTTTTCTTTGCAGTCAGTCAGGGAATTCTTCCCTTTTTGAACTTGCTTAGCAATATTATAATTGTTCAGAGAAACAGCCTCCCTTGAGCCAACAGTATCAAAAAAGCAGACAGGCTTAGTTTGTTCCAATCATCTCTATCTTTTTTTCCAAACTCAGTGAGCAGTCCTTGTGGCCAGGCAGAGGGATGGAAAATCCTACTCTGGGTCTTGATCTATCAAGAAGAAAACAGTAATTTAGGGAAAGGTAGGAGAGATTCAGGTCCAAGAAATACTAGAAGATAAGAAATGTTTGCTTTTCCAGAGTTTTCTGGTCTTGCTGAAGGCAGCAGTTCCATAAAACTAGCCAGCTGAAAGGCTTGCTAAAGTAAATACAGGGGTTACCTTTAGATAGCCTCTCATTGCTAGTGCGGGAATAGCCAGCATTACAAAGAACGTGAATGTCTGGTACAGCTCAAATGGATTTGTGCCAGGACTCCTACAATGTGCTCCTGCTGTCATGGCCCCTTGCTTTGTCATGTTTGTTTAAAATAAAATCACTGGCTGGTGATTAACACACACGTGCACGCACACACACACACACACACACACAAAACAACAACAACAAAAAACCTAACAAAAAAGTCCACTTATGTTTTGATATATTTGCTGGGTCTGCATCACTGGTACATGTAAAAGACCATGTTTTAGCTGGGAAGATTGCCATCAGAGACTGAGAGCTGGGGTTGCATCCAGACAACACAGCACAGGTTGTCCAGCTAACCACATGATACCATTATCCAGACATCCTTGAGGAAAGAGCTAGGAGAAGATGTGTCTGGAGATAATACATCTGCAAAGTTTCCCTTTCCTGAGTCAAATGACTGAATCACTTAAGCAGGATGATGCTCTCAACATGTCCTTGGAATAGTCTCTCCCTGGACTGGTGACTTTCCCTTCTCCTGCAGTTCTCTATTCCAACACCAGCATTATTAAGTGTAATTAGCTTCCTTTTCCATAACTGAAGCCTAGATTTATGCAGCTTTTTGTATTCTGCTACTTCAGTCCGCGTTCTGGCCCACATGTCACTTATAACAAAGTTGGCATTCTCAGCTAAAGCTGTTCAGTCTCTTAATGCATTTCAAGCCTGAGGCCGGTGTCCCCGTTACCCACTACTGAAGTAATTCAGTGTCAATCAGTTCCTCTGTCCCTTCCAGAATATGGAAGTTCAAAATCAAATGAGAATAACGATGTTATCATATTTCTTATAATTCCCTTTTTTCCTTTTGCACTATCCAGGTTCTTGCTTTTTTAAACTGTTCTCTCCCCCTCCTCCTTGCCATGTGTCCTCTATGAATCCAAAGCCCTCTCTCCTGCCCGAGGTGAGGTTCCCATGTGTTTTCTTACAGTCATATGGGAATTCAATTTGCTTGTCTTTGACTAACACTCTAATTCAGGCGCTAAATGCTGAAACCCCTCACAACAGCAGAAAACAATTCCTGCTCCATGTTTTCTTAGGGCCACATCTCGGGCTTTGCAACCCCAATACTCCAACAAACCTCACACTGTACCTTCAGAGGTTTCATATGGCTCATACTTCTTAACAAGGACCATCTTGTTAAGATGGTTCTTCCATCCTCTCTATTGTGCCTGAATGTTCCAGGAATTCTCCACAAATAAAATGGCATGGAATTTCTATCTTTCTGATAAAGAAGGAAGAAAATAAATCAATTTTTACACAATTTCTCTTCTAAAAAGTGATGCTATGTTTAGGGAAAACAATAAGGACAAAAAGCAGGTATTCCTAACCTTAGGAATAAAACTTCATCCAACCACAAGATGAATTCCCTTTGCATTTGTTCTTGCCAGGGACATACATAATTCTTGTGCTTATCATCGATTTTGCATGTCTGCTAGTGCTCCTCAATCCATGTGGCCCAAAAACCCCCAGCAAAGATACAGATCCAGCAGGAACCTCAAGTTTGATTCCCTCCATGTTCTATAATAAGCAAGTACTTTGCATGGGAAAACATTTCTATATCAAGCTCTTATTTCTTCATTCTCTGAAGAGGAGTGTTCTATAGTTACTGAAGAAGCTTGCGCCATATGGTCCCACCTACATGTTCTTCCTTCCTGTTTTCACAGTATATTTTGCGCTATTTAGCCACTTTTTTTTGTTTTGCTGTTGATGTACTCACAGTGATCCAACAACAACTCGTTTCTTGCTGTTCAACTGTAGAATTGTGACACGAACCATTCTGTGCCTGTATGTGATTGAGTCTAATAGAGGGATGGTCATTTTTTCCATAAACTGTTCCTTCCAGTTGCATCCTCTCTGATCTCCCATTATTAGTAGTGATAACAGTGTTCTTGTAACAACAGCCAGAGGCTTTGGCCTTTAGCTACAAGAAGCACTGAAATATGGGGTTTTTTCCTTTTCTTTTTCATAATCTATTAAGGTCACAGCAAGATCTGCTTTACTTTCTCATTTGGTTTCCCCTTTATTAAACGCAAATATGTTTTTATGTTGCTAAGTGGGAATGTTGTTAAGTAGAAAAGACAAATCTGCAAAATTAAAAGAGTGCCAAATGCCCTGTGCAGAATTAATTTGCCTGTCCCTGCCCCCATCTGCCACTGCTCACAATGCTTTTTTTCTATCATAGTCAGAGAAGGCAGAAACTTAAAAAAAAAAAAAAAAAGGCAATGACAGGAAAATAGGAAAATTGAATTTAAAAAAACACAAATGGGAAAAAAAATAATAGAAGTCATTATCAACAACTAGACAAGAAACTCAATGAGCTACAACTCTGTTACCCAACTGAGGGTCATGTCCTGAAACGTCTATGGAACATCCTGAAAATTTCCTGAGCTATTAGAAACTTAAACTATTTAGTCTTCAGTCCTTATTAAAGAAAAGATTAATCATGGCAGAATGTTTTATATTATACCTGCTGTGTGAGGATCACTCCACAATTTATAAAGTCCAATGTTGTGGCTGCTCTGAAAAAAAAATATTCCTATTGTATGGAAAAATGCATTTGGGTGTGCAGAAATTCAGGCTATTCTAAAATAATTTTTATACTGTAAGTTATACAATAATTATAAATGGAAATAAATTAAGTAAAAAGGATATAAAATATTTTCTATAGTTACCCAAGTTAGTCCTCAATTTCTCTTAATTTCTGTTCTTTTTTTTAATATGTTATGGATACAAATTTTTAAAAAATGTAAAGTTACACAGAATCTGTGAATCTGTCACTCCACAGCATATATATTAACCATCTTTGGGTACACATTAAGGAAGTTGACTGTGAATTTATCTCTTTTTTGTTTCATTATCTTGGGAAATCATCTTCTGCTCTTGGTTTAGAGGAGAAAAACCAATCAACCAACCAAACAGAAAAAAAAACAAAACTCATCACCTACATAACTTAATTCCTTTTACTTTTTAAGAGATAAAGTCTTTAAGATGAGATACAGACAATCATCATCAGACTTTTGCAAGACTGTTTCCAAAGTGAAACGTTTTACTGGCATGACTATGATTAAATAATTAAGCAAAACTTGGTCAGAAAAGTAACAGAGGATTCCTTGGCCCTGTTTGGTGATTTTTTTTTTAATACAGGCAAAAATTAGGTTGAACTGGGCCACTTAAATGATGGGTTCAGTCCTGAGAATACTTGTGAGAAAATCCAGCTTTTTACATCTGAGCAGCCTCCACCAAGTCTAGAGGAAATATTCCCATGTGTACAATTTTCTCAGATTTGTAGCACCAGGACTTAAATTAGGAAACAGTGCTGCAGGCCTGCTTGGGGGGGAAAAATAGAACAGCTGCACCTAATATGTGTCATTATTATTACTGGTTTAATCTGTCCCCTGTGCAAATAAAATTATGCTAAAATGGCATTTGCCTAAACTGAACTTGAGAAACAATTAACAAATGTATTTCCAAAGCATAACAGAGGCTGGAGGATCCTCTGCCACTGGTGACACACATGGCTGTGTGCAGGGACATGTGGAGATGTGCAGAGCCAGGGGCAGGGGTGTCCACCTGGTGTCTCCTCCTTCATCCCTGGCTATGGGGGCAATGGGGCAGGCTCCTGCACAAGGATGGGCTTTTTTGGAGGTGGAGTCCTTTTCCCTGTATGTTCTCTCAAAGCCCAGGAGTCTGGCACTGAGTACACATGGCTTCTTTTAGGCATCTTCCTCCCTAAGCACATAGGATTTAAGGATATTTCCAGGAGATCTGTGTGGATCAATGGTCACTCAGATCATGGTCCACATGGAGCTGGAGGGAATGAGGGAAAATTACAGACTGTACAGGCTGAGTGCAGGAAAAGACAGGCTGTAAAATGAAACATTGAGAGATATTCCCCAGGAGGCTGCTGAATGAGTGAAGCCTACTCAAGGGCTGCTTTGACTTGCACTCAGTCCAGCAGAGGTTTTATGTGAGCACTTACCACAGCAGCTGCAGCAACCCACAGCAATCCAGAGAGCACCTTGGAGATGCAGGGAACCAAAGGTACTCACAGGCTGAGGGTGGGGGCTCTCTAACATCCTGAAAAGGGGAAGCTCTTAGCAAAGTAATAAATGGGACATGTGAGCCTGTCAGCATGTCCGGTATAGCATCATTCTGTTTCAACTCTCACACCATTTAGAAAGTTGCAAAGAAGTATCAGTGCATGTGGAGAAAATATTCCTCTGTGCAGCCGGACTACCAGGATTGCAGTCAGGTCTTGTTGGTATACTGTGTGAGATTTCAGTGGCGCTTGGGTTTTGGGAAAAAAAGAGAGCATGGGTCCATGTCAAGGGGGAGATGTACAGGGAGGAATTCAGAACTCAGAAAAGATCCCCAACAGCAGAATCTCCATTGTAAAGGAGGAAACATGAAGTAAGTATCCAAAGACACTATAATCTTTTATTTCCAGATACAACCAATTGGGCGCCTTTAAAATGCAGAGATGAAAGTGCAGCATGTTGCTTGTATTGAGAAATTATCTCAGCAAGCCAGAAAGGAGCAAATGCAAATTAATTCTGGAATAGTTAGGAGTGCTGTGATGGCAGGTGTGAGCCCCTCTTCTCCACCCCAGCACTGTCCAGTGCAGCGTTGTACACTGGGTGCTGCACAATCTTCTCCGTCCAGAGCTCTGCATGACTATGTGCAGCATCAGGTTCTTCTGGGCTGGCATCAGTTGTAAGAGATAGGTGACATTTCCAGACTTACTTTTCTTGGACTTGGCTCAGGTGTGAGTTGGGGAATGAGGAATGTTCTGAGGGGTTATAAGAAGGAAAACATCCTGGGTGTTTCTGACTAAACTGAGCGGTGTGCTGCCCACAACTGCAGGGGTGTTGACAATCCAGATAGCCGCATCACATTCCATGTTCTCCAAAATACTTGTGAAAAGATTCAAGTGAAGATGCCACACAAGCAGATAGCACTGGCCATCTGGAGAGCTCCGGATTTCACCCAGAACCTTGGCTTGGACAGCTCTGGTGTTGTAAGGATATCTGCATGGTGGTATGCCATGGTGCAATGTCTACATTCATGACGTAAAAACATCCACGTGAGAGACCTGATGATGAGCATGTCCAGTGCAGTGTCTGGGATGGTCAGCAAATATTAGATTCATCTTTTCTGGCATTTCTGCTGCTGGGCTTGTTAGGAAGCACAGCAGTTTTGCTGTACAGGTGGTGTCAGAGCAGTAGAGAGCCTGGGCAAAGGGCTCAGGCCCTTTGCTGGGTGCCTCTTTGCTAAACTGAACCAAGCAGGGCCCTGCTTTCTTGGGGTCTTGGACAACTGCTTGGAGTTCTAACCTATTAAGCCAGCTCTGTCTGTAACTGTTTTCGTCTTCTCTGCACACCAGGACTCTGAAAGACAAACTCCTAAGACCTTGTTTTGGAGCAGCAGACCTTGGGATCAGATTCAGACAGCTTTCTACAGGCTGCCAGTTGGTGTTATGCAGTTCAGTTATTTCACCAGCTACTTTGGTGGGAATGAGGGTCATTTCACCCCTCACTGATTTGGGCTGCTGGGACATGGCTACCTTTCTAGACAAAGGAGGGCTATAGCCATGATGGCAATTTTTTAAGGAAGTTTTCATGTAAGTGTTATGTAAGCACGGGTTGATTATTCTTTCCAACTTTTTAAATTTATGTATGATATTCACTGCTATCATCTTTATGGCACAGAGCTTTACGGCTGTGATTTTGAATAGTGTTACACATTGTGCATTTGTTTTGTTTTCCAGAATGACTGGAATGACTTGGAGTCTGTTTATATGCAGTTCTCACAGATGCAGATAGGTCTATGTTGCTTTTCTACTCTAGTCAGTGTACTCTACCAGCATTTCAACGTCTGCTAGTCAATAACACTTATTACAGTAAAAGGGAAACCTGTGATGATCTTCCTGAGTACTGTGCCAGGTGAATGGCAAACACAAGAAGTGTCTTGACTAGATAGAGGATCTTCACACATTTTGACAGATGCACTATATACACAGAAAATGTAGTGGTATTTTTCCAGCCATGAGAGTCTCACCCTCTGCATGAACATCAAAGGGAACATACCCGGAATATTCAGCTAGATGAAGAGTGTGAATTCATCACAGATTCCTCCTCAGCATCTGCCTAGACTTAAAATAAGCAGATCCAGAAAGATTACTGCGTCAGAAGCGGGGAGAATCCTGCCGAAGGTGAATTGCCTCTTTCCTGAATGCTGCCAAGAGGTGGGTGAGGCAACTCTACATAACCTCTATGATGCTTCTGCTTGGTCTTTCAGCTAGTCGTAGACTGGGATGACCTTGAAAGGCTGATAACTCCCTCACTGGTGGCACTGGAAGGCATTTGTAGAAGAGTACTGACTTTTCTATAGCTCTTCCTGTTTTTTGTACAATTGATGGAGGTGAGCACTCTTAGCACTCAAATCCTGCAGGGCATCTGTTTTTCACTCATGTGAAATCTATATGTAATTATCAGCTATTACTAACTCTTAGTTATGGCATATGTACAAGTAATACAATCTGTATTGTAAATGGCATATTTGTGATGCACAGCACTTTTTCAGTACAGGAGACAGTCAGGACCTGGCTGCAGGCTTATAGTCAGAGCATGAACAGACCAAACTGAGCTGTGACTGTCAGAAAGGGAAGAATGTTAAAAGAAATAATCAAATTTTCCTACTTTAGAAAAGCAGAGCGTCTCACAAAACAACACAGGGAAAAGCCTCAAAGCCATACTGTACTCACCTGGCTTGCAAGAAAAGTCCCGGAGTAGTGCTGCCTGTCATTTATTCATATGGATCTTGACATATTAATAATGCTATGTAGAGATGACAGTCCACTATTCTGCATGGGGAAGACAGACGTGCAGAAGTTTTTACACCTTATTAACAAATGCAGTGTGGAGAAGGAAATGTATTGCCCAGGAAGAGTGCTTCAACATGGTTGAGACCTGGACACAGCCTTGCTACATCCAGCTTTCGAAAACCTCTGGCTTCCTTTCCACCCAGTTGTTATCCCTAGGGGTCCTTGCCTGTAGTTAAAGAGCTGAGCCTGTTGTTTTGTGGTCAGTACCAGGTTATTATGTTCTCTCCTAGTTTCAACCAAGGATTTTTATTATTATATATTTACAAATCTTCTATATTTTGAAAGTAAATTTTTTTTTTTTTATTTCTAGTGCCAAGAAATAAAGACATTTCAAATGGAAAATACCTGAGTTTTTACATGTAAACATATACATGGCTTTGACCTTTGGAACTTCTGAGAAACAGTCCTGGTTTGTAAATACAGTGAGTTGGAATAAGTAGCTCTGTAGTGAGTAATACCATTATCTCATCAAGGAAACTCCTCACATAAAAAAATTAAGGACATACAGAAGTGTTTATGGGGTCAGGGTTTCAGAGCACATGATGAGTGCAATGGAAATCCCTAAACCAAAGAGACAAGTGTCCACACCTTTGATCCATGAATTACACAGCCCTTTGCATTCACTAACAACCAGGCATCAGCCTTGTGTAACAACCCTCACAAATATTTTCATAGTCCTTACTTTACAAGTGGTAAAGATTCAGTGGAGAATACAGTAATTATTCTGATTTATGACTGGCTCAGAGAAGTGAAGCGGCTGTGTCTGCTCCAAGGTAAGGAAAGGGCTTTGAAACAAAACAAAACAAAACAAAACAAACAAAAACAAACAAATAAAACCTGACAAACCTTCCATCAGTCTTTGCTTCTCAATTAGCTGGCTGATGGTGCTCCAGCCTACAATGAAACTATCTAAATGCTAGATATCTAGCCAAGGCTGTTGTTTGGGTTCTCCTTGTAGGCGATGAGCAGACACTCAGCAGCCTTCCTGCTGGACTGGAATGCCTAAGCTTGGGACAAGAGACAGCCTTACAGGTGTTATCTCTCTCTGCATTGATTATAACTGGGTGAGTGACTCAGAAAGGACATTAAACCGAAGAGCAGCTAAAACCAAGCTGAAGGAGTTTCTGTTCTTACTAAGCAAGTTTTGACCTTGGATTCCCCACAGTTGACAGCAACCATGGAGCCCTTCAGAGCCTTTGGAGGCACCTCCTGACCAATGGGGCACAATGAGCTCAAAGCTTCTGCACAAAGACAGCCCATGTCTTTAAGTGCTCTGTTTTCAGGAGCATCCAGAGCTTAAGCACAACCTCTTTAAACATGGGTTGTATGTCGAAAATGTGATATGATCTTGGACATCTGGCAAGTATATGTATGTGCTTAATTGAGAGAATAAACATTCCTCAAAATTCAGAGTCCTGAGATTGCAACCTTGACTTTAACCTTTTGGCTTTCTTCACATCCTAGTAAATGCAATCTATCATGCATAGCACATCAGAGTCTACCCCAAAAATACTGGAACAGATCACAGTTCTATGAAGCTAAAAAAAATATTTGTGATAGGATTTAGAAATGTAAGATTACATTGTAATCCTCTCAAAAAGAAAAAATGAAAAGCTGAGGAAAAAAAAAAAAAAAAGAAGCAAATTATTCCTGCTGTGGCATATGAAAACTAGAAGAATTTAATTTTCTGGTCTGTTTGTCCTAGCATGCTTCTCTAGGCTTGTCATCAGTTCCACTGGAACACAGGGAATGTAAAAGATATTTTAATACAAATTACCGAATTTGATTCATTCCATTCTCCTTATAAAATTGTCTGCTGTAAAATTATGTCTAATGTGAAACAGTTATAATTTGCTTGCTACTCACTGTATTAATACCTATTAAAACTGACCACAGTAACATGCACCCAGTTGTTGCAACATGCAGTAACCCACAAGATTTATTTCAATGTGTCTGGGGAGTGCCAAAGCATGAAAATATATTGAAATTTAAAAGGTCTAATGTAATTATTATATAGCTCCTTGAAAAAACTGCAAGTCAACTTGGAATAGTACAGTCAGCTATTTCTAAATGTCACAGACCTCTTACAAATCTATTTTTGTGACGTTTCCTACATGAGTGGCACTTGTCACAGGATTTTTTAACCTCGATTTCAAGACTTACAGTGTCCATAGACCTCTTGAAGCACTGGAAGTTTCACAACATGAAACAGATTAATTTCAGAAAACACATCTATAAGCTGCGATAAAGTCACCTTACAAAAAGCCCTTACGAGCAGTGTGTTTATCATCAGTATTAATTAAAGCCTGGAATCTGACCCCAGAGTTAGAGACTATCCCAATGCTGGCTACAGATCAGTCCATCTAGCAAAACAAACCCTCTAAGCAATACCACATGGAAGACCAATGCTCTCCAGTAGGATTGGCCTTTGGTGATAAGATCAGTGGGGAGGCAAACATGACTAACAGTATTTCGGTGCTTTGATACCCTGGTGATAGGCACTATAAAAAACCTCAGACACTTTGTACCAACCTACACTCACCAAGTATGGCAAAGTGCCAGCTCAGCCCTTTCTCTTGATGGACAGAAGCAATGCTGGGGATGTTTTTTCTTCCCACAAAATAGCAAGTGGTGGACAGAGGTTCATGACAGTGAGGTGATAAAGTGACAAGAGCATTTTCTTCCTAAAGGAGCCACAGCATCTGCTTATAGGAGGAGGAAAATGGCAACCACAAAGTGAGCAAACCAGCCAATAAAGATTATTGTGGGCCTGCTAGCATGCAGAGTGCTAAAAATTTGCAAACTTCAATCCTTCCTGTGTATAACGTGTAGATCAAACTACCTCTTACTGCTTCCAGCTGTGGGAGGCTGAACATATGCAGCAGGAAACCTGCAGCTGCATGTAAAGGGAGGAAGGCACCCAGATGGTGTGTGCACAGATGGAGCAAGCCTGTGCTGACAGCACTGCCCCTCAGCCAGCTCCAGACAACACACAGGAGCTTCTGGGAGAGAGGGACAGCTCTGTGGGGACACTACAGTGCCCCCATGTTGTGTGGGGTTCATTTAGGCCTCATTTTGATGAATTTGGAGGTATCCTGACCTTGGTCTGGCCTTCTGTCCTGGGGGCCCTATGGAGCACTTGCTCAGGGGAGCTGTGGTGAGGCATATGGGGCGGATGAGGCTTAGCCAGAGGAAACCACGTAAATCTCAGCCATGGCTAATTTGTGGCTTCATCCACAAATCATTCAGGCAGACAAGGGCAACCTACTTCCATTGCAAGGCTGTAAACACATATATGTTTCCTAATCCCCCTGTTCTGTCTGAACCCAGAAAGCATTTACTAGTCTGCCTGGAAAGTCTCCTCTGCACCTAGTACCTCCTAAAAAAGGTCTGGTTTAAGACTGTAATCCCAGAACATCACAGAATAATCTACTTGCACTGGAGGGAACATCTGTAGATACAAAACTCTGGCTCTGTGAAGGAGGGTCACTCTGCTCTTCTCTAGGACTTTCCCCATCGGCTGTCTTTGGTACGTGTCAGCTTACTGGCCATTGAAGATCCCACTCTTTGCTCAGCAGAAGTAGGGCCTGTCTGAGTGAAAAGGACCCAAAACATTAAAAAAATGCAGCACCCAGGACCTTCTGCCAGCACTTCAGCCCTAAAATCCTTGCCTGTGGAAGCACATAATAATGGGGTCTCCTTGCTCGACTTGTTGGCAATGTGCTATGTTAATGTGACAGAGCAGAACAGAGGACTGATGAGAATAGATATTGCAGGAATACAGGGGATGAAAATAAGAGCATGAGATGGGAGAAATTCTGCTATCAACACTAATAAATTGTGTCCATTGCTATCATCAAAATGAGGACAGTGAACAAAGGGTGGGCTTCACTTCACTTACACTGCACAGATCTTCAGAGTAGGGTGACCACACCCAAACAGTTTGAGGGGAGTGCTCAATGTTCTATGCTAACTCCCAAAATATGGAGTGTTTGAGATAATGGTGTTTGGGGAGCACTGAAAATCTGCCAGGAAGAGCAGTGACACATTAACAGTATAAATGGCTGAGTCTCAGTGCCCAGATACATGCCCTGACATTGTTCCGGTCATTGTCACTTGCTTTGCCTTTGAGATCTGGTCACCCTGTGGATTAGGTGACGTTTGTACCATTGCAGTGTGTTAAATACTACGTTTAAAAATACAGTCTTCTGAATACTGTTGCAGGAGGCAAAACCAAACGAGCAGTAGCTTCCTAAACTGAGTATATCAAACATAAAAGCACTTGTATAATCTCTGAAAGTAAGACATCATCATTTCTTCACATAGAGCAGCAGAGAAGTCACTCTGATTAAGTGAGCCTTAAATGTGCAATTTAATTACCTGGCAAACCTAACAGTGGATGGAACCATATTCACTTTGAGCAATATTCTTGACACATTCTCTTAGCAAGGACATAAGTACTCCCTGACTGCATTATGAAAATAAAACCAAAACTGAAAGGTGAAGAGAATATAACCTGCCATTCAGATCAGTCAAATGCCTTCTGCAATCTTTTTTTCTGCCTGACTGCTGTTAGCACAGGTGCTTTGAAGAAAGGTGCAAACACAATGTACCACTATGCAATGACTTGCCCATGGAATGGCTTCTGCTTAACTTTAAGGCATGCATTATGTCCCAGAGCATGACAGTTTATTGCAGATTGTGTGACTGCTACATTTTTATCCTAGCTTGTATAAGAGTAGATGGGATGATTCATACACGTCATTTGGTGCTGCTTTTAGGATTTGTGAGGAGATGCTAACTGTTCCCTCTTACTCCTTTGACTGATTTTTACCACTCGAGTTACCACAGGGCTAGTGACAAAAGAGACAGAAGCAGGTGCTCTGGCTTCAGCTTATAATCACAACTAGATTCAGGTAATTTTTTCCAGACTTAAAATATCAGAAGCTGCAAAGGGAACTACATGGTATTAGCAAGGCCAGCCTTGTTTTCTAAATATATAGCTTGCAGGTTGAGCCAGACTTCATTTCTGTTTGTGTTGTGGCATGACACCTTGTGACTTTGATTTAAGCAGGGGAGCAGGTGAGGGCTTTGGTGACTTTCCACTGGCTGGAGATTTCCCATCAGGAAGCCAAGTTCACCTGCTGGCTTCAGCTGTGAGCCTCCAGGCACCTCCAGGCTGTTGCTTATTGACTTTGAGGCCTTTCTTGCCTCCTGGGTGGGTTAACTAATGACATTCCTCTGTTCCTGCCACCTCCTCTTACCCAGAGAGCCACACAGCTCTCAGGGCCCATTGATGTGGTCCCATCAATCCATCATCATGTAATGTGGTGTGGGCCCTGACACCTCCTCCCACCCCTCATGCCAGCCTCCTCACTGGAGTTGCAGACCTTGTTTCCATTTGCAAGCTTGGATCTCTGAGGAAGGAAGAAATGCTTTATGAGTCATCACCCTCAAGAGCTTTACACTTTGAGATGTAAATGTAGGAGGATATTGTTCAGAGGTCTCTCAGTTTGCTCTAAAAGCCTGCAAAATCTAGTGTAGAAACCAAAATTATGAATTTCTCTATTTGGCTATATGGAAATGATTATCGCAAAATGCTGATACCTGCAGAACTTTCCATGCAATTTTCACAGTTAGGAAACAGCAAACACAAAGTCCCTCAGCTCTAAGCTGACTCAAGAAATGAGTTTCCATTTACCATTGTATGCTCTGCTCTTGCTGGTGCCAGGTAACTCTAAGCAAGTTGTCTACAATAGCAAATACTTACATAAGTATAAATGACATGTTTTTACAAAGGATTCCAACATATTGCCTTCATCAGAAGGGGAAATATGTGAAAAAGATGATAAGAATGTAGTTCTTAAATGGCTTGTAGCAAAGTCCAGCTCCTAAAGTATAGTGGAACTATCTTGTACAATTATGCTCTTGGATCCCGTTTCACCTGCAGATTAGGAGCACTAAAGATGCCACACGAGGGGCCAAGAACATTACCAAACAAGCACAAGTACTCCACCCTTGGAAGATCTGTAAATACAGTACTCCAAACCCATCTGACAGCCCTCCAAAACCACTACAGGAAAGTAGGTATTAATAACTGCTGCTAACATCCAGAAAGAGTAAACTGGGATTTCTTCTGGGTGATGGCTGGTGTCTAAGACCATCTCAACAATTCCTACTGTGACCAAAGTTGGAAAGAACTGGAGAGAGAAGGGCTAAGAAATGAGGAAAACGAAGCCAATTCCAAACACTGAATTTAATCCCTGAAATATTAGCAGTTCAAACAAAACAATAGTTGTTTGTCTTTTGATTTGGACTTGTAGACATCGCTTGGTTGACTTGTTGGACAATTCTACTTCAGCTAAGAATGTCCATTCGTTTTTCTTTTTGGGAACTGTTAGCCACTGAGAATCTGAATCCCAAGGAAATTGCTAAATACTGTATCTATGACTGATATGGAAAAGTGGAGGAGGGAAATGCCTCTGATTAATCAACCCCATGAAACCTTTCTTGCTCTCTTTTATTCCCCCTGTTTTGCTTGAGAAAGCAGCTGTTGAGGGTGCCAAAAAGGTAAGATCAGTAGGGTTCCATGTGATCTCTTTCAGCACTGGATGTTTATGGTGGAGGTTTATGGGCTGTATCAAAGACTGGCTCAGGGACCATCTCAGCGAAGGACACACACACATTTTTGGGATGCTTGCTATGTCAGACTGAGTCAAAGCCAGGTCTCTGACCTTTCTGCACAGTCCTAGTGTTGAAGCCAGGAGTATTTCTGCTAGTTTATCAAAAATCAAAGTGGGGGTGCTTAGATCAGTCTCAGCTAGACTCACAGAAGTGCTGGAGCCCAAGGTAAGAGGGGCCAGTACTGAAGGGAAGCCCACTGGTGCAGATAATGTTCTCCTGGCATCACCTTTCATCATCAGTTGTGGCAACAACGGACTACAGAGGACAGTAGCAAGGTAGCAGAGTCCTTACAGGGCTTCATGCACAACATGTTCTGCAGGGAGATGGATGCTAAATCAATTTCTCAAGCCAAACAAAAGGCCTTAAAGTCCCCTTTGACCTTAGCATGGCCAGAGATTTTATTGCTGTTTCTGTCAGATATGACTTCATTTTTGATGGAATTTTGATTTTCAAAATGGCTTAGTCTTGGTCATAGATAGAATCATATAAATTTTTTTAATTGAAGGGATCTTTACAGGTCATCTAATCCAACCCACCTGCAATGAACAGGGGCATCTTCAACTAGATGATGGTGCTCAGAGTCCCATCAAGCCTGGCTTTGAATGTCTACATCCACTGTCTCTCTGTGCAACCTATTCCAGTGTTTCAACAATGTCACTGTAAAAAAAAAAAAAAAAATCTTCCTTGCATCTAGTCTAAATCTACCTTCTTTTACTTTAAAACCATTGCCCTTTGTCCTATCACAAAAGGCATTGCTAAATTTTTTTCATCTTTTGTATAAGCCCTCTTTAAGTACTGAAAGGCTGCAATAATGCTTCCCTGGAGTCTTCTCTTCTCCAGGCTGAGCAAGAGGGATTGTACCTAAGGGACCTGGAGTGGGGCCACAGCCACAGGACTTTGCCTGCCCAGGTGCCAGTGCTTGCAGAGACTGGGATGCAGGGGCAGCTGCTAGGCAGGCTGACAATCCAACCCCCTGCATGGATGCACCCACATTATATGTATGTGTACATTTCCCACTCCTAGAACTGCCAGGGACAGGGTTGGCCCATTTGAGCCACCTGTGTATGTGTATTTCTGCAAGCAGTGTGTGTATGTGCATCTTGTGTGAGTGTGGTTGTGCTCCTGTGGTGGCTGTGTGCTCAGCCCCTCCGTGGGACAGTCCTGGGGGCACAAACTTGTGGCCACCCTGCCTCCATCAGGCTGCTGGGTTTGGCAGCCTTACAATAGATTGCTTTGCAGAGGCAAGGCTTGATTTCAATTAATGTCCATTAATCAGTTTTGCTGGGAGTACATGGAATAAAGTCCTTCTAAAAAAGGCCATTTGGCTGATTGGGTTTCCCTAAAAACAGAAGGTGTGTCTGGACTGTACAGCTAGGTTTAAGATCCCAGATCAGCTGTCTATTAATCTTGGTGGTTTAGCTTAGACTTAAGTGTACTTTAAACACCCAAACAATTACCCAAGCCTCCTGGCCTCCTCTGTCAGACATCTGACACAGAGAGCATCACTCAGCATACAGTATTGTTTTTATTTCTCTGCAGGTCATAGGTTTTAAGGACAGGCCTCACCAAGAACCTTTAAAGGTTCTTAAAATCTGTACTGATGATGTCCTGAAAACCTGCAGCCCACCGAGGTCTGGCCACATCTTCAGTCACATCTCTGCATGACAGATAATAAGAGGGAAGAAAGAGCCACTGACAGAAAGCTGTGAGAGAAGAGCCTGAGATGAGAGAGCCACCTCACTTGCCTTCATGCAAGACAGGCTCTGCCCCAACAGCTCTTTAAGCCTGTTTCTCCACTTGAATCTGCAAAAGAAATAAGATAAAATAACCCAACAATAGGGCTCTGTGTGATTCAATCCACAATACTATGTCTGTCACAAAAGAAAAAAGCTTTTGTTTGTATTTGGCTGGTATCTATGAATCACAGAGGCCACAAAGATTTTCACCAACCTTTGCACCATCTTTGATAGTTTGCAGATGTTCCCCACTGCTGCTTAATTTCAAGTTTGAACTGCCTTAGCAAAGACACATTGGAAGCAGCAGCTCTGATGGCCTTTCTCTGAACTGGTTTTTACCTTACATAATTCTTCTTCCTTTTCAAAGCTTTAATTTTTTTTTTCATTTTATATTTGAGCAAAAATGGATAAAATTGTGCTGTTGGGAATTAGTGATACTGCCAACTTGCTCAGTGGTATTTTCACATACAGATATAATGGCTTGAAAAGGAACAAAGCAAAAACACTGTAAGATTTCCTCCTCCACCCCATTATCCCAAAAGGACAAATCTAATCTCTGTAATAAAGAGTATCTCTTCCAGTCCAAGGAAATATTTGAATGTGATATGCTATAGAAGACATTGAAGAGGGTGAATAACCACCCTTCTCCCACTGCACTGTTTGCTGGTTTTATCATTAGATTACTGCTCTGTGGTTTTTTGAATGGCCAAGCTGTTACATTCCCTCTAAATGACTACACTCTTCTGAATGAAACATGGCCTTGATTCAGAAATCATTTATTTCACAAGGAGTGGGTCCTCCTCTGTCAGTCACCTGACTCAGAATAGATCACTCAGCATGCAGAATTACTTTTATTTCTCTGCAGGTCATAGACTTTAAGGACAAGACTCACCAAGGACCCTCAAGCCAATGTTCTTTTTCCATGGACCACAGGACTTACTGAGATCAGTTCAAGCTTCAGATCCAAAGACAATGGTTGGAATAAAACAGATTTTTCTGGAAAAACTTCCAGTATAAACATTTTTTTTATCCATTGTGATTTGTTCTGATGATGAAGTACTTTCTTACAGTAAATTACTTTTAATTAAAAATGTATTTCCCACTCCAGCCACTGGATCTTGTTTTGTATCTTTGTCTGCCAGACTGAAAGTCTCTCGAGTTGTCTGTTAACATATAGGTTGCTCTAGGTTGTAATCAGACCACCTTCTGGTTTGATGGTCCCTTTGGACCTCTCCCAGGTACGTGTTTTCAGTCCAGCATGTTTCTGTGCTTTGTTTGTGAAGAGTCTGAAGAGCATCAACACCAGTGTGAGATCTCTAACTCCCACCTGCTTCCTTTCTGCCACGATTCTCTCTCCCATGATTCACAAAAGCACATGTATACAGAAACATCTTTAGATGATGAACATACCCCTGCAGAAGAGTATTTTGAGACCAGAGGTTGACCTATTTTTGGTGCATCTGGCACATTCCTCATTGATGCTGCATCACCCTTCCTGCCTGATAAAAATCTTCTGCAGTACCAACTCCACTTTCCAGGATCCCCATAAGGCTGACAGGTCTACAAATTGTCTCGTTCGTGCCATTTATCATGCTAGCTTTCTCCCAGGCATCTGGAACTTCCCCAGTGTGCTAAGATTTATTTTCTTTGGCTTGCTCTTTATTTTAGACTGCTGGATACAGGTTACTCGGATCCTTGCCTGGCTTTATTATCTGCTGTTTAACCTCCTCTTTAGTTACAACTAGAACAAAACTATGTGATTACTGTTGGCTGGCATGAATAAGTTATTAGGGTTTGGGGTTTTTTTCCCTGGACAGAAGACAAAAATACAACAGAATAAGCCTCTTTTTAACATATTTTCCTAGTGGCAGTTTTATTATTTTCATCTTGTAATGGACACATGTCACTTTTTGTGTTCTTTATTCTGGAAATAATAAGATAAAACCCCCAAAATACAAGAAAATACTCCTCAACAAGCAATTTTCCTCAGTGCTGCTTGTCATGGTTCTCCTTGTTACCTGTTTCCCCTTATGTCAATTTTCTTCAAAATCTACTTGCTAATTTACATGTATTGACATTGAGAGCGTTTTGCATTTTCTCCTGGGATCCAAGTGCACATATGCATAAGTTTTACTTCCCTTCTGCAGCAGGCCATTTAATGAATGCAGATTCTTTTGCTGGGTGGGGCTTTTTTGGGCATCTCCTTAAGTATTATCCAATGATTCTCAATCATCATTCACATTTTTCTGTTAATAAAGTCTTTCTCCCTGTTGAATTTCTCCCAGCATTGTTTTAGCTAATTTTTTTTTTCTTTAAAGCACAATTAATATCCTTTATTGACTTGGACTTCATTATGTTTGGAGATAACAATAAATATAATCCCACTGTCATCAGTTATACACAAGCCATTGTGTTCATTTTTTATTTAGTCATTCTGCTGTAGTAAAACCAAGATCTAATGTAGGAGTTTTACTAGTTGAATATAGCACTGAATCTGTTGTCTGTAACATTTGCAATGATAGCCTCTCTTTTATTTAGTAGAGAAAATTCAGGCTATTTCAGAAGGTCACACTACACAGAAGATAAAAACCCTGGCAACAAAACAGGTCAAGGAAACAGCCCAGTTTCTTTGCACTGCTGGCTATATTCTGAGGAAATATCCTGCTGGTTCCTCTGAACACCAGTCCTGTAATATTTTATGGACTTTAATAGAAGTAGCACCTTCAGCAGCCCATGACATGTCACCAGCACACGGTACCTTCCGTCAGCAGGGATTCAGAAGATACACAGGCTCCTTGTTTGCATTAAGGGATCTCCTCTGGTGCCAAAACAAAAACAGTCTGGCTGCAGGAACATGACAAAGCTTCTGGGGAAAATAGAGGTTTAATGCACAGTGCACCCAGTTTGCCCTTTATTGTAACCCAAATAACAAAAAGGCTTAAAAAGGAAGATGCTCTTGGGAAAGAGGTTTGTAAATACAACACGTGGCAAAATGTCCCCTAGGTGTCTTTATCTGCACAGCCCAAAGAGATGAGGCAAATACAACTGTTACATATAAATGTAGGAATAAGAAGACCTGAAGCTCCCTTTGTGTCAAAGGGATTCACTGTTAGTTGAATCTGGTCCACCAATATTGCATGGCATTCTCTCAGTTCCATTTTAGATGTCCAGTTACTCAGTGCTGCACAAATTGGTATTATTTTTTGCCTCAAATTTCCAAATAATCTGTGTTACACTCTTTGTGCTGTGATGAGGATACATGATCTAAAAAACTATCCTAATTTAAATCTGCATGTGATAGGAAAATATATTTTTGCAAAAGACATATGAAAAGCTGAGTTTTTAAATTGCGATTTCTTACACCTACTTTTAGCACGCTACCAACATCCACAATGCTCACCCATTCCACAAAGCCTGAAAAAAGTAGCAAACAGGTCTTGCATGATGATTTCATCTTTTAAAAGCACAGCAGTTTAAAACATCGATCTGACTTCTGCAAACAAACATGTGCACACTTACACAGAGAACCAGATAATTTTCTAATATTGAGTTTAGCTTGCAGCAAGAACTTTTCCTCCTTGGAAGACTTTCCCAGACAACTCAGGAGGATTCAAATTTTGTTGTGAGAGGATTTTTCCCTTTTAACTATTTAATCTTTCTTTCTTTCTTTCTTTCTTTCTTTCTTTCTTTCTTTCTTTCTTTCTTTCTTTCTTTCTTTCTTTCTTTCTTTCTTTGTCTTTCTTTTTCTTTCTTTCTTTCTTTCTTTCTTTCTTTCTTTCTTTCTTTCTTTCTTTCTTTCTTTCTTTCTTTCTTTCTTTCTTTCTTTCTTTCTTTCTTTCTTTCTTTCTCTCTTTCTTTCTCTCTTTCTTTCTCTTGCAGGAGCAGGCTGTGTTTGCAATGTAGCCACCAGTTGCTGATTCAACAACGGAGGAGCACAAACACACAGGCTCACTCTCACACACACACATGCGCACACAGAGCTCCACAGGAAAGTGACTGATGACCAGTTTTATGTCAGAACTGTGATATTTCTGGCTGAACAGCTTTCTACCTTTTTTTTTTTTTTTGGTACAAAAGCCACGGCATAAAGATAAGAGGCAGAGCACTTAAGACGTGTTTACAAAGATTAAACCACTGACTTGGCTTTAGTTAAAGTAAATTCTCCTGCTTCCCACTGTGCAATGTAGGTTTACAAAGGGAGGACTGGCAAATGTTGCTTCGTCTTCTTTTCTGGCACTGTCTGTTGGCTCCAAAACAAATGCACAACTTAAACCACATAAAAGCCCAGCAAGGTATTAGTGCTTTTGAGGACTTCAGCATTCCTAATCTGCCTGGGTAGGTTTTTGATCTGAGCTGCTGCTCTGCCTTTATAATGACAGGGCAATTTAACAAGCCCAAAAGCCAAGATTCTCTCTGCAGCCGAGGAGTTCCCGAGCCCAGCACTCAGCCCCTCTCAGGTGCCATTGTCACTGGGAGGACTGCCTGCTCCCCGCCTCTCCCCTGAGGCCAGGGAGGTGCAGAGAACCCCAACCCCCCCTGTATTATAGCCCAAAATGCTCTCATTTTCCCAAGGCTGAGACCACAGCAGATCAACCTGAGGAAGAATTTTAGGAGGTTATAAAAGGGTAAAATTGCACAACTGCAGACTGCCAGCATGGAGGTCAAGGTTTTACTGAAGGGAAGGTGCTGTCTGCTCAGGGAGTCCCTGGAAGCAGAGGGCAGCAGAACAAACCTGGCACAGCAGAGAGGAGGAAAATCTGTAGAAAATAATAAGGAATGGCAGAAACACAAATCTCAAGAGAGCAGATAAAAAAATAACTAGATAAGGCTGGCAGAATTTTTTTTTAATATCTCAAGTATATCTGGAAGTTTTGTATTAATGTATTTGCATTAGTGTCAGTGTGATACATTATTATGCTCTGATTACAGAAGGAATTGTCTTGGCTATGGTGAGAGAACAAGAAATTATAAATGTCATGTCTACCTGCTAATAAATTATGTGACTAAAGATTATTTATCTCAAAATTCATTATTACAGCAAATAATTATTAAATAATAGTAAACATGAGCATGGAGAAAGGAAAGTAATTGAACATCAGCCTTTCACTTTAGCTTTTTGTCCCTGATAAAGAAAAGTCATTGAAGTCAGCTTTGGTATGGTGTAATCTAGAGGAAGACATGGTGGGGCAGGAGGTTTGTACTGAGAGGAGATTTGACTGTATTGCCAGTCAAAGTGGAAGGACATATGGGATAGGTGGGGCACAGCTTCTCCCAGATTTAGTCATATTCAATATTTTTATTCATGCCTCAGACGATGGAACAGAGAGGATATACAGATGGCAGCCAGCAGGGAAGGACTGTCAGGAGTTTGGAAGACAAGATTAGAATTCAAAATGATCTTGCAAAACCAGTATTTTTAAGGTCTAACCGGAAAACATGCTACTCTGGAAACAAGCTTGCAGATTCCTCCTGACACGAGCAATAACTGGCTGTATACTGCAGGATGGAACAGCTGCCTGGCCAGCAGCTCTGCAGAAAACCATCCAGAGGCTGTAGAGGATCACAAGCTGAACATCAACTTTGTGTTGTTGTGGAAGAGGGTAGCCCCAGACTTCCAATGTATAAATAGAATTACACCCTGTGAAACACATAACCAATTTTCATCCCTGCAAAGTGACTGTGAGGATCCGTGCAGCCTGGTAAACTGCTCTCCCAGAAAGATGTGATGCAGCTGTGCTAAGCTTAAACAATGGCAAAAGGGCTAATTAAAGGTCTAGAAACATAATGCAGGAGAAAATTTAAATTGTAGAGTTGCATGAGTAGAGAGGACTTTTTGCCATGACACACAGGGTGACAAAAGACAGACATAAAGGGAGGCAGACTGAGGTTAGAGATCAGGAAGCACTTTCCTAATGCTGAAGGGAGATCATACAGGAGCAACTGGAGCATGGCATGTCCACCAGGGTGGGCTTTGGAAATGCTTGCTGGAGTATCTGAGGTGTAGCTGATCCTGGCTGACAGTGGAGGGATGGTCCTACAAGCCTATAAATGAAATTGAATGGCTGCACCCCAGCCCACTTCCTCAGGGTGCACCCAAACCACAGTTTCTAGTTCACAAAATTGCCTCTCAGCACTTACCCCAGGGCAGGAGAACACTTCAGTGGAAGGACCCAAAAGGCAATTATGGCTTGAAGTGTCTCATGATCCACCATCTCCTTCATCATACTGGCTTCTGGGAGACCCATCCTTTAACCCCCAGCTCCCCATCTTTGGTATACAGGGAGCTGGAGTCAGTCCTAGAGAGTCTGAGGATCTGCACAAGGCCATTGCAAGCCTGGGAGGCATATTTAATGGTCTGGTGGGTCAAGCTACAGTCATAATTACCCGGCTAAGCTCATTTCATTAGGAAGAGAGGGAAATAAGTCTAGGCAAAAAAACCACATGTACTCCAAATCAACAAGTGAGTCACAACCAGAACAAAAAGAAGATGACTAATAAGATTTCTCTTCTAGCTCCATGCATTGTGGCCTCTGCTACAATACATATACCAGGCAAACCGTCTCTGAGAACCCTTTTTCTTCAGAGACAAATAAATTTTGAGTCAAAAGAAATTAAAAGCAGGCTTAGGGTACAAATCTAGCAACAATCTCCAAAGAAACAAACCAAAGAGAAATTTGTTATTTTTGAAGGATTTCTCCCTCTGTTTCAAAACAGAACGTTTTAACATCAATTTTCAGCCAATACTGTTAGTGCATACTGGCAACAAGAAACATTTATGTCACTCAAAAAAAATTCACAAAAAAATTGCAGACAATCAGTGGGCTAGAGCCTCAGAGGATTTAAAAGGCATAGCATGGAACCCATTTGTCAAAATTCATGAAGGAGTAAGTGTGCTGTAAGAGTTTTCAAGGGAGGTAAAATACATTCTGCTCACACTCAAGAGTGTGAACGTGGCACAGCCAGCTGGGTTTTTAAATGCCTGCCATTGTGGTTTGCTCCATCCATCAGTCAGTCAGCTCCCAGATAAAGTTTCTTGCAGCATTCGTTTCTGGGCCTTAACGCTCTTAAGAACCAATGAACTGTTGATTATGGGGGTGCCTCAGACTGTCAGAGGATTTCTTTTGCCCTTGTTACATGGCTTAGGTCTTGGTGGGAAATAAGCAGGTAGAACAAACTGAGAAAGCATCTAAAGACTGTGAGAGGGCGTATTTTCAACACAGACTCCTGTATGACCCTTTTCGGAACTTGCAGACATGTCTATTTGCATTTGGCAAGTGGATGAATGAACAGAGACATGACATTTTATACAGGCATTTGCAGTTATTTCTTTGTTGTACACAAAGAGGTTGCACAGCCATGCAATTTTCCACACACAAAATGGATGCAATTTCAAATTTTTCAGGTGCACTTTAAAATGCTGTTAAAAACCTCCGTATGACTCTTTCAACATGGAATTCACTAGTCTCACTTCCACTTCTTCCTTACCTCACATCTTTAGCCAGAACCATTGAAAATACACAGAGCTCATAGAGAAGCAGCAGTGTCAGCTCCGAATCTCCGTGTTTTTCTGTGTTTGAATAAAACGTTTAATGTTACTTGAGCTGGCAAGAAAGGTGGGGGGTTCTGTGTGCCTTAGTAGAAATTAATGTTTTGGTTGGCTGGACAAGCTCAGGAAATTTCTGTAGTGAGCATGATGAGAGAGGATGCTTGGCAAGATGTTTTCCAACAGCTGGTACAGGTGGAGGATTAGGGGGAAAAAAATGCTTAAGAGCTTTTCCCCTAAATTTTCTGCTTGGTACCCCTCTTAGATATACAATAAATTTTAAAGTCTCATACAGATCTTGCTAAAATACATGGGTGTCTTTCCACTGGCTCAATAAGCCTAAAATAAATGCTCCCAATGTTGTGTTGGCTTTTAAAAACATTTTGACATTCCTCCCTGCCCTCTTAAACACAGCTATTTTGGGAAGAAGCAGCAGATACTGGCCTGTCTATGCAGCCTGAACTCAGAGAAACCACCCAGGTGACCCTGGTCTTGTCCAGGACTGGAGGATCTGTCAGCATTCCAACATGGCAGGTGATGGGCTGACTGGTCCCACTGTTCCCCCTTTCTGCATGGTGAGGGGTGGGGAAGAAAGGCCATGGAGGGCACAGGCCTTCAGACTGCCTGATGGCAAAGGAGGCGTAGAGAGGGGAGCAGGTTTGGGTATGGTGAGTTGTGCCCTGTGGGATGGGAAGGGTGGGGATGGTTCTTAGCTAGTGCCTTCACCTAAGGCTCTTTGCTGAAGAGTGCTGCAAAGTGAGAGGTAAAAAAAAGTGATGTCAAGAGAGAGCAGGATTGGCCTTTAAAATTCAACACAATTTGTATACAGAGAGTTTCCAGCAACTGTCTCTACCCCTTTCATTCAGCAATACAGCTCTGCAACACCATAAGTTCATTCATAGAGAGTATTTGGTATTTATAATTTATACGTACCTCTGAAATGTGAACATTTACTGACTCCAGAATTGCTTTTGTTTAGTTCATTATGAATGTCAGAATTATTGAAAATCTACACAAATTGCAGTATTTTGGCATGGCTCTGATATTTGAACCAAGTCAGTAAAAACAATGATATATAGTATTTGGGTATCATTTAATCTTAGGAATCCATAGTGAGTACAAAGACCAAAATAAACTCTTGCAACACATGTCTATTCACATATTAAGATTCCCTGAGACTGTTCTACATTTCTGACTTTCATATGCTTGGAAAATAAGAAGGCTTTTTCATATTCATGTTTAGTGAGTGAAAACACATCACTCAGGAGACCATCTGCTTCTCTCTGGAGTGTGGATCTTGACCTTAACACATTGGGCTGCATACAAACTCTGAGGGGAAAAGATGTATTTGGGTGCTTCAGCACACTCTTAACAGCATAGATATTTCAGTCAGCATTCAGAGGATTCAATATTAGTTCAGCTACCACAGCAGCCAAAATTATGGGAGACTATTCAAATTCTCATCTATCTGCTGTGGTATGAATATTCTACCATAACCCATTTGTCTTTTTATCCCAATTCATTTACACCTAACCATACCTGGGTCCCCAAGAAATAGATGACACTTTTGCCACTGACTTCCCTGTGATTATGATTTAGCCCTGTGGCAAGGAAAAGAAAAATAAAAGAAGAAAAAAGAAAAAAAAATGAAAGAGGAAAAAAAAGGAAAAAAGAAAAGAAGAAAAAGAGAGGCAGCAGCAAGTCCATCTGGAGAGTGGCAAGCTGCCTGCCACCTCGGTGCCCACAGTCAGCACAGCCAGAACAAAGGCAGAAGAGGGGAGAGATGTGGTTTGGATATGCATGGCTTTCATCCTCCTGAGGGCTCCCCAGGCTCCTGGGGTTTCAGCACCTCCTTGGGTGTCTTCTCGGGAGGGAGCTGCTTTCTCTTCCACCAGTATAAATGGAGAGCTGGAAGAGGCTGCCCCACAGCTTTTGTGCTCTCAGCTCCAAGTGGCTTCAGGATTAAGGCAGAAGTTTGGCTGGCTTGGGGTGGAGGAGGGACTTGCCTTTAGTATATCTTGCAGCTTGGAGAGTCAAGGTGTTTTGGCTGGTCGGGCTGTGCACGGAGGGGGAGCACAAATGCTTTAAATGTTTTCAAAAGCCATATTACTTCCCAGGTTTGAGTTCTAGGACATTTGAAATGGGTTCCTGACAGCTGCCTGTGCTGAGGACATTCCCTCTTCTTCCTGAGTAAAGACAACTGCAAAAGAGCATTTTAAGAGGAACTGGACACAACAGGAAGAAGAAAGTTGCCATGATGGAGTGCTCCCATGGAGGTTCAAGGGCACAGAAACCACAGTGTACAACACAAGCCCTGATAACCTGCAGCAAAATAATTCCTAACTCAGGGTTTGCAAGCTGAAGCTGAGCCAAAGCAGGGTTTTCCTAGGTGAGGTGGTTCTGGCACAGGAATATACACTGTAGATAGATCAGGTAATAGCAGAAGGAGAAGTGGTAAGATCATCTGCAGAACCCTCCAGGAACTTGAAGTATTCAGGTAGCAGTTATCTGCTGCCACACCTGCCACTGTCTGTTTACCTAAATCAGGGTAAAATTTACTTGAGCAATTTGCACTTTGTCAGGGCAAAGTCATTGCTCATGACTGCTATCAGCACTGCTTCAGGTCTAGGCTGTCATTAAACTGTCTCAGGGCAAAGATACAATACATCTGCCTTGAAACCACTTCTCTGAGCTCACAGCAGCTTGATGTGAGCTGTGTATGCAGTGCACTGCAGAGGTAGAAGGGCTTTATGGGCAGGAGAGCACAGATGAGAAAATTGGTCATTTTATCCTGACTCAGGGTGAGGGTCCAGTCTAGTCCCAGGAGAAAGATTAGGTGAATACAGTTACTCAGTGTCAGTGAGAAAACTGCTCATAGCAGCTACCTTCTTGTACTAAAGAAAGAAGAAAATTAGAGGTAGTAAATCCACCAGACAATGGGGTTTGTTCCTTTATCCATGCTCAAACGAGCCTTGACTCTTGCCCATGGTGTCATGAAAAGTCCCAGAGTCCCACAGGTATTGAGGAGTGTGATCAAATCCCATACACGCATGAAATTACCACACTTTCCAAGCAGCACAAGGTAAGTGATAGCAGGAAAAGCACCCTTCTCCAAGCCTCAGAAAGGAAGTCACAGATGCAGAGAGTAAATGTCTTCTTGTATGAGCTTTCATAGTGGCACATGAGGGTCTGGAGGAGAAGCAGCTTCAGAAAGAGAACCTTAAAGATATAGACTGAGGACACAGAAATATCTTGCCATCTGGGAGAAGACTGAAGGGACCAAAGCATTATCTGGTAATTGGGTGAAAGGCAGCTTTCTCCTGATAAGAAACCAAAGGAAAAAGATGAGCTGCAATGACAACACATGGCCTTTGGAAAACAAAGATTACAGGCTGGGATATCAACCAACCAAAAAGACTGAGACTTTAGAAAACTCTTGTGTGAATGAGATGGGAGAGGCTAGTGTCCCAGTGGGAGACCACTGGAAATATTGTTACGAAAGCTGCAAGGCAGTAGAGCAATGCTTGGAAGAAATCCAGTAACAAAGAACAAGGGATGGTTTGATAAAGACCCTGAAAAGTCTGGAAAACAGCATGTGGCAAGGGTCACATGCTGCCAGGCTCGCAAGATGATATTTGTGGGGTGAAGGAGACAAAGCCGGAGATGCTTCTAAAAGCATCTGACCAAGGGGAAGGCACAGAGGGTGTCAGCCTCAAGGAGCTTGGACATGTGGGAGAAAAAGGAGTTCCTCCACATTTCAAGGCACCTCCTTGATGTGGAAAGAGACTTTGGCTTTGCAAAACACCGGTACACAGCCTGCCACCCCCATGCTCATAGCCAAGGCCTGAGGTGCTGCAGGAGGTGCCTGTGAGGCTGCTTGGCTATGAGCACAGTAGCACCCATAGCAGGATGGAGCACCTTGCTGTCACCCCCTCCAAAGGGACATTGTCAAAGATAAAGATTGATGACAACTTTCTAGCCCACAGTTCTGAGCCAATTCCCAAAGACATCCTGGTGGTAATCAGAGTAAGGCCCCAGGAAGGGTCCAGAGCCAGGTTTTAATAATGTCCTGTTCCTGAAGCATTATTAAAAACAGGGTTGGTAAATTCAATGAAAGACTGTGTGAACTAGTTTTGTTGATTGGGTGGCTTGAATTGATTCCAGGGGAATGCCAGGTCTTTTGCCTGATTTTGCATACAAGGGCCTGAGAAGAGTCAGAACAGGCTGGAATATTTCCTTTCCCAGTACAGTGTGCAGAGGCAGAGCCTGTCCATCCGGAGACACTCTTTACCGAGCAAACAGTAGCAGACTACTCACATTAAATCAGAGGGACAAGTCTTGGCAAGGCTGGCCTGCCCCCTCTCTCTCTGAAGTTATGTGGGCACATTAAGACTTTCAGCGCTTAACTTGGGAACAGAACAGAGAGCAAATATCTAGGGGCCACAAGGCTGTAGCCGTGGGATAGAACTGACCCAAATCTTCTTGTTATTTTTGTTGCCATTGTTTTTCTATTAGTTCCTATTACAGCATGTGAAGAGTCTGTTCTCGACCCAACAGCAAAACCTCTTTTGAAAACCCAGGCCCCCATGGCTGTCAGGATTGGAAAGTTGTTGCATCAGTTAAAATTTGTGGTTTGAGTTTACAAGTTTGGAAAATTTTAGAGATGAAATGAACCAGAAATATCAGGGTGTGGGAAGGAGAGAGGGGAAAGAGTTAAAAAGGTTACAAAAGTGTAGATATGAAACTAAGGAAAGTTAAATATCATAAATCACATTTGATAAAATATGGAAAGCATTCTTGTTTGGTTTCTGATTTCATTTTCCATTTGAAATTGAATTGAACTACTAAATTGTTATTGCAGGAGGTAGGTCAGAGTGTGCAAAGGAAGGCAAGAAAGGAATAACCTTCGGATTATAAATACTGGCATCATCAGTCATTAGCCATAGTGAGGTCTTCTCACTGCTTAGTATGCAAATAAACTCAGAATAGATTTTGAATTTGAAAGTCAGGCTGTGCTCTATTCTAAAATGACACACAGAAACATTAAATAAAGTGACAAGACTGAAATGATGTGCAGACAGCTCCCTGTGGCCAGACCAATAGGAACATTCCACATAGAATTAGCTTAAAATTAGCCCCAGTTTTCATTCAGAGCTGGTATGGCTCAGAGTCATTAGCCACCACGCTCTGTGTCAGCTGCTGCAGGACCTGCTGAAACCTGGCTCTGGTATTTCAGCCTTCTGGACTGCCAAGCTTCTTTCTACAGAACAGGGAAGTTTTGCAAGAAGTCTTTGCAAAATGTTGTAATAATGAAAACTTTAAAAATACACAGCTGTTTTGCAAAACCCTTGTAACAAAGACTCCTTTGAGATCAGGTCCACACAGGCTCTGTAGCTGATGTGCTACCATCAGTACTCTCAAGAGAGACATTATGCAGCCTGATGTTCCCTCCATGTCTCGCTCACCCCAGGGGTCCCCTGCCTGGACCTTGTTCCTTTCAGGCAGTGCTGCCTGCTCACATCCCTGCTTTAGTCCCTTTATTTGGGTGCCAGAAACTGCTTCCAGGGGTTAGGCACATTTGTCCTTTGGGGTGACCTCCTCATAGGGCTATTTGTCGTGCCTTGCTGCTGCTGTGGCTTAAACAGGGCAAGCTGGGGTGTCATTTCGGATGAAATTCAGCTCCTGCTGAACTAAGTAATACTGAGGAAAAGAAGTCCATGAGACCTACAAACATCTGAGCAGCTGAGCCCCACTGTATTGATTTAGCCTCCCTCCATACGTACCTGAACATGTCTGCATGCTGTGAGCACTGTACAACGTGCAGCTCTTCCTGAAACCTACCTTTTGGTGTTTGGCATCAAGCTAGACTCCTAGATCATGGTTACTGGCAAGTGTTTAGTGGAATCCATTTTCCAAAGTTAATGGTTTATTGGGATTTGAACGGCTGAAGGGAGTTCATTGTTGCAAATTAAGGTAGTGCCTGACCAGGAAGTCTATGTAAGGTGCTTTTATTACCACAGGGAACATGGGGATTCAGCTTTCAGTGTTACGAGTATTTTGCTAAAGTGATCTTTAGAAGAAATAACTCCTAGATTCTCAAATGCTGGCATCTGTACATAAGCTATATTTCCAATAAATTTTAATGACAAAAGAAAGCTGGCCAAGACAGTACATCATGTCTTTCACTCTCCTGGGGGACCATGGAGGAACTTCCCACCTGTTTGAGCAAGACCTGGCTCCTCACACCTATGCTGCTGTATCTCTTTGCTTTAGTGTCAAAGATGGGTGAGGTGAGAATCACAAAGTTGTCAGGAAGGAATAGATAGGGAGGAACATGCTTGTCTCACACATCCACAGGATAAAACTCTTGTACTGCTCTTCTGTGGTTCTTCTTCAGGGTTCTGAACACAAACAGGGTAAGGATAAAGTGTGGTTATACCCAGTGGAACTTAAGCCTTGTCTGGCTTAGTATCCCACCTCCAAAAGTGGTCAGACGCACTCATCAGGAGAGAGAACAGAGGAAGCATATACCATTCTCTCTCTAAATGCCCTGCCAGACTCAGCATTCTACATCCCAGGGCCTCCTGGTGGCCCCCAGCCAGGAGAGCAGAGGACATTGTTTTACCAAGCATTGTGGCTGACTTGAGGAGCTGTTGGACCAGGCTTTTGTGGGGGGTACGCGCTCTGTGTAACACTGAGTCATCAGTGGTAACATTTCACTCATGGATCCTGTTTTTTTCCAGAAGACTGGAAGAGGCTCAGCTTCATCAGATCCATCACACCACTGCAGCAATAAGGAGTATATGACCCCCCACAGATGTTATTCTCACCTGCTCTTGAGGCAAGTGGAGGGGAGAGCCACAGCCTCCCTAAGCAGACTGTGTTTCATCACTCTCAGAGTTGGGAATTTGCTTTGTAACATGGAACCTGAATAATCTTTGCTGCAAATTAAGCTAAATTCCTGTTGACCTTTTCCTGACAGCTACAGGGGACCATTTTATTCACTGGTCTCTTTGTTGCAGTCTTTGCATTCTGGAAAATGTATCACATCCCCCTTTGTCTCTTCTCCTCCAGAAAAACAAACCCAATTCTTTCAACCTTTCTTTGTAGGTTATGTTTTTTAAACCTCTTGTTACTGTCTTTTGGGTTCCCATAAGGGTGTCTGCTTATTAAAATAGAAGCTAAATTTTACAAAGGTTGCTACGTTACTTGGCACAGCAGAAAATAATAACAAAGGCTACACTGCCACTAGGAAATCCAAGATAAGATCACAGAGTGGAGGGATAGGGTGGATCTCAAGAGATCATCCAGTCTGTTTCCTTGCACTAGGGCAAGTTCAAGTGAAACAAGAAAATCCCTTAAGATTTGTCAGGTCAATGATGACAACTTTCAGTGATGGCATGTCTCCAGTTTCCTGGCAGTCTACACCATGGATTTTACTGTCCTTGTATGAATCTGTTGTATGTTGTTACAACCGTGAGGATTAAACTTCTTAAAGAAGATTTTAAAATCACATATGACTATTCAGCTCCAAACCAGAAAATAGTCTGAGGGAATAGAGGTATGAAAAGGGATAGATTTACCAGCTGTGAAAATGAAGACCTTTTTTTTTTTTTTCCCTATTCCTGCAATTGATTGTTCATTTCTTTTACCTTTAAAGCATACAACTAGAGTAAATGCATAAAATAAAGATGAGATAGATAGGCAACATTTAAAGACCTGGCCTAGAAATCCTGATGCATAGATTGCATTTGGCATTTTCTTGGCAGTATTTCAGCCATAGAATATTTTTTTATGCTAGAGGTGGCAAAATGAGTTCCCTGGCAAGGGCCAAACTAATTCTCCACATCCTTTGGTTTTATTGGTTCTAGTCTGATCTCACCCAAAAGCAGGTGAAAAAATATAAGCTCCTCTTCCTGTCAATTCCCTGCCATAGATACATAGTCAGAATTGGCAGCTGTACTGAAGGTTTCCTTGGGCCTGAAGCTCATGGCAGGTTTCTGAAGGCTGCAGAGTCAGAAGACCTTTTGAAGGTTCCAACAGGAGCTGGCTGGAAGTTTCATATAGGCTCAGAATGCTCCCTTGAAGTGATTTTATACCACTATTCTCCTTTCAAGGAACAACCCTGTGCATGAGTTCACGTAAGTTGGACCCTCCATCCTAAAGAGGGTCCTGTCTAAACCACTTCTCCATGCCCTGTATTTCTGGCAGGGTCTCAGGCCAGGAGATGCCGCCTGTCCCAAGGTGGTCAGGGTGGAAGAGTTATGGTACAGGACTGGTGCTGGAAGGTCTCATGTAAGCCCTGAAAGCAGCACTGCAGACCATGCACGTGTGGTTGCCTTGGCTCTTGCTCAACTATTTTGTTGTTATCACTGCTCATAAACAGAAATGTTTCACTCCACAGTGAAACATGAATCCTGATGTCATCTTTGTCTCCTGCATACAAGCAAAAAGTTTCTACCAATCAACATGGGAACATAGAAAAAGAGGAGTGATGTGCTTTTGCTTTAACTAAATGGGTCTTTCAAAAGCTGAAGCTAATGAAGATCCACTTAACAACTCTTCATATAGCTCTGATAAACAAAATGTTTCCAACTGGAATTTCAAGAGCTGAACATAATAATATGAACAGGGAATAAGAGCTTCCCCCTGTCAACTGGCTACTAACAAAAGAAAAATATGAGGAGCGAATACTAAAAAAAAAAAAGACCAACAGTGCTGTAATATAATTAAAACCATTAAAAATGCTGTACTCTGGTTTTGCTCCCTGAAGCACTATGTTATTTTTCTTTTTAAAGCTGTCACCACATTTTGATACCATAAGGAATAAACTAAATCAAGACAAACCTCCATTTCAAAGTTGGAGGATTTACTAGAAATAGTAACTTAAACTTCAGTAATTAGCAGATGACACTCAATCAACTGCAGCCATCAACATCTCTCTTTTAATTTGTTGACAGTAGGTATTCCTCAGGTACATAAGCAGAACTGAAGTGAAGGAAAGATAAATGCAGAGACAAGGCCAAGAGAAAGCACCCGTAGAAAACCTGCAATTTTGGAAGCTCAAAAAGGGCCCCATTCAGCAAAGTGCTGAACTATAATGATCCCTTATTGTATGTGTAACTTAAGAATATGCAACATTGGGTTTTTTTTCATTTGGCAGCCCTTCAGACAGAGGTAAGACAACCTTCCTGTCCCTTGCTATCATATTCCAAAGTTTTCCTGATGCTATGGAGATGATGTAATTCTGACACTTGAGCAGAGATTCCAGTTGCCAGCAAACTGCATGGGGCCACTCTGCTGCTAGAGACATAAAAGTATGAAACAGGGGTTGTAGGACTGAGCCATCTCATGCATTTGCCTCTTCTACTTTTCTTCTTCAGGAAAAATGCAGTCCACTGGAATTGGGAATGGGACTAGAGGGCAATGCACAAAGCAGGGAATGTTCATGAAAAATATTGCAAGGAATGTACAATTAAAAAATTTTAAGCAATAAACCTCAAAAAAAAAAAAAGTATGAACTAAGTTCCTGGCAAGTCAAGCAAAATTGTCAGTTATCATTTTTGAACCTTGTGAAAAAACAGATTACTTAGGAAACTCAGTCAACCTCTACCCCTCCAGATTCTATAAAGTCAAAAAGCAAATCTAGAAAAATGAGTATGCACTAAGAGCAGATTTATCACTGAACTTGTGACTCTACACAGTACCCCAGACAAGCAACACTGGACACCCCATTTGTTATCTTCACAGGAGTGAACAGGACTGTTACTTGCACCACTCTGCAAGACCTTGGGGCATTGTAGAACTGGGAAATGGATGCATCAGATCCTGCAGAAACTCTTTTTAAGATCTGGAGATGCAAGCTTCTCCTTTCTCATCCTGTGCTCTCAGGAAAAAAAAGATACAGCGAAATGCAGGAAATATGCTGTGAACAACTCTTTCAATGATAGAGGACATGTGACACAGTATTGACACGACTGTATAGTCACAATATATTCAGTGTATTGTTAGGGGATAGAAGAAGAGTTGCAAAAATAATCCTTTCAGTGTGGTCAATTACCATAAATTGGCTACGTTTCAGTAAACTATGCTGCAGAGTTGTGTTTTGCAGAGAAGCTTTACAATGTTGCTGGTAGTGTGCTGGAATAACAAAACAGAAATGAATGTTGCTGTTCAGGTGGAATATAGCTCATAAAATGTTGTCTTCACAATTTCTTTACCAAAGACCAAAACCAAAACCAAATTGTTCACCACAAGGTCTTGGTATATTGTGCCCTAATTTTACTCAGTTTGTTCCAGAAAATCATGGGTAGAAGAGAGACATTGTTAGTCCAAGGGCTTCATACAGATTCCAAGATGACAATATGAAGACAAGTTTCTAAGTAATACAAATGATCCCTGGCACCAGCCTAGGAGTCAAACACAACATGCTGCCTCAGCTGGAGATTCCCAAACCTGCCCACTGAATTCTCAGAGGGCACATTTGCTCTCTGCTATGTCATGTTGAACCTTTCAGCTGCATTCAAGTGCTTGCACATGAGATATGCAGAAGGAAACATCATCCTCTGATTTTTCTGTTTCCTACCACCCTGTTTTCAGTGACATCTAGACCTTTCAGATGAGGACTAGAATATTCCATCTGTAGGAGAAAATCTCTTGCTTTGACATCCCCAGTTTTAATAGGAAAAGGCCTGGAAAAGGCACCCAACTGGATTTGAGACCAAATCCTAAAAGTGGACTTCTTTGGCCTAGTGCTGGAGGGGAACTTCAGCCACTACTTCTTCCACAGGGATAAATCTCCAAACAGTGGTAGGAAAAGGAGGCCCAAGGATTTGTCTTGGGGGAATAAGGTACTAAAAAGAGTTTGTGGTAAAACAGTCTAGCAGAGCACTTTGTGTCTCTTCTGACTGCAGATGAAATGATGGGGCCAGATGTGTCTCCTGGGCCACCGACTAGAAAAACTGGTTGTGAACCTTCCTTGGATCAACATGAAAGAAGCCTAAGGTTACAGAGTATCAAAGCTGCCAATAGATGAGACTCTTTGATGTTTTTTATGAACAAAAAAAATGGACAGAAACATTTTTAATTTTGCATTAGCATTTTCTGTTGTGTGGATTTTTTCCAACTGACTCTGTGATTGTTGATATTAATTAAAGTCAATGATAGATTATTTTCTAAAGGCTATAATTTAAACCAGTAGTTGAATATAGACTAGAGTGTAACATTCTTCAGCTCAAACCACAAGGTATGCAAGCTGGGAATGAACTCTATTTCTTTCCTGTTGAAGGACAGATTAAATATTTTTTATTAATTCTAATGCTAGCAAAGAAAGTAAGATCCCCATTTTTCCTTCAATTTCTCTCTACACTTAATTGATGTATTCTACCAAGCTGTCAAGCTGCTTTTAAAACCCATTCTTTTTCATGGAAATATTATCCTCCTTTTATTAGTTTGAGTTGATAAATGAATCAAGAGCCTTTGAGGTATTGTGCACTGTCAACGTAATACATCTTTCAGATGCATCCACTGCAACTGAGCTGAAAAAATATATATCATGAAACACTTAATAAAAAAGATACACAGATTTGTCTTTTACAAGATCATGGGACTTGAGTCTATCTCCAGGGAGGAGTTCCAACATGAGAAAGAAAATACATAGTTCAAAAGCCCATGTTTTCAATTTGCGGCCACATGGTTTAAATTATCCCTGTATTTATTAAGGGCGCTAAATGGGCAGCTTGACTTAGGGGAAAGGGTCATTCAAGTTGAGAATAGTCATGTTTAATCCCTCAGCTAGCTGCAGGTTAAATTTACTTTAAGATGCTGAATATTCTTTACATAGTGTGTGTTAAAATACCACATGAGACACAGCTGGAGGGTTTTTGCCATTTATTGTTGGTTTATTTGAGTTTTAGGGATTTTTTGCTTTTGTATAGCTGCATTAAACAACAATAAAAAATTTCTATTGTAAACAACAATAGAAAATTGTTAAACACCTAGTGTGGGAGCACAGCATTGTCATATATGCCATACTAAACCTATCATATTGCCACCCCTTGTAGTTCAGTTTTACACATATGTGTGTTCAGTGTTTTGTGGCCAGCTCATGATTTCTCTAGTACTCAGTGTTGCACATTTTCTTGTAGTTGGAAACACACACAAAAAAAGAGCGGTGTGAGATGTCTTTTCTGCTTTGTGCTGAGGCCTTGAGATAGCAAGTTTTTGCATATTGCGTGTACTTGCCTGTGACCTTGCCTGCTCAGCATTTCAGGAGGAAAAGAAAGAAAATTAACCAAAATCCAAAAAGCAGAAATGAGACCAAACAAAGGAGCATTTCCAAAAGGACCAGCAATATTAAATTTAAAGATTTTTAAAGATGAATAAGTAGCTAATGATTATCACGGCAGATTATCCTAACCTTAATATTCTTTTATATTGGTGGTTTTCCTATAGACATGCTCTGGTGGGAACTGAACATTTCTTATTCTATCCGTCTCTTAACTGACCCAGGTAATCACCTGGATTATGTTCATGAGATGCAAATTGATAGTTGCAAACATCTAAAAGCCCCACTGTGATGCAGACCTGAGGTTGTTGCTTTTGTCCTTCAGTCGGGCTAAAGCTGAAGGCTGTGGAAACTGGGATGGCCTGGGTGCTCACATTCAGTTTGAGTGTCTGAATGTTTTCAAGGAGGAAAAAAACCAAAACCCAACAAAGTCATGCCTAAAGTCACTCTTAAATTCAAATAAATATTTGTGGGAAAACTGCTTTCTCTATTCTCCTAGCACTCATAATTTAATTATAGTAGCCGCCAGGCATTCTTAACTTTTGTGACCAGAAGATCACTCTGGGTCTCAGTGACCTTGGCTGTTTCAATAGGGTAATATTTTCACAAGGATGAAATGTTCTTGAATACGTATCTCCAATGTACTGGTGTTTGCAGGCATTTCTCAGCAGATCTGATCTGAAGTGCAAACATAATTCTTTTGTTTCACCTAGAGGTTTATTGACAAACTCTAGAGATATCGTGTTCCTCTTCCATTTGCTGAATCTCACTCTCTGTGAGAAGACAAAGATGCTGGTATTCTTCCTTTGAGCCCTCCATCATCAGTGAGAGTCTGAGCCAAAGGTCTGAGCCTGGGAGCCTTTGAAAATCATCCAGTGGCCACACATCTAAACATGAAGAGAAAAAGAGGCAATGGGAATGAGCAAGAGAGAAAATGGGTAAGAACTCAATCCTTTGGGGTTTTTCCAAGATATTTCAGTGTAATGTTTCACATAAAATTGCTCCTAGAGTTCATTGCAAACATTTGTCAACAAAGCTCAATGAAAAAACCCAGGCAGGTGGGAATTCGTATTCTAAAAACACCACTCTTTCACTAACACTTTAAACAATAGTTGTGAAATGAAGGAATTAAATCATCAGCTCAAGAAAGATGCAGAACACCAAATCTCTACATTCTTATATTGGTGAGCACTCTGCTCTTCTACACTCATTCAATGTCACTTTTGCCCAGATCTTCTGAATACGTCACAATCTGTTTTATCAAACTAAAAAATCTCATGTTTTAAGACCTTGAGCTTATAATCTATGGCTTGTTTTTCCATTTTGAATCACGCAAATGCAAATCTTTAGCTTTATCACAGAATCAGAGGAGCATGGGATAGTTTGGTTTGGTAAAGGTCATCTAGTTCCAACCCCTCTCCCACTCCCATAAGCAAGGATTTTCACTAGACTTGAGACTTGAACACTTAGGGGGATAAGACATCCACCACTTACCCAGGCAACCGGTTTCAGTACCTCACCATCTTCACTGAGAAGAATTTCTTCCTGATATCTAATTTAAACCTATTCTCTTTCAGTTTACAGCCTTCCCTAATACCAATCCCTGAGGAATGCCACTCATCACTGCTCTCTGCTTGGACATCACCCCGGTGACTATAATTCCTCAAGTATGACCAACCAGCCAACTCCTTATCACTGCGTGGTTCATCCATTAAATCTGTGTCACTCCAATTTAGAGACAAGGATATCATGCAGGACAATGTCTACTTCTTTGTACAAGTCCAGGTAGATGACATCAGTTTCTCAGGTACTTTTGGCAGTAGATAAATGTTTGCCTCTTCAAACCAGGAGACCTGTCACCATGCTCAGAGCTTGACTTTATGTTCCTTGAGTCACATCTCATGAAGATTTCAGGATGCCTGAACTTTCTCCCATGTTCCTAGGTAATTATGACCCCATATTTAATGTGCAACTTAAAAACCAAAGTCATTAGTTTAACATATATGTCGTGTTACTAATTCAATTTTGTAGGTACCCCAAATGCCATATAAACTTGTATTGAAGGTTACCTAGGTTACCTTGACTTCCCTGCCTAGAGATGAGGTCAAACTGGCCCCATAACAGTAGTGTAAAAGCATAGACCCTCTGGGTGGTAAGAAAGCATCCACACATACAAGGTTATGATTAATATTTTTAACAAGAATCTTCTATTCAACTTATTTTCTCTTTAGATGTTTGTGAAGGGTTGACAGTAGTCCATGTCACTGCCTTCCTGGATTGCAGATTTTTTTTTAGCAAAATAGGTAAATATGCAAGGTGGCACATTTCAGAATTTTGAGGCCTGTACAGTCTGTTTCTTGAAATGGCCATGAGAGCAGGAGATGAGCAGGAGGAATGAAAGAGGAATCCCAAGTACAGACGTACTGAGCACAGACCCAGTGCAACCAAAATCAGATTGTTCAATGGGCTGCGGCCAATTGGATGAGGTTCAACAAGGCCAAGGGCTGGGTCCTGCACTGGGGTCACAACAGTCCCAGGCAGCCCTACAGGCTGGGGGCAGAGTAGCTGCAAGGCTGCCCAGCAGAAAAGGACCTGGGGGTGCTGGTCAACAGCAGCTGAACACGAGCCAGAGTGTGCCCAGGTGGGATAGAGGGCCAATGGCATCCTGGCCTGGTCAGCCATAGTGTGGCCAGCAGGACAGGGCAGGGATCGTCCCTCCATGCTCATCACTGGTGAGGCCACACTTTGAATCTTGGTCCAGTTCTGGGCCCCTCAGTTCAGGAAGGACATTGAGGTGCTGGCTAGAATGTGTCCAGAGAAGGGCATTGGAGCTGTGGAACATTCTGGGATATATTTCCTATGAGGAACTGCTGAGGGAACTGGGGATGTTTAGCCTGGAGAAAAGGAGGCTCGGGGGGACCTTATCACTCTCTAGAACTACCTGAAAGAAGGGTAGAGCCAGGTCAGGGTCGGACTCTTCTCTCCAGTGATGGGACAAGAGAAAAAGGCCTCATATTGCACAAGTGAAGGTTTAGATGGAATTTTAGGAAAAAAAAAATCCCAAAAGGGTTGTCAAATGTTGGGACAGGCTCTTCAGAGAAGGGATAGAGTCACCATTCCTGGAGGTACTAAATAGATGTGTAGATAAGGCACTGGGGGACGAGGTCTAGTGGTGGACTTAGAGGTATTACATTAATGGCCATACTTGATGATCTTAAAGGTCTTTTCTAACCAACCTAAATGATTCTTTGTTTCTATGGTTTATTTTTCTGCCAACAGCAACATTAGGGATGGAATTGCTGATTTTAAAAGACTCCAAGGAGAAGTGCATTTGCTGTCTCATCCAATATTTTAGTCCTGTGTTTGATTACCTTCACTACAGAGAGAACATAGTAAGTGTGCTAGAGGGATATTACAGATTTAAGAAATCACAGTTAATGGCATCGTTCCTCTGCTATAATAGATCTTATTTTAAAACTAATTCTGTATCTTTCTGTAGGTTTCTGTAGGTTTAAAAAACAGAACCATCAGTTTAACCACTGACTTGGAATAATTTAGATTAGATTGCTGAAGGTGATGGAACCCAACCTGCTCAAAACATATCCAGCTGGGTTAGGTTGCTCAGTACAGTCAGGTTTTGAACACTTCCAAGAACAGAGACATCAAAACCTCTTGAGAGAACCTGTGCCAATATTTTACCATCTTTTTCAGAAAAATTTGTCCTGATAGCCTTAAGAACTTAGTTGGTTGCAATTTCTGTCTGCTGTCTATTATTCTATCAATGTGCACCTGTGTGAACAGTATAAACCTGTCTTCTCTATCTCCTCCCATTAGCTAATGAGTAGCAGGACCAACACCACATTTTATCTAATTGGCTCGTGGACCTGCAGTGTCAAGAAATATCTCTTGCTAGTCTTCAGAAACTTGTTGCATTGCGTGTGCCCTGCCAAGTTGGCCATTCAGATTGTTAAAGTCAACCATGAGACCCAGGGGCTGCAGTCAACACCTCTCTGCCAACTTCTCACAGACCAAAAAGCAAACTAAAAAAAGTGTAGTGAAACTGAAATCACAGCTGATGGCCCTTATGAACAGTGACCAATTTTTTTGAAATTGGAACATTTTAACCAAAGCATTTTGGTGAACATTTATTGTTCTATAGTCTTTTTGTTCATCTACAAAATGACAGCAACTGTTTAGCAAAACTTCAAAAGTCACTCATTCTCACAGTTATGATAGAAATTCATCGTCATCATCACCATCATCTCTACAGGTAATAAATGTACATGTCCATGGAATATCTCTCTTGGTTACAGCTACCAACATTCCTATCCCACAACCCAGCATTTCAGATGGGTACAGAAAAAGCATTTATCCCTTTTTTTGTGTTGGCACTCATTACTTTATAATGGGTATCAACAGGTAAAAAACTATTTTGGCTTTTTACAGGCTTGAAAAAACAGCATATCATTTTAACTCCATTGGGATCAGACCTTTTTCCTGTTCTTTATATATTTTGTAATTTTTCATTCTTTGTTTTACTAGAGAATTTTTTGCAAGTGGTCTTTTTGTTGTTGTTGTTTATGAAATCATAAGATTTGGAAAAACTAGCATGATATTCTTGAATAATTCCTGATTTTTCTCAGTACCTTTCCACTTAAAATGCATATGCTCAGTCAGTTATGCCAGCAAATGCTTTAAGCTTTGAAAAGCTGTCCCTATTAAAGTCCCAAATGGGCAGATTTTGGTCAATGTCCTATTTCATTTGTATTAAATAAATCTAAATTTACTGTGACCTCTGGGCTTTTTGGGGGTTGTAACTAACACTTTCTCTTTCAGCAGACTTAAGTCCACTATCAGGTTACATTATACTGGATACAGGATTTCCTGTTTTGCAAAGAAAACATTATTATTATTTATAGAAACACAAAGGAAATTTGTTATTGGCTGTGGGACATCAGCACCAAATGGCTCTCTGGTTGAAATCATCCATTATAAGTTTCCTTCTTGCCTTTTTGACTGTTGTTTTTTCCTACATCCCCTATAAATTATTAATGGATGCCTAAAGAATGGCAACTTTTATCCCCTATAAATTTTTCCTGAAAGACTGTTATCTGTAACCTATCTTTAGCTTTAAATAACAGTGAAAACTAAGCTTCCAGGTTTAAGCAACCTTAAAGACTTATCTAGAGGGTGTGAAGAACTGGAGTAGTGAGACTGGCACATTAGTAGAGACCCTTGGATACAGCACAACACCTACCTCTTTAGGAGGATGAGGTCCAGAGGCAACTTATCTCAGTAACCTGGACTCTGCACAGGAGACAGTAAGTGTCAGCACTGTGTCCTTGTTCGTTTGGGCTCAGACAAACATGGATAAATTGCATCTGTGCACTTCCCTTCCTGCCCCAGCACACATTCAACTAGCCAGTGGGTGTCTCTGTACCCACCATCACCCAAATTTCCTGGCACTAAGAACTCTAGGTTTAATGTGGAAGAGTAAGCTCAGATATCTCTGAATCTGTCACTGTGATCAAGACCAAAATCTTCCCTCTGTCTTCTCTTTTTCTTTTACAAATTCTTCATCTGAACCCTTGGCTTTCTGGAACAGAGGCAGGGAATGGCCAAAGACTGGATCAGGAATGAGAAAAGCTGACAGCACTAGCTGTCTCATCTTTCTTTTTATTTTTACCATCATGTATAGGCACTGTTTTAAATTACACAAAAATAGCCTGTAAAACTCTCATCAATCTCATTTGTTCAAATGCAGCTTTTCCACATGAATCATTTACTGTGACACAAGTAAACAATGCCACATGTTTCGGGCACAATGGTGCTCTTACATTATTCATTCAGCCCAAGGTACACTGGTTTGCAAGCACTCTTACTCCCTCTTTTCTCTCTTTAAAAAATTACATGAAAAAAGAAAACATACAACCACCTTTTCATTAAAGAGTCAAAGACCGGAATATTCAGGGAGCAGTTGTTTGCAGGCTGCCCGGCCAAGGAAAGGAAAGTGTCACATTTCAGCCTTCCTGCACTCATCCTCCCTTTCTCTTTCTGCCCATAAAGACAACCAAACTAGCTATAGACACTCCTGATCAAATATTGCAAACATTGCTTCATTAGCTCAATGTGCCACAATCTCTAACTTCATCTGCCTCTAAGCAGACATATGGCTATATTTCTTGCTAGCCCAAACCAGCTTGCTGTCTGCACCCAAAGTCTTTTTCCTTTTTTTTTCTCCACCCAGTGTAACATTTTGGTGTAAGAGAGGGGAGCATCCAACAGTTGTTCAAGAAAACCGACTTCCCATTTTTACACTTACTGAGTTATGCTAAAAAGTCATGGACAGGTTTTAACCATCTGTTCATTGTGCTGTGCCATTTAGATACACTTTATACTATTTTTTTTTTTGTTTTCAAAATAGATTTCAGAGCAGAAAGAACTTCAAAAGCAGAAGCTGAATTTCAAACACACATTTATACCCCAGTCCTGGGGTATAAATCAGACTCTATCCCCACAAAAAAAAAAAAAAAAAAAAAAAAAAAGAAAAAAAAATACCAACAACCCACCAAAAAAACAACAACAATAAAGACCATAAAAACACCCCCTGTTGCTACCAGCTCTCCTGATTCATCCAGTGTTTCACAAATGTAAAGCTGATATTGAAGTCTCAGCTTGGAATGAAGACATGAATACAAACCTCAACATTCATTCCTACAGACAAAGTTTCCATCCCTCTGGTTTGCAGAGAAAAGTTTGAAAACATGACCTGACTGGGCTCAAGCAAGTTGCTGGGAAGGTAGGAGGAGCCGACTCATGATTTTTGCTACCCAGGGATTGCAGTGCTGGGACATTAGCCAGAAGGGAGAATTTGGAGACTTTGGAGCCTCATTCATTATTACAACTGTGCTGTTACTCTGGAAGATGGCACTCTTTGCTAGAAAGGAGGCCAAGGCAAAATGTTTGGGTTTTGAGGAGAGTTGTCAGTCAAGTGACCTCTCCTCATAATCAAACTTACCTTGGAGAAGATCTCTGGGGCCTGGTTCCTCCTGGTACCTGACAATCAGCAATATTCCACCACCATGTTTGCCCATGTGTCAGCACCTTCTGAGGCATGCCTGGCTTCTTCTGCCCGTCACATTCAGTGGGTTCCCTCCCTAAGGCAAGAGCCTTGACTGTGCTTACCTCAGTGTCATCACTGCTTACAAACTTCCTCCATCAATGGTCCCTAGTGAAAGAACCCAAACGGCCCCATCTGTTTGTGCTGGCTACCTCTACACAGAGTTCAACATTTAACAAAGCTCAGATTAAAAAAGCAACCAAACAACTGCTCCAGTTTTATAATAACTTCTTAATTAAAAACCGTACAAGCACTTATACTGTGATACTAAAGGGAGAATTGAGGAGGTGTGGTGGCATGTGGCACTGATGTATAATGACATACCAACTGACCCACTCTAGCCTCTCAACTGGCTGGGAAGAACTAGGGAGAGGGAAAATGGCATGAGCTTTTTTCAGAATATGAAGAAAAGAAGACGAAAAAGAAAATTAAAAAGAAGGGGAGGGGAGGGGAGGGGAGGGGAGGGGAGGGGAGGGGAGGGGAGGGGAGGGGAGGGGAGGAGAGGAGAGGAGAGGAGAGGAGAGGAGAGGAGAGGAGAGGAGAGGAGAGGAGAGGAGAGGAGAGGAGAGGAGAGGAGAGGAGAGGAGAGGAGAGGAGAGGAGAGGAGAGGAGAGGAGAGGAGAGGAGAGGAGAGGAGAGGAGAGGAGAGGAGAGGAGAGGAGAGGAGAGGAGAGGAGAGGAGAGGAGAGGAGAGGAGAGGAGAGGAGAGGAGAGGAGAGGAGAGGAGAGGAGAGGAGAGGAGAGGAGAGGAGAGGAGAGCTCTAGAAATGCCAATCATCAAGTAAATTCAGTCTGTTTGCATGCTAAACCAGGAGAAATATAATCTTGGATTAAGAAAAACCTTGGCTTGCTCCAAAAAAATATGAAACCTGCATTTAAACTGTGTATTATCTGATTGAAAGAGGAAATGTTGGCAGAAATGTGTGAATGGCAAGAGGTGATGCAGAACTACTTGAGAGCTGACCATTCTGCTAGAGTTCCAGCTGAACAAAACATGAGGGTCTACACTGCTCCTTCAGAGTGCTCTGTACCCTGGGTACTGGCTATATGCTGGATGCTGAGCTCCTTGCTAAGGGTTTGAGATTTGTGTCAATAAGCAGAGGCGCTGTATATGCCCAGTATCTGGATTTCTCTTCACAAATTCCATACAGTTTAGCAGCTATCTGGAAATCTGCTTAGGATGAGAAAATGAAGAAGTGAGGAAGGGCAGGAAGGAGAAAAGTAATGTGTGTATGTGTTGAGATTTTTTTTTACCAGATTGCATTATTTTTTTGGCATTTCATTTCTCACTGTTATCCTGACCTTTGGGTGTGGTGGGTTCTGAGTTTTGCCCTGTGTGCCTTTAGAAGCACTATTCTCTGGGCAAAATTGCTTTTCCATTTCATTGCAGCATTGTGGTTATGCGTTTATTTCATAAAGAAAGTGGGTTGTTTGGCAATCTAGGTTCATATTGTGGGTGTGGTCCCTGACGATAGTTTTCTTCTGGGTTAAGTCTTTGTAAGCTGTTATTTCTCTGGTAGTACACCAGTGAGCACCACACCATTCTCCAGACAGGATTACATTTTATCCCCCATTTTGTGAAATCACCTATTTCATCTGAACCACCAGCTGCACTTTGCTGTGACAGTCCTGGGCTCTTCTCAGGGCAGGTGGCTTGGCTACCACCATAGCTTACCTGAAGCACAGAGCATTGCACAGGCATATTTCCCCATCACTGGCACCCTGCAGCATCCCAGTGCTCTGTCCAAACCTAGCCCAGACATCTCCCTTTACATAGCACTTGACCATGGAGCATAAACCTACCTATCCCAAGGAATCTTTTGCAGCTCTGGAGTGAGAACACAGGAAGAAGGAAGGGACACAGAAGCTGGCAATGGAAAGCCATTTCAGATGCCACACAAAGCGGGTTTTATGCCTCATGATCACTCAAGGAGAGCCAAGAGCACTTCTGTTCAATCACAGAAGCAAGGGAAGGAGTGTATTCACACCTCCCACAGCAGGTGTTTATGTTGGGAGGGGAGTCTCCCTCTTTGCACTGTGTATTCTCTCTCTTTCCAGAGTACAAATAAGGGCTTGAGCATGATTTCTCTCAGCAGATTATGGATATAGAGCTAAGGAGAACAGCTTCTTAATTCCAGGTATGTCAGGCATGTGTCTGACACGCAGTGATGTGAAGGTATCTTTAGAGCTGTTGAACCATTTCAGAGTATGCCGCGCTGCTGTCCAAATCCTCTACTCCCCCGAGCAGGGGTGGAGACCGTACCGGCTGAGCTGTGGCACAGCAGCTGACAGCGGGGGCACTTCCCAGATGTGCCAGGGGCGTCCGGGGAGCGCCTCAGCAGGAGGCAGCAGTGGGCAGCAGGAAGGCGAAGAGAGTAAAGAAAAGAGGGACTCCTCTTGGGGGCAAAGTCCAAAGGTTTATCATCTCCAGGGGAGCCAGTCGAGAGAAGACCAGGAGCAAGGCAATACAATGGTATATAATACAATGGAACAATAGGGTGGGGACAATACAGTAACCAATGAGGGAGAACTTAGGAGGGAACAAAATCATAATAGACATACTGGCTAGCGAATGGGGAGGGTAGTAGGGAGGAACTCTTGTTCCTGATCCAATCACCCACTGCCGAGGGGAGAACTTTCTGGAAAAAGGGGAGGAGCCAGTGGGTGATGGACAGGAACTCGGCGGGGCGGTTAGCAGAAGGTATCCAGGGGAACAGGGGAGGAGACAACAAACTGACAACTCTCACATATGGGCAGGGGTTACCAGGGGAGGAAGGGGAATCCCAGGACCGAACCATTTAACAGGTAGGGGTAACAGAACAAACCAACTCTAATGGAACTGAACAACACACCACAACAAGAGTATGAATCCCTTTGCTATCCAAAATCATACCTTCTGCAAGAAAGCACTAGGCAAGGTTTGCACTGGTACCTGGCTGTTCAGTATGTCCTGAATATATCACAGGAAATGCAATTCCTAACCACTGGATCAGGCCATGCCTTGATGAACCTGATGTCCTAAATGTCTGGAAAATCAACCTGTTTCCCATTAAAATGAGAGGGGGTGGGGGGCATCACTGGCCAAACACCGTGCAGACATCCCTCCAGCAGCAGGACCTGTGCCTCCAGCACCAGGAATGTGACCTAAGGCAAAGCTTCGCCTCCAGCTGCAACGGGAACTGCAACTGTAGCAGAGCCATTACTATGGAGAGGCAGTAAAATCACACACATCACACCATGGCATTACAGGCACAAATTAAATCAGGTCTAATGCCCTTTAAAAAAATTAAAAAGGCCCATTAGGTTTAATTTAGAATCTCTTTCCTCACAACTACAGAGCAGATTGACAAAACAGACTTTTAAATCACCTATGAAACTTCAACGAATGACAGGATACCAAAAAGACTCTTTTGTGTTAAAGTGTTAATTATTAAAACATGACCAAACAGTTAGTTCAATTTACAGCATCGCCATTAGAAGGAAGGCTGGAAACAATGTGCACATTAAAAGGCCATGTTATATGTTCTGTTACTTGGAGAGTCTCTGAAGTGAAAAAAGACAGGCTGCAGAGCCAAAAACTTCTCCACTGGAATGATGGAAGCTCTTTTTTCTCTCAGTACAATCTCATTTATCTGAAATGCTACAGGAAGCAAAAATAATTCGGCCAGCAAGAGATTCAAATCACCAAAAGAGATCCTGGGGAAGCAATTCAGGCCAGCATTTGAAAAGAATGGACAGTTTGGATGAAAATGTCAGTCGCTCAGGCTAAGTGGCAGTTCATTATCCTTCATCACTAGTTTGTGGCTGAACCACTTTTCTTGCAGTTTCCCATTCCGTGATCATTTGAACAATTTATAAAGCAATTTACAGAAGGTTTCCAAAACATTCAAGAAGAGATGTATGTAGCTGTAGCTTTCAACATTTCCCCTCAAAACTGTCTCTTTATCTGCCCTGCCCAGGGGACAAGGAAGGGTGTCAGGCTGAAAAGCCACTTTGCTGACTTAGAGAATTCACTGCATGGTCAAACAAAGGGGAAAGATACCAAGGCTGCAACTTGGTGATTTATTTCAAAGCACTTAAACACCAAACTGAGATTTAGGTTCATTTTGTAAGAGCATAAATCCATCGAATGGAGACAATGAGGATGAGTATTTCTGTACTGACTTGAGCTAAACAAGTACAAAACATATTTTTTAAAAATTAGCAAGCCATACACAAAATGCTGAAACAATTTTAGTAACAACTTGTATCATTATCTTTCATTCATTACAGCAAAAAATTAAACACACCCGAACTTCCCCCAAGAGCTCAAATCACATCAGCTCTTCTGAAGTCTTTTGAGATTTGTGTCATTTACCCTCATCTGGGGATCTGTCCTGGAATCTACATGTATTTCACAAATTTTTTTTCCCAGCCTTTTTTTTTCACTCAGACCAGTTATGTACAATAACAAAACAGACTCTGAAGCTGTGTAGAAGTTTTTAGGTTAGCGATTGCAAGCTGGTGTGAAGCAAGAGCAGAACCAGACCCCGTGACTTTCTGTAAGGCTTTTTTTCCTTCACTCTCATTCTTTCTTTAATTTACAGCCTCCAGTTCTGTTCATCTTTCTCCATTCCCAAGTCCTTAACAATAACCCTATTTCCTTAGCTCTTTTCCCATAAATAATTCTCCCGAAATAACATGAGGAGATCCTACTTTGCTAGCACAGTCCCCCTTGGAGAAGACCAGGAGAATCGAATACTCCCATTGAAGCACCATGGGAAAAGGAGAATTTCAGAACAGGATTTCACACAACAGTTTATAACAACAGGATGGGAGAAGGAAAAGCAATGAACAACTTTATTGCGTGCTTCTATGTAGCAAAAAAGAGTTAAAAAGTGCCCAGACGTTGCTGAAAATTACTCTCCTCGGGATTTATTTCCAGCTGACTTTTCTTGATGTCCAAGTGTTATCATCTCAATGATAGCTACTGTAGCAATATACAGACAACACTGTACAACAACTGTTTCCTTTAAGTTAGCATAGAGTAAAATCAGTCATCTGTGCCACTGCTGCATTGTACAGTGAGACAATGTAGGGAGAGAATTTAAAGAACTTAAAACTAATTCTGGTTCAAGGGAAAAGATCTCTAAAATCCTGTTTATTAAACGTAGTAACTGCTTTTACTGAGCGTATTTTACACTTGGTGTAATTTTACATTGCTTTTGCATAAAGTGGTTCTTTAATTAGCAATAAAAATGCCCCCATCGTAATATTTGTAGCTAGTATTTGTGGACTATTTCTGATGCTGTGCAAATCTGTGAATGCAAATAGCTTCATTTTATCTTAGATATGTTTGAATTAGGACCAGCAAAGAGTACACTTGCAGTAGCTTTGAATAAAAAATACACCTTTGAGAGTGGGGGATAGAATAACATATATTAATCCATATGGTACCTAAATGAGCCTTCCCTTTCCTTCCTCTCTTCAGAATAACTTTCAACTCCAAATTTAAGCACAGAAGTAAGTGACTTGGCAGTAGAAGGCATGTTTGAGCATGTCCTCAATGATAAGGACAGTTTCTTAATTTCTCTGAAGGTTCCCCACCTAGATTCAGTCCAGTCAGTTTTAAAAATAAATGTGTTTGAAGTGTTGCACATCTGAATCTCTCATCCAGCTTTAGGGCACTTCACTGGTCTTCCCCATTTTAAAGAGGCTTATCTTTCCTCCACGAGCAGGGGGACCTAGACCAACAAGAATGCTCTGTATTTGGATGCAGTGAACAGGTGATAATGAGGGATGTTAAAGGCTTGGTTTATACACAACAGCAAATGAGCTAAATAAGAAGCACAGAAGAAAAATTTTCTCTGCTCTCTTTCAGTTGTGTTTCTTTACACATTAATATTAATTTAAAACAAATGAACAAACAAACAAACAACAAACCCCGGCAACAAAACTGTTCATTTTATACTCCCTAGATTGCCAGCACAGGGACAAGTTTTCCACTGATGTAGCACAGTGTAACTCGATCACAGAACTTTGCCTCTCTATATTGACTGAAGTCCTGTCATATCTGTTCAATTATATGAAGATCTGCTAGTTCTTAAACAATGAGCAGGATATTATACTGAAACATCCTTCCTTCCTTAAGAACTTGCCCTCCTTTTTTCATACTGATTAGAGCCAGTTTCATCAATTTACTTTTCGGTGTACAGCCAATGCAGAAATATAAAGGCCAGAACAAGAAGTGGGAGGCAAACAGCAATTATTTGTAACATGAAAGCTTGATCTGTCTCAAATATAAAGGCTTTTTACCTCTTGTAATGACATCTCCTGGCTCCCTGAGAAAACACTGATTGTCAGAGGCAAAACTGTGTCTTTTAACACAGCAGATCTTGAGCAAGAAAAGAAAGTCCAAGGGGAAAGCAACGAGGTCAAGAAAAAATTATTCTGGAGGAAAGATTGAAGGTCTCTTGCTGTTTAGTCTAGAGAAGACACGACTGGTGGGGACAGTATGGCAGGAAAACCCTACCCTACTTTTCCACACCATGCTGAATATAGTGGACAAAGTAAAGCTGGGATATACTGTGGTTGGTACAAATAGTTTTCCAGGCACAGGACATGATTGAGTTGGAGACATTTGCCTGCCATGATCCAAGCATGGGACAAGCAGACATCACTCCGTAGCAAGGATGGCCAGGTCAGTGCAATCCTTAGCGGCTCCATGGAAAGGCATACAGTGGCCAGAGAGTGAGGGAGCACTCGGTCTGAGTCAGAGCAACACATCTTTTAGAGGATTAAGAGATGATGTAGGAAGTTGAGACTGCAAGTTGCCGACAATGAATACCAGACGGGCCGATGAGGAGCTGCCAGCTCATCAAGGACCTGACTCAGCAAACGGCTCTGCTTTCTGCGACTGCCACGCCAAGGGTTTGCTGCTCCCACTACACTCTATGCCTCAAAAGCCAGAACAACCTTGCTTCTTTTTTATTTTTTTTTTAAACCAGTGTCTCCTAAACTGGGCAGGCAAAAGATAAGTGGCAAGGGAGATGAAGAAGAGAATCACGACTCCAGAACTCCCTGTGCTTCGTGCCCACATATAGACACACAACTGTCCTACATGTATCTGTGGTCTGTAAAACAGCTGCTTCCAGTCATCCCCCCCACCCCAGCCACTGTGGAAATTCTCCTGTGGAAACCACAGTGCCTGTGCTCCTCATTTGCTCCACTTGCCTGATGCTGGGCAGAGGATCTCTCCCTGCAGCCAGAGCAGGCAGCAGCAGCAGTCTTTTCCACTCACCTGCATATAGGAAGAGGTAAGTTACCCAGTGCACAGGCAGGGGGGACAGAGAAACAGGATAGGAGCTTTAATAGATGATAGATTAAAATAGATGAGAAAAAAATGAGGATAAAGTGAGGAAAAAACTTGCTGAGTGGCACAGATCAACTGTTGGTGGCCGTTTGCATTTCCTATGAATGGCAAATGAGCATCCAATACGCTTCCTTGCTTCCTGCCAGCAATGCCCAGGTTCTCAGATAGTCTTTTGTTTGCCCTGTCCACCAGCACATGGACACTGTGGCTGTGGCTGGTCCCATGGGCAATATGAAGCTCTGGAAATGGGTTTGCATTACTGCCTCAATTGTAAAAACAGCTGGAAAATATGGATTTTCCATGTTGCATGTGAATTCTGATGTTAATAAAATTTCTCCTTTGAGCTAGAGAGTCAAGACTGCCAGAGATCATTGTTCAAAAGGAAACAAATTGAAAAGATCTAGCTGATTTATTCCAGAACAATTAATTGGGCTGTTCCCTGCAGTTTGGACCACAGGGTCCAAGGCACCCAGCAGAGTTGCTGTAGCTCCCAAGGTATCAGCACAGCAAACAGCCTGCTGTGAGCTGCCAGGGAATTGATCTGATTCCTGACAGAAACCTGCCTGTAATACACAGGGACACCTGTAGGTCTCCTCAGGACTCCTGCAGTAAAATGCTTGCTCACTTACTCCAGGTGTTTAATCAGAAAGTTTATTGGTGCATTATTCACAATCTCACCTGCGATATTTGGTCTACTTTTATTATTTGTTTGGTTTTAAATTGTTCATTATAAACTTTAATGCACCACAGATAAACTTTCAATCAGTGTACTACTAAAGATAAACTGTTAACATGTTCCTCTTAAGAAGCAATAATAGGGTTAAGTATTTGCATGGCTCATTTATTAGAAAAATGTGTGCAAGTAACTCAAGGAGTTTTCAGTGAGTTACTCGTTATAAGTTAGATTCAATCAAGATTTCTCCTGGCTTCAATGCAGCAGTGATCGTCCAAGGCAGATCAGCTGCCCAAGCCTTGGTGCCTGCACCAGGCTGATGTGGCTTCTCATGCAGCTGAGCATGCACAGGGTCTGTGGCCCTGCTCAGCCACCACGCAGCCAAACCCAGCAGCTCTCCAAGGACTCAAGAGGAGATCGCCAGGATCCCACATGGCCTCTTTGCCACGGCAGTGGTGTGATATCCCAGAGGAATCCTCAGATGGGCCAATTCAAGTAAGTGTCAGGAAGTGCCAAAGGTGGATTGAAAGACGCCAGCTCCTCAAGAACACCAAATTTGTTTGAGCTAAAGGTGACGTGGGAAGTTTTCTCACTGAGTGCATCTCTGGATCTTCCACATGGGAAAGAGTCCTTCTCAGCAAGCCTTGCCATTGACCTAACTGCAAGCACTCAAAAGTGGATTTCTCTCTCTCCCCTACCCACAACAGATTTTTCTTATTTTTGGACAAGATTTATTTGACCTGAAATAATCATTTTTATTAGCCTAGATATATTCATTCCCATTTTCAAACTGAAATATTCTTAAATTGGTGTTTAGAAGATGTTTTCAGTTAGAGACTGACTCATTTTATTTATTTCTTTTATTAGGACTAAGCAGGCCAAACCCAAGTTGTTCTATTTTGGATTAAATAAACCATTTCAGGTTGACTACCCCCTCTCATGTACTTTAAGTATGAAAAAGAAATAGGCATTGTTGAAACAAAGATAAATGTATAAAACACTTTCTGGCCCATTTTTCACACAGCTGCAGTCAAAACCTCTCCTACTTGGATTAACTCTTCCCAGTTCTTCACACAGCCTGCTCTATTCCAAGCACTCAAACAGAAGATGTAAAAACCATCCTCAAGTAAATAAGAGCTACCTGCCAGCTGCAAAACAAAACACTGGAAAGCAGAAATTAATCTCTTTTTAATCTGAAACAGAAATTGCAAGCACTGAAATTTCAGCATGTGGCCCCACCCTTAACACTGCCTGTGTTGGCTCAGCTTTTGGTAAACCGAGCCACAAACAGAATGTTGAAGCCTTTGGCAAACCATATCCCTATGGAGCAAATGCAGTGTGAATGACATGGGGGGCCGTGTCCTTGGTAGATTATATTGGGGTGGCTTTGCAGAAGTCAAAGATGACAGAGCTGGAACAGCAACAGCCAAGACCCAGCATCCTGAGGTCTCTGAACCTTGGGACAAATATTCGGTGTCCATTCTTCAAGAACCTTGTTCATTTTAAAATGAGATAATCTCTAACAGTGTTTTTTCAGAGGTAGCTAGCTACCAAGATTCTGCCTTCATTGGATGAGTGATTTTCAGCTCCTCAACATGTGTTTTTCACATGCTGGGGAGAATAAATAAGGTTAAAAAAATAAGGTTAAAAAGCAATTCTGTTCCCTTAGCAGACGTCAGAGAAATTGCAACTTACAGTTCAAACATATCAGACACGACAGGTTTCCAGGGGCTATTTTCAGTGCTGTTTGTACACAGAATATGAACCACTGTGAGTGCACAGGTGTAACAGTTATGGCAATAAAGTCCTTGATCACTGGGACCCAGTTTGCATCCTTCTTTTTTGGGTTTTTTTCTCTCCATTTCTTAGGGTCCAGCACCAGACCCTAGAAGACCACTTAGTTTATAAGCAGTCACTCTCTATTACATCCAGATATCTCTAAGGTCTTTTCCCTTCCTAAGTCTGTTACTTTTATCAATTCAGCCTTGTTCCAGCTCATGCCCATTGGCAAGCAGCCCATTCTGTGTCCCGTGCCCTTGCTCCTTCGCACAGAACCTGGCTGTTGATGAGGAGTTGCATATCACAGCTCACAGGCTGGAGGGTTTTCTGGGTTTTTTCATAAAAGAAAGAATAAATGCCTTAATAATGTCCTCTCCTCCTCTTTCCTCCAAGATGAGTCTACAAGAGGTCTCTCTGCCAGGCTGATGGGACACTCTGGGCACAGAGCTCCCACACTTTTGGAGAGCACTTTGCCCTTTTTCAGAGGGTCTGTTCCCACCACAGCAGCCTGTCTCTGACTGCAGTACCATTCAGATTGGTACGGCTGAACCAAAGGCTAACTCAGCAGCTTTTCCCACTCTATAAAGCCAGGATGGGCTTGCATTGTGAACACTTTGTACAGTCCTGGATGTTCTTCCACCCACACAAATTAAAAATTATGCAGTGCAAACTGGAGTAGGGTCAGAGCAAAGCAACAAAGAAGGGTCAGAGGCTCAGTGCTGTTTGCACACAAGGAACAGCTGAATACCCCTGAATGCTTCAACCTGGGAAACAGAAGACCTGAAAGTAAAGGAAAGGGTTTAATACAATCAAAAATTAAATAATCAAAAGAATCATGGAAAGCTTAAGTAGAAAATGCCCATTCACTGTCTTTTCCAGTACACACTGTGGAGCTCACAGCTGTTAGTTGGATCAAATCCTATGAAAGAGGGTGGTTCTGCACAGAACATGCACTTAAACTATGAATTGCCAAGACTTTACATGGGCCCACAGGGAGACTGATGAGCAAAAATCCACTGGAGGTGTTCAGTGAACACCTACAGAACTTCTGATTCAGGTCTGTGAATGGTTGGATGCTAGGAAAGCTTCTGTGGAAGTAGCATGCACACTTGGACCCTCATAATAGGCGTTCAGCAACTGTTGAACACTGCCAAAAACTTGTCACCAGACTAGACACCAGACTTGTCACTTGTCACCAGACCTTTAGTCTGCCCCACCATAATTTGCTATCACACATTCCCCATGCAGAATCATGCTCTTCCTTTTTTCTCCAAGGACTGGAAATTTCACTGGTATGACATGTAAACACTGATGCACCAAAGTCCTTCCCCAGGGTATGGCACACCACACCCAGTCCCACAACCAGCCCACTCGCCTGGGGATCAAGCCACATTTTTGTGCTAACTTTTGCTCTTCTGTCTGCTCTCTGAAGGACAAAGCCTCCCAGACCCTCTACACCATGTCCTAACACTCTTTTCCCCTGGCCCAACCTGCCCAGAGCTAACTGAGGACTTGTCAACTTCAGAGGAACTTCTTTAGTGGGTAAAAGTATCACAGGGTGGGAGGTTGAGCATGGCCCCAGAGAGAAGGGATTTCTGCACCACTGCCTCTAAGGACTGGCCAACACAAGCAGCTGTAATAATTTTCTGAACATTCAGCAGTTTTACCTTGGCTGTTAAAGGAGTAGCTTGGGTTAGGGATACCATAGTGGTACCTGCCCCAGCTCTGAAGGCATTATCAGAGCCCTCACAATGGGCTCAGGCAGACAGGTCCCTGCTGGGCACCCTGGTCCAGGCAGAGCAGGACAATCATGATCTAGTTGGGGGAAAAACATTAATATAAGCTGAATTGACAAACTTCCTTTTGGGTCAGCCCAAAACACTACATTTGACACAGTGTGAAATATTTATTTTACTTTTGGAAACAAAAGTTTTCTTCCTGTGTTCCAATTCAGTAAAAGTCTTTTTTCTGAAAATGTTCATGGCACAAGTGTGTTTCAAAAAAAAAAAAAACAACTTTTTTTCTTTTACATTTAAAGGTTTTTTCTGACTTCAGCACATTTGACATATTTATTAGTATTTCCCAACCCTCCACACCAAAGAGAAGTGTCACTCAGCTGACTTCACCATGGTATCTCTGGCAAAAAGACTGCAACATGGTACCATAGCAGTTTTCTAAGAGAAATAATCATGTCCACAATTAAATAGCCCAATGTTGGGGATGGATCTGATCATATACTGTTGAACTCATTCAAACTCATACTCATACTCAGACTCATTCAAATGAGAGGAAGCAACAGCACAGCCAGTGGGGTGTAGGCAGCACTACAGCACTGAATACAGGCAACACCCATTTATGTCTTAACACAGTTCACTCCTAGGTTCCAATGCTCCAGGGGAGTTAATGGTCATTTTAGCTTTTTGTTTACAAAATCAGGTAAGAAAGAAGGTCTCAGTAGAGCAGAAAACACTGCCCTACCCCTCCACAACTCCTCTGCTCCTTGTACCTGAGCACTTTGGCTTCTTCCTCACATTTTAGGAAGAATACGGTGTTCACCCATGCATGTTCACAGATATGCACTGGTTTCACTAAATTATCCTCGAAAGTCTCTTTCATTCAAATTAGATTTGTTTAACAAAGTTAACTTTCTTCAGGCCAATGCTATGTTCTTCGGTCTTTTTCAAGTGTGTCCAAAGGCTCTGATTCTCTGTCAACATGAGTTACTAAGAAATCCCAAGAAACTTTGGAAAAAGCTGAGTCTACATTTGAAAAGAACGTGCTAAGCAGCTTGCCAAAATATCATGCCTAGCCTCAGAGAGATGTCTTAAGAGTATGCAATATGTGACTGTAGGATCACAAGATGGTACCACAGGTACCCTAAAGCCCTGAGTCCTACAGCACTCCCAGGGGTCCTATAAAAAGTCTGTTTCCTATTCCCATGAAAAGAGCCCATTGCAGCTCCTTGTCTAGAGTCAAGACACTTCAATCCTCCCCAGAGATTCAGCTTTAATATTTTCACAAAACTGTTCACCACGGTAGCTCACTCTGCAAGTCCACCTAATCACAGCCAGTTAATTCATCATTTCTGCTGGTCTCATTACTCTCCCTCTCCCCTTTCACAGATAACCCACATTTAATGGATGTGTTAAAGAACAAGTAGCATGCCAAAGAATATCTGGCATACTTCAGAAGGGTAATGTCCTACCAGATTTATCTGGTAGTTTAAATCCCATTTTGAAAAAGATTTCTTGTTTACTGAACTGCTGAATACAAATTTCATAATAATTTATTTCAGAAGGGGAAAAGACATGAAAAATTCTTATTTTTTCATTATTTGTCTATACATTAGTGTTTTGATTTCAAGTCCTCATTATAGGGCTTTTCTCAGGTGCAACCTGGTGTGTTCTCAAAGTACTTGCCCATAAATGTGTCTCTAAATTTCCTGTTCCCAGACATAACCACTCCAAGCAAAGACCTCAGCTCAACTTGGCAGGGGCCATGCTAAATCCACCTCCCAATTCTATCTGCCACTTGTGTTATCCCAGCAAAGAGGCAATGGCATCCCACCATGGGATGCTGTCTGTACCTGTGTACCCTCATGGCCAGGGTCTGCACGGACAGCAAGCAGCACACTGCATTCAGTCCTCACCAAAGCCCTTCTGTGTCCACCCAGCATGCCTGTAAGCTGCAGAAACACCATTTTCCAGTTCTTTGTTTATTTTTTTAAAGCCGAGTATTTGATCTTCTAGGTAGCAATAATAATTTTCCAGCCATCAAACAGGCATAAGGAGTGTGGTATGTGCCTACCACAGCCCCAAACCACAACTGAGAGCTCTGAATACCCTCTGTCATCAGCCCCAACAAGACACCAAAGCCAGGCTCAGATGCTGAGCCCTCACTGTCTCCACTAAACTTATGTATTTTGCTGTTAACTATTTTTGAAACAGGATGGGAGGGTGTGGTAGAAGCCAGACGTGAGGATCACTTGAATCTGCCCACATCTTTTGCTTAAAGTAAGCCCACCTAAAATATAGAATGGCTTTTCACCTTGAAAGTGGAGATTTATTGGGGGATCTTATAATAGATAGGAAAGGGAAATCCACAGCTAGAAGGCAAAATTGTTGAAGGATTTTCTCAGAATACAAACCATGACTAAAACCATGCATTTCTCAGAAACAGCTCTCTTCATTTTTTTCAAACAATCTTTTTATGGGTTTATTTCTTTTTAATTTCAACAGAATGTAAAATCTCTAATTAGGAAGCACAGAGAAGGAGATGCTGAAAAATGTCAGCATTAGATAATATATTACCAAACTTTAATTAAAAATTACTTTGGATCCTTAATCAACGTCTCTCTAACCTCTACCATCCTGACTGTGATTTGCTCCTGCCTCCCTCCCTCAGATAAATACATCCCAGTATGGTGCATCTCTTCACAGGTTTGTTTTCAGCCATGGTCAGTTTGCTTTTGTGAGGGACTGTTATATTTCCTTTGAAGAATATTTCTCTAAATATCATAAGGTTATACTGCCCCTTGGCATTTTATCAGTCTTCAAGAGCTCTCATGTCCTGTATGCTTTCATTGAACAGCTAATTTGTTCCTCACACAAAGATTTCAAACCTACCTATCACATGCATCAAATATGACTAAATAAGTGTGTGATGTCTGGAAAACAGTCTGATGAGAATTCTTGGTGTAAGGCAGAAAAAAGTAAGGAATTTAACTTTTATTAATCAGGCTTTTTTCCTGTAGCATTGCAGCATGAAATGGTGTCAATTTTTTGCCATGCTTTGGAAGGCTGCCGGCTCCCCATGCTGTGTGCAGGAGAGCCAGAGCCTCCAGCAGGATACTGCTGTGGCTACCCCAGCAAGCCACCTGCAATTCACCACCTGTGATGCACCAGCCCCTGAAACAAGACAGAAATCTGGTGGGTTTGTATTTTGTAATCATAGAGATTCCACCAACAGTTGCATCTCCTATAAAACACAGAATAATCGTGGCCAACATTTTTATCTACAGTCCCTGCCATTTTCACAGAGAAATTATATATGCCTACTGCAGAGTAGAGTGATCACTGTGGACCAGGATCTGATCTCATTACCCTGCAGTGAATCCAACATTATTCAGTCACTCACGGCTGGTACTTTGGACTTGCACCAGTGTCACTGTGATCAAACTCTGCCTCTCTGCCTGCTTCAAAAGGAATATTTAGAAAAAGATGCCAAAAGTATCTTTTTCCCAGTACAGGCACTGGCTAAGAGCATGTCCTACATTATTAGAAACCTCTCACCATCTGGTCACACTTATTTCAAATATTACCATCACCTCTGCAAAATTCATACTGTCCTGCAACACTGGGTGCTCCAGGGGGCACAGTGGGACCAAGCACCACAATGAACACAACGTCACTGCCTGCAGAATATTGTGGGTCGATGCTCAGCCCAGTTGTTGACCAAGTCTGCATAAAAGAATCCTGGCAAGGCTGGAGAGAGGCAGAGCCCACGCAACCTACACTTGTCTGGTTTTGTGCAGGAAATGGCCCCTTTTATCTGAATCAATGCTCCACGTAGGTTAATTACCCTGTCTATAGCAGTGGGCTCAGGGATTTGACTGCCTGGGGAGAAAAGTGACACTTTGCTCATTGCCTTAGAAGTACAGATGGAGTATAGAGCATATGTAGCCTGACTTGATTAGATTCTACACTTTATTTCTGAGAATGAGAATTAGAATTAGCACTGCCTCAGCTGATGGGTAGCAGAGACTCAGACCTGCCAAGATAGCACGTTGTGAGCATCAGCTTCTGTCCATCAGGACCTTGCAAATTGCAGCAAATCCCCCTTGCATCCCCCGCTCCTGAGCTTGAGACTGACAGCAGACTTCTTCATGTGTTCACTGCTTGAAGGTGCTACTGAGTGTGATCAGATGGGAGTTAGAGGAAGCAAAATAAAACTCAGTATGTTTGCATTCACATAGTGTCTAGAGAACTAATTAGTCTTGGTTTTGGTGAAGACACTGGGGGGTAATGATGCCAAACAGCAAAGCTGACTTGCCATGTCCCTGGAGATCTTCAGTGCATTACGGAAAAAAAAACATTACCTTATGATTTTGACACCAGCACAACTCCATGCATGCTTTCTACACATCACGTTATTGGCTGTTCATGCAGGAATGGAAAACTGCCTCTGTCTTTCTGAAGTTCCTTTAGCAGCCATGGTCCTGCATCCCCACAGTGTTTTTCCCTGTAGGATACCAGCAGCCATCATCATCTGGAATTAGCTTGTGCAGTTTGCTGTAATTAGGGTGCTAGTTAGTGCTGTTGTGGGAGCAGGAGCCCTCAGGAAGCTCTTAGGGCACAGTCCCAGAGCAGAATAGGTGCCACAAGCCAGTGCAGAAAAGGCTGAGATCATCAGAATCTCAGACAACCTGGACACCACGAGGATGAGTAATAATGCAATAACACAAACCGGATCACCCTCAATGACTGAACAATAACAATTTCTGCTATAACACGGAAGCTCCTCAGTATTGAAACACCAAGGAGGCAGGGGTGTGAGTGTGTTGCCAAGTCCCAGGCTAAAGATGTTGCAAAGATGCAAGGAAGCCTTATGCCACTGGGGAACACCAAAAGAAACATAAAGTTCTGCAAGGCTGAAGTGCCCTAAAGACCTACTGCCACACAGAACAACCCCTAAGAGCAATCTGTTATAGAAGAGTCAGGCAGCCAGGAGGGAATCAGGCAGACCAACAAGATGCCCTGTTGTTAAAATTGAAGTAGAAGCAAGTAAACATTTTAAAGCAAGTGAATAAATAATGTAAATGTCATAAGAGAAAGGTTTACAGGCCCAAGGGCAGTGAAGAGACTGTCATAATGAAGTATAAACAGAAATAGGTGGAGCAGCCCAATAGAACCCCTGTCTAATCCTTTCACAACACAGAACCATAAAAGGTCTTAAAGTAAGGCTGGTCAAAATTTTCCATCCAAACTCCTCTACTGAACAGTAAAAAGAGTACTTTTTTTGATTACTCTGATTTTATTTTTTTTTTGACCCACAACAGCTGCTTTCCATGAAAATTTTCAATGTTTTGTGGAAAGGCCAAAAAACACCCAACCCTCTCTTTATGGCAACTAAACATTTTCAGACAAAAAAAAATTAATATTTTTGGTGAGAATTAAAGAATGGCCTGTAGTTTTGAGACATAACTAATCCCTTTGTTGCCAAACACCAAATACTTCTTGGTTTTCCACTAGAAAGTCCAAATTATTCTCTGGGTGAGGGGGGCACTTTCCAAACCAGCAGCACTTTAAATATCCAGATAAAAAATTCAAACTCAATTCCAGCCTTAAGGGATGGCCAGTGCTGAGATCTTTGTAAAGAGGGAGTATTGGGAGCTGGTCAAAGAGCAAAACCAAGCAGAAAAACAGACTGATTCTGGGCAAGATACAAAGAGAAATGGAAAACAAACAGGAAAACCAGTGTATTGGGTTGATGCTGGCTGGCTGCCAGGTGCCCACCAAAGCTGTCCTATTGCTCCCCTCCTAAACTGGGCAGGGGAGAGGAAATACAACAAAAGGTTCATGAGTTAAGGATGGGGAGAGGTCACCAATTACCATCACAGGCAAACCAGACTCCACTTAGGGAAAATTAACTGAATTTTTTAACAATCAGAAGAGGGTAATGAGGAAAAAAAAAAATCTTTGAATACTTTCCTATAACCCCTCCCTTCTTCCTGAGCTCAGCTTCACTCCTGAATTCTCTACCTGCTTCCATCCAGCAGCACAGGCGGTTGAGGGCTGGGGACTGTGGTCAGTTCCTCACAATTTGTCTCTGCTGCTCCTTGCTCCTCAGGGGGAGGACTCCTCACCCTCTGTCCCTGCTACAGCAAGGTCTGCACCAGTGGGTCCCTCCCACAGGAGACAGCCCTTCATGAAGTTCTCCAAGGTGAGTCCTTCCCACAGGCTGCACTTCATACTCTGCTGCAGCATGGGTCCCTTCCACAGGGCGCAGTCCTTCAGGAAAAAACATTACAAGTCCTGCCAAGAGCTTGCTCCAGCATGGGCTTCCACAGGGTGACAGCCTCCTTTGGGCATCCCACTGCTCTGCCATAGGGTTCTCCACAGGCTGTGGCTGGACCTCTGCTCCTCTTGGACCCCGATGGCCTGTGGGGAACACTCTGCCTCCCCATGCTCTGCACCAGGGGCTGCAGGGGAATCCCAGCTCTGGCACCTGGGGCACCTCCTGCCCCTCCTTCTGCGCTGACCTCAGTGTCTGCAGAACTGCTCCTCTCACGCATTCTTACTCCTCTCTCCCACTGCAATTGGTCTTGTGTAGTAATTATTCCCCTTATGAATTCTGTTATCCCAGAGAATCCATTGTCCCTGCTTTGGCCAGTGGCCAGCCATGGGTCCATCTTGGAGCTGTGTGGCATTGGCTTTGTCAGACATGGGGGAAACTTGTGGCAGCTTTTTAGAGAAGTCACCCCTTTAATCCCGTTGCTACCCAAGCCTTGACATGCTAACCCAACACAACCATCAAAAGAGAAAATTATTTAAGCTATTAAGCTGGGAGACACAGTGAGAGAATTGGAGCTCAGATTGGTGGTTTTGTTGTAGGAAGTGTCAAATGGTTTGGTTTTGGATGGCTGAGAAGCAGTTTCCAACTGAGCATCTAAAGACTTGGAGACCAAGCAGTTACAGTCTTGAATACTTGGCCAGTCAGTGGCCCTGTCTGCCTCAACATCTTTGGTTGCTTTATAATGAGAGAGAAATGTGGGGTACATTTTTTTAAATCTGTGTTTGCCAGGGCAGGCATTGTCAGACCAGAGAGGTTTCTCTAGCCTAGTGAAATATCATCCAGTAAAATAACTACATTATTGAAAGAAGTTAAATCAAAGTCTAAAATACTAACATTTATTGCAGGAATTCTATATGGTGCTGTATATTAAAAATAGTTATTTGAGGAAACTGTTCTGTTGGACTGGAGCCAACTCTTGTGTTTCTAGTAATAAAGTATTTCAGCTCATTTCACCTCTTAACTTTTGATCTTGCAGCAGGTATCGCCAGAAGATGGCAGGGTAAGCCAAGGCAGCTGTAAATGTCATCATGCATTAGTATAGGACCTGGAGTTAATTTAAACCTATTTATTTGTGTGATTCTCTTGCTTTCCTATCACCTAGCAGCTTACTTTACAAACGTAATTGTAGCCTGGGGTAGATCTTTCTCATGAAATTTCTGGTTTAAACACGTTACTGCAAATGATTCCCAGCAGCTGAAGTGATAATAGAAGCCAAGTAGCATAAACTTCTGGAGTAGAAAAAAACCCCACTCTCCATTGGGATTGGCCTATAACCTCTGAAATCTTCACCAAGCCTAAAGAGAGCTAAAATGTAACACATCTCTCAAAAGGATGAAGTCTTCTGTGAAAACTGGAGAAGACACTGATGGAGTTGATGGTCTCGTATCTACGCTAGAGCAGAAAAGGTACTAAGAAAAACAGTCCTGGACTGAAAAAGACAAAAGGGTTGGAGCTCTGTCCAGCCATGTTAAACAGGAGGAAGAGGGAATTATCCTCCATCAAAAGGAGAAAGAAGGTCACACAGGAATTAAGGTGAATTAATCAGAGATTAAGTAAAAACAGTCAAAGCCTGATTAAAAATCGAATACTTCTGGCCCTGCATCCTGCTGGTGAAGTTGCACAATATGAACTCAGGGAGGGAGCAGCATGTTGGGAGCAGCACCCTCAGCTCAGCAATGTGGATGTCAAGCGTTTAGTGTCAGGAGCAAGAGCACTCCTGTCAGACAGGGGCACAGCGGTGTCACATTGCATCACAAGGGGTGGCCTGGAAGCAGATCCTGTCCTGCTGCTGCAAAGGTTCTGTCTTGGCAGTGACCTGGTCACAGGGACATCGTCACCAGCATGTGTCCACCCGAACTGGGGAGGGGAGGGAGGGAGGGAGGGAGGGAGGGAGGGAGGGAGGGAGGGAGGGAGGGAGGGAGGGAGGGAGGGAGGGAGGGAGGGAGGGAGGGAGGGAGGAAGGAAGGAAGGAAGGAAGGAAGGAAGGAAGGAAGGAAGGAAGGAAGGAAGGAAGGAAGGAAGGAAGGAAGGAAGGAAGGAAGGAAGGAAGGAAGGAAGGAAGGAAGGAAGGAAGGAAGGAAGGAAGGAAGGAAGGAAGGAAGGAAGGAAGGAAGGAAGGAAGGAAGGAAGGAAGGAAGGAAGGAAGGAAGGAAGGAAGGAAGGAAGGAAGGAAGGAAGGAAGGAAGGAAGGAAGGAAGGAAGGAAGGAAGGAAGGAAGGAAGGAAGGAAGGAAGGAAGGAAGGAAGGAAGGAAGGAAGGAAGGAAGGAAGGAAGGAAGGAAGGAAGGAAGGAAGGAAGGAAGGAAGGAAGGAAGGAAGGAAGGAAGGAAGGAAGGAAGGAAGGAAGGAAGGAAGGAAGGAAGGAAGGAAGGAAGGAAGGAAGGAAGGAAGGAAGGAAGGAAGGAAGGAAGGAAGGAAGGAAGGAAGGAAGGAAGGAAGGAAGGAAGGAAGGAAGGAAGGAAGGAAGGAAGGAAGGAAGGAAGGAAGGAAGGAAGGAAGGAAGGAAGGAAGGAAGGAAGGAAGGAAGGAAGGAAGGAAGGAAGGAAGGAAGGAAGGAAGGAAGGAAGGAAGGAAGGAAGGAAGGAAGGAAGGAAGGAAGGAAAATTCTGAAAAGGATATTTAACAGACAGTATAGGAGGCTGGTTTCCAGAGCAGCAATAAAAGGCTGTCTAAGCAAAGTTTAGTCTTCAGTCTCTTCCTGCAAAAAATCTTACCAAATGGACACATGTTGAAGGATATGGTTTTTGTGAGGGTGGAAGTTCCAGGTAAGCATGGGGCAAGCATCATATTCACATTGTATTTCTCTTCAGACTCAACAGAGATGTGAAAAAACCAAAGGAAGTCACAGTCAATAGTGACAGGAGAGGAAGTTTAAAAACAAGTAGGCACAAAGGGAGCATGACTGGGACATGTGGCTCAGTTCAGGGTAAATGGCAAGGCTATGCAATTCCTGAATTTCCTCTGGAACCAGTTCCAGTTAATTTACTTTTAAAAAGCTTGTTTCATTTCAGAGTAGTTATTTTGGTTCCCATCTTTATGCATAAAGTATTATGGCCTTTTCATTAAGAATGTGCACAAATTTCACTCTGTAGTGGCATTCATGTCAGGCTGGAGTGCTGGCAGCAGGTTAATTTCAACCTCACAAAATAAGCATTGCTTATTTTCAGTCCCACTGTAGGGTGAAGAAAACATATAGTCCCTTCCGTTGGTTTGCTGCTTAAACAAAACTAAAATACATTAATGTAAACTGTGAAATACAAAATCTTTAACTTAATTAATTCTCCTGCACTAACCTGAATTTTCAGGCACTTTTCCTTAGAGCAGGATAAATTAAAAAAACTACTTCTGAACCCATTAAGGCCAGTATAAATAAGGAGTAATGGCTCATGCTAATGGCAATACACTTGTGTATAAATTAGCAAAAGCAAATTTAGTTTCACTCTAACTGTTTTGTGTTGTATTTTGTCTAGTTTCACTCTGTCCTCACGGTTACATTTCAAGAGGTGTTGCTGTGCCTTGCACACTTGCACAATAAGTAAAACTATTAAATAAACAGGGATACAACAAAAATATGAAGTTTCAGAATATTCAGGAAATCATCATTTCCTGGAGCTGAATAAACATTTTAGAAAAAACTTACCCAGCAGGAAATGAAGCTATCTGAAGTGGCCAGTAGGTTCAGGGGATGTGGAAAGGGGTTTGTTCAGAGGCGTTAAATAAACAGAGTAAAATACCTTGGGAAATAGTTCCCTTTATTTGCTTTCTTGGCTAACAATGTTCATTTTACATTCAGCCTTCAGCACAAGAGACACAAACAGGCCCCATGCAAGATTACCAAGCTGATTGCAAACTGATACATAGCCTTCCTGGTTCTGCAGGCATCCTGAACTCAAGCTAAAGGAGATCCTGATGCCCTGCTCCACTCCTGAGTACAATACCCGTGCATATTAAGTATTAGGCAAGTTAAATATTATCAAAATAACCATTTCACTGCTCTCAAACTTTACAGGTCTGCTTATCCCTTGGCCAACTGACCTCCAAGCCACAGGAAACAATATAATCATACATTGATAGAAAAGCCTGTGGCACATAAAAACCTACTAACCAGGAGATGACATCAAACCTTATCTTAAGTCTAAACATCAGTGATATAAAAAGGAAGAATGCAAATCATGACTTTCACGCTTAGATCTTTACAGTCTTCTGTCTCAATACATCTCTGAAGCTGACACAGAATTTCATGAACACTGTACTGGAATATCACAGAATACAAGGACTTTGCTGCAATTTTCAGCTCTAGCCATGCCTCAGGAAAACAGGCATTCCAGTCCAGGTCTGTCAGCCAGAGTCAGGTGGTGAGCACAGACTATAAAGTTTTCTTGTTTTTTCTCCCACTCTTCTCTCTCCTTGCCTTTAATTCCTGGGAGTTTTACTTTCCCATCATGACACCATGGAGAGAAATTGATGATCTTGAACTCTCTGAGTGCTCTTGACTTGGACACCAAGAGCAAGTTTTTCTCTGTTTTCTACATGGGTGTCATTCCTATACTCCAGTAAAATCAGTAGGTTGAATGGAATTAAGACAGTTGACATGCATAAGGATATCAGACTGGAGAGAAAAATTATGTTCACAACTTTATGTGCTAAAACAGCTTAGTAAATTTATCTTTATTTTCCATATGCCTCAGTTGCTGGTGATTGAGGCTGCAACCCCTTTACTCCTGTGGAGGACTTGAGGACTTGTGGCACAAGAGCTGTGTTTTCCTGCCCAGCTGCAGAATGCTTGGCACCATGCATCCCTGAATTACTTGTTCATAAATATTAACAGCAGCAATACCTTCTGGACCTGCAACTCACTGCTGCTCTGAGGTCTGAGACAGTGGCCTTTACAAGGAATTGCTCCATTACTGAGGTTGTCATTCAAGGAGCTTCTGGAGAAAAGACCAAAATGTGGACATGAGGAGAAAAACAGGAGAGTCCTGAGAAATTAAGAAGAAGGGCAGAGAAAATGGAAGAGGCAGTGGAGAAACATAGTGAAGGAAGAACTAATGCATGAAGAAAAAATGAGGGGAGAGATTACAGCAAAAGAAGCCAGAAAACATATATCAGCGATTTTAAGAAGAAGCAGAAGTAAGATCTGGATGGATGAGAGAAGGTGGACCAAGAGAGTGAGGGGAAAATTTCCAGCAGGTCTGATAGCAGAGCTCTGATGAGGCTTCACACATTTCAAAGTAGAAATAGTGGCCCCTCCCCAGCAAAACTGGGCTTCCACTGCCAGCAAAATTGTTTCCACAGCTGAGACTGCAGTGCCAGTGAATGTCTGCAATCAGCCCATCCAGGTGTTCTGTGATACAGGCTGCACCAGACTCAGCCCATCAAAGCAACAGGAATAAATCCGAGGGCCAGGAATTGGGCCCCTGCTTGGCTGCTGCTGTGCAGAAACGAGAATGTAAGTAGCCAAAAAAAGACACATTTAAGGTATAACTCAACAAAAATAAGAAACAGACCTTTTGACAGCATACATGCTAACAAATCGAATTCATGTTGTAAGAACTTGCTATCCTGCAGGTGGGACAGGGACTCTGGAATCTGGACACTGCTGTAGGAGTCTGATATGCCAGTTTGCAGACTGGCATCTATTTCACTTGTTAAACTGGACTTACACCGGCAAACTATCTTATCTGAGCTTTAAATTAATATTGCCTGAACTACACATCCTGAAGAGATTCAAAGCCTGACCAGTTTTCAGTCTCTTGCATCCCAGTGAACACCAGCATGACTTCTGTGGTGGGCCCTTGGTCTCAGCAGGTGAGTGCCACAGTGCTGGTGGCTGCTACATCATCGTCATCATCATCATCATCATCATCACCGAACTGTGGCACTGTTTCACGTTGTCTCAGGGGAGCTAAAGGCAGGGCACTCAGTACTGCTTGTTCCACAGGTAGCTGCACGGACTTTGGTGGGGATTGTTAATCCAGTCAGTTCAAATGGGAGCATGACAATTCGGTCTGATGGAAAAGAGAGAGATGCTATGACCCAGATCTGTTCTTTCAAGCAGAGTTCCAACACATTGAGTGCATTATGTAGCAAGGGGTAGGCGAGATTTTCTATAAACAAAATAGTAACCCAAATCCCAGCGAACACGTCCTCATGGATCTGTACCAGCAAACAATAAAACTAAGCTGGAAGGTGCTCTCTGGGGCACCACGTCCAGCTCACTGCTGCTGCAAGCAACCACGTTATAGAGTCTCCTCATAACCATTAATTCTTTTTTTTTTTTTTACTAAGGCATCAGGGTGTTATCCATTTAACTATGTCAAATATTCATCTTTTATCACTGCAACACAGACGGTTTTGTGAAGGAATCCAGTTCTTGGCCCAGAGAGGGAACAACATGGCTGCTCACGCGTCAGCTTGTCTTGGCCTCTGTCTGGTCTTTGTTTGCACAGGACTTGAATGTTCACAACATATATTTAAACTCACAATCAAATCCTGATATGATTCAAAATTATGGGAGTGCTCCACACTCGCAAAACTGAACCGAAGCCTTGTTCTGCTGGATGAAGATCATTTTAAAGATAACCACCCACTTTCCCGGGAGGCTTTCTGCAATCAGCAGCTGAATGACTCTGAGTGAATGTAACCCAGCTCACATATGGTGCTCAGCATGTGACTGGCAAGATCCCTGCCCTTGTGTTACACAGGACATGGGAAAGCTACCACATCAGGAGATGGTGTTTTCCCCAGCACCCCACAGTGCTCCATGTTATGCTTAGATTGTCCTCCCTCTGTTAGCCCCTTGCCTGGGCTGGGCTCCACTTCAGCTGTGAGGGAAGAGACCCAGGAAACTTTTCACCATTGCTCTGTCTTGAATTCTTCTTCATTGCAAATTCCCCTGGAAAAATACCCTCCTGCAGTTACACCAGCATTGTGACAACACTGAAAGTTTGCAGTGGCGCCCAGAGGGGGTAAATTTAAGCAAACTGTTGAGCAGTTTTAGAGGAGCACCAAGAAGGACTGAGCCTTGAGCAACTTCTCTTTGTATAATCTCAGCCCATTCCCTAAAACTTCTGCAGCAAGGAGCCATGGATCCAAATTGGTTCTGTCAGCTGCCTAATGTGCTTGAGGATGGTGCAAATCAAACAGAGGTAACCAAATCCCCTTTGCCTGCTTTCAAATCTGCCCAAACACAGCATGCAAAGTCAGGCAAGACACTAACTGGACACTGATTTTGCAGCCCTCATGGTTTCAGGCTCCCTTTGACTGCACTCACACCCCACCCAGTGCTGACAGCAGCCCCCTTCTCTTAATGAGGCAGAGCAAAAAGGATGGTCTACTGATCCCATCCAAAGTAGGAGGCTAGCAATCTCCCTCCTTTAAAGGCCAAATCATAGGCAATACAAAAGGGAGACACTTGTCTCCTGAGGAAGCTCAAATCCACTAAAAAGGAAAGAAAGGAGTAAAGGAAAATTTACCATGAACTTCCAAATGAATGATACGTCTCCTGGGAAGAAGACAGTAAATTTCTTTTGGTAAATCATTAGTCACAAAACACATTTCAGGTTGGCTGATCATTCTCTGAAGTTTGAACAAATTCAATAAACAGGTTATGCCAAAACAAATGAAGACTGCGGGGGGCAGGCGGAGGGTGGAGGAGTTAATCTATCAGAAACAGTTTGTTTAGACACTTAGTGAACACAAGCCCTTCACATTTTGAAATATTTAACTTTCTGGGTACTTACAATCAAGGTCATGTAAACAAAGGTCATGTAAATAAAATTAGTTGTAGTTAACTTTCCATCCAATAACACAAAATTAATACCCTCAGCTAAAAAATGGAAGATGTAGGTTTGATTTCTTCCTATGGCTCAAGGAGCTGCACTCGCATTCCAGATAAAAACACTGGCCATAAGTCAGTGCTGATGTGTTTCTGCTCTCCTGGAACCTTGTGGATGGTGCTGCAGAGTCTGCAAGTCAAGTGTCCTTTCTGATTCAAAGGACTGGCATGAACCAAAGCCCTCTAGCCCTTTGGAGGACAGAGGTCACTCAGCCTGCTGTTGGTCCCTCTCAGTTTTTCCTGGTGCTCTGCCAACACCCCACGTGTGAGGCTCAGGATGCTCCAAGGAGGAGAGCACTGCCAGGAGGTGAGGATGAGGCCAGGAGCAGAGCTGGCAGAGCTGCCTACAGCAGTACATTGTACAACATGGGCAGAGGAGTAACCAGGGGCTCCTTTCAAGTCAAAGAGAAGTACAAGCTGCTGCCAACTTTATTAATTTAATTTTCTTGGCTTTTACCTCAGAACTCTGAGCAACAAACTTTCTGTGACTTTTTATCCCAAAGTTTAGGGGTTTTTTTAATGCCTTTTCTCTATGGCGAATTAAAAAACCTAATGTTGGGAGAATAGAACACAATCTGCATTTTAGTTATTTATTTCAATTGCTTTGCAGATCAGCAACAAAGTTATAACTTGGTTATTTACCCAATCCCTCCTTGCTGCCCTCATTTGACTCATTTCCACTTTATTTAGATGCCTGAGAAAACAGCCTGTTTTTTCCAAATTATCCCAAGATAATGTATTTTTTACTTTGGATAAGGCACCAAGGCATCTTAATTGCTCACCCCATTCCTGAAAAAAAAATTAAAACTTAACCTTACTAACATCTAGCTTCCAAATTAATTTTATACATCACTGTCTGCATTTCTAGTAGATAGAGTGGAAAATAAAGAATCCATTTGTTTGGCATAAAAAGATTGAAAACCCAACATAATTCCCTAATTTCATGTTTTTTAACATGCCTCATTGTATGGTTGAGGGAGAAATCAGCTGAATTTCCCTCATGCCTGACCATATGATCAAAAGGCAGCTACTGCAGGTACAGTTCTGTGAGAGAGCTCTTTTGAAGTCAGAAGTCAAAAAGACTTTCAGGGGTTTAAATGCCTTTTTAATGTGGTCTCTTTTCTGTGTGGAGCGCAGTCCACACTTAAAGGGCTTTCTGTGTGCCTATGAGAAATGCCTTTCTTGAAACTCATTTTTCATCTCTGCTCTAAAAACTCTGTGCAAAAGCTGAGACCACTCAGTATATCCTCACATGCTTCAGTGTGTGCTCATCTTAACCAGGGTTCTCTGAGGTCCCAAAACCAGCAGATTAGTCTGGATCAGATAATGTAATTCCCAGTCTAAAGGCTGGATGCAAAAACCTATTATGAAAGTAAAAAAAAAACCTTCTTTTTCTCCTTATTCCCTTTAAAGTCAAGGACATCTGCTTTGCACTGAACTGATTCTACTTTTCACAGGGCAACCTCATTGTATTTTAATTTGGGGCCCATCACTCAGTGAAGACTGCCACATGTCTCAGGCAGACATCAAGCCTGTGGAGGTCAGGTAGGACCAGGTCCTTGTGTCCCTCCAAACACAGACCACAATCCTCAGGAGCAGGACAGGCATCATTATACTCCAAAAAGTGCCTTCTCAGGGAAATATTAATAGGCATTGCCTCAAAATGGGCAGAGGGGTTCCTAACATGGTAAAGTTTCCTGCCCTCTCTTGTCATGACACCTCTGGTAGGAACTTTCTCAGGTGCACAGTGTTTTTGGGTAATGCTTGGTCTTTCCTCCATGGCAGGAGGAGACAGCTGTCTTGTGCCAAAGTACCCCCTGCAATGTGCTGGGCACCATCAGTGAGGGCCATCATGATTATTGTTATAAAGTCAAGTTATTCCTTGACGTTAAAGGAAATTAGGCAGCTGTATGCCCTTCCTTTGAGCTTTGAGCAACAGCAGAAAGAGTGGGTCTGGAAATGCCTATTTCTCCCCTTCCTCACTGACTTTCCTTATCACTGTAACCATTCAGGCTGCAGTGCACCCCCAGACTACAAGGGGAAAAGACAGAAAAAAAAAAAAAAAAAGAAAAAAAAATCCAACCAGTTTCTGGATCACATTTCAGTTTTCACAGTCTTGTCACCCAGTCCGAGCACAACAGTCAGAGTAATTATGCAACCTTTTAAAATATCACTGTGACATATGAGGTAATGCCACTTTCTACTCAGGCTCTGTTGGGAGCTCTAGGCTGAGCCCTGCCGTCAGCAATGTGTTTGGAGCAAGCACTCATCCACCTTCATTTTCACAGGGAAACAGGAGTTCCCAGAGCCCAGACAGGATGTCATGGCACAGAAACACCCCTCTGGTGTGAAGACCCCCTTCATTCCTGAATGATTGTTTGATGAAAAGAGGAGTTGCTGTAATTCTGATTTGACAATATAAAATATTTGTTATCTGAATAGTTTATGGATCAAACTGGCTGAGATGAGCTGTGAGAGGGTGTTCAGCCATAGAGAAGCATGGAACAAAGCTAGATCTGTAACAATTTTATAGCCTGATTGCTAACCCCTCCACAGATTTTGCCTAAAGTCACCTAGAGTCTCTGAGAAAGCAAACAACATGTTTTCTTTTACTAGACTCGTTAGTTGTTATTTTAGCATTTCTTTCGCAGTGAGCACATGGAACAAGCAAAGCCTGACTAATCCCACAACCTTTTCTTCTACTCCATGCAACACAGCAAGCCCATCACATCCCCCTGTGCTGTAGAGGAATGAGAAACTGCCCATTCCACCCCACCCTACGCCCCCTCACAGTGGGTGGGAGCCCATCACCCTCATAATTTCTGTCTTTCTCACTGGATATTTCTTCAAATGGCCTAGACTTGAAGCTTACATGAAGTGCTGAGGAATAGCCATGTTTGGGACATGGATCAGCAGACCTAGCAGGAATGTTTGGTCCTTCCTCTGCACAGTCTGCTTCAGTGAACAAGGTCTTTGTCCCGTGCAAAGGTGCCAGACGTGTTTAGGTTCTCGTAAACAACTCCAAAACTCAGCTTGTTCCTACACCTGAGCATATGTTTGCAGACAGACAGAGAAGCCTGCATCAGGAAAAGGAAAGACTCATGATTAATAGAGAACACTAGCGTGTCTGGGGACACTGAAGGGCTGCGCCCCATGAAGTCCCAATTCCCCCAAGGAAAGAGAATATTTTTAAGTTGGAGAGGACAGACGTGATTATTTACATGATACATAATTCTTCTGCCCAAATGTCTCCATGGAGAAGAGATGTCCTCGGGGAGGACTGCCTCTTTGGGTCTGCAGTAAGAGAAAAAGGTATTTTTTAAAACAAGTGACAAAAAGAATCCAGGCAGCTAAAAGATAGTCACTTTTTCCTCGGTTCTTGGAAAAATTAAGGAGTAAGTCTTTATGCAGGTCATTTCAGTGCAAGTGAAAGGAAAGACTGCAACTGTGAGCAGCCAGGATGGACTAACAAATGTTGACCTCATCAATAACCTGGACAGGGGAATGTAAGGAGCCTTCAGCCAGTCTCTTGGTGGCACCAAACTGGGGGGGCGTGGCTGATACACTGGATGTCACCCAAGGACACAGACAAACTGGAGAAATAGGTCAGAAGGAGATCCATGAAATGCTACAAAGAGCAATGCAAAGTCCTGCATCTGGGTAGGATCTGCCCGCCGTGCTCAGCACAAGACTGGAATCAACCAGTCAGGGTGTTGCTTTGTGGATATGGATCCCACTGATCCCAGCTGTGGGAATGAGAGCTGTGCACCTACTGGGCTGTATTAGCAGAAGTGTAGACAGCCTTCTGGGGAAAATGGTTATTCCTCTCTTCTCAGGACCTGTGAAGGTACATCTGGAATAGTGTGTCCCAATTTGGGCCCTGATCAAAAGTAAAGAAAAATTTTTACAGTGATGGTGGTTGAGCACTGGCACAAGTTGCCCCTAGAAATCGTGACATCTCCATCCCTGGAGGTATTCAAAATGCAACTGGACAAGACTGAGCAACCTGATCTAACTTCAAAGGTAGCCTTGCTTTCTGCTGAAGGCTGGACTACAACACCGCCAGAGATCTAGCCTGAATTTTTCCACAATTCTATGATTTATGATAGCTCTCAGCAAATCCTGCACCATTATGTTGTTGAAAAAAAGGTCTATACTTTTACAAGGGGAATGTTTCAAGCAGTATCAGCATTTCCTATTAAAATTTTGGCAAATGTATATGTCAATATTTTTAAACTGTAATTGAACATTGCTGCTTTCATTATTTTCCCTAGTTTCAGGAAGAAAATAGATTATTAGTAAACACGAATTTTCTAAAATTATATCATAAAAATTCTGGCAAAACCCTCTGGAACTACATTGTAAAAATAAGCAGAAAAAGTATCAATTTCAGATCGTATGGAGTGGAAAGATCTTCAGAATGTCAGAAATAGTGAAATAATTTAACTAGCTCTGTAATTTCTATAATGCAATAAACATATGCATTACCTGCTGGGTAAAAACCATGAAGACATTTTCCATTTGAATTAAGCGAATTCAATCCCATAATTTCCATTCTTTGGTGCTCATTTTCCTTAAATTATCTCCTGAAAGAGTTTCTTGGCAAATACATTCCCTGGAACAATTCGCTTCAAATAAATGTTGCACACATTGCAGAAAAAGCAAATTTCACTTTCATAATTGCCCCACATTCTCACTACAAATAGCAGCATGTGAACAGTAATACTGCACATAACCTTTATGCAGCTCTGGACACATGAGCTTCCAGTAGCAAATATTTCTGCTTATTTTCTCACAAACATCCAGGCAGATGAGGCTGCCTCTTCTTTGTTTATGCTTAGCTATGCCTGCAACACAATGACAGCAATTCTTTCTTCTGATGTTCCTGTTGGTGCTGCCAAGAAAAGCAACACTTTGTGTATCAAAAAGCATTTGATTTTATGGGAGCACCTGGGAATCCAACATGCCATCTACCTGAGAAACCAAGAGAGCTCTGAAATATCAGAGGGTGCACAGTCTTTCCACCTGAATTATTTTGTGGGTTTGCACAAAGAGCAACCTAATATAATTAAATTGTCCCAATCCTAAGGAGCCTTGCAAACTGATTTTTTTGTGTGTGATTGCATCATCTCAACATGATATGACTGTATGTGGATTTTCCTCTGCAGAGCTCCAGACTTTGGGCTGAAGTAATGTCCAAGATATGGCTGAGTGCTCATGCAGCACACTGCTGGAAAATCTCACCTTGGGAGTGAGTTCTAACCAACACTGATCTGAGAGAAGAAGCATAGCCTCAAGATGGAGTTAATAAAAAACAGATCCACATCCCTTCCACCAAAATCATTGCTTATCAGGCTGGCCAGTATTGTGTCACTGCTCTTTCATTTTCTCTTTGACTGTCCACATCTAAATCTTACCTCTTCTCTTGTAGTAAAAGATTGTTCTTTATTATTCTATGTGCCAAAATAGTTCTAGTTATGGATATTAATAAATATGTCAGCAACTATGTAATGTCAACACCAAGTAATTCCTTTAGTAGATAATAATATGAGGAAAAGAATGGGAATCCTTTGCACTGAACTTATTTAATTCACATGAAAATACATACATAGAAGACAGGATTTATGCAAAACCCACACAAACCAAAACTGGGCTTAGATATCTAGGCAGTAAAAATGTAATACCGCTGTCATGTTTCTTCTTCATTCTGAATATCAGTATTTTGAAATTATTTCCTTTAAAATATCATATTTGCATTATTACCCAGCTTTTTTCCCTAACTCAATGTATACTTTTTATTCTTCTTGTTTATTATACTTTTTATTTTTCTTTTCATGTTTTCAGCATGTACGAGGCTGTATTAATAAAATTTGGACCTTCCCTAGATTATTAAGGAAGCCAGTAATTAAGATACATTTTAGAAACAATCTTTGCAACACCTAAAGGCATTCCCAATTGCTCTGTTTTGTGGACATTTACCCTGATTTCATGTTATGAAATGTTTTTTAAAAATTTGATTTAATTTTTTGGGTGAAACTTTATTAGACTTAGAGAAATGCAGGTCTGAAGTATAAATGCTGTTCTTCAGCTTGCTTTAATAAGTATGATGAAGTCAATATGGTTATGTTTCCTTTCTCCAGCTGAGACTCTGACCTTCAGTATAACATTTACCTCATTTTCTTCTTCCATTAATTAGTCTAGGCTATAAAAATGGTTTGTCTGGCAACATTTAGTCTTGACAAAACAGCGCAGGTTATTGATCATAATTTTACTGTCTTCTAGACGTTCAAAGATTATTTTCCTTATCAGATGTTGAGTTTTGGATTAAAGTACTTTTAAAAATGGTAATTACAATATTCTCTTTTTTGAGGCTTGCTAGTGTTCTTCTCATCTTATTCCAGTCATTTCTCAGTGCTTTCAGGTTTTTAAAAAGTAACTGCTTGTTGTCTGGTAAGCCAAAGGGCTTGCTAAGACCTAGCTCATATTTCTTAACCTGTTTGTCATAACCTTAAAGAAACCATATGATGGAATTCTGAAAAATTAGCAACACTTAAATTTTTTTAGAGAAGCACTTTAAAAGGTGCTTCTCAAATTGATCTCAAATTGCCACTAATTGTGTGCCTGTTTACAATTAATAGTGGATTGTTTCCCAAGTTTTTAATCTTGCAATCTTTATAAGTTAAGGATGAGGATTTTATTTACCTTATAGGTATGGAAGGGAACCATTTTTCCTCAGGAAGAAAAAAAAAAAAAACAAAAACAAAAACAAAAGGAGTGAAAGCTTTCATTTTCTTTAACCTCAATGACTAATTCACAGGACACACACAAGTTCACCCAGTTTACACTTATTCCACACCAATACCAATAAAAACACTTACTGAATACAACAGTTTCCCAGTAGTCTTGGCTAGGTTTCCTAACTCTTCCTCCCACTGCATATTTTATTACCTGTCCCATTGTGATTTGAAGCCACAATCAATGGAACAATCTCTTGTTGAAGCTACATGTGCTCTTCTCAGCTGCAATCTTAATTCTCTTCCACTCATCACGGAATCACAGAATGGTTGAGGTTGAAAGGAACCTTTGTAGCTCACCTGCTCTGACCTACCTGGCAAAGAAGGGCCACCTACAGCAGGCTGGCCAGGACCATGTCCAGTCTACCTCCAAGAAGAGACAATCCACAACCTCCCTGCACAACCTGTGCCAGTGATTGGTCACCCTCACAGTAAACAAACCTGTTTTCTGATATTCAGAGAGAACCTTCTGTGGTTTAGTTTGGGCCCGTACCCTCTGGTGCTGTCTCTGGACACTACTAGAAAGAGCCTGGCTATGTCCTCTTTACCCTTCAAGTATTTATACACACTGATAAAGTCTTCTCTTCTCTTCTCTTCTCTTCTCTTCTCTTCTCTTCTCTTCTCTTCTCTTCTCTTCTCTTCTCTTCTCTTCTCTTCTCTTCTCTTCTCTTCTCTTCTCTTCTCTTCTCTTCTCTTCTCTCCTCTCCTCTCCTCTCCTCTCCTCTCCTCTCCTCTCCTCTCCTCTCCTCTCCTCTCCTCTCCTCTCCTCTCCTCTCCTCTCCTCTCCTCTCCTCTCCTCTCCTCTCCTCTCCTCTCCTCTCCTCTCCTCTCCTCTCCTCTCCTCTCCTCTCCTCTCCTCTCCTCTCCTCTCCTCTCCTCTCCTCTCCTCTCCTCTCCTCTCCTCTCCTCTCCTCTCCTCTTCTCTTCTCTTCTCTTCTCACGGAAGAGGTGCTCTGGTCTATAAAATATTTTTGCGGCCCTTTTTCAGAGTGTCTCCAGAATGTCCATGGATCTGAGGAGTCCTGGACTGAACCCAGCACTACAGATTAATTTCCTCATTCACATCAAAGAGGCCATGGACAAATTTTTTGGTTTTTCATCAAATTTTGCAGAAACTTATAATCTGTGCACTCCTACAATGTCTGTCCTTCCCTTACAGTAAATCTGTCCTTATTGTAATGAATCAGCGAAATTTTTCGTTGCCAGCCTGTCCATTATTCTCAAATCAGCACTGAGCAACACAAAAAACCCCATTAGGGTCAATGGAAAAGCTCTGGGCTAATTTCTGTGGATGGAAATTTGACCAGGACCCCTCTGGGTTATATTGCATCTGGTTAGCTTGAACTAAAATTAGCTTGAATTACAGTTTCAGATAGATAAGAAACAATTTTTCAGTTCATGTAGGAGGACATTTAGACTTTTTAGAGCAAAGTTTTCCTCTACTGTCCAAGGAAAAGGTGACTGCTGTCTCATATGTTTACCAGATTTAAATTACTCATCTCTCCTAAGTCCATTAAGAAATAATACACTTTTTTATGATTTTGCCAAACAGCAAGAATGAAAGCTTTGCTGTGCTACTCCATCAATTACTTCATGGCTACAGTGGAAAGGTAGCACCCTTGGGGGCCAAAGGGTGATTTACTCAGCACAGTTAGTACAATTAACTGAATCTTTGACTTATTTAGCAGAAAGACAGGCATCTGCTAACACAGAGGCAACAATTTTTGAAAAACTGCCTGTGAAGAAATTACTCGTGTTTTGGGAAGCCCTAAAACGTCATATTTAAAGTTGAGGGCACTGCAATTTGAAGAGTGCTGCCAGTGTAAGCTAACAGCAGTAGTGACTCCAGTGGCAGTTTTGGGAAGGGTCAGGTTTTCTGATCACTTTGGGAGATGTGGAAAGTGAATCTTTAGTGATTGTGTAGATATCATCTCAATTACCTCAGCTATAATATTGAATAATTTCTATAAATGCTTCATTACAGAGAGGGGACCATCATCCAGATCCTCTGTGCTCTCCTAGCTGGAATTCAACAACTTTGCCGGGGTTTTTTTCCCTCTCTCTCTTCTCTATCATCCAAACTCTTCCTCCAAGACTTTCCACTGGACAGCTGTCTCAAAGTAAATTGAGTCATCCCTCACACGTTGCAGCAAAGCACTGCTGGTTTTGCTAAATGTGCTGGGCCGTACAGAAACTAGCAATAACTCTCTACTTCTGGCCTTCCTCATCCTGAATGATTTGCACTATGAAAATGACCTTTCACTGAAAAAAAGCTCCCCAGTAAGATGTTCAGTGGAGGGAGCAAAATGTTCTTGTGCAGACCCAGAATGCAGGACCATAGGCCAGGTTGGATGGGCCTTTGATAGGGCTTTGATCTTGTGGAAGGTGTCCCTACCCATGGCAGTAGGGTTGGAACTAGGTGATCTTTAGTGTCCCTCCCAATCCAAACCATTTTAAGACTCTCTGACTATGCAACAAGATTCACTTAGGTATGGATTCTTACCATGCTGGTAGGTTTCCTTTCATTGACTAATTGCACAACCTCACTTCAAATAATATCAGAAAAAACAGATAGAATAAGATTCATGCACTTATACTGTAATATAAGGGTTCTGCTGTTTGAAAACCTAACAACATGGATAGAGGCATCAGGTTAATGCAGAGGTTTCCTAAACTGGCACCAGCCTCATTAACAACACTGCTATGATTGTCTACTGGCACATTGGATTACTGCCATGTGCTGAAATAACCAATAAATGAAGTAACCAATAAATAACCAATCAATGAACTACCAGGACATGACCATACATGCATAAAAACAAAGATTATAGGCTTCAGCTTCCTTCCCCCACAGGCATGTGCTATTGGTTCAATTACTACAGCATTCTTCAGGTGGTGCCTATCAGAAATTGAAATAAGGGGCTACGTGGCTGCAAGCAGGAGCCTTGAGCAATATGACAAAACTTGTTTCACAGGCATGACTGACCCATGGAACTGCATACACTCTCAAAACATAATAAACACAAAGATGAAAGAAGAGATTACAAACTGCAATATTTTTCCTATTAGCTCAGTAAGAAAGCCGCTGATGGGAACAGACCGCAAAAGATGCATGAACAATGGGGAATGAAAACCTGCATTTAAATACTGTATAGGAAAAATATAAAAATTAAGTAGTCTCAAGACATAGATCATTAATAGTGAAATCAAGGAAAATTTTCACATACATTTTCTCCAAGATGGCAGCTGCTCTTAGGAGCTGATCCAAAGCCTACTGAATTCAATGGAAAGATTTAACTTCAGTGGACTTTGGATAATTTTCACTTTTGGCTGAGAGAGTTACATTGCTCCAAGTTAAAAGAAAGAAGACTTGGCAAACAATAATTGAGACTACAGCACATTTAGGGTCAAAAGACCTTAGCTGCTAGACCAAATCATCCCCGATGTGATTCCACTGTATCCAGAGGATTTGCTGAGTCAGTTTTGTAGAGACTGATGACACCATTTGTGATTTTCAATGAGTTCAGTTTGTAAGTCAGGGTAAAATTTGATCCAGTGGATGCAAACAAACTGTAAAGTTTATTTAATTTAAATACAATAGCCCTATTGGTTTAAATAACTGCACAAGTTTTTCGTAACACATTAAATGGCTATATTTTATGTCTATAACCTCACAGCTATGAAATATAGCTCTCCAATGATATAACTATTCTATATAACTCTCTTCCCAATGGTTGCTGGTGGGAATTTCACTGTTTCTGAAACAAATACAATATGCATACATAGCGTACATGGAGGGAAAGGGAGAGCAATAGGAAATACAATGAGCTGACTCAAGATATGTTATTTATTTGCACACATTTTTAATGATCTCATATCTCAGAAGTGGTGGAGGGAACCTGAGCCACTTGTGAATTATGAAAGGTCATCAATAACTCATAGCAATATATGACACATCCATTCAGGTCATCCAGACTTACTCCATGCTTGGATCTGTTTATCTAACACCAGTTTTAGTTTAGTCTGTACTCTGTGTTGATTTCATAGTACATCATGTAGCAATGAGACCTCTTGGCTACACTCCCATGTAAGATGACTAAGTTTCAAGTATAAGAGAACCTGAAACAAATTTTCAGAGTATCAGTTGGTTGAACTGAACCACACATATCTACTTCCAATGACATGTTGTGAGCATTAAGTAAAATAACTTAAATATATCAGATTGGTTGTGTGCACGTGCATCTGTAAAAACACTCTCACATTTCATACAGTTGAAACTCAAAACTTTTCCTCATGCTCGTTTCTCTCCCTAAGAAACTGAAATAGCAAACATGCAACAGAGATTACTTTGATAGTAATAGCACAAGACACTAAAGTACTACAGAGATGAGCATAATACAAGAATGAAATGAGTTGCAATCCATTTTCTTACTGTCTTAAAAGAAAGCTAAAAGGCACATTTTATTCCCAGTCACGTATCTGAAATTCAACAATTAGGTATAATCCATATAGAGACAAGGATATAATTTACTTTGCTATTCTTAAAAACTGTGCAGGCTACAGTTACACGTTTTAATTATAGCTACTTTGCGACAGCTCTCAGACAATAAACCATATTTGAATCTGCAGTTCTGAAAAAAACCTCCATGATTTTAAATGGGTTTTGTCCAAGGAATCTTAATCAATTGATTAGAAAATATTAAAAGCCTCTGCTAGTTCCTCTTGGTAATACTCATGATATCAAACTGACCAGGCAGTGCCCATTATTGACTGCCAAAACTTCATGGCAATACCCTGGGGCAGAGCTCATTTCTTCCAGCCCCCAGCACCCCTGTGGTTATCACTTCATGAGCTAATGTGGGAAATACAGCACATGGCACACCGTGGGGAGCTGTGGTGAACACACATTCTAGGCAGTGCTGCATGCTTAAAAGGTGCCTAATGCTAGCACTGTCATCACTACTCACACGTGCAAATTCTCAGTACAGACCAGTATCCAACAGCTATATAAAAAGAGAGGGATGCATTTTGGTGATCTACAGATGTGCCTTTTGGGATGGCTGCAAACATTCAGGCCTTTGGACAAGCAGCCCACCTGGCTCTGTATCAGCCCAAATGCTACATAAACTATTTTGTAGTGTTCCTGCATCAACTTGGCATGAAAAAAAAAGTCTCCAAACTTCTCACATCACATGTGCTGTTTGAGGCAGACACCGAAGTAATTTATCTGCACAGTTATTCTCCAATTTGACAAAAAAACCCAAGCCAAAGGGTCTTTGATATCAAAGAAAAATTAATTCCATGCACGCAATTCTTGGTCTTTTCAACTACTTTAATCAAACTCTCGTGGTAAGTCATTTCACATTTTATACATGAAATAGAACATCCTGTTTATAAACCAGAACACTGCACAAACATTGTTTTTGTCAGGGCAGGAGAACAGCTCTCGGGCAAACAACAACACAAAACAGCACTTTCTACAGGCTGCTGGGCACTCCACACCACAAGATAAAGTCAGGGTTAGCTGTTTACAGCCAGAAGATGGAAGAAAGCTTGGTCCTATCTTTTGCTGCCAAAACCTTCCCTCAACTTAATAGCAAATGTACCTATCTAAAAGTGGCAGGACGCCCTGCAATTAGTTTTAATTCTTTCTCCTTCACTTACCCTTTTAGAAAGTTTCATTTTTTTTCTCCTCCTATCACCTCAAAATTGGCTTTAAACAAGTGATTTATCAACTTTCATCAAACTTTCAGTTTTTTGGTTGGTTTATTGGTTGGAATTTTTTTCCAAATAGGACAGGTAACTTTCTCAGTAAACGTAAAAGCATTGGTCACAACATGACATCTGAGTGGTGAAGCATAGTGGATGATCCCTGCCACAAATACCCAGAGCTGTAACCCACAAAGCTCAAAACTGCACAATTTTATAAGCGAAAGAAGCACCAGATTTAAAGCCAGAAGGAAATGGTTAGGATGGCTGAGGTTCTGCCAGGAAGGGTTTCCATACCTGACATGTTTCAGAAAGTAAGTGCAGGGTAAAAAAAGGACCTGTCTGCTGTTTCAACAGGTTGCCCACTGGTCCTAAGTATAAAAGCACCTCAGAAAGCCAGGCTACACTGAATTTTCCTCCTAATCCATGAGAGGACAATCTTAAAGAAACCACTATCATTTACAGTGCTCTAGAGAAGCTCACATCAGCTATCAGCATTGCTCCTGCTTTGGGGGTGAATGGAGGCCAGAAGACTACAGTGCTTCCCACCAGGTTACAATTCTTCAGATCCAGATGTAAAAACTTCAAGTAAAAGAAAGAAAAGAAAATATAAGAGCCTATTGTTTTACAGTAAGCACTTCTTCCAGTTATTGTACGAGCACACCGGCCAGATCAAATAGTCCAAACCTGATTCTGACATCAACACATTAAATATATGACACTATCTCTGTCAATTTAAATCAAATCACTGCTGATTTTTCCTACTATTAGATTAGAGTTAGGCAAATGAACTGTTCAACATGACTGCAGAAGTCAGGTGCTCTGAGAACAGTGTTGATGGGTCCTACGCACATACTTAAACACAGCAAAACAGAATACTCCAGAGCCTGACTAACACAAAACTGGCATGAGACCAGGATCTAAGCCTTGTTTTTCTCATTCATATATCAGCACCACATTTTTCAAGTGCCACTGTCATTAAGTTAAGATACAGTGCAATCCATCATTTAAAACTGTTAAGTAAACCTTTTTGGGTCAAAAATATGACCTTTCATACAGTTGGTCTGAAAAGAAGAGCACTTTCCCAGTGTGGCAAAGGGAATTAAGCAGAACAATGCAACACACTATCAACAAGTAAATCTAACAGCTTCATCACTAATTAATTATGATTTCCACGGGATTTATGCTTCATGGTTGACTGCACCTTCAAACAAATCACAACAATGAACTCATCCTTGTTTCACCTACAGCCCCACCACAATAACTTCAGTTCCCTCATTTCTCCTCACTGCAAGGCTCTTCAGACCCCTACCACAACATCCTTATGCCTTTTCTATTTGTTCTTTTCCTAAGCAGATATTTTATCTACTTTGTCTAGCTTGCTGGTGCGCCAAGAGACATCAAGACCTTTGTAGGGACCAGGGCTACATGAGCACAGTTTGACTGGCCAGGAGACCCCATACTGGTTGCTCAACCAGTCAGGAGTCAAAAACTTTTCCACAACAGAGTCCACAAGAGTGCTTCAGGTGCCCTGTGGTGAATTCTGCCACACTTTTCTTTTGGAAAGAGAAGGCAGGACATGCTGAAAGTCAGGTAACTGTGGATTCTTATGCTCTTTCACCATACATGTCGCAGACCTTCTGCAGAAATTTTGTATGTTGGAGAATTAACCCTTCATTAAATCTAATGAAATTGGCTTGTGAATTGAAACAATAACAGCGAGGAAAAGAACCTACATACCACCCACCTTACTCTAAGAACTACCACTGATACCATGCAAGCACATGAAAAGGCGCCACTTTAGTAGAAGGTAGAGATTTGCTCACACAATTTAAAATGCTTCCTGCTGTGCAATTTTCATGTAACTGCTCAAAACACTAAAGTAATGGACATCCAAGCTGATAGAGAAAATCTGGGAGTTGCAAAGATAGATTAGTATTATTCCCCTTCTCTGAAGTAATTCTTCTCTGAGTATTACTCACTTTGGCCAATGGAAGGAGACTTTCTTTAGCTGCTCTTTACCTTTCAAATCTAAAAATAAACATTATCAGGTCTAAGAATTACCTAGGGTCTTTTTGAAGCTTCTTGCAGTGTTTAGAGGAAGAAAAACATTAATTCAACTCACAGATGTACAATCCTCTGTTAACAATAAAGTTTCAATGTTTTTGCAAGTTCTGCTGTCAATAATGACCCTTCAGCTCCAGAACAGCTCTTCTGTGCTCAGGGTTTTGCTTCTATACTGAATGATTGCTTGTCATGCATTCAAGCCATAGGCACTGCAACTATTCCCAGCTATTTTGAATTCTAGTCAATATTTGTGATTTCCAATGTTTCCCTCCATTTAATTTATTTAGGCATTTGTAACAGATTTGTGAATGACAACAGCTGATAAGTATAACAGCAGAAAGGCGCAGCAGCTAAGTTAATTCACAATCCCACTTAAAAATCAGTCTGTTCTGGTTATCACCTTCCTCTACTTTGGTTTCAGCATGATTTTTAGTAACCGTGCTTCTCACAAAGTCCTGGACTCAGCAAATAATGCTTAAGAGTTAAACCACTCAAAATGGAAGTAACAATGTTCTAAAATTGTCTACTGCCTCCATCCTTTAGATAGCTGCTGCTAAAATGAGGATGGTGTGGAAGCAGAGAGGAAAATGGAACAGGCAATTATTTTTCATGTGCAAATCAGTAAGATTCTTTAGAAACATTGTGTATAGCTAGAAAATAAGCATTCCAAAGGTGTCCAGCCTCTCCTTCCTGTTCATGGTACTTCATGATCATGAAGGTTTGGAAATACCCAAATACCCACATATTCTTTTCATCCCAGCAGGAGCTAAGGCTGCTAGTCAACATGCCAGGATGCTTTATTACCACTGGGAGCTCGGGTCAGTCCATCTGTACTGTTACTTGAAGATGGAGAGTTGTCCTCTGGTAATTAATACATTCCCACCTCTGTCTAATTAAAGAGATCTAGTGCGTTCATTCTCATTAAAAAAGAAATGTAGAGCTTTGCAGTTTCTCCAGTTTGGGGCTGTAAAAGAACTTCAAACATCAGAATAATTTTCTAAAAGTAATGAGTTCCCTCATTCTAGTTGGAGCTACAGCCCTGGTAATAAAGCATCTTTGCTAAAAACTGCTGTCTGCAGACTGATTCATTCTGGTGGCATGAGAGAGAGATTCAGACTGCGAGTGCTCTGCAGGGAATCTGTGACAGTCTTTCATCAGCTGCATATTCTTGACTTATAAAAACAAAAGCAAAGGCATATTGTGAAGATCATGGAGCCTCATTGCTGGGCTGCAGAGTGTTTTAGCTGAAGATTTCAGACTCGGATACAACAGTGTACTTGAGAAAAGGGTGCCATATAAACTTAAAATCAAGTGTGAGATTTCTGTCTCCATTGCTGTCTGTACAAATCAACAAAATCTCAACCATTCTCCCTCAAGGCATCTTGTGGATTTTATTTTTCTCTTAACAGACCTACTCTACTCCTTTGAAGTGGCAAACGGAGACAGTGGCTTGCCTCTCTGGGGTAATATGCATAATGAATGTGTTCACATACAACTGCCTCCTTTCTTGGCATATCTGCTGGATACTTGCACCATATTTTCATCCAGATCATACCAGTGTAAATCTTGAATAATTTAGACAGAAATCATTATAGATGAGGAGAAAAAGTGCCCAACAGACTCCAACCAGAGACTGGCCTAAGTGAAGTCTGCAAAACTACTGTAACAATACCTCATAGAAATGTCTTCAGAAGGCAATGCCAGGGCATTAAGCTCCTAATTTACCTGACCTTGCTTGGCTTTCCAAATTAGTCAGAATTAGGGAAGAGACAGAAGCTTGGGCTACAGCCCACCTTCGCTTTGCTTTGCACCTTCTGACACCACTGAGCCTCCTGGGAGAGCAGTTGTTCTGCTCCTTCAAGTGTGGGAACCACAGGCATTTCTGGCACTTGCATGCAGAACTTTCAATACACTCTCCCCTCTACTCACACCCACATTAAGCATAAAAGACAGTGTTTTCCATCAACACTTATCAAAGTGCCAGTACTCTGAGATGAAAAACTGAGGGTAGAAGGGAAATTCAGCTAAGAAAATCAAGCCACTGCCATCAACCCATTGAAAATCCTTCTAAAAGCTTTTTTCTTCCATATTCCCCACCAGAGTGCCAAACAAACAGTAATTAAAATATATATTATGCTCAAAGGCACAGATTATTCTTCCCACTGGATTTCTTGAGTGGTTCTCCTGTCTTCTTGCATCAGTGTTTCAAACTGTGAGCTTTCTGAGACATGACTTTCATTATCTCTGGGTCATTAGCAGCTCATAACTCAATGTCAGATAATACTGATAAAGAGAGACAAAGGGCAGACCCTTTTCAAATCGTGGAGCCAAACATATTGCACTGCATTGTGTAAAGTCAAAACTATATGCATTAGTTACCAGGCAGTGACAATGCTGGACACTTGTCTGGCTAAGCAAAGTGGATGGCATGGCACATTGCCTTCAGCACTGGGATTCACACAGCTGCTCAAAAGCACACATTGACAGCCGCATTGAGTCCAAGATGGGTCTTCAGGGATCTTGGTCACCAGAACAGAACCCATGACTCAGATTAGTTTAGCTAGGGCAGAGATTTTTTGTAGCTTCAGAAAAATAATCTAAAAATACTCCGGACAACCCCAAACTTGGCATTCCACCTGTCATCAATAGGAGTCATGACCCACAGCAATGCGTTTGGACTTCCACATAACTTTAGGATTTCTGCACCAAATTCAGAAGGTGCCTCCAGCTACTTAGCACTTGCAGGGCTCCATGAGATCTACCAAAGTTACCTTAGAAAGCAGGCCTAGAATCACTCTTTTAATAATCTCAGTATTTTATAGGGGAAGTAATTTTTAAGGGTATTCTAGTGCATATGCTTTTCTATGCATATTCACTTTCCAAGTGAATGCATTCTGTGCATTCACTTGGAAAGCAGACCAGCCCTGGGGTGCACCACACCAGATGAGCAGCCTGGTCCTGAGAAGCCTGAGTCATCTCCTGTCTTGGTTTTCATTCAAGCCGCATGATCCCCACATTATATGTGACACCATAACACCAGTTCAGTAGGAAAGGTTGGAAGAACACTCCCACACAACCTTATTTTCACAGGTGTGACTCAAGGTACTCCCCAGTTCAGTAGTGAATGTGGGTTTGAACACCCTCAGGCTGATGAGTGGTGTACCCAGCTTACCTACTCCTTAGTCATGGCTCCTAACTCATAACCTAATATGTAAAGACACTGAAGTTTTCTTGTTAGGGATTTTTTTAACTGAGGAAAGGTCTGCTGATGGTGAGCATGTTCCTGTCTCATGTTCTCTGTGCAAGGAGCATGACTCTGCAACCACACCCTTCAGGTAACCATGAAAAATACTTCTCTGATAGTTAGGAACATGATGCAGCCCAAAGACTGTTGGTTCTGCCAGCATCCAGAGGCTCTCTGGGGCCAAATCAGAGATGGCGCTACAAGGAACCTGCTGAGAGAGTGAGTTTGAGGAATCACAGATTTAATTCACCTAAAACTTATCAAGGTGGCCATAATCTTATCAGAGATCTGGGATCATCTGGGTTTTTTTGCACTCACGTGAAATATCCTCTTCCAGGGCACCACCACTTGTCAGCAAACCTCATCAGCTGCCTGAGGTAGGGCTCTAGCATCACCATGTCTCACTTGTAGCTTTCTGGAAGCAACTGAACAAATGACAGCAGGGTGTGTATACTCTCTAGGACAGCTGGTCTCCTAAGAAAATTAGTTACTAGGCTGAACTGAGAGCAGTATATGGGTTTTTTTGCCAGAAAATCTTCAAATAAAATAACTTTTTCCACATGACTTCTGGAACATTGTTTTGTCAGCAAAACAAAGTTCAATATTGCTAATTAGGAATTCTTTTTTTAATTATCATGTCAATAATTTTTCTTTGCAACTTTTTCTTTTTCTGCAAATGTCTATTGTGCTTTAAAGTCTTCTCAGTTAAATAAACTAAAAAGCAACTTCAGTTGTGATCCTAGATAGACACAGCTGAGCCATGATTAATTAGTCTGGATTTTGCTGCTAAATATTTTTTTTAATTAAATACACATCTTTGCAAGGATGCTAGGGGGAAAGGATGAAAATGGAGTATTATACAACCTGCTGAAATTCTCTGTTACTCTGGTGTAACATGTCACTGTTAAAATTCCCCTACTACATGCACACCTGAACATATTAAGTGGGAAAATGGTTTTAAAAGTTGGAGAAACTCATGATCAAGTTTAGAAATGGGAGAATGAGTCTGCCATTTTCAACATGTAGAATTACACAGACATCTCAATTTAAGTATAAACTCTATGCTTGAGTTACAAAGGTAGGTGGCAATTGTACCAGTACTTGGTGAAATATTAACAGCACAAATTTGGCTCGCTGACTTCTGAAGAGCAAGGAAAGTGGATTGGTTCTCTGAGGGACTTTATGTGATAAGGCTGAGATGTTGATCTGCCCCAAAGCTCAGTAGGCTGAGGGTACTACAAAGCACAAAGTGCCGAAGGGGGAGGAGGCTGAATATGGAAACTCTGAGATTCCAGAGACAGTTTAATAGGATCAGAGGAAGCTTTGTGTGCATAGGCTGCCATAAACATGGCTTTGGATGTCAAGCCTATATAATCAAGATGGCAAGAAAGCGATTTGAAACAATAGCACTTCTATTGAGAAAAGGCACCTTGGACACTTTGGAAACAGAAAATCTGAAAAATAACCCAGTTTGGAACCATGTGCCTCCTTTTTCTTGATAAGGGTCTGCTGCCACCTCCAGCTCAGTTTTCACCATTGCTAAGTGTATCCCACCTTCAGTCTGGTAAACACCATGATCATGATCCCAAATGTCCCCACTGCACTATGGCACTGACTCACCTGAAGGTCTGAAGCTGAGGCATCCAGGAGCCCCCATTGTCCTGCCAGGCTGCAGAAATCCCAGCATTGCTGGCTGGGAGGCACTGAATCTCCAGCCAGGGTTGACAGTGCCATCTCTACCTGCAGTGCTGGCAGCTCCCAGGTTCCTTATTTGTCCCTGAAATTACCACATCAGACTGGAAAGGCTTTAAGGCTACTTGATCCTTCCCAGAAGAGTCACGATAGAAGCAGGGCAGAAGCTGTGTGCTGACAGCCCAAGCACAGCCCACATGTCCATAATGAAAATCTCCAGTGAAGACATCATGTAACACACCTTTATCCCAACAAACCTTCCCTGTGGCCACAAGAAGATTGCAAAGGTGAACAAATTATTATACATTTCAGTACTATTTACAAGCAGGTGTGTCTCAGATATTATATAATAACTGTGCATGAAGAAAAGAGTTTTGATTGTTTCTGCACTGCAGAAGTAACACTGTCAGAAATGAAAACAGCTCTGCTCTGAAGATTTTTGCAGCTGAACAGTCAGACCATGTTTTGTCTATGAATAACAGGGAGGAGTGGTTCTTTCTTCTTTTCATTTGTACCATCTGCAGTGGTGCCTCTGTGAAAATACAAGACATTTATGAATGACAAGGGCTGCAAAGCAGGACTGCCATGGGATGGTTTAAAAGCAGAAATGGAGATGGACAGTTAATCCTTATAACAAAATTCTAAGTCTAACAAAACAGAGACTGGGATTATAGCGATGCCTTGTGAAGGCTGACCTAGAACAGAGGCTAGATGGAGCTAAAGAATAAAGCAGGTATTTATTAGAAGGCCTCAATGGATACACCTTGGGCAGCACAAGAGCCCAGCCAGGGCCACACTCAAGATGAACCCAATATGGTCACAAAATGGATGACCGGTTATGGGGTCTCACACTTTTATAAGTACTGGTCTATTACTATATTAGAGTTATAGCTTTAGTTTATGAAGTCCCATTCTTCTTGTTTTTCTCTTTTCAGTCCACCATTGTTTATGCTCTTGGGCCTGAAATTTGCATCATTTGTCCTTGGTCCCCAGCTACAGAAGGAATTGTTTTATCTACCAACTATGTGAAGAGAGCTTACTGTCCCCTAATATGAAGCTCAGAAGTACAAACCAAAGCAGCACAAGAATCTGAAAAACATAAAAGCTAAAACCTGAGGCATCAATAGCACAGAAAGAGAAGGTAGATTCAGGAGGGTCACTGTTTCATTTAACTAATTTGAGGTCAGGGCAAGGTAGAGTGGATGGAAAAAAAGAAATGGAAAATTTTCTTAAAATGGTTTTATTAATCATTACAGGATCTAGTGCTGAGAGTGGGAATAGAAGAACTTTATGTTTTTTACTAGCATTTTAAAACAGTCCCACCTTCAGATGAACACAGTGAGAGAGTATTCCTTCAAGGAAGGGATAGTGAGAAAGACCTTAAAGCAGTTTCATAGCTTCTTCCTTCATGGTTTTGTACATCCATAACAAAAATAGTAAGGAGCATTGAAGTCTATACTGGTAAATACAGTAGAAAATTAAACATGATGAGTTGTAGTCCCTGTCCCTGGGGGTAGCAAGCTGCAAACAGCCCACATCTGTACAACTAACTTCACTTACTCTCCAAAAATGTGTAGCCATTACCAAGTTGTTCATTTGGAGTTCCTCCTCTCTTGCACTAATTCTGGACCTACCAGTAAGACACAGAAAGCTGATCAAAGCCAAACCCCTGCTAAGGACTCTGCTAACCGTTCAGTGCTATGGGCAATTGCTTTCCCATCACCTAAGGGGCTGGAAATATGGAGCCACATTCAGCAGCTCTAAGTAGGCAGGATCCCACTGGACCTCACTTCCAAGAAAAATTATCTCAAAGACAAATTTCTTAGCTTAATCATCTTCCCCTTTGCCTATGGTTGAGGTGGAGCATCTGGAAAACTTTCATCCTGGTCATTTTATGCCAGTGGAAAGTTCCAATATAAAGGTCCTACCTTAGCTCTCTGATCAGTAATGTAAACGTCTCTTCTGGACCTGAACTTAAAATGAAGACTAGTTGGTCTTTTGGGAACACAGAACTGCCTGGCCTTTGCTGTGCTCCTGCTCAGATCTGGCATCTGGAGGAAATGGGGAAGGGACCCAGCCAGTAGGTCTGCAAGTGTGAGAAGCACAAAATTTGAAAAAAAGTTCTCCCATTAACAGGAGACAACAAGGTGACAGATGTCACCACATTGCATGGTTAGTGGTGCTCTAGTCTGAGTTTTGGGAAAAAGGACCCTGTCCCAACCCCAGCCCAAGGAGTGGGGGTCCAGCAAAGCCTTTTCATTCAACTGTTAAGCATTTGATCTTCCATATTTCATCAAGCAGAGCACCTACAAAAGGAGACAAGAGCTTTGCCTGAGAGCACTCTGAAGGATTTTGGTCTTTCAATTAATGGTTAAGCAGCTCTGAGTCTCAACCTTCAGCAGGGCTGAGGAGATCTGTGCAGATGGGGGAATGCTCCTTCTTTTCTTGTGGTAAAATTAAAAAGAAAAAGAAGCCCATACATCATAAAACGTGACAATTCCCAGAGTAGTTTTTTGGGGCTCCTTCTACCAGAGAGTTGTAGCACTGCCAGGCAAAAGGAGAAATGATCTTAATCACCCAGACCCTAGGAAAACACTATATCTTTTTCTGTGAATCGAGTTTAAACAGAAGTTATGCAGGAAGGACCAAGTCAAAAAACACTTTTCCAGATGTCAGAAAGATTGAAACACACATGAGGGAAAAAAAGCAGTGTTACGAACATTTAGCTTGATATATCTTGTAGGTGAAAGAACTAATGCTGTAAAGAAAATGTTTGTCTAGTGCCGCTGAGTCTGCTCTAGACTATAGCACTGGTCAAACAGCTCTTTGACCAAGCATTTCTTAGCCACTCTGCTGTTTGAAAAGCAGAAAGTACAGGGAGGAGAAAAAGAAAAATCTAAATGTGAACACTAAGTTCTATTTACTGAGATAAAGATTGAAGAAATAGATATGGATATAGAAAATGTTCTAGAAATATGTTCCTTGTTATAAATAAACCATGTTGCCAGCACTTAAATAAAAAAAAAAAATTTAAAAAAATCCCTGTTGAGAGTCACAGGGGAGCAATACCATCGCTGGAATATCTGCTGATGCAGCTGAACTATGCTTAAGACATCTGCTGAGATGAAACTACTTTGTGGCTGGAGGTATTACGAAAAAGAGAGTTACTTCAACAAAAAAAAATAGCCAGTGTGTGAAAACAAAACCACACCAAACTCTAACAGATCACACACTTCTACAACTGTGGCACCACCACACCGTAGTTATTCCATCAATCTGTCTGCCTTGGAATTGAAGCAGAAGATTGTAAAACAGGCTGATAAATGAAGAAACCTCCCCCACAGCACCACTTTCTGTTGAAACCTCACATCCTGAGCAGACTCGCAAAACATTAAGAGAAAGCGAGGATCAAAAATAAGCGGGATTTGCAGCCAATTTATTCAAAACGAGCGCCTTGTTCACTGTGCTGCCAAAGCTCCGGGCTGAGCCCCCGAGGTGTGCCTGCAGTCCCTCTGCTGTCCCCGCCACCCGGGGCGGGGGCAGCGGCTCCGTGCCCGGCTGGAGCCGCTCGGGCGGGCGCAGGGCAGGAGCGGGCAGCCAGCAGGCGTGCTTTATTCATGTGACATGCACCGCTCGACCACGGGTGAGTTGGAAAACAATTTCCTTAACTTGGAGCGGCTCTCACTTCGGCTTGCAAGTGGTTTGATGCTGGCTGTGCTGCAGTTCATTCTTTAGTGTCTGACTCTTCATCAGATCAACTGCTTGACCACAAGACACAAAAGGACCTCATTCTAATTAAACTGCTTTAAAAGTCAGCTTCAACAAAAGCCAAGTTGTTTCTGCACACAAACCATACCTTGCCTTTTGAAGGCTGCAGCCTTCCATTTAGTTTTTTATAACGAGTACAATTCTCTGCACTTCTGTAAGGAAAGTAGGAATTCTTGTTTTCACTTTTAGTATGAGCTCCTTACTCCTGCTTTTTGAAATGCTGCATTATGATTACTAACCATCAGTCAGGTCTTCAGGCAGTAAGGGACAGACTGGCAGACCTAATGCACATGACATTAGAGATATAGTTCAGGAATACTGAAGAACAGGTACCCACTCTCATTTCCAAACTCTCACTTGAAATAGCAAAGCGTTACTCAAAGTATTACTGCTTCTCCCCCTTCTTCCCCCATTCCCTTCTCTCCAATTTCTTCTCCTCACATCTAAAATTATCACAAATGTTATACACAGTTGTTGTCTCAGGTGTCATTTAAGAATGAGACCTATTGTCTCAGGTGTCACTTAAGAAGCATCTTCACCTCACTTTGCTGTTTCCCCCTGATGCTCCTCCACCAGCATTAAAAAAAAAAAATATTTGCCAGCCACCGTAGAGAGTTCCCCTGTTCCCCTTTCTTGCTAGCCTAATGATAATAATTTTCCTCAGTTCTTGTGTTGTCACGGGTTTAAAACATGAATCAACTTTGGGATTGTCTTTTGTCCTTCTTGAAAAATTGGGGGGGGGGGGGGGGCGTGTTGCAATCAAAGGCCCAGTTTCTCTGCAATCAAAAGCCCAGTTTCTCAAACAGTCATAGCTGACACCTTTTTACCTGTACATAAGGGTCAGGCCCAGATGTGTGATGCATTGCACAGCCAAGAAATGGTCAGGGCTTCCCAGAGGGAGGATTCCACAGATAATTTACTACCCAGTGGCAGCTTTTTTTATTGATGAAACAACACATGAAACTTTAAGTCCCTGCTAGAGCATTATAGTGAATTAACAGCTCAGAAAATTCTTGAAGTCTCCTGCTCACATGGAAAAGCAGTGGTAGCCTGTCTGATTTACCTCGGGTCCCTTAAGCAATAACTCAGTAACTGAGGTAACTTTATTAATACCTACTTGACAGACAAGAAAGGTAATGACAGTCTTGTCACAACAAGTCTCATTGTGGCTTTTGCTTTTCCTCCCTGCTGTTGCTTTCAGCTCCTGTTTACTGGGAAACCTGACTCATTTGCTACTTTTGTAATACAGAGTAATGCAGAGTTGGGGGATTCCCTGGTGGAAGAGCTATTTACAATTTATTTGTAACCAGAGCTCATACAGGATTGTGTGTGTGTGTTTGTACACTCTGTCTCCTGAATCTAAAGTAGTCTTTTATGGTAGCTTTTGTGAAACAAAATTATAAGGACATAAATAAGCTTTTTATGGGTACTTAACCTCCACAAACAAAATAAGCTGAGAAAGTATAGGCTGTTTTTTTATCTTCCCCTGATGTACATAAACCTAAGAAACCTATAGGCCATTAGAAAAAGTGTACAAAAACACAGCTCTCTGAGGTCAGACAAAACACAAATATTAGGCATCCTAAAATTATTGAAGGAAGAAATGAGATGTTTGGTATCAGGTACACCTTTTTGATCACAAATAGAGAACGGGTGACAACATGATGCAGATGGTCTGTATGAAGTTTTGATAAACACTTAATAAAAATACTGCAAGGTCCCTTTGTGTTAAGTGATACACAGATGTTCTTGTGGCCATTTCTGTGGGGCCAGTTCAGTGGGACTCATTTTTAAACATATCTGTATTGGTTGCTCACATGTGTTCTAGTTGCATGTATAGTCTTGTCAAGCATCCCAATTGCAGAAGGCTTTGAAAATCATTCAAGGAGGTTTTACTTACAGCCTTTGTGGGAGGGCATTCACATAAAGAATAACTTATGACCTAAGACATCTGTTCCAAAATAAATTTCTTTATTGTAAAGAATATGGAAATTATTCTAAAGAAAAATTTTCTAAGAGGAAACAAGTGATGTCAAACATTGAACATTATTAAAAGGAGTTCTTCTCTTTCCTGAGAATCACTTTGGAGCAGTCATGCAGGGAATATGTACCATGTTCATTGTAAGTGGAGCACATGCTCATCTCTCACATCAGAGAACATCCTATACCAATAGTGTGTTCTTCACTCACCCAAAAGGCCAGAGAGAAGGGTTTTTGTATAACTTATTGCTGCTGCAAACTGGAAAAATAAAACCAGCATAAAACAAATAAACAAGCAATGCAGAGACAGAGATGTGAAGTACTTCTGTGAATGCATACATGCTGGTCTTTTCCACCCAAATAAATCTTCATGCTAACATAACTATTTCTCTGATTTTTATTTCAAAAGCTATAGGTATATCTGCAAACATTTTTATGATTTTTTACCCTCTCAGCCCCATTTTGGCTATGGAATTAATTCACAAACAATGTGTGTTGTCCCCCAAATGACTGTATGTGAAGGATATCCTGTGCAATGAGGCATTTCATACCATTGGGGCCACCCAGTCTGCCCCTGGAGACATGTCCTTCTGAAAACTGTGCTTATATTTCCATTTTATATAGTATTTGATGTTCAGAATTTTCTCTTAAATGCTTGGCATAGCCTTTTCATTAGTCCGTAGTATACTTCTCACACAAAATAACAGGCAAATAAGAGAAGAGGAGAATGTATTTTTTGTGGTGTTTATGTCACCGAACATCTGGTATTACCTTTAGTTTTAAAATCCTTCTAGAATGTTAGAATTTGTAAAATTATTTCAATCAAAAGGCATTTGGTCTCGATATGTATAATAGTAGCTCACTATTTCCTGAGATTTAAATGATGCCATTTACAGAGCAAAAAAATTTTCAGAGGCAGTGTAGGTGGGGTTTAGCACCAGGTACCCAGAACAGGGGGTTAAACCACAAAAACAAAAACAAAAACAAAAACAAAAACAAAAACAAAAACAAAACAAAACAGAAAAATCAAAAAAAACAAAAAAGAAAAAACAAACAAACAAAACAAAAAAAACCCAACCAAAAAAACCCAAAAACTTAAACCATGACAATCTTCCACTATTTTAGGCTTGTCAGCACAGATTGTTCACAGAAGCATTGTTTCAGACTAGGATAGATATAGTGATAGACACAACTCCACACTCGTTCTTCTACCTCTGTAATGAAATTAAGGCAAAGCATTAGGGTTCACAAAACCAGCATGCATTATTTGGGTGCAAGTAACCCTATATCCTATGGATGTAAGTATTCTGGAAACAAGTGGTGATGCGAGTGCTGGGTGTGTTGCTTGCAAACAGCATTGCTGCAACAGAACTATTCCAAACAAAAGTCCACACATGATCCTTGTACGGTTGTTCTTACTTCTTACGGGTTTTTCATGGCTGCAGCCAGCTGGTCCTTCCCCCTCCTCCTCCTCCCCCCCAGGGCTGGTGCGTGGGGCCCAGGAGGTGTGTGGAGGCCATGCACGAGCAGGGGCAGCTGCTGGCACCAGGGCCTGGCCCACCACGGGGCAGGTACCAGAGCAGAGATGCTGCCAGAAGCTCCTGCCCGGAATGCCCATGGCAAACTGGGGTGCACTTGGCCTCAGCACTACAAACAAAGCAGAAGATCGAGGATCTTTGTCTGTGGCTGAGTGCTATTTGAGACCGTGAGCTTCACATTTTCTAGCTTTTTCCACGACCACAACAGCTAAAACTTAATTCCCTTTTTCATTTGTTAACCGAAGCTGGACATCTGTCTTCTAAAACTTGTGTTTGAATTCCCCTTGTGCCCATCTAGTCTCCTCCTTCTCTTCTCCTCTTCCTCCTCTCCCACAACACTCCAATGCTCAAATTTAGGAAGATTTATGCCTGAGCTGCTGGAGCTGGCAGCATTATATTAGTAGCAGAAGGTGGTATTGGAGTAAGGGCCAAAGCAATGCAGAATTGCAGAAATGGATACAAGAGCAAAAAGAAAAGAAACACCTACCATACGGTACTTTGCATCAGAGCTGGCTGCAAATTTTTCACTAAAGCAAATTTTCAGTGAAAATTGTTATTCCTTGTTTGGGCCAAAGACAGATTATGCATGTGAGGTGTCCACTTTTGCATTTGTCCTTAAAATAAATGTGAACTATGGAACAAAAGATATTACAATAAGCACATATTCAGTTTTCAGCCAAATTGTCTTTGACAAAAATCTGTCCATTCCCAGGAGAGAAAATAACCTTTTTTTACCCAGTCCTATTTTATAAGCCTACAGTATACAATACCTATTGTTTTCTGTGTTGTTAAGCCTCCTACCATGGTTCAGTATTGCAGCTGGCTGTCATGCTTGTGTTTGTACACTGGATATCTGTGGGGTAGATTACTTCATTATTTATGTGTATCAATTCCCCATTTGGAAAGGGAACATACCACACTTTGTCTGCTCAGCTGATAAGCATAGCAACTACTGTCTCTTACTGTGCTTGGGTACAGTGCCACTTAAAATGGGTCTTCAGTTTCAATGAGCACTAATGTTGTGCTAATGTCATGCAAACAATACAGAATAATAGTCTTATTAAATTAATATCTTATGATCTGCTCCAAAGCAGGCAAAGAAGCACATGCTCAGGTTATTTTTTTCCCCAAGAACAGGCCTCATGAAGCAAACCTCCCTGGTTCTCTGACAGTGGATGATGTCTATAAATCTTTGTGAGTCCATGCTGTTTGCTGAGCAAACAATGAGGACGGGGTATCCTCTCAGATTATTTGTGCACTAGTGACAGAAATCACATTGATATGAGGCTAACTGTACTCATTCGTTCCTGTTCCTCCAACAGCTCCCCAGACTATTCTCAGTCTCTTTTTTTACTCCTTTCTCAAAAGGATTTTATTTTTGCACTGTCAGTAGAAATGGCCATCACACAGTGGTGCCATTTCGTGGCAGCTGCTTTAAACATGCTTGCCATCAGCAGATCTGAGCTGAGGTTCACCATGGAGAGGAACTGCATTGGCAGTAATCTCTGTGTGCTCTTCCCAGAACAAACCAGTCTGAATTTATCCACGCACAGAAGAGAGGGTCTGGCAGGAGAGGTCCAATGAGGCCTCAGCAATGCTTTCATGTCCCATCCCCACCACAGGGAATGCAAATGTCACTTGTGTGCAGGAGAGCTGGACTTTCCAGGTGGCCCTTCATGCAATGACAGCATCCTGAACTCTCAATGCTGCCGCTGTACAGCACCAGCAGTGTCTCCAGCCACTTGTGTCCTGCTGAGCAAGTCCATCACACAACATTGCTGCCAGGGAGGCATAATCCAGCACAGTATCACCATTAGAAAAGGGGAAACACTCCAGGAACAAAGATGAGGAACAAACTGAGGATGATACAGTCTGCTTGCTTTATTCTACTCCCCACTTTCAGGTTCTGATATGGCTCTTCTGCTGGTTTCCCCCTCAACCTGAGCCCTCACACTGTACAGACCAAGGGCAGACCAAGGGCAGAAACAGTATGATCTAGGACTCATCCCTAAAAAGAAACTGGAGCAGTTTGGTGCAGGTAAGTGCCCGGATAGCAAGGGATGATACAGAACTCACTGCCTTCCCTGTGTATCTCAAGTCTACATATCTGTAGCACCTGGCTTTGGTTGCATCTCTGAACTTTGCCTAAAGCATGTAACACTCATGAATCTGCAAAATTGGACTGGAAGTCTCCAGAGGAGAGGATTACCCAGGAGAATTTTAGTATTTCCTGCTTCCAGTTGGGCTGGAACCAACACAAAAACAGCTATAACAGTATTTGGCTCTGACATGCCTGGTCCCAGCCAAAAGGCAGGAAATTTAGAGGTATGTAAAGATGAAAAAAAAAAAGATGGGAGATTGGGGTGAGGAAAAGAGCTGAGCTTTTGAGAAACTGAAGGACAAAAAAGATGAAGTTCTGTCAGTTCTTATTTGTTTCTGAAAGATTTTGCTAACCTGCAAGTCTAGGTCCTCTCCTCTGAATAACACCTGGACTTTTGTACAAAAGAACAATCCCTAAAGGCTAGATTTCAGGCCCTTAGCACTGTTTTATACCTCCCCAGAATGGAATAAAACTGCCAAGTGAGACTGGGATTTAGCCCAGAGCTTGTATTAATTAATTTATTTATTTAGCTGATAATTACAGGCTTCCTGGGCTTGAGTCTCTTTACACAAGTACTCTTTGGAGACCTCTAAGGAATTCAGACTGAGGCATAATCTTCTCACTGTTCTTCAGCAGATCTGGCAATAGAAGGACTGCAGCAACCCTGTGTTATTACAGATCCATGCACAAATTTAGCACTTCAGACAGAAACCACCTATCAAGACGAACAGTGGGAACTTGCTTTGTGCACACATCTGGAAACAAAGGGTTTAGATGTAGCACTTGCAGATTTTTGCTGCCTGTGACCTCCCTTACCAGCACAACAAATTGCACTTTGTCAAGGAAGAAGTTGGGTTTGTACATCTGTGCGGCATGAACACAGTCTCTCTGACTGCTGGCTTCTCTGCACTGTTGTATGCAAACAGAAAACAGACCCTTGTAAAAGCCAGCAACAACTTCAGTAGTAATCACAAGGCATCACCAGAAGTTTATACCTACTTACAGCACGGTGGCCATGCAGATCACCTGGAAAGCCCTGTGGCACTGGAGGTGCTCAGCCAGGTGCCTCACCAGCCTCTCTGGGACTTGAAGCAGCTCATCCCAGCTAGCACTGCACCATAGTGTCTGCATTGACCAGCACAGACCCTGCCTGAGGCTGGCTGCTCTATGGCCACGTTGTCACTGGCTGCTTCTTCCCACTCTGATCCCACGCAAAATTTATGTTCTTAGGCCCAACCTACATATATTCTGTATTTTTTCCTTTACTCTAGAGCTGAATAATCCAGTGTAGACCAGCTTCAAAAAGCTCTTATGTGCTCTTATAACCTCTTCTATTAAATACCCTGAGCTGTTAATGGTGGTTCACAGCAGGGGATGAAGGAGCATCCTGATTCAAGCTATATGTGCCTGCAAAGAATGTAAGTGCAGCACCAAGGCTGCTGGGCAATTTGCTTCTCCAGCTGGGAGAGAAGGTGGGCAAGGAGAACAGCTCTGGCCAACATCTCTGGTAACCCCAGGCACCAGCTGGCTCTCTGGAATCTCTGAAAAGTTCTTACTCCAGGGTCTTCCCTTCCCACAGCCCTCTGACAGATGGGACAGCTGATAGTTCTTGACTCTTTGTATATTTTGGTATGAAGCTCAGAAATTTGGCCATCCTGCTCTGATGAGTCAGCCCACATGCATCTTGATAACTGGGGATGTTCATCGACTCCTGAAGAGACTCCTAATCTAATTAGGTTCTCACTAGTCATAAATTTGGAATTGTAACAGAAAATTTAAAAAACTGAGTGTTTCCAACCGGGGGTCATATCCCTGGAAGATAACTGCATAAATATTTGCATAAATGGTCATCTAATTAGGTATATGTTTACCTGAACCCTTTCCATTATGGGAAAAAGAACTTATAAAATTGGTCTTGAGTGATAGCTTGCTTAAGTTTTAAAGCAGTGACCAAATGAACATCCTTTTAAAACCACCTCAATCCCAGTTTTCATTCAACAAAAAAGGGACAAGCACTTTGAATACCAAGGGCCAAATTAAAAATTAACCTTCTAATAAAAAGAAGAGAAAAAAAAAGCCTTTGTCTTAGCTCACAAATAAAAGCATAAATGCCCTTGGTTTAACCTTTCATCTAGCTTCTTACTCACAATATGTTTACATTGTCACCCAAATACTTGAAGAGGAAAACTTTCCCCCAGGATCATGACCTCCTCTCTGTTCTCTGTGGTCCTGCACCCAGATTCACATTTCAGGTGAATACAACTCCCACTGCACGTGCTACCAGACCACCCCACTTTTGTCAAAGAAAACAGGCAAGGGCTTTGCCTTCAGCTGTCTCTTTTTACTGGCACCTTAACTTTGACATCTTTCACCACCTGGGGCTTAAGAGACTTCTTGTAATTGAGAAAGGGCAAGTCCAGCACTTTTTTTCCATGATCCTGTGCCATGCAGGTCCCACTTGGTTATCAATGGCAGTGTTATGAAAGATCAGCAAGGCTAAACACTTGTTAACTACTTAGAGGATTTTTTGGCTCAGCAAGTAAATCCTTCAACAGTTCTGCTTGCTTATTCTGCTATCCCATTAGACAGCATAACTTTGGGGCTAGACAAGAAGAGTTTTCACAATCCTGTGCCTTTGCAAGCACAAAATCCTGAGTGTTTGGGGTGCAATTCTTGCACAGCTAAGATGACACAGCCTCTTCATGCACAGCAGGTTTTCCCTTTCCAAAGTCAAAGTACAACTGACTTTGTGAGTGTAAAGGATCCTAAGGACTACAGCAAAACAGATAATAAATAATAATGTCACCCTCCCACACACTCTGGGGGCAGGAAAGCAGGATGATGATTGTTGTCACTTCTTATTCTTGGGGAACGCCTACCTCCCTCTCCTTCAGAGCACTGAGGTATCAGAGATACAGAACTAGATCTGTTGATGCCTGGGGTTAGGGGGAAATTCAGACAGCACCATACCATGATGCCTTTGGCCCAAATTAATCTTACTTAAACTCCAGTTTAGTCCTTGTGCACCTTTAGACTGAAACAATTTTGGGGTCCAGCAAGAGCTAGGAAACCTTGATTTAGACAGGGCAATGGGATATAGGTTAAATGAGGATTTCTTTGGCTGTGAAGTTTAGAAATTAAATCCTTATATGCATAAGGCAAAGTGACTATAAATATTCATCAGTACTCTTCCTCCCCTTTCAGTGAGATGAGTCCTTCAGCCTGGACAATAGATTTGCAAATTGCCAACGACAAGGAGAAAGCTTCCACAAACCTCAGTAGCACCTATCGTGTTTCCTTGGCATATTGAAAGCTGTGGTTATGTTTTCTTCATTCTCCCAGTCTTTCCTTTATGCAGAATTTCTACTGTTTGGATCTTTTTCATCCTTCCCATAGCAAATATCCCTATCTTTAGTTTCACACCCACTTCAAACTCACAGTTTATATCTTCTACCTTTCTTTGTTCAGTTTGGACCCACGTGACTAATACCAGTTCTTTCACTGACTGCTTTTTCCTTCTTATAAAACTTACAGAAAAAAAAGCAAGAAAGCACCTGTTGTGGTTTCACCCCAACCAGCAGCCAAGCCCCACACAGCCACTCACTCACTGCCCCACCAGCAGGGCTGGGGAGAGAATCAGAAGGGTAAAAGCTGAAGAACTTGTGGGTTGGAATAAAGATAGTTCAACAGTGAAAGGAAAATCTATGCACACAAGCAAAACAAGGAATTGATTGACTGCTTCCCATGGGCAGGCAGGTGTTCAGCGATCTCCAGGAGAGCAGGGCCCCATCACGTGTAGCAGTGACTTGGGAAGATAAATGCCATCGCTCCAAATGTCCCCCCTTCCTTCTTCTTCCCCCTCTTCTAATACTGAGTATGATTTCACACAGTCTGGAATATCCCTTCGGTCAGTTTGGATCATCTGTCCCAGCTGTGTCTCCTCACAACCTCTTATGCAGCCCCAACTTCCTCGCCAGTGTCTCAGAATGAAAAGCAGAAAAGGCCTTGACTATATATAATCCTTGCTCTGCAAACAAAAACATCTCTATATTATCAGTTCTGTGTTCAGCACAAATCCAAAACACAGTGTCATACCAGCCACTATGAAGACAATTAATTCTACCCCAGCCAAAACCAGCACAGTATCAAAAAATATAAAAAAGAAAAATGTCATGAACTAAAATGTAGCATATTCATTTTAGCCCAGTTTCTTAGTAAAGACAAATTTAACATTTGCTCCATTATTTTCATCATTTCTGCTTTATAACAGAAGCCACTGATTAATTTCAATAAAATTTGACATGTGTAGAGAAGTCTCAAAATATTAAGTTCCAGCAACTTTGAAATGTTATATAGTGCAGCTGAAGATATAATTTCAGCCACTGAGAAATCAGAGCTAAAGAGAGGAAAAAGACCCTAAACAGCCCTTTTGCCTTTGGAAAAGCTGCAATAAGAGCTGACCATTGCTGAGGCCATATGCTATTTTACTAATACTTTCCCAGGTTTCCATTTCCTACCTTTAAGACATGTGTCTCATTTGTTGGGGTTTTTGGGTTTCTTTCCCTCATGTTCAGAGAAAGCACTGTTTTCACTTGTTGAATGTTTTTATTTTCCCTTTCATAAGCCAAATATCTGGTCATCTCAATAGTCTTGTGGGGAGTTTGTCATGCATCATGCTGCACAAAATCACAAACTTGGCCTTGATTTTTAGACCATTCACATACTGATCTATTGTTTCTGCATATCTGCAGGAGTCTGATATCTGGTAATAAATAAAAAGAGATATCCAAATGTCACATATTTCTTGGAGCTGAAATAGGCCTGGAACTGATCCATTAGTAGAGTTAACTTTGCATTATCCTTTTACATTGCAGAACTGAGGCTACTATCAATACATCATGCCCAGTCACGTGAGGGAAAGCAGATGCTTGTCATTTCTTTCCTCACCATCTTGCTGGTACATAAATACTGTTCAAGCATTTGTCTCCCTTTTCTCCCAAGTTAGGATAAGACCTCTGTAAAAAAACCCAAGTTTTGTCAGGGTGCCACGCGTCTGCTCCCTGCCCCATCACACCAAAGCAGTACCAATGCAGCTGCCCTGGGGTCAGAGACACGGTGTGCAGGAGCAAAGGCAAGGTATGAACTGATGTCTTGTATGTGATTGCTGCAGCCAGGAGCCGAACTATGAGACTGAGGCCCTTGACATAAATACAATACCATGTCAACTGTTACAATCTGGTTAATCTGGTATCTTGCAAGAGTTGTGCATGCCAGTATAATGCGTGCCTGTGCTAGAAAACCAGATCATGCAAGAAAAGGGAGCCAGGAGAAGGAGGGCTGCTAGCACACTGCTAAATAATCAGTGCAGGCAGACACCATCATGTTCAGCATTGTGGCAGCTGGTCAGCCCATGGGCTTAACCACAACCAGCTGATGTGATGTTAAACATTACAGTCCCTGTCTGTGTTCAATGTTTAACAGCATGTTTAGCATTGTCTTAGTTACCAAGATTCCTCGGGGTTGTGTTTTATCACGATGAAATTTTCCAGTGTGGAAGAGCTCCAAAAGGCTAGTGTTTTACAACCACTGGAACATAAGACAGAACATAAAGTGTCAAAGAGGAATAGATGGGTTTAGCCGGTATGCTTGCCTTGTGGCTATAAAGAGATCTTCCTCCCACACATGATATTGCCACAGGTGTAATCTGGGCAGAAAGATCCTTTGTTTAGGATGGAGGCTCTGATAGCAGGCATTTTTCCGTCTGGGCTTCTCCATCTGGAGCAGTCTCCACTATATTTGTATGAAAAACCTCAAACTCACTGACTTGGGGGTATCCTGGCAAGGTCCACCTCTTTTATAGTTCTTATTGAAGATGACATGTTGAGTGAATCAAGATTTCAGGTTGAGAAAGCCTTTTGCTTTGGCAGAGGAACTGTTCCAGTAGGGCAAATTAAGATACTTGGATTTTTATCCATAGCTCTGGTGTGTATTTAAAATAATTACCCAGGTGTGGGGAGCCATCATGATGGGTGCTTTATAAATAAGTGGAGAAATAGGAAAAGATAACACATCATGTCATCATATAACTCCTGGAGTCTGAGTTCTCCACTCAACCTCTTCCCAGATATTTAAGGAGTTATCTAAGAACTATTCAGACCCAAAAATAACCTTGGAGAAGGTTGGACCTAGGTTGACAAGCAAGTTTTGGATTTGCCACCTTTATCTATTATTATTTGTTAGAAAATAAAGTCAGTCTTTGATCAGAATCTTCCTTAGCTTTGAGAAATTATGAGTATGCTTAAAAATGGATCTTTGCCTCCTCCAGTTTTTGTCCCCTGGACAGATGGATTCTAATGTGATTGGTCCTCGGGTTCTTGGCACAGTTGTACTGCATCAGGTTGCAATGGATCCTTAGATCCTTGACAAAGGCTCCTCAAGGGACTTTGAAGTCCTCATGCCAAATATTGCAAAAACTGTGTAACTCTCCAAAGTTAAACCTCCAAACAATACATCCAAGTATTTCCTGTGTCCATCTTTGTTTAAGAAACAAAGGAAAAGAATGGAGAACAATCCACTTTCCTGTAACATTAAACTAAAGAGGCAAAATCAGGGAACATAAAATTAAGGCACCTATCACTAGCGGCATGCCATCCCACAAAGCTGATTGGAACACACGTTTTATAAAAAAATCACTGAAAAACGTTAATTGGAAAAATATTTTCTGCCCTTACCTTTGCAATCATACTGGCTATGCATAACAGGACAAACCAAAACAGATTTGTATTGGCACAGGCATTCTCGGCTTTTGAGGAAAATAGGGCAAATCATACTTGGTGGCTTGATCCAAAGCCTATGAATGTCCGTGGAATTTTGCCTATTCACTGCATCGGGTATAAGACCAAGCCATAGTATTTTAATGCAGTCACAAGCAAAATGTAAATAAATTATTACCTTAATCTCTTGCCTATCTCTGTAAATTGACCATGTAAGGTCCAGGCACCAATATTTATACATTTTATTTAAATTGGTTTGGCTTATTACTATGATTTTGGTTACTTCTTTAGGAATAAGACAACTTTTCATGTACCTCTGCACGTCCCAAAGGTCTCTTTCTTTGAGCAGCTCTTTTTAAAAACCCTCAATGTTGGACAGTCGTCTGATGCAGATAGAGCAAACTGTTTCATTTTGGTCCTTTTCAGCAATTCAGCTGCCAGATAAGACTCACCACAGCACTTTTGTCACTTGTACATCTACGTCAATGTGGCTTCAAATTCTGGAAACCCAAGACAGGAAGGCAGACTCTTGTGAATAGCAGTGATGTTCATGCTTTTCAGTGGGGGGAAAAAGTCAGACAGAAGCCCGAGGAGACACCCAGCCACCCTTGGCTCTCCTCTTGAGAGCCACCACTCTCAAGAATAGGTCCTGCAAGGGGAGCAAAGTCTGTAGGAAAAGTTATGGGTTTCTTTTGTTTTCTTTAATTAATATCCCAGACAATTACAAGAAGACAATGTCTGATTTACTGAGCAGTTGAAATATTATCAAGGCTTCTATCACAGCACTGTCATGTATACTGTTGTGTCCTTAAAAGGTACCATCTTCAGGATAGTTTCAGTAAGTGAAAGGCTTGGAAGCTATGTAAGGTAAACAAGATGGTTGGTTTGTTGTTTTTATTCCTGGTGTACCCACATTTACAGCTGCCAAAAAGCTGGCAAACTTTTGCCTCCAAAAATAAAAAGTGATTATACTCTGTCTAACCAGCTCTACCCTTAACTGCACCACTGCCTATCACAAAGAGAAGGACACATATGTATTTTGTGGTATTGTTTTTGGAAACTTTCCATTCAGGAGTTTGCAAGAATAATCTGGGTGTGGAACTGAAGTTTTATGAGTGTGAACTCATGGTCCTATAGAGCTCCCAACTGTTATCTTTGCATCTTTCTATGGCCACTGGACCCAGATTTTTTTCTTAATTCGTCAGAATATCACTATCTCTCTCTAAAGGACTGATTCAGTACCACTGACGCCTGTAGGAGCCTCTGCACAGGATTCCACTGGCAGTAATGATCAAGTCCTTTGAGGAATGATGATCTTTCCCTAGGAGATCAGCTTCAATCAGCAGAGGAAGGGTGTGTGCAGTTGTCTCCACGTTCAACTATGTTTACCTTGCCTCAGACCAGTCCCTGTGATTCTTCTTCAACATTTGCTTTGCCCAGACTTTTTCCACACCATTAACAAAGACAAACTTTGATCCAGTTTTCAGACTTCTGTGCAATTTTGAGTGGGGGTCATATAATAAGCCTGTGACAAGAAGAGCAGGAACATCAGCATCACTGGTTTGTTTAGGTATTATTTCTGGCTGAAGACTGAAATTCTAGCCTGTCTTCATTACACATATATGTGAACAGATCTGAGCCCCATCCAAGGGTGTCTCATGCCTAGTTCTCAAATGCTGAATGAATGGCCTCTTACATTGGACTTTATTTTCATCTAATTTTGTTACTGCTACTCTCTCTCTTCATGCCTATGTTTCTCACCCCATCTTTCTGCATCTTACCACTCGTGCCTTTCAGTGTCAGGCACCAGGGCTTGGGTTTCACAGGGTCCCTGATGTGCCTACAGATGTTCAGCCCTGACCATGATTTGGAAATCATGGCACCATCAAACACAAAGAGTAACAGCCCGATGGGTGATTTCAGACTTTAATCCCACAGCAAGGGAAGAAGCCCTGGATGTGTGCTTTCTTTGCACTAGCATCTGAATTTTCACTGTCACTAAGGAATCTACAGAATGACAGAGGAACCAAAGTCATCCTGAGTGGTTCCCTCTCTGCCCCTCTTGGTTCTCCCCCACCTCTCCCAGCAGACCAGGCAGATGTGCATGGCCACCTGGTGACGTGCAAGATGCACAGGAGAACGGGCTGGATCTCAGTTTTTTGTGTCTCTGCATTTCAGTTCCCTGCTAGCAATAAGGCACTGACAACGTGTAGGCTTCCTGGCTAGTTTGTTATTTAGAGCATCAATTATTTACAGATTACATATGTTTCCAATACCTTTGGGCTGTTACCCAAAAAGGCTGTGCAAATTTCTGAGTTTGAATCAAGTATAGAATTTATGTGACTAGCAGAGTATACTCAACAATGTTTGTGGAGATAGCAAAATAAACTCATGCCAGCAACCCAAAGAACGGTCACAATTCTAACCCCAGGATAAACTGAGAGTTTCACATATTCTTTGTGAGTAAATCTTTCCTACAATGTTTCTCCAAGTTGTGAAAAATGGTCACTCTTTTCCAGGAAAAAAAAAAAAAAAAAAAAAAAAACAAACCTCTCTTGCTAACAAAATTGTGAGAAATATTTAGAACAGCCAAGTAAAAATTATGTCAACAAAATAAAAAAAATTACTCAAGCAACCTCCAAGCCACAGGTGCAGCTGCTTTATCCTACTGATATCAGTTCTCTAAAGAATGGCATGTTTCATAAATGAAACACTTCTTTCTTGTAAATATGTTAATTGTCTTTTGACAAACCAGAACTATCTTCCCACATCTGGACTGCCCCAAGCCATGGCAAGGACACCACATTTTTTCAAAGTCTCACCTACTGTCACGCTTTTTAGGCATAGCATTGCTATTTCACTGTATTTTACAGGTCTCAGCAGAATAGGGCAGCAAAATATTAGCCAACTATCACAGACAAGCAGTTCTTCCTTGCAAAGCCTTTTCTACACTCAAAATTGGACTGGTTTAACTAAGGTGTGTTTTAAAATCAAATTAGTTAAGCCAGTGCTATCATTGGAATACTTTTAAAGTTGTGTTGTATTGATTTAGCTTAATGTGATCAGGAAATGATTTATACTAAATTGATACAGAGCAGATTTAAATAACTCTGAGTGACCACATCTTGTACCAGTTCAAGTAAATAATTTTGGAGTCAATTTTATATGGCTCATATCCTGCTATTTTGCCAAGGAGCATGAGCTGAAAGAGTGAATGAAAAAAACATATAAAGATACCTGATTCATTACTGCAATACTTCAGTGTAAGTCTGCTGTTGTAGAATTGTAGCTGGCCATAGTAGTAAGACCCAGAATGCATTATAGCTAGATAGTGCCTCCTCTAAGCATTTTGTAAGGTTTCCAATCCTAAAAGAGGATGAGCTATTTTGGACATTTGGGTTTTGTTTGTTTGGGGTTTTTTTAACAGGTCTGGCAATAGTTCTCTGAATAATTTCTTGAGTTGCATATTCATTTTTCACTTTTTATTTAAAATTTCTGAACACTTCTATAATTTCAGGCTTAAAGAAAACAATAACATTAAACCTTACTTGACTCCTTTTAAAAATTATTGCTTTCTAATCAAGGTTGACAGTCTTTCCTTTCTTACAGAAATGAGGTAAGCTCATTTTTATAAATAGTGTATTTCCATCCAAGATCTGCTCTTTTCATTCTGCATAGGAAAGAAATAAAGGGGGGTGTAGGGATATTGCCTTTTCAAATAAAATTTCCCCAAATTAAATCCTACAGAAGCTTAAGATCTGACAGAGGTTTCTTGTGGTTCTTTTACATTGTAAAAACTGAGTATTTAGATTACTTACATAAGTTTTAGTCGCCAAAAGTGCTGGTTATAAAAAATGAATTAAAAAAAAAAAAAGAGAGAGAGAGAGAACTCTGAAACAGCTGTAGCACTGTGTATGAGTCACTTGGACTGTGGCAGAGATGTGAGTGCTGAGGTAGGAGTAACACTGCTCTGTGAGCTCACCGAGGCACCTTGTACCTCCAGGCAAAACGTGAGCAATGTCTGCTGGGCTCACAGAGAACAGCCTCTGCTGAAAACCAGGTAAGGCACATCAGTGGTTTGTTGAAGCTGGTGGTCACCAGAGAGCCCGTGGGTGAAACAGCCCATCCAGCACTGTGGGCAAACAAGAACTGGTGCTGCAGGGCTGGGTGTGTGTGTTGGAGGGTCTGTCCTGGTGACCTGCGCTGGGAGGGAGGAACTGGACATTCTCCAGACAAGTGTGGGCCAATGGAGATGGGCAGAAAGATGAATATAATAATGATAAATTGAGATTTTTGGGAGCTTCTCTACAAACCAGCACAGATAGCTCTGTCACCCACACCCTAGCAAAAATTGTCATTTATCTCTGGAGGCAGGCAAGCATGTTGCCATGAATTACAGCAGTTTAAGCTCACATTTGCACTTGGGAGCTGGTAATTATTTACCAAGAAGTGCAATCATTACTGTCAGGTGATGATGACATTTCTCCCACTTTACCCATTCAGTAACTTTTTGAATACTCTGTGTGAAGTCTTTGTGGGGGGGTGGAATGAGGAGCACTGGCTTCCCTCCATCACTGCTACCAAAAAGGGTGTGTATTTTGGCAGTGGTTTTGCTTGGAATATTCAATTCAGATTAATGTCATTTCAACATCTACTATCCCAAGTGTGTGGTGGTGCCACTAAACAAACACATTTCCAAACTATGAAGTGCAGGCTGTGTCATTCAGCACAGGAGTGAAGTGATTCTTATCTGCCTCCCATGTGTGTACCTTTCAGATTAACTCCACCAAAACCAGTGGCATTACAAGGGTTTAAAAGCAGCGACAGTGGGAACAGGCCCAAGAGAGGCAGTAGATTATCAGGCCATTTGAGGTTGGAAACTGTGTTTGTTTGATCATCAATAATTGTGTTAAATAAAGATGTAGCACCGTATTCTGGTTGAGACCACCCAGCCCACTTGCACTTCTCCACTTGCACAAACATGGGGGCAGCTGGGAGATGATGGGAGGAGAAAGTCCTTCCCCGGGGCAAACAAAGCCAAGCCTTCCACCAGTGACTGCTCTCCCTGCTCAAGGGGGCTATCTTTTCTGGAGCTGTGTGAAAAGCAAGACCATGCTATAATGTCTTAGGATGGAGGCCGTCCTGGGAGTCTGATGTAGCTGTTCCTTCTTTTTTAATCTAATTCATAGCAACCACATATGTCAATCTCCACAGTATTAATTGGGGATTTCCTACCCTTATGAAGCTAGTACATTATTTAGAAAAAGCCCTCAGATTGCAGACAAGGAATACACACCTTCTGCTATTTTTCTTCTGTCCCTTGCATGTTTACTGTGTAAATTGTAAATTCAATATGTAAATATGTAAATTGTATATTCAATGCTACTGCTGAAACTTTCTTTGGTTTTTCATTATATCATCCACATAATTTTATAGGTATACATGTCTTCTCCATTCTTGCTGCCTGGTTATTTGTTTACTCGCTCAGTGGTGTGTTGATAACCTTTCAAATTTCATCTCTTTATGAAGGCATTTTCAGTCTTGGGCAGAGGAACATCCTGAAAAGAGTATTCATGCCAAGAAAAAGAGACTAATTTTATTTCACTGAATCATCAAATCTCTCAGAAAAAAATACAAGCCTCATCCTGCAAGAAACTACAGATGGACAGAACACATAGGGAATTGCTCCTACACAGGTACAGCTTGCTACAGCCTGGTCAGCCCAGCAGTGCCATTTTCCTTTGATCTTGGCCAACTCAGTGAAAATCCCTGCTCTTGGGCAATCCTGCTTTAGTGTCAGCCTTTGCTCCTAAGATCCCCATTCAGCCAGACCCTGCTCTGAGAGCTATATAAATATTCAGTTAACAGTGATTATGACTTTCTCAGGGTTTGAGTCCCTTACTTGAGTTACTCCTAATTGCCTGCACTATATTTTTGCTTTCTCAGAACCTGGCAGTGTCTTCATGACACTATGAAAAAGCAGAGCTAGGCAGAGAGCCCAGGAGATGAGCCCTTGTGTTCCCAGTGACTGCACAGGTTTGCTGTATGGATGCTGTTATTCATGTGAATAGATTACTGTTCCATTCCTGTAATTTAAAAATTTATCCATCTTCATGGATCTTTTCAGGCATAATATTTCATATCCAGGTGGTTTTCTTTGTACTTTCAAAATAATTAAATGTTGTAGGGGAGCAGGGAAATATCTGCCACTGCCTCTAAAAATGTTAATTGTTTTCAGACTGTATTTCTTGAAGAAATAGCCTAGTATATGCACAGCATGTCAGAAGGCAAGTAAACATTTTCAGGCAGAAGAACTAGCATTTAAAAACCATAAAATAATTTATTAACAAAAATGCAATGTGAAATACTTTACAAAGTAAGTTCTGGCTTCCTTTGTATTTTTAAAGCATAAGAAAATCGACCTGTTTTCCCTTCACGTAATATCTCCAGTTAGCCACAAAGAGGAAGTTCACTATCAAAAAAAATACCTGAAGAAATGTCACCATAGATAGGAAAATTGAGCAAGAAAAAAAAGCCTTTCTCCTGCTCATTATTTTGTCATATTGACAAAGATTTGTGATGTTACCTAAACAGCCACCCTTTTGATTTTTTGCCAGGGACTTTTTCATGCCAATGCCTAGGTTGGTGCTGTCCCAGTGAAGCAGAGCACCCTCAGCTCCTGGGGCTCTGAGCCCCTCTTCTGTGCCTGGGCACTCCCTCACGCCGGTGCTGGGTTGTCATCTGGAGCAAAAGCCTGTGCATCCCAGAGCTTCTTGGGAAGTGGGAATGTGCTTCTACATATACAGTCATTGCTAAATCTAGTGGTGAGTTACTATGCAGACTTTCTGACCAGCTGTAGCTTGCTATTTGTATGACTCTGTTATTCCTGGCTCATGTTTTATTTCAGGGACATTAACCTGCCTGTGTGCTTCTGCTGGTGACTTACTGGTAACATTCTGTGCTATGCCAAGCTCAAGAATCCTCAGTAAAAGACCCTTTGTGAGTCTTCATTTTAAAGCTTTTTTTGTTTGTTTTTTAATGTCTCCTTTTCTTTCCTGCCCTCTCCTGTACCTTCTCTCTTTCTCTTTTTCCCCCTCTTGTCTGTTACTCTGTTTTTTGTTTCTCTGTCAGAGAGGGCATCCACACCAGGAGCTGGGTAAGGACATGTCACCTGTAATCTCTGCACTGCCAAAACCCATCATTAGCTTGCTGAGAGATCCAGTGACCAGCTCCCTTTCCACAGAAACAGCCCAGACAGAAGCATCTCCCTAAACTGGGAACCAAGGCTCCAACTGAAAGCCTCGATTTGTCTAGGTCCCTGTGAGTTGGAAAGAGAAGAGGTAATTAGGCAAACCTCCTCAGCTCACCATCACCAGCACTAGCAACAGGTTGGATCTAATTCTCAGGCTGAAACAGGGCAGGGCAGCAGATACAAATCTTGATGTCAGCTGGAGTCATATCAGGATGCTCCGGCCATCCCTCCCACCATCAAAGCTACAACCAACCTGATTCCTTCCTCATTCTAGCTAGGAAGAGGGAAGAGAGGAGCAGAGAGGAGGGGGAGATTGTCAAGAAGAAAAGCAAGCAAGGAATAGCAAGAAAAATAGCAGGTAAAGAAAGAAACCCATAAAGAAACTGCATGTTTCTCTTAGTTTATTTACTGTATTTCTCTCTCTTTCTAGTTAAGTCACACTAACATGATCAACATTTTGCCTGGTTTTTCACTCCTGATCATTCAGCACCTTTTTTAAATCTTCTAAATCAAAATATTTTTCTACAAATTACATATTACTTTTTAGAGCATTTCTCCACCAAAATGTAACCATGCGTGGTTGAACACGATAAAAAAATTACATGGAAATACGACTCTGGGTAATACAGCTAACAGCTCTATGATTTTCTCTGGTAGAGAAAACCATATCAAACTAGCAGTGCTTTCCGTTAAACATTTGATGCTAAAGGTACCTGACAGCCACGAGGTATTTGGTGTTGGATAGTTGTTTACCAGGGCAAAAATGTCAGATGGTAGTAGGTCAGCATCAGGAGGAATTAGACCTGTCATGCTGTTAACCTTTTATGAACCTGGAGACAGTAATTTCTCCTTTCTGTGACTTTTGTAATTTGTCTGCTTTCCTCAACAGGAGTCCTCAAAGCAGGGAGATGAATGTTTCATGTTTATACATTACCTAAAATGCGCCAGCCTGGATTAAAGACTGTATTGCAAACACTGTATCATTGCATCACTATATTTGCAAACACAAATTGCCCTTGGTAGCATAATTCAGGGGTAGAAGGAGGTGCATGGGGTCAAAGGGAGAGCACAGCCACCAACTTCTGCATACTCCTGGCTGGCCAAGGAAAGCCTATGGAAAATAACATGTGGTGGGGCTTCACATAGGAATTTTCATCCACAACCTTCTTGCTGCTCTGAACTGGGCTGTGACTGAGCAGGACTGGTGGCAATGATCCCCCATCTCCCTGATGTCTGGGAAAGCTTCCCACTATCATGTGATTTCCTTCTGCCAGGACCATTACTGTCTTCTCTTTTTTAGTGCCACTTCTTTTGGGAGACTTTTTTTGGGCAATTCTGCTTTCCAAGCCATCAAGGCCTACGTTTCACAATCTAAATAATTTATGTGCACATAACTAAAAGCACAATATGCCGTTAATCTCCTAACAGGTGTTTCTGCTTCACATCTCTTTATTAACAGGAGAATTTAGGACATGAGACTTTAACCCCAAAATTGATAACCAGCACGTATTAGTTGCAACTAGCAAGCAGCAGGCTTCTTCCTGATGTTCAAAAGCTCATTTTGGGCCATTCACACGGACATAAATACACATAATTTTCTTCTGTCTGTTAGCATTCACAGTTTAAGATGTTATTCATCTACAACATCCACAGTTCATTGTTATCCACTGAGGGATTATCTGTCCAGGAATAAAGCCTGAGCTGTGAAGATTTGCACTTTGTTGGAGCATGTGTGACACTTCCTCTCCCAGCAGACTCACTGGATTTCTGCTCAGGCTGCTCTTCCCAACCCTCTGTACTCTACAGTGACTAAAGGAAATACGTAGGAACTAAGCATCCCTAACACAACTACTAGTGAAATTGGGATGAACTTGGCCAACTTGGGCTCTCATGGGCTGCTCTTCACCTAGAACACAAGAAAACAGGCAGCCAGAGGGAGGGTGAGTGGGATTTTCTGAAATTAATGAAAGAGATGAAATTTCCTTTTTGGTTTTTTTGGGGTTTTTTTTTAAGCCAAAGGAATAGGCTCTGACCTGGTGGAAATTCTGTGACTCAGGAAAAATTGGCAAAACCCTGACATGCTTCACATTTCTGACCCATTTGAGCATTCCCATCAGTGTCATCATCACAGAGACAGTCATCCAACTAGAGAAGAAAACCATACCATGTGGCTTACAGTTAGCAACATTTTTCAAACAACTTCAAGAGAAATAGTAATGTGCTTGGAGAGTTTTCAGGGTGAAATATATCAACAAAATTATTCAGTAAGAATTATTTTTGCAGTACTATTTACTGTCACACATTAGTATCAGGAAGTAGAAAAGAACATGTGGGACAGAGAGCCAGGGAGAAAGAAGAGAAGGCAAATCTCCTCCCACATACCCAAAAGATGCACCATTTCCGCATTTCTTTAAGCTGAAAAGAGCCCAATAATTATGATTTCACATTTCCAAGTGAACTAAGCCCAGTACTACACAAATAGCCTCACTGTAGTAATATGCTGCTAGCCACTAATCCTAACCCTGAACACACTCTCCAGAACTGATCAAGCAGACTGCTAGCACTAATTCTGGTTGTGGCTAGCCTTCTGTTGAGTTTTTATTAACTCTGTATCACCCAGGCCTTCATTAAAATTATTACCCTTTTTATCTTTTGATGTGCTCATCCTGACATGTTTTGAATAGTCAAAACCCTGAGACTGTATGCTCACAAAATGGGATAAGATTCAGGGGCACCAGCTCAGAGTCTGATTTGTATTGGCTCACAAAAGAATAACATCTTACCGATTTTTATTCATGTAAGCCTGAGCCTGCTATGGTTTTGCCAGGAACAAAGCTGCTGTGTGGCCTTCCTGTGAGCAAGAGTTGGCTCCTGGGATAGACAGTCCAAATGCCTGCAATGCAGGCCAACCTGAGCTCCGTTCCCAATGAGAAATGAAGCAAGATTCAACTGTCTTGACTAGTACTTTTCAAGAGTTGTAAGACCTTCCCCTAGAAAGCACCTCACGTGTATGTTGGTTTAAGTTGACAGAGCTCAGAAATGCACAAGGCCAGAGGAAGGCTCAGGCTGACTCCCTGAAACCAACTCTGCAGAGGCTTTGTTGCTCCACCCTTCCCGTGAATGGACACAGAGGTGTGTTCAACTTGGAAGATGATGAAGAGCTTTAAGTTCAGTGACCCTGTCTATGCAAAAGGCTGTTGCAGTAAAACAGCTCTTGCAAGGAATCTTGTTCCAAACCAAAGTTGATGTAGCAATGAGAAAACTGCATGAAGGCCAGGTCCGGAACACATGCTTAAGTCAATGCATGCAAGCAAACCTTTTGGTGTCATAGGACTTGCTCCCAGGACTTGCTCTACTCATGTGCACAGGCCACTGGGCACAAGGCGTTTGTCTTGCAGCAGAACAATGAGTTCACAACCCCACAGCAGGAACAATTCTGGTTTGTGTACATTTTCTTTTATTTTTGAAGCAATATATCAGCTTTTCAGTGTCTCCCTGAAAAAGGAGATTCCTGTCTGATAGAGCACAGCAACAAAAGGGAACACAGATTTTTATGGCTTTTGTCATCTTTTAATATTATTTTATGAGCTGTGGTTATAGCAGTTTCAAACCATAGCCATTGCATGCTGCTTTGTTTCTACTTATCAGACACAAAGCCAAAACTAAAAGAAAAGCTAACATGTTTGACATGGTTCATCCTGTGCAACAGAACAGCCTATAACAGTTTGGAAGAAAGCACTGAAATTGAAAAAATAAGGAAAGAAATAAAAAGAAAGAAAAGCTCTTGTTTCTATAGAATTATTATTTGAAAGCCATAGTATATGACTCTGAAGCTGAGTGGTGTAGCTGTACATTGCACAGGCTAGTGTATGCCTCTGACATGCTAAACACTGATATCTCCTTATAATGATGTGTTAATGTAAAGGGAGTGATTTTGCAAAATTTTATGCCTTATTAAGGAAATGATTCAAGCCCAGGAAATGTGCGGGTTAAGTACTTGCTTTCATAAACATGGGTTATGGTGGAAAAAAAGATTTTAGATATTATGTGGAAAAATGCAGTAAAAAGCGCTGAATTAGCCCATTCCATTACATTGAATTGTTCAGCAATTATGGTCATCCCCCAGCCTAGAAAATTAAAGTATATGATGAAAACCCAATCTAAAGATATCCACTGCTGTGCTACTGAAGACATAGCATCTCATGCTTTAGAGTCACTTCAGGCTTCGATGACCAACCAGAGTTATCCAAGGAATAAATCTGAACTAGCTATAGTCCAGCCTGGGGGTGCCCTCTGCTCTTCCCTTTCACTTCTCACACCACCCACACAACTAGGAATTGCAGCAGATTTTCAGGGGCTCAGATGTGTTCTTTGCAAGCAGAAGATCTCCTACAAACTGCTCGGTTGCAAAGCAGGAGCAGTGTTCTGTGCTCTTCATTCCAGAAGGCAGGATCAGGCCACCAGGCAGTGTGATGGGGATGGTCGGTCTTGCTGTGGAAGGAAACTGTGCTGGGTGGGGTGGAAGAAATAACTTCCAAATATTCATCTGAACTTGCACGCCACTTTGTATTTCACCACTTTCCCTAAGCCTTCATGTTGCCTCTCCAGAGCCATGTCAGTGCTGGAGATATGTAAATAAGCACGCACAGTCTTCATGCACATGCTTGAGCAGTGTCTGCAAGTCCCTTCCAGGCCAAATCTCTACCTGACACTGATCTTCCCAGTGCTATTTATGATCTAGTGTTTACTAGAGGCATTCACACTTAGTGGGTATTAACTTAGAAGACCTTTCAGCTCCAAACCCCACTCACTGACCCTTCTCTCTTGCCTTCTCTTGGTTGCCTCTCCCCAAAGTTCAGAAGCAGTAACTTTAGCCAGATTCTTTTTTCTTAACTTTAAAAATAATAATGTCTTCTCAGTATAGAATGTCTGTCTCTTCCACTCCCAGCCTCCTGGGGTTGCCATGGGCATAGTCTGTAAATTAAGTGGAGGCACTCAGCCCTCAGCTCAGCTCTAGTCAAACATTAGCTGCAATGTTTACCCTTGTGTAATCTTCAGTTTTGCATTAATTTAATACTGCTCAGCACTTTTTAACATATTCAGCAAATCCGTGGCACATAGTGTTTTTTGTCTGTATCTCCCCCATGAAACCAGGTTTTGATTTTTAACCAAACTCATCAAAGAAAACTCCTTACAATACTATTGCTCTACTTTGATCTTTACATAATTTAAAAAAAAAAAAGAGTTGCTTTATGTGGTAATTCAGTTATACTCTGAGGGGTTTTTCCTCTTTACCTTCAAAGACAGCAAATAGGAAATTGTTTTAATTTTTATTTCACATTTCACCAGCAACATGTTCTAGTTGATTTTGAGTAGCAGAAGGTAGTAAGCATTTCCCAGTTAATAATTCTCAGGTAATATCATGACCTCTTGGAAGCACAGACCCCAAGAAGTTCAGTTCCTAACGCAAGCAAATAGAATTATTTTAGGAGGTCTGGCTAAAGGACAGTCAGAAACAGAATGGGCACACGTCATCATTTTTAATCAGTCTTCCCTCTTAGACCTTTCTTCTGAGCAAAACAAAACAAACAGAAACCTTAGAGTATGTAGTTAGAAAGCCACTCACCTCCTGGTTTCAAAACTGTAAAATCCCACAGAGCTGGAAAAATCAGCAAATAAAGCCACACAACTTGGATATCTCACCCCAGCCCCATTACAGGTAACCCCATTGAGAAGAGGGAAGGGATTTTGTCAAAGAAAAGACTGAAATAAAGTTAAAACCAGACCTGGGACTTCTTGGCTGATCTAGTCAATAAAGATCCAGCATTTCATATCCACTAAGGACACTTGTATGACTCCCACCACAAAGAAGAGTGGGCAATCAGGCTCCTGCATCATTTGAATTGCATGATCTTTTCTGGACTGGTGAGGTACTCCAGCACATGCATCATCCCACCTACACCTATATTAGTAACTCTGCAAGGATCAATAGCTGTGCCCTGAAAAGATTTCTAGCTCTTTGTCTTTCATTGTGTGGGGGCTCAGGCAGAGCCTGGAGAAGAGCAGGAGGAGCTCGAGGCAATGGGGACCATTTTCACCCATGTCACAATGCCCTGGTGAGAAGCTCTGGCAGCAGCAAGGGCACTTAGGACGTGGATAGAGGCACAAAGTCCAAGAAAAAGAGCTGCTTGAGCTCCACCACTTCCCTTTGCAGCTGATTTTTCATCAAATCTCTCTTGCTGTTCTGCTCCTACCCCAAGGACTTGACGTGCCTGAGCATGGCCCTCAGGGAGGGGGGCCGCACTCAGTCTCCAGCATGCTAAATTTAGCACAAACAGCAAAAATCCCAGCACAAACAAGGGAGAACACAGAGCTTGCTGTTCCTGGTACATGAGACAATTCCCTTCAATTTATTGACACACATCACTTCCTTTCTTGTCCCGTTTAGGGGAGTGTACAATTATGTGTGTGCGGCCGGGAGCTGGGAGCGCCGAGCCGGTTCTGCTGCATGGTACCCGCTGGCTCCACACTCCCCAGGGACCCCCTTGATCTGCTCACGCCTGTCTGAGGCCCTGCTCAAGCCAAAGAGATTAAGGAAAAGTCAGTGAGAATTTAGGCACGCCTGGCTCCAACAAGCCGTTTGCACCAATTCACAGAGGGAAAAGCTTGGAAGTGTTTCCAAAAATACAGGCCATTCATGTGAGTTAAGTCTGCAAGGGAGCCTAACGTGCAGACTTTCCCCATAATCAGGGTTTACCTCAACTCTGTTTATTCTGTAAACTCTGGTTTCTCAACAGAAACAGCTCATCACGCTACACCCTGGCTTGACAAACTTGCAGAAGGCTTTTGTAAAGAGCTAGAAGTAGAACAACCCAGCTGTTTCTTTAATGAAAACTTTTGCTAGCAAACTATCTCATCATTTTCCCCAAGCATTTTTTGGGGCGAAAAAGAAGATATTAATTGCCTACAATGGGAAGCTGCCAGATTGATGGCACTGAAAAGAAAGGGAGTATCTCAGGCAGTGGACAATTACCAGTATGAACAGTAGCAGCATAGCTGTCCCCACAGCCTCTGGTGAGGGACCAGAGGAAGGAACCCAGGCTTTATCCTGGAAACAAGTGAATTATTCAGAGCAAAACATTTGCCAGTGTGCTTTCACTTTTCTTTTTTTATACTTCTGATTTGAGGAGCGAATTTTTGCAGCGTGCTTATGATTTCAGAGATTTCTTTCTCAGAATTGCTGAACAACTCTTGGCCCACATCATATCCACATGCTATTCACACAAAGGTTGAACAAAGTGAGGGAGGTTAGATCTGGATGCAAGTTGGGGTTGGAGGCCACCAAAAGCAAGGGAAAGAAATCACACTGGACAATTTCCATGCCAGGGCTCAGCCCAAAGGCCAGAGTGGTGCTGCATGTCCCCTAGAAGATGAGAGAAGGCAAGAGCTCAGTGTCTGTGCAATGCAAGCTGAGTTTGTGGTTACTGTGCTCATCAATCAGTGTCAGTCCACCCGTGTAGTGATATCACATTGGCTGTGCTGCATCCACACAGCTACCAAAGGAGGTACAGAATGTACACGCGGATGTAGCCACCAGGCTCATTATTTTTCTGTCCCTATCACTTTTGTAATCAGACATCAGGACTGAATACCTGTATTCATTTCTTCAGAATTCGCTTGGCTATTGAGCTGTTTCCTTTGAAGAGGGGCACAAACAGCATCAGCACGAATTAAGTTCTCAAAATTTATGAGAAAATAAATGCACACTATTTTGTCTTGTTTGATGCTACTACAGGATGGACCCACAAGACCAGTGTGGAGGAGAGGCAGTGATTTTCCTGCAGTAGGATGGCTAATAAATCAAGGGCAACACAACCTGGACCAAACTCAAACCACTGTAGGCTCTTCCCTTGTATTACTGCCAAACCCTGAGCCACCCAGTTCTTCTCTGTTTCACCCCCCAGACCCCCACCCCACCCCCCCCCAAAAAAAAAAAAGTTTAGATTCCAAACACAAAGCTTAATTGTTTATTAAGGAAGTGGTTATGATGGGGAAATAATGCCGTTGTGGAGGAAAGAGCAGGAGGGTTTTACAAGATGCAGTAGAATTTATCATCATCTCCTCCAGATCAACTCCCTCACCCCTTTGTTCTTTTTTTCACTTCTGCTTTAATTCTTATTGAAATAGAAGTCACTTCTCTGGCTGTGGACAGGATGGTATGCAAAACCCACACAGGATGACTGCATTGTATTGATATCATGAAAAAAGATCAACTTTCCTTTTATTCATAGCCCTCTGAGACCTCTGATTAAACATGTGGCCTTGTTTAACCTCTGCTTTATTCTCTCAGTGCAGCTGGTGTAATTACAAACCAAACATATTCTACACCCTGTTGCAGTGAATTGATGTATCTCCTGTTAAACAAAATAAAGTCATGCATGGAAACTGAAGTGAATTTTTCCCTTTGAGGGTGTAAGACTGTGAGGTGGTGCCTAACTATCTATTCCATGTAATGATACCCATGAAAGGAACACAAAAGTCTGTAGTCAGATTCTTTGGCTGTTTGGATCTTAGCAGCAGGTTTATGTGATCGAAGTAATCTCTCCATCATGTCCTGTGGAGTTGTACCTGGGGCAGACTCACACTAATAAAGTACTGATTGTCAGAACCGTAAAAGTCTCAATAATGGAGCAAGGCACAAAACACTCTGGCTTGTTTCTAGATCTGCAGTGCTCACATCATGTATATCTTTATTCAGTGATGCAGGATGACTCACAAAAATGTTAGCTCAAGATATATTTTAAACTCCTGAGCTAGCACTGTCCTGAGAAGAAATTTCTAATTTTGCTTCCTGTGGGCATACTTTTGAGAGCAGATTATAAATCTGAGTAGTGAAAATTGCTCTCTCTTTTTTTCCATACAGGCAGTTTTGGAAGATCAGGATTTTTCACTGTGAAAACAGCAAATTGCCCACATAAACAATTTACATGCACACTCAAAACCACACACCCCAAATCCCATGCTCCTGTTCTCCACCCTTGCAGTGTGTCACTCCCTTTTCTTCTCTAGTTGGTCAAAACTTGGCTTTGTGAGATTGTCCCTAGATTTGCAACAACAAATCTAGATCTTTCCATTGAGGCAGAAAACATTCGCTCTCTAAAACCAGCACAGCCTGTTCCATTTCTGCCTGGATGCAGTCAGGATGACACATTCATTCTGGGTGCTTCAACTGAAAAGCTGCAGAGACCATTTTGAATGTCTAGCTTTGAATGTCAGGTATGAAACAAAGAGAAATCTGGTCCTGTTGTGGGACACAAGGCAGCATCAAACAAACTAGAACTTCCAAAGGGAGTAGCACAGCTGCCTTCCCACGCTGCCCTATCCAGGCTGTCTAGCAGGCTCTGCAATTACTCTTCTCCTGGGAACCCCTTCCTGCCTTTTAGACCCAGGTCAAGGTGATCACTTTGATTCCACCTTCAATCCCAGGTCCTCATCTCCTGTTTACTTGACATGTTCTGTTTTTGTCTTTTGGAGCATATCAAGTACTTGTCTCAAAAAGTTAAATCCATGTATGATTTTGGGAATTGGTGACTTCAAGGACTGCTCCTTCTGGAGAGCACAGGCAAGATGACATCTGCTGTACTTTCCTACAGTACTGCTGTGTTATCTTCCAGTGGTCTTCCAGAATCAGTATCACAGAAGAGTTGAGGTTGGAAGATATTTTGACAAATCATCTGGTCTGTACAGCTGTGGTCTCCTGACCATCTCTGTGGTTCTTCATTGGACTCTCTCCACTACGTTCCTGTCTCTCTTTTACTGAGGAGCCCAAAACTGGACATAGTTCACATCATAAGAAAATCATATATTCAGTGAAAAGCAACAACAAAAGACATATGTCAGATAATTAATTCAATTCAGGCTTACTGACTGGATGAATATGGCTGACACACACAAAACAGAAATGTCTCTTTCAAGGCAGTTAAAGTACATCCTTCTCTTTTAACCAACAATACATCAAAGGTAATGGTAAAATCAGTTTTCTTTCTGACAAGAGGTTACTAGGTCATGAACTCCATTTCCAGACAACTGTATATTCCTCAGCATTTGTCTGTAGTTTTCAAAATTGGCCAGAAGCAGTGGATTCGACCAGATTCCAGGGGAGGTCAGTCCCCAGCAAACAAATGCATTTCTGCATTTGAGCTTGTTATCTGCCTTTTTGGCATCCCTTTTGGCAAGGCTTACTCTCTGGCAACTCCCATAAACGAAAATGGGACCATAAGGATGCCTTGGAGCCAGTGTAATAAACACTGCCCATGTCTGAGGTTAGCTGTCTGTACTGCTCACCTGCTAGGATGGAGCCTGTGAGATTTTTCAGGGCAGTCAGGCCCCAAACAAGTTTTAGGGACCTTGAAGAGGCCACAATGGACACACAGCTCGGAAAGCTTGAGCATGGCATTTGTCCCATGCCACCGAGCACTTTCTCCCTCAATTTCCAGGCATGTTTCAAGGGTTAACATGGACAAGGGGCTGTTCAGGTGGGAAATTTGGACAGGTACCTCTTTTGGGTAGATGAAACAGTCCAATGTGTAATCAGGCCCTTCTATGGCAGTAAATGGTGTAAAGGACATTTCATCTACCACGAGACCCATCAATATGAGCCACAGCAGTGTTTTCAGTGATCCCAATCCCTAGGGGTGTTGGCTCACACTGCAAAACCCCTGTGAGAGACAACACATGTGCCTGACTCCCCAGCAGACCGGGGGGACCAGCAAAGACAGACAGAGAAGGTCAGCATGGAGTACACCAGAACAAGCAAGTATGCATCTCCATTACCACAGGCATGAATGCAATATTTCACTTCACCCACCCCATTCCTCTTTAACATAACACATTTGAAATGGGGGGGTGGATATTGCAGGGGTTTTAGTCATGCTACGTCAGCCCAGACCCACCCTGTCACCAGCCCTGGGCACATTCCCAGGCAGCAAGAAAAACACCACCAGCTTTTTAGAAAGATGTTTCAGCCTACCTTGGGCCTCAGATCACCTTCTGAGATCTTTCTCTGCTGAGTCCTCAGGAGCCTTGGGTGGCTACCACCATATCTCAAACATGGAGGCAGAAGAAAGAGATAAACGTTAGAGATAAATCTAAGGCAACATTTCTGAGTGATATTAACTAGGAAAGGTCTCTCCTCTCCTGCAAATCTGGAACATGCACTCCCCACAGCTTACAGGCCACTTGTACAAACAGTGCATGCCATCCTCTCCACCTTACATCCCACAAAGAGTCCGACCAGAGCAATGAACCACCTCTGAATCCTGGATCTCGCTGGGGTTAGATGACCATGCCTCACCTTTTGTGTTGGAAACTCAGCACATGTTTGCTGGGAGATGTCCAGGCAATGCATGATCCGACTGCTTCTTAAAGTGGGGGTTTCAAAACCTGCCCATACTGGCACTATTCTGCTTCCATTGAGCAGTACAAAGGTTTTCAAATCCATCATCTTTTTTCAGTAGTTAACACATAATGGTATTCAAGCAGTATATAATGATTAGCTTCTCCCTTGTGACCCTTCTCTGCCACACACAGATTCAGAACATCTTTATGTTCTTCTAAAAGGCATTAATCTTTACAGTCAGGCATTTTGGCTTCTTTTTCTTCCCTACCCCCACCCCAACAGAAACTATCTTCTCGTGAGTCAGTTAGGCAAACCTACAGAGTGTTGCTAGAATATAAATCTGAAATCCAGTAGCACTCCAAAACAGCCTTGCCTCTGTAGTCAGGGAATATGTTTTCCCCTGTTTGAGACACTTTCTGTAGTACACAATATTATGAGCCCATGCAGTACTTTCTGCACAGCTTACCCCTGAGTAACTTAGTCTGATCTCTGCTGATAGGTGCCTTTTTTTTTTTCCTTTTTAAATGTGTGTGTTTGAGAGATTAAAAGAATGCTCTGGGTTTTGAAGAGACTTTATGGTTTAATCAAACAAGAAATTTTGTGCAGCCATCACACCTATCACAACTAGAGTCTGGTATTATCCTGGGAAGAGAAGGGTTAATTTTCTTGAGTCCAGCTAGTAGGCATAAAGGAAGAAGAGGAACTGTGATTTCAGGGGACTATTCCTATTTACAAGATACATAAAAAGACAAGCTTTCCCAAAACACACCATCCTTCTGCTGCTGAGCTTGGGGAGGTTTTGGGGAATCAGATTAAACAGGGCTGGACCCTGGCTCTGCCTCTCATTCCTGGATGTTCATTATGTGCATAATTTTCTTTGCTCTTGAAATTTATTTCAAGGTCAGAGAAACTTACCTTCTGTCTATATTGGGCTGAGGCATGTTTTGTTAGGAAAATTTATAAGATGACTTGTTTTAACAGTTGTTGCTGTAGTTTGATTGGGTAATATTTACTCGTGCTATAATTATCTTATTTCATAGCAGTGAATGTAAGGAGGCAGCTAGGCATGCTGAAACCAGAATAACAGAAATCAGGAGATTTGCAGCAGGAGGCAAGGTGTTGTACTGTATGTACTGTTGTGTCTTGTTATTTATATCAAGCTAAACTTGTTTTTCCAGCTATTTTTGCCAATGACCAGCTACCCAATAAATTACATCATTTCCAGTACTGAATGGCACCATGACATGTTAACTAGGAATTTAAGCACCAGAAAATAATCTTGACTGACTTGAAAATGCAGCTATAAAAGCCCAATGAAAGCTAATTTTCTGGGATAGGGAGGAAGGGGAGGGGGATAGGTAGGAAACAGGCAGGAGGAGGAAAGGAGGGAGCAGGGTTGGGAGACAGACGAAAAGAAACTCCTTACTCAACCAAATTCACTTACACAAGTTCTAAAATTCTAAGTCTATAAATATATTCCCCTGTAAATATTCATTTGTAGGTTGATCAGTCTCTCCTTCCTTGGCTGAGCCAACTCTGAGCCCTTCTCATATTTTCAGGTGTAGAGGAATATCTAACTGGAGGCGAACTGCAAAGAGCTGGTGCAAACCTAAATATGTGTGGCAAAAGCCATCGAAAGGAACTGTAAAAGCAGACATGCATTCCCCACTTTTATGTTAAGCCTTTTGTATACAGGAGCAAGCCAGTGTGGAAAGAAACAAGAATTCAAGAATTATCTTGGTTTGGGGTTTTCTCACACAGGCAGTTACAAACTACTTAAACCTTTCATGCCAGCCAACAACCTCACAAAGACACCGTGGTCGGAGCCAGCAAGACAAGGAATGACTGATGCCCATCACCAGCAGGCACTTGGGCAAGGCTGAGTGTGTCACCAGGCACATTGTCTCCCCAGGCCATCCAGCCCATGTGGGGCTGGATTCTGCTGGGCCTTCCTGCAGCCAGCTTGCCCTGGGTTTCTTCACTGAGGGCTCACCCTGACACCCTCTGCAGGACAAGAGGGAGCCTCTTCTGCTGTGGTGGCATCTCTAGAGGTGGTCCCAAGGAAACTGCCTGGGAATTAATTGACAAGAAGGATCTGTGCATGAAGGAAAACCCTCTCCTCTCATCCCATAGTAGTTCCAGAACCATGTCCCAAAGCTTGTCACCAAGGTTTCCTCCCCAGACGAAGGCTCATTTCAAACAAAAGCTGGAGTAAGCATTGGTTAATTTTAGCCTAGGAAGTGAGAATCCCGCAGTTGTGCTGCCTGCTTGCCTGGCTCTCTTTTACCCTCCCCTTCCTCTCAGTACACACACCCTAATAAATTTCAATTCCAGTTTCAACTAACATGAATTGAGGGAATAGAAGGGAGACTTGAATTTGTGATCCCGGTAAGGGAAGGGAACTCCAAACTCAGCTGTTATCCTTGGCAGTGACTGCCCAGGCAGCCAGCACAACATTTCTAGCTGGGAAGTGAATATGCAGTCAGGCTGCAGATGTGAAATCAGCTCTCTGCTAGAGGGGAGCTGGGGTAAACCAGGGCTATCATGACAGGGTCAAGGCATTTGCAGTCAAAGCATGTGAGTTTGTACAAGACAAACTGCTACTGACTGAAAAACCCAGAGAGTATAAAATGCACAACAGGAATTGTGCATGGTAGTTCAGTCTTCTTTTGACTTTTTAGAACAAACACTTACAAGAACAGAGTGCAATACCTCTGGGGATCCCTGGACACCTGTCATGGCTGGAAACAGGGTGTGCTCCTCCTTCACAGATTGTGCAAATGAGCACCTTGCCTTTGGTCTTCCCAATTTCTCATCCAGGCAACCAAGCAAAGAGCAGAATCTTCACATCATGCTAAAACAGGGGATGTGTGGGAGACCCTGAAGGCTCTGAGCGTCCAAGCTCCAAGAAGTTGGTGTCCCAAGAACCACAGTATGTGTGCATCTCTCATAGTCTTTCCTCTGAAATCCACATGTTCACATGCCTTAACATCCTGGCATGAGTAGATTTACAAGCTTCCTCTGTCCTTCTGTCTCTCAGACAGCAGGGTGCTCACAGAAACCAGTGCCACACACACTTTCATGTCAGCCACTTACCACACATGCTGCCATCTCTGTAGGCAAGGACAGTGACCGCGCTGCACCAGGTCCTGCTTTTGGCTCCTTTTCTCCAAGGTCAGTAGCTTTCCCCCAGCATAAGTGAGAGCACAAAAGCTGGCCCTTTGTCAGTGGATTTTGGGGCTCTTTAATGGGATTAAGCCAGTTCCACCCAGTACTGGTTGCTACAAAAGCTTTTTCTCCCGTCTCAATGACGTGCTACATCTTGACGTGTGTGGTCATATCTGCAGTCGATTTGTGCAGCTCTTTGTTCTTTGCACATGTTTTTATTGCCTGGGGGGCATGCAGCAACCAGCCAGAGAGCTTTTGTGGTGCCCAGTTCATTCGACTGTTTACTCAGTTAATGCACTGCAGCCAAAATAAGAATCTGCAATATCAATTCATTAAAAGTAAAGCTGAATGACAATCACAGAGCACTTTCAGATTGGCAGGACATAGAGGATGCAACATTGCCAGCAGTGTAGCTGAGGCACCTCTCATTTAACTTCAGCAATCTATATGCTTGCCAGCTAGATGTGTAGCCCCCTCCTTGAAAAAAACACGTGAGAAGCAGCACATTCAAAGAGCAATTCACCCCCTCTCCTTTAGACATCTACTTGAGGCTGAGATAAAGCATCATGTAGAGGTTCCTCTGTCCCCCTCCTTTCCCATCAAGGGTGGAAGGAGCCTCACACAAATGATTTTTCAGCGTCCAGTGCCAGAGGTAGTGCATCATCCCAGGTACCACATTGCACAGGATTGTTCAGGACTCAGAAACCTCAGAGTTCTTCTCAGATAGAGAAGCCCACAAACCACTGCTGGAGGATGTGCATATTTGATCAATTATGACCTGAGAGGTGTGTGCATGTTTTGTGTAGAAGTAGTGCAGAAGTGAAATGCTCTCTTGCCTACCAGCCATGGGTATATGCATCTCCTTGGCCACAGACCATTTATCATAAGACCATGAATTGGCAAGCGCCTTGACAAAGGTACTGACCACCCAGAAGGACATGAAGTGTCTTCCAAGACTGGCACACAACATTATTCTAGTCCAAGCAGCTTTCACCAACATTTCCTGGTAAATAGTATGCAACAACCCAGTTTGAGTTAGTGCATCCAAATTTGGGAAAATATTCAGGGAGGTATCAAGAAAACAAAGAGTCTGGACCATTTGGAACACTTTATACCAGAGGAATAATTTAAGTTTTTAAACAATTTGTAGAAATATATTTTTAATAGAAATTGATTTTTTTAATGTTAATATCATCATCCATAAAATTCAGGAGTAATATTTGTGTCTTACCACTCTTGTGAAGAGAACTAAAAACTCCCCTGCCTGAAAACAACAATTCATTGGTGTGCTGGCAGTCAGAAATGTTCATTCTGCTATTTTAGTTTTGAACTCCTTTGTGTTCTGACCACTTTATTTTTCTGCTTTCCTCTTCTTTGTAATTTCTCTCCAATTTTTCAAATTTAAAAAATGGGAAGATAGTAAACTAAAAGATATGGGATTAATCTGCTTCTTTCCTAGCTTTTTTTAAATCATATTTTCCTTTTCTCCTGGAAGGAAAGAAGAAAAATATTGTTAAAGGATCATGAAAAACTATCCGTAATTCTAAATATCAAGAATGTTACATTCTTTTGGGTGTTTTATAGTAGATAACAATGCTTTGCCTGTGCCTGCCCCATTGTGGGAGAGCTGCACAGCGTTCTCCAGGTCTCAGTGGTGTCCTGTCCAAAGAGAGACCTTCTCAGCAGTCCAGAACAGAGGGGTCTGGTTGTGTGAAAGCAGCTCAGCACCTCTGTGCCACCCAAAAGCCCATGTGTGACCAAGCAGGGAGTGTTGGGGCCAGTCTAGTGTTGGGCAGGGCTGTCTCTGCCTGCTCTCTGTTGGGTGTGCCCAGGTTTGCCTGGCTTGGCTTCGCCCTGCTGCTGTGGCTGGAGCCCAGGGGCTGGCAATTCCACCCCAGCCTCTGACATGTGTGCTCTCCTGTAAGGGCAGCCACTCCAGAAAGCACCCTTAGCCCTACAGGTTAAGGCATAATAATCACTTGGGAACTCTGGCACTGCTTTCCTGCACACTCAATCCTCAGTACCAGATTAGCACACCAAAGCCTCTGAGCAAACGTAATGACTCCTTCCCTGTGCTCCCTCTGCTCAGCAAACCTATGGCTTGAAAACCTAGAAATGTGCTATTTCAGCTGTTTTAAAGAGCTTATCATGGTTTTCTAAAAGTCTGGACTCAAGACTCTGGATCCCCTTCATAATAACATTTAATGCTACCATTATGTAATTGAATCCATTTTGTCTGTGTGGTGGGAATATTATTAAACTGTAATTCATTTCACTGTCTTGATGCACTTGGACTTTTAGGTCCAAGTCTGGAATGACAAAAGGTGAAAGGAAAGGAAAGGGGAAAGGGAAGGGGAAGGGCAGAAGGGAAAGTGGGAAGGGGAAGGGGAAGGGGAAGGGGAAGGGGAAGGGGAAGGGGAAGGGGAAGGGGAAGGGGAAGGGGAAGGGGAAGGGGAAGGGGAAGGGGAAGGGGAAGGGGAAGGGGAAGGGGAAGGAAAGGAGTAACCATCCAGCACCTTCCATTACAAGACTAAATTTTTTCCATAAAGAGGAATTATCAGTTCTTTTATCGCCCCTGTTCTTACATTTCTTATTTTTTACCATGTGTGCACAAAGCTCATAGCACTCCTATTCATTTGTCAGAGCCTCATCCTTTCCTGATATGGGGGGATTCTTCATTATCCCAATTTGCTGAGTCTGAACTATTTTGTCAGAGAATTTTTGGAAATGCAATCATGTCAGGGATGGTACTTTTTTATATCTGTTGCCCCCTCCATATTAAGTGCTTGGCTTGTGGCCAGCCATCTTACAAGTAGCCATATTATTATTGAAACCACATGCTCATTAGTGAGGCTGGCAGTGGCTCAACAACCACTGTCCGAGGCTAACATTATATTCCATTATATCCCAGACAACAGGACAGGGTAGTATACAGTTTGTTCAGAAGAACAAACAGTCTCAGTTGAAAAAAATCTGAATCTTAAACTGTCAGAAATGCAATCCATTTTCTGTCTCTGTGTTTGTGGGCTCTGGTAGTTCAGGGAGAGATGTGTTTTGAAAGAAAATACTGTACCACGAACTTATCTTCTTGAATTTTAATTTCAAGGTTGCAGGGACAGCAGGAGTTCCTGGGCCCTTCTCTGTTGGGTTTAATCACTTTTTCCCTTGGGAGGCAAGCAAGAGTATTTCACTTAATATACAGGAATGACTCATGATCATTGCTTTCAATTAGAAATGTCCTCTGGGATTTCTGGGAACGGTGTTTTCTTGAGTGTGGGAGGGGAAAGAGAGTAAGAGGGAGAAACATAGACAGAATCAGACCAGTTCAGACCAACTTTTCCAAGAAATGCATTTCAAAGTGGGTAAGATACCACTTTCTCTCATACATCCAAGTAATTTGCCTTGCCCAACAGAATTACTGGCACTGCTCTGTAGACACCATTTTCTCAGAGTAAACCAAGGATTCATGTGAACTACATCTTGCATTGGACCCCCTGATTCTTTTTCTATGATAACCATATAAAACAGCACTCACTAACATCAGAAACCTCACAGGCTGGAAAATGGACTGGGATGCTTTCAGTGTTTCTTTTCCTGCTGGAAATAGCTTCAGATGAAGGTCAGTTCCTGTTTCTCCTGCTGTAGCAGGTATTAAACCAATGGCTGTGTGCTTAAAGTCTCAGGTGCAATATAATATTTCTCAAAGACTTCTGGACTGACTTAAGTTCAGTGATTTCTCACAGCAGTAACCTTATTCCATTAAACTACTTTCATGCTGGTGACCAGGACTTACAGAAATGCACAGGGTTGAGTCCAACAGTTTTTAAAATCCATACAAAAAACCAAGACCATCCCACCCCCCATCTGAACAGGGGATGAAAACACTTTCAGGGGAAGAAAATACTTTCTTTAGTTTTAAGGGTACCCGTTCTTGCATGAAAATACTGCGTCCTGTTCCCAGAAGCAGGGATAAAGTTGCATTTATCATAACTTTGAAGAGAAATAAAGGCTTATAAAACAAAAGGTCATTATAAATTATAAATTCCTGCAGTTTAGATTTTTATAGAGGCAAGACAAATTTCCAAATACAGACTATAAGAAGATAACAAATAAGCTACTTTCCTTTGCAGAAGGGAAGGGTTAACCCTGACAAATGACATACTAAATTTAGAGTCATTTTTGCATGTGGTTGCATGTCTAGTTGGAATGAGTCTGCCAAAACTCATTTTACTTATGACCCTTTACAGCTAGCAGAGAAAGAGGTCCATTGTTTTCTTTGTATTAGCGAGATTAAAAACACAGTCCCCCCAACTGAAAAGGCAAGCACTGGAAGCACTGTCTGAGGCAAAAAGAAGAATTTTTAATTCTCAATAAACCACATACAAACACACATCTATGTCTGTGCATCCAACACATGCAAGCATGTGTACTTCCTAGAGGGCCGGATCTCGTTCTGTAAGCAGCTACGTGCCGTGTGGGTGAAAACAAAATGAGACAAAGAGGGATATGTCTCTTGCTGCCCACCCTTGCTTCAAATGCTGCAGCAGAGTCTTCCCCTCATAGCCCTTGGGCGGTACCTTGTGCAGAGAGTCTGTTGCCACATCTCAGCCAGATGTGACTGGGAAGAAATGCAGATGTGCCACCACCCTTCTGGCGCAAGAGCAGGCAGCAAAGCGAATGTGTTGGGGACATCTGCTCTCCCTTTCTGGAGCAGCAGCACATTGTACACACTGAGTCAAGTTCTATGGGTGTAGCCAGACTCAGCTAAGAGACTCCCACCCACCTCATCTTCATCAAGCACCTGCTGAGGTGGATGTAGATGTTTATGTCTGACCTATATAGAACAGGGCTTTTTTGGCATTGGGGCAGAGGGGAGAAACAGATGCTTTTGGACACATTTCCTCTAAATCTAATCAGAACTAGGTCTCTATAGGCTTTTGGGAGAGCTAGAAGACTAACACAGGTGTGAACTTCTACTCTTGACATCAGCAGCTAGCCAGGATGAATCTTGCCATGGATATTTCATTGCTCATCATACTTCTTTGAAACAAGTAGTCTTCACTGCCTGCCTGCTCCTAATGAGGAGCTGGCCTTCACCCTCCCAAATCTTGCTCTAGCTGGCAAAACTCCTGCAGCAGCTCCCCCAGGGTACAACCAGCTAGAAAAGGAGTCAGTCTTACATGAAAAATAGCAGAACAGCTGCAGAGTTTTTTCTATGGGGAGCACAGTGGCTGAGCAGCAGGACTGTAATAACTATCTCTACCTAAACAGCTCTTCAGTTCTCCATCAGTGGTAGAAAACTCACTTCTCTTTTCTCACAGGTTCAGCATATTTGTCTTCTGGTTTCAAGAGGTACACAGTTAGACAAAGTACTTGGTTTCCCTTTGAGCTGTTGAGAACACTCAGTGACATTGGATATGTCTTTCCCAGAGGCTGAATCCTGTGGTACATGTAATGCTGTCCTAGAAACAAGGTAAAGCTGATACAAAGAAAAAACATCTTGCATCACACCAGCTGAAATGGATGGGAGAAAACAGATGAGGTGCAGGAGTCATTCATTACTTCAGAAAGGGAGGCAGCAAGCTTCAGAACTAAATCTGGAATGCGAACAATTGCTCTGAATTTGGTTATTTTAATCAGTGAGGTGGTTTGAGAGAGAAGATGGTTTCTACCAGTTGCGCAAAAAGTTGTGCTACTGAGAAGACCGATTCCTTTGAGACAGACACTCAGAGACAGAGAAGTAATTATCACCAATATAACACCAAAGGGTTAGTTGGAAGGAACTGGAAAATTACAATGTGCACAAACCAACTTCTCAAGCACTTTAGGCAGAATTTAGTCACCCATGTCCAAATATGTGATCCACAAAGGATTTTCTTAATCCTTTAGATGTCTGAGAGTCTGTAAGCGCTTAAGTTTGCACAGGAAAGCTTAGTTTGGCGTCAACATTTCTGCTACAAAGCGTGCCCAATGGAACCATGATACTGGCTGAGCCAAATACTTTTTCTCCATCTCTGCCAAAGACTGTGAGATTCATGACTTGTACCTCAGTTCAAGGAGGCTGGATCCAGTAAATATATTCAAAGCACACTTACAGTTTCCTGATAATCATGAAAGATGGAGATGCTTTCATTAGGAGGGGCAGTGTTGAGAATCTTAAATGCAACAGCTTAGCAGTTACCCTGTGATTTCCTCAAAGTACAAGGAAGAGGTAAGTTCCCTTGCTCTTTGGGTGGTCAGATTCCGTATCATCCACTTCCATGAAGGTGTCCTAGCCACCCATCTGTGGACTGCATCAATTGCTTGTTTCCCTGGAAGGCAGGTGGAGCAGCTCCCTCATCTCATGATGAAGATAAGCTTCCTCTGTCAACAGAAAAAGAGTTCATGAGGCTAGAGAAAGGACAGGACAGGTTCCGTGGCCTTCTGCTCTGGACACTTTCAGCAGAAATGGAGATTCCTGAAGTCTAGCTCTTGAAAGATGTAGGTTCAGCTCAGCCAAACCAGCAGGGCTGCTTAGTGTACACAGCTGCAGAGTTGCAGGACCCTAAGAGCTTTTTTGGCTCAAATTTCAGCACCTGGTGACAGTTTAAATCATACATTAGGCATCCACATCCTTCTTTGGATTTTGGCTAAGGGGGTCTATAGTTGTTTATCCATGTCAGGGGCATCTGTGGATCAAGAGGTCTTGGGATCTGTGGATATTCCCACTAACAAGGACCTACCACACAGTTAGGTCCTGTCCCTGATGCCTCATTACTCTGTATTTCCCTTATGCCAAACTCAACAGCCCAACAAAGTATAGCCAGTTTCCAATGGTTTCAAAAGGTGCTGGTGGCCACAATCCTCAAAGCACTGGCACAGAGAAGACCTCTCCCTCATCTCCATCCTCCTGAGACACCTTCCTTTCACTTCAGATGGTTTCCAGTGCCTGATCAGGGACACCAAATAATTTCCAAATGCATAGAAACTAGGTTCAGTAAACAAAAGTTTTACCTGTCTCCTACCAAGTATAGAGTACCTTAGGGTTTTTTTTTTCCTATTTACATATTCATAGTTAAGACCCCATGGGTGTTTCCCCTACAGATAAATTTCAGCCTCTTCCATGTCCTCCATCTTCCTGATCTTAGTGATATCCCAGAATAATGACTTTCATAAGGTAAATATCTGTTGTGCTATTGTTTATAAATTTTAATTTGCTATTTCGGTTTCACTGTGTTCCCCCAGGATTTTTTTTGTGTGTGCATGTAAGGAAAAATGGTAAGGAAGAGCATCTGATTTATCTTCTCTATTAACTAGCTTGGATAGGTCTACCATATAATTTTTCATTTCCTCCCCAAATGATCCCAACTTTTTCAGTCTCTGTTCATATGGAAGTCATTCCATGCCTCCAATCTTTTTTTATTGTCCACCTCCCTATCTAGTTTTACTGTTTTCTCTCCTGAGCAGGGAGACCAGTGGAGAGCCTGCCATTCCAGGCAGCTGGAGGAGTACCATTTATGCCACGACACAGTGGGATCCAGCAGCCTCAAACTGTGAATTCCATTTTGTATTTGAGCCTCCATTTTGCACAACATGTTGAATGTGTTTAACCCCGAGCCAAGATGTGGAAACATGCTCCAGTACTGACAAGGCTGTCAAGGAAAGGTATTAGACACTACCCAAGAAAGCCATTTCATAGAAGTCTGGACTCAACCACTGCAATTGGCTTTGAACTGTTGGCCCAAACCCAAAGGAAAAATAGATTTTAAACAGAAGGTGCTGGCATGCCTGGTGGATCTGCAGCTTCACAGTCTCTGCACATGGCAAGAGGAAAGACGTTTTGTTAGGCTGGAGATACTGCTCTCAGCAGACCTAGCTGCCTATTGCCACATGATGAACTACTGGTAGGGAAAATAGCTCCTCCTCTGACTGATGGACAGATTCTTTAAGAAGTGAAGTTGTGAGGAGAGAAAGGTGGAGTATCCAGACATTTGTCATGAAGAAAATTTTATAGTGATTCTAAAAAAAAAGAGAATGGGAAAATAAACTAATAGCAAAGAAGAATCACCAGATTAGTTAGAAATCGTAAGGAGGCTGGAGTTGCTGTGATTTGAGCACAAATTTGATCTGGTATGAGTCTACTGGACACTACTTTGTATGGTAGAATCCCTTATATTTTACATTGTGCCTTTTACTCCCACTGATGTTTTTTCTATTGTTTTGATTTGTAGCTGTTGCACAATTCTTTTAATCACTGCTGCACACAATCTGTCTTTGAATTAGCCAAGGCTCTTCCAGTCAGTTACAGCATCATATCTTGCTTTTCCAACATGATCCATGTGGCAGGACATGGGCTGGCCCTGCTCCTATCATGTTACCTTCCAGTCACACACTGCCCTTTCAGAGGAGACCCTTTCAGAGAGTGCTGTCCTGCCAGATGTGTCAGCATCCTACATCCAGAGGCTTGGCTGGTCCTTGCAGCCTCCACTTCTTGGCCCCCCACCTCATCTCCCCATGGCACTGAAGGCACCTGTGCAGCTTCACACCTGCAGAGCAGAGCACAGACAGATGTGCTACTGGCAGAGAACATTCAGGTAGGCACAGTTTGTAAAAGGGAAAGGGCTCTACCTGCAGAAAGAGGAGTCTGTCACCTGCTGAAGGCCTGCTGAAGTTCTGGACTGAGCTCTTGAAGCTCTGGGTGGTGTGACACTGTGCTGGGGAAGGAGCTGGTGTGTAGGCACTGTCATCTGCACATTTAAGAGCCAGCTCAGATGAATCACCTCAAGAAAACATCCTCATGCCTCTCTAAATTTTTCTGTACTTAATTCTGAGCCTTTCATTCATCTTGTTGCACTCTCACATTAGGAAGATCTTCTGAATACTCCATGATGTTCCAGACCTGCAAGATCCACCCTACCTCCATTCTTGCCTTGTCCTGCCACATCACCAGCAGCATCAATATCAACCAAGTGCATGACAAAGAACAAAATTGTTCAGCTAGAAACTTATGGAAATGCAGGGGAAGGGGCCACCTCAAGGCTTCATAAAAGCTGAATCAATGCAGAAGTGAAAGAGCAAGTGCTCTGGACATTAGGAAAGGCAAAGGCTTTGAGGCTTGGATAGAGGAGCAATAGAGAAATTAGATTTTTTCAAATAGCAGGGGTAAATGGAAAGAGCAGAGGCAATGGTAATGGATGTCTTATTCCCTCTAGTAGGAAGCTGTTCTTGGCTCTTGAAATTAGGATGTTATATATTCTGCACTTATAACAAATAAATATTTATTTTCCCTTCACTACAAGTTATTTTCTTTCTGTGTAGTGGGGCTGAATAATTGTTTCTAAAACACCTGTAATAATGAATGACTTTGACTGGCCAGGGACTAGTTCACTTTTCATTTTTCACTTTTTCACTATAACTAAGCTAAAAAATTGATCAGTAAGCCCTTCCTATTACACACTAAGAACTGGAGCCTCTATTCAAATCACTGAATTAACCAAATTAAAGCAGGTGAAGAACAACAATAAAAAGCAAGGGTAATGAACCACAGTGTGCACTTACTTGGACAATTCTCATTGGATTGTAATTATTGAATATGCCATTGCATAGTTTATAGAAAAAGTAAAGCCTCCATTATGCAAGCCAAAAATACTGTGGTTTGTTTGTCACTAGGTTCTTGGTTACACACAGAGTGAAGCAAACTTTTCTACTGCCCCGCCCTGTACCAGGCAGTGAAAAGGAGAAAGGATCCTTCATCCTCTGGTATGGTTTACCTTACATATGAGGGCTAGGAAATGAAAGTCCAGGTTAAAAGTTTCTGTGTCTGAAGGGAATGCCAGGACAGAAAATGAGATGACACTCTTCTGGTCATGCCATTAATGGCATCATCTTCATGTACAGACAAAAATCACTGGACTACAACTGTGAAAACAGTGGGGAGAGAAGGGGGTGGTGAAATGAATTGGTGATTAACAGTCACTTCAGGTGCCTCACTCCAGAATTCAGGCCCTTGAAATACCATTGAGCTTTTGGATAGCTCTAGGGGCAGTTTAGAGCTGTTCTTTTCCAGAAGTACTTTCCAGGCATATTGAATAAATCCATCTTGTCTCAAATGTGTGTGGAAGAAGCAGCAATTGTAACTGTACCACTGCCTCCTTTTTGTCCAGGCTTAGTGGGAAGAATATTTATCACATTTGTAAGAAAGAGGGTTCAGCGTCCTTTTCTAAATTAATTCAAGTCTCCTTGGAAGGAATTCAGACATTTGATCTGTGACCTGACCAGGAGGCAATGAGATTGATTCTCCTAATCCCTACAATCCAGCTAATATATCCTGGCTACAGGGAGATGTGAGGATAGCACAGAAAGCAAAATTGGTGGTTTTTCTTCTTGCATATGTCACATGCTTTGGATAAGAGGTGGAATAGGGAACAGTCTCTTTTTCAAATTATTCACTTGCTTTTTTCTCAAGAAAGGATTTGTGGGCTAGTCCCAAACCAATAATTCAAACTCCAGTCTATCACATCATCACAAGTGAGGCAGCAGTCATTTCTCTTCCATTTACAGTCTGATTTGCTAAACTGGAGACTGCAGGACTCTTCATATCCACAGGCTCACCTTGGCAGAAGAAATAAGCCCAGTGCCCTCGGTATGACAACCTTCACTGCAAGAGACTCTAGTCTGCTGCATCACAGCATGAACTTGCACCAGGGTTTCTCACATCCCTAAAAACTAGAGAACAAGTGGGTGTCTCTTCTTTTCCCCCAGTTCTCAAAGATGCTACTTTGTCTTTGTTCTGGCCAGCAGAGGGTTAATTTTTGCAGTAGGCAGGAGGGGGCATGGACCCAGAGGTTATCCTATACCACTTCTTTGCTGGGGGTGGGGGAAGGGGACTCTCTTCTGGGCAGACAGGGTCCCTTCCAGTCAAGAAAGAGTGGCAGAGGGAGGAGTGGGGTAATGCTGGTTCCAAGGAATCACGTGTGAATCATTTGCCTATCTGGTACAGTTTGATATTAACAATGTTGCTGTTACTGTTCACCCTCTTATCTCATTGCTGCTTCTAGTAAATTGTTTTTAGTTTGTGAATTTCACCTTTTGTTCCTCCAGTTCTCTCCAGCCTGCTGCAGGGGAAGAGAGGAGAGCGAGTGGTGAGTTGCACGAGGAGAATCTCTGTGGGAGCACTAAGTTTGGGAGTGCCATTCCTAAACAACTACTTAGCTGTATCCCAAGACAGAGAAGCTGGAGAGGACCCATGTCCCCAAAATACTGTGGAGAAGGGCAATGGGCCCTGCCCTGGCTATTGTCCAGCTGCTATATGGTGACTGAATTTGTCACAGATCTAAAGTCAATAGTGCCTGGCTCTCTGTTACATTAGAGCTAACTTAGAAGCTTAGCAGTGTAAAGAGCTTCAAAGTATAATTTATAAGGTACCTGAAAGTATTTACTTACACTTTGGTGTAAATGGGAATCAGGTTTGTAGGCTCTGTAGGTTGTTGGGGCTTGTGTAAGGAAACACTCACACTTGGTTTGAAGGAACTACTACTAGTCAAGGAATCACAAGGAATAATTTTCCTTTGGTGGAAGTGAAATAGCTGACACTCATTAGACCAGACAATCCTCATCACGGGGGCAAAGGCTGTAACCACCTTGTCTGTAGTAGAGATTTCTAATGTGTGCAGTTTCCAGTTGCTGGTGAAAACTCATACAGAGTTGCCAGACAACATTTATCAGCCCACACAATGAAAAAATATTAATTCTATGGAAAAAAAATTGGCACATATTTTTCAATTAAACCTGATGAGGAGGTAAGGGGTAAATATCTGTCTTCCTTATGGTCTCTGTCACCTATAGGAAGTATAGGGAGTATAGACCTGTTTGACACTGGAATGCTTTGCTCCAACAGTTACCTAGTGATCTAATAAAGACAGTAACAGGATTAAATGTAGCATTTGAGATGAATAGGTAATTTTATATTTTGAAAGCTAAGCAGCATAGCTTTACCATGTACAGGACAGACCAGAACTTGGCTGCAGTCAGTGCCTTGAGGAATAGACTCCTTCTGGCAATCCTATTCAACAGTGCAAGAAACACCCAACCATCCTAACTGAGAAAGCGTTTTCCAAAAAGGTATTGTAGGGGAAGGACAAAGCCTTTCTAAGCCCATCTTTACCCTGACGAATCCTTCCTCTTTGCTCTGAAAGAGCAAAGAGTGTGTTCACTGAATCACACACTTGAGAAAAACTCCAAACCTCCTATTGACTCATTTAAAAACTGTCAGAAAAGCTTGGGATGTTCCTGTTTAATCAAACAATTGCCTTAAGAAATAAACTCTATTGTCATTTTAAGCTCTGGCAGATGCAGTAAACATATTTGGGTCCAAACCACATTATAGTGTGTGTATGCCTTACATTGGATCAAATACACTAGTGTTTCCATAACGTTGTTTTACACATGAAGCAATGATAACGTTTTTGCACATACTATAAAGAGTCTGCAGATGAGTCAGTGCACAGAGGCCAGAAAACACCTACATCTGTGCTTAAGAATAGGTTTATCATTCTCTCACATCAATGGTAGAACTACAATGAAATTAATTAGGAGGAGAATAATGCCAAAGCTGCAACATAAGGTTGTCAGTTCTGCATGAGGTCCTGAAAACATTCACTCAGTATGAACAGAAATTTGGCCTGACCCACATTTGCAGATCCTCTTGCTTTCAGATTTTGTGAATACTTGAACGTGATACTTCTGCAGCAAGATCTGGTCACCCAAAATCACCTAAAATTAATAATACAGAATATTTCTGAAAAGTCAAATTGAGGCATGTAATGGAGAGAAATTGCATTGGAAAAAAAGATTCTGAATGTTATAAATAGTCGTTTAGGGATCATTCTTTGCATGCAGCCAAAAGGGCTTGAATTTCAAGTATCAATATGCTCATGACCAACTGATTGCAAACAAGTTACAGACCAAGAATTATTCATAGAAATTATCTGATGAATCACTCCAAATAAATTTCAATAATGAGCAAATGAATGAAAATTGTGGTCAAATGATGGAAACAGAACAGAAGAGGTGAAATTTATTGAGTTTCTTATTAGGAGCTGTTTGCCCAGATTCTCCTGCTACCATATACTAACAGAAAAGCTTCAGGAAGCATCTGTGGAGCAGATGAAAAAGTAGGCAGAGGAGTTCTTGTCCTGTTCTGCCACAAAGCCCATTCAGTCAGGACAGCTATGGTAGAAATAAATACAGCTGCTTTTGCATTGCCAGTACAGAGCAATGTATAGCATGAAGGAAACTGTATTTTTCCCTTTTACTAATTTTTTTTTTTCATTTTGCCTGTGGAAGAACACAAATCATTTTTAAAATACCCAATTCTCTGAGCACCACCTTTTAAAATGTCTTTCAAGCTTGTTACTACAGAATAGCTCAGCTGATTCAGCAGAGTCCTGGCAGGTTTAAAGTGGCATAAACAAGATCAAAATATGGTCATTAGTGGAATTCAAGCAATTTCTACCCAAGTAATTGCTACCCAGGAAAAGAATTGGATCCTGTGCTGAATGCATATGCAACCCAGTTACTTTTGATTGAGTGACTAATAGGGAATATATATACACTGTCTCTAGAGCTCAGATCCAGCTCTTCAAAAGACTCAGCATTTCTCATGTTTACTTTCACTACATGGTACCTCTTTCCTTCATCTAAGATTCTTGACTCTGTACAAGTATCTATGCATAAGGAAGGGAGATTATATCACTGTTAATAATAAAACTGCAATGCAAAAATACAGCAAGCACTTTGGTTTATGAGTGCAAATAAAACATTTCACTTCAACACACTGAGGACAGATTTATTTTCGCTTGCTTCTTTATGAAATGGCTCCCTATACCTCTGCATATATTTGCACGTACGTGCAGGCAGAATAGAAAAGAAATCATGCTTCTTGGTTGCCCCCAGAACTGACAGAGTTAATGTATGGTCCAAGAAGAGTTTTCCAATGGAATTTTAACCTTTTCTTCCAACAGAGATTCATGGATTTGATTCCTGTCATCACTGAAGCCAACAACAAAACTATTGTTTATTTCTGTGGGAAAAGGATCAGGTCCCTTATTTGCAATTTTGGCTTTTTTCAGAATAGTGTATTTTTTTATTAAAAGGAAATAAATCCCTATCTGCATTTAATCACACAACTAGCATGAAAATGAACTCAATGAATAAAAATGTCAGGAGTGGGAAATGATAGGGTTCTCTCTTAGCCAAGTTTTCTGTCTAAAATTAGCCTGGCTTTCTGGATTTACTGCTGTTATTAAGTGAATGTCCTTTTGACAATAAAGCAGTGCTTCTTGGATTTAGACAGTGTTGTGAAGAATATGATAAAGTGCTCTGTGATGTATGACTTTGATTGACTCAGGGGACCTTACTGTTTCGATGCTGTGGTCTGTTCTTTGTTTGCTAGATGAAGATTTTCTGTTCATTTAATACTCAGCTCAGGACTAGAAGTTGGAGAAGGATGTGTGTAAAGATGTAGAGTACCTTGTTTCTGCCATACTAACATGATGAATTATAGTGTATTAAGAAAGTGTTGACACATGTGGGAATAGACTCTTGACATGCTTGCCAGTAATTAAGGAACATTGTATGTAAAGTCACTAAAAAAGTTGGAGGCTTATTCTTTGTTATAGAGATGTTTTGCCAAGTGCTGTTATTCATAGTCTTGATGGAAAATACTTGTATCTTCAAAATTGTTGTGGTTCACACAATAATGAAGGCAACAGAAAGAGATTCATTAGTATAAATTTTTTCAATGTTTCCAATAGCTGGATAGGTAATCATTTTCCTGATGGAGGGGAAAAAGTGTTCTAAGACTAGTGCCTTACTGATAAATTACCTGAGCATTACCAAAGCAGTCACGGGGCTTGAGGAGCTGCTCCTCAAGGGTAAGGGACTCTGCATCCTCTGCACAAACACCCTGAGCCTGCACCTGAAACCTGATCTTGACGTACACCTCCTCACAGGCATGGCCAGGGCCAGAATTTCCTCACCTTTGGCTTCTGAGAGCATGCCAAGGGCAGCCTCTATGCCAAGAGGAGAGAGCAGATGACAGCCTTACAGGGAGCTGCAGCTGCCCTCCCTTGTCCCCCTGTGGATCACAGGGGCTCAGTCACTGTCCTGGAGTGTGGCCTTCATGTCCTCTGCAAGATGCCACCTGCTAGCCCTGGTCCATTTCCATGGACCCCATGCAGCTCCAGGGGCCTACGTTCCTCCAAGCTTTTTACTGGTAAGATATTAATCCACCAGTCACCTTGTGCAGGGCATTGATCTATCTGCCCAGGTGATGTGCTGTGTCATGCTGCTACCCCTTGCTCATTCTGGAGAAATTTGTCCACTTGTCTATGCTCCATCTGGATGAACCTGTCCCTTTCATACAACTGAAGCACTACTGCTGCTGACATGAGGCTCTCATGTGCCCCAAGATATATTTAAACCTCTCTTTGGCTTTTTTCCTTTCATTGTTGAAAGGTGAGCACCCCTCCATCATTTTGAGGGGCAGGGTTTGGCAGGGAATTAGCTCAGTACCAGTTTCCTTAGCTTTCCCCAGGGAGCCTGTTGAGTTCATTGTAATGCAGCCCGGGCCTATCCTCCCTCTTTTGCTTTACGATATTTTGTTTCTTTTCCTTCTGAATAATTTTCTTGAAGACTGAAAAGCAATCATGAGACATTTCAGCCAACTCCCTGCTAAATCCTAAGATATGCCCTATTTAGATTTTTTTTTTAATGTGTAATGCATACATTTAGGAGAAAGATTTCACTGAGGGAGTTGGCAATTAGCGTTTGGTAAATGCTGAAAAATTTGGTCTGCAGAGAGAATTTACTACTTGATTCAAAATTACAATACCCCACTGAAGGACAGACATTAAAGAGACTGAACAGAGCTCGTGGGCTGACAGTTACTCAAGCATTTGGTATGAATAAATGCATATCTCTCAATGTGAAATTTCTCAGCAAGACTGTGTGCAAGTGTGGCTGCTGAATACACATCACCATACTTAACAAGTCAAACGGCACCAATATCAGTTCCAAAAAGCTCATGGAAATACACCCCAGTGAGTGTTGCAGGGCTGTGCTGCATGTGCCCATGCTGGCACAGTTAGACTCCCTGGAAAATGTGACATTCTATGATTCAAAACCATCCTTGGATGTTGAGGGTAACACCATTCATTCATAAAGCGAGTGACAGGTTCACAGACAGCACAACTAAGCATCGAAGCTCTCAGAAGACAAAAGTAAACTTGAAATTATTTCAAGGGCACTTATAAGTCTTTCTTTCTTTTGTACCTTCTGATACACTCTTCAATATCAGAATTTGCCTCAGATTTCCCTACGATACTGTGCTTAAACATGAATTCCAGTCCCTTTTGATTTATGCAAAATATTTAGTTCAATGAATTGTATTGTTTATAGTGCCAAGTTCTTTTATATCTTTCCATTGGCCATTGTAGCCTCCACGGAGTGTGCCAGCCAAATATATAAACTCTACATATGTTTCTACTAGAGTAACTGGACTCTCAATTAAGTCCAATTAGTTTTTACTCTCAAGAATTTAATCATATCCATCATCTCACATTCAGTAAATCAGAGTTTTTCTTTCCTACCTCATTAGAGATCTACTTTAATATTCAGCTCCTGGGACTGTATGAACCCTTCAGCTCTTCAAGGAAATGATAAAGAGAAAAGGATGGAGAACGAAATAAAATCCCAAATGATATAACAGAGGTAGATGGGGAATGATACCACTGCTTCTCACAGTACCAGATCCAAGGGGCACCCATTAAACCTTGAAGCAAATGAAGACGTAGTTTTATGTGCAAAGTCCCGTAACTGATTGCAAAAGAGGTTTGTGGAAGGCAAAGGTATAAAAGTGGTCAAAAAGGGATTACCTGGATTAGTGGAGAATAGGCCATTTAGTGACTATAAAAATGATGACTTAGCTGCAGCCTGAGACAGACTGTGGGAAGGGTGGTGGGGGAAGCCTCCCTCCAGCCTGCTGTGCTCTCTGCTCTTCCAACTCAGCCAACTCTGCCATTTAAAAACCTGTTTGGTTATGGTGATTTCTGGTCTGACCCAACCAGTCTGGAAGCCTCAACTCTTTTGTACTTTCATAATGAAGGTGGTTTTTTGGTAGACCATTGCACAAAGATGCTAAACTTCTTCTTCTTTTTTTTTTTTCTTTTTTCTTTTTTCAATAAAAAGAATGAAACTTAATCTAGACTATTATGCTGTGGAAAGGCTGAAGATGTGTTGTCATCTACAGCCCTGGAGTCCTTTTTGATCCTGTTTAACAAGACATGGAAGACATTTAAAAGGTTACAAATGCTGCTAAGTAAATGATTCAAAGAAGTAATAGTGTGGGAGGGAATTTCTACAGGAGATATAAGTAAAAAAAGAATAAACAGGATCATTTATTTTACAATGGACAAAGGAAAACATATGGTAGAGATATATATAAAAAGTGCAGTGTGTGTAGAAGTCCAAGAATATCTATACTCTCCTAGACTAAAAAAGAAATGCACTCAATATGAAGCAAAATGCAAAAAGTGAAAGAAGACAGATTTGTTTGCAATTCCTAAATACCTTCTAAAGATTACTGCTACCACACATTTTTGAAATAAATATATCTATGGCACACAGATTTAACTGTTTTCTCAGGGAAGAACTTTTCCTGTTCTGTTTGCTCTTAAAGAGTTCCAGCCCTGTTTCCACTCGATTTTAAAAAATAGTGTCATTGACATTTTTCAAACTGAATTTCAAAATGCATTTTCAAGCCAGATTTTTTTAACAGTCAGAATGAAAGTTAAGGAAGAATCTTATTTCCTGTCAGCTGGCATTGGTTTTCATATGTTTTTTGTCCAGTATTGGGCTGTTTCACTTTTTGTGGGAAAACAGATTTTTCTCAAAATTGGCTAAACACAAAAACAACCATACTGTTGCAATGTAACTTTAAAAAAATTATTTAGAATTTTTTTTCACAAAAATAAAAATAATAAAACAAATGAGGGTGATGAATGAGGGAAATTTTCGTGACAGCCAGTTAATCTTCCGGAAATATCCATCAAAGTAAACACTTTGAATTCACTTTAGTTAAGAAGTTCCAGAAAAGAGATTTAGAGGCAAAAGGAACAGTAGGAGCAAGCACACTGAGAAGTGGTGATGCAGAAGGGAAGAACTGCAAATGGATATGGTCTGTTTATCAGCCATCAATTAATGACTGGTTAATGTGATCCTAGAGAATAAGCAGGTATAAATAGACTTAGCACAGAATGCTGAGTTAAGAGTAATCCCCATAGAAGTGTCGTAGCTGCTGTCAGTGATTGTGGGATATTAGTGTAGTTGAGCTATTAGTAAAATACAGCTTAATGGTTCCTATATTTCTAGCAGATATTTATGTCTAGTTTGGGGTTTGATCTAGTAAACCTTATTCAAGTGAAAAAATACTGTCCAACCAACAAAGAAATGCTGGTGCATCATCTTCTGGTGCTTACACTTGGACTTCATTGGGTCAAAACTTCAGTTGAAGGTGGCAGAAGTTCTGCCTAAGTAAACTCCAAGTGAGCACTTCCAGGTCTGTCCCAATGGGACTGCTCTCAGGAGTAAGGGTTGGATTGTTATACCACAAAATACCAGCTGTAGTTACGTTAACCAGGATAAAGTTTCAAGGGATATCCAATCTCCATGCCTCAATGTAAAGCTAATCACCAGCTGGACTACAGAACAAATTTCCCCTCTGGTATAATATCACACAATTATATGCATTATGAGGGTTTAAAATCTGGCATTGGCTGTGCTATTGTTGGAACTCGGATAACCACTCCAGTTCCAACAAGAGGCCATTCATCTACACTAATTTGTAGGTTAGAGAAGGTTTTAAAATAGGAAGTCTTTTCTTATGCAAATAGGGACCTGTTAAAAAACCAGGAGCCTGCATTCAATGATCTGGAGCATCACCAGATCACAGAGGATGAGTGCAAACATGTCCACACACCAGGGCAACCTTCAAAACCAGACTTTCATGGCACTGTAATGCCATGAAAGCCTTAAGGCTGGTTCTCTGCACAGGAATGAGTTTAACTTAGATTTGGTATCCAACTTTTAAAATACAGCTAACAACCCTCCAGTCCAGAGAACTGGGAAGGAGGAATAAAACCAGAGGAATTAATCCTAATAGATTGTTGTCCCAAATAACTGTTTTCCCTTTTGTTGCTTTCCCTGGATTCCTACATGACTGTATTTGAAGTGTTTAGCAAACTCTGTGCAAACAATGAGCACTTTCGCTTTTGATCCATGACTGTGGGTTGTTTCAGGGCTGTGCATTGGATATGTAAGACACATGGCCTTGGTTTGTTTTCTATGAGCTGAGTTTAGCCCAAGGCTACTCTGGAGAAAAAGAGTTTCCTCTCTGCCTTATTTCTTAAAGCTATATCTCTTCTTGAAATCAGAGAATTTCTCTCCTCACTGACCAGGGAGCTGGCTCCTTCCACTCCTTTCAATTTTGAATTTTCCAGTGGAGGAGTCATTCCCCTGTACAAATATTGCATATAATGTCTGCTGAGCTTCCTGCACTCAGTCATGTCATGCAAAATCCCTTGAACCCTTTGGGTACTGTCCTGGGGTGATCACCTTCCTACATCACTTATAACTTTTAGGAACACATTGCAAGACTGACATGAAGGGGCAGGATAGAATCATAGAGACACAGAATCTTTTATGTTGGAAAAGACCTCTAAGTCTATCAGATCTGACCATTAACCCAGCACTGCCAAGTCCGCCACTAAACCATGTCCCTAAGTACCACACCTACATGATGATGAACACAAACTCCCGTTCTTCCAGCCTGAGCTTTTTACATCACATGCCTTCTGTACATACAACCAAACTCAACAGGAGTTTCCTCAGTAAATACAAGTGCACAGGTTTTCCATCATTTCTTGACAGGTGAATCCAGGTCTCAGAGAAACCAGGATAAGTGGAAGATGTTTAGCACTTTGTATTCCCTTAGACAATGACCCCAAAACAGGCTTCCAACAGACACTTCCTGCACAGACACCACACTGATAGCTACCAAAAACATCCTCTGCTGACAAATAGCATGGGGTACCTTGAAGTGTTTCTCTGTAGCTGTTTGAACTGAAATCACCCTATGGTTTTGCAGCTGCGCTGGTCAGCCTATGCTCTCATGGGCTACAAGCTGGCATTGCAAGTCCAGGTGGGATCACAGGTTCCATATCTTGTCAAAGAGACATGAGAGAAGCAGCACCCACTGGACCCCAGGCACAGACACGGTGATCTGCAGATCCTAGTTTAATAAATATTTCTTCATGGACCCACCCCTTTTTTTGGATAGCTGAAAGTAAAACCTCATCTTTGTGTCATCTGAGTGTAAACTATTAACACATATATAATCTTATAATTTTAAAGTTGTCAACCGCCTAGATTTGTCATGGGAGATTTGGATATTTCTTTCAGGTAAGTAGGAAGATGGTGTCAAGCATGCTTGCAAAAAGAGCAGACCAAACTTCAAACACAATTTCACATCCTCCCCATGGCTGTGATTTCCCTGGGAGTATCACTCTGTGGGACTGCAACACACTAGTTACACTTCCAGCTCCAGATATTTCTGCTCTCAAACACTGGGAACTCTTTCTGTCTTTTCTTCTACCTACTTAAGAAAAACAACCAACCTTCCAGAGTAAAATGCAATGGAAAACACTTTGATAGGTGAAAAAAATAGTGTAATGTCTTTAGTGGCCAAGTATCAAAGCACCAAGTATTCCTAGCTTATATCACTAAGCTTATAACCATATCAGATGTTATAAACACAATTCCCATAGGTGTAAGACTATAATCAGAGTAGTCAAAAAAGATGAGACCTTTGCCAGTGATGCAGAATAGGGCTGTTTTGCAGTTAGGTGGGAAATGGTGCATTGATGGGTACATTGGATAACATTCAGTTCTAATTCAATATTTTATGTTCCCAAACTCAGCAGGGTGGTGTTAGACAGCAGCTCCAAAGGTTCACCATCTTACACAACTCTCCCAATGTCGTTCACTCCTGCTAATGTCCAAGTTGAGCACAGCACAACATGCCAGAAAATGAGTATTTTAGAAAGGCAGTGTAGCACATAATAAACACAGGAAGAAATGAGAAATCCCCAGAGGAACTCAATGGAGAGTGCCCTTAAAGTGAGGATATTTTACAGGAGGCCCATTTTTATTTGCTTTCACTATTTAATACATTTATCTGTGATCCATTATAAAAAATCTGTACCCATTTCTTACAAAATGTGCAGATGACACAAAAATCATAGAATGGTAAATAATGAGAAAAGCAGATCTGTTCTACATGCAATCTAATTTGAATGGTAACTTGACCTCTTTCAAAAAAAAAACCCCAAACATATTTTAATGTACAGTTAAACATAACTCTGAATATCCCAGATAGTTTGTACACTGAAGAACTGTACTATATTGTAGAAAGAAAGAATTAGAAAAGGATTTAGAGGTCATGGCTGGTAACCAGCAGAGCTCCACAAGAGCTCCTCATTCAATGCAAAACAAGAGACAAAAAGAGAAAATGGGACCTTGGTATTTGCAAGCAAGGGACTATAAAGCACAAGGATGGAAAGGCAGATGTTCACTGTTCTTTGGAATATTAATAGTGAAAGAAGCACAGGTCCAGCTTCAGTGTTCACATTTTAAAAAATGCTATTGACAAACAGGAAAGAGTTCAAGAAAGAAATGCAAATACACTTGCAATTGGCAAAAGCTGTTAGTAAGATCCTAAAAAAAGTAAATCTCAATTCATTTAATTTGTCCAATAGGAGGATAAATGTTGATTTATCTGTGGTTTATAATAGGGCTAGCTGGGTATTCTGTCTTAACAATAGAAAATGAAATTTCCACAAGGATTTTTCTGTAAAGAAAAAATAATGTTAATTTTCCTTCAGGACAAGCAAAATTAAATAGTTCACTGTAAGCCACTCTGCTTCTCATTTTTTTTTCTGTTGAAGGAAACTTTAAACTTCACCTTCTTGTGAACACATTTATCAGTGCTATAGGTACCTGTTTTCTCCTACAAGCCAGCCACAGAGTAATTTGTCACTTAATTCAGAGTTGTATATAACATTACAGGAGCTGTAGTCCAGCCAAGAAGCCTCTGCCTAAGTTGAATAAGGATAGTGTTTGTTCATGCTGTAATTCCCAGGAGCAATGCAGCATTATGGGAAAATATTTATTTTTCATATTGAACTGACACAAAAGAAAGCCCTGGTCAATCAATTTAGTACATTCAAACAACAAAGGTCCTACATTAAACAAAATGATAATTGTGTTTAAATTGGTTTGTTTGTTTGTATGTTTCCATCCTAGGTTTCCTTTATGTTAATAAGGCTTTTCTCTGTGCATCATGTGGAGTTAAGACAAATGTTGACAAGTCGCATCTGCCCACTGTGTGAAAATTCCAAATTTTGTTCAGTTTTAGCTTGCAAGTAGCTGTATTATATTTCCTGTACCAGGGGGATCTCTGAATTAGTAGATGGAGACACGACATCCAGTAGGTGGAATCTGACACTATATTAATCTAAGCTAGATAAATGCCAAGATTTTAACAAGGGAGGGAATTAACAATTATCTAGGAACGGGATAGACCCTCTTCCATGTGTATTTAAAGATGGTCTATCTTCCTATCTGTTCTAGCTGGTGATTCAATCCCACAGACTGTGTTGTAATAGATAATAACAATCCCCCCAGCCATAACATCTAAAAGTGCAGGAAGCAGGATTGCAGGGAGAGAAACTGCTAGAAACCCTCAGTCTTCAGAACCAAAGTAGAGGGATGGTCACGTTACACCATTGGAACACCTTTCCTTGTCCATCCATAATACAGCTTCAGTGTAAATATTTCATAGAAATGCCTTATAATTGGTCTGTGGTTTGAAGCCTGACTTAAGTTTAACATTGGTAGTGTGCCTCGCACTGAAGGAGTCTTTCCCTTGCTTTCTCACTTTTCTAACGCTCTGTTCCAAAACAAATAAATAACCTTGCAAATGGCTTATTCTGGTTCCCAGACCAAAGAAAGACAATTAAAGCCTTATGAAAGTGTTTCTAAATTATAGTTTTAATTAGCATAGAAGTATGGAAATGCTGTATGGCCACTTAGTAAAAACAGTAATGAAAATAATGCAGTCAACATCTCTCACCTCCAACAGTGTCACTCTGTCAGTTGACTCCTGTTTTCTGGAGGATGTTGACAAAATGGGCAGAGATGAAAGCCTGCAATAAAAAGAGTGGGATATTCTAAGCTCAAGTTAATCCATCCAGAGAACAGGAAAACTTCTTTCAGTAACAAAATAGGCCTTCTTAAGGTCAATAATAGCAGACTTCATAACTGACAACAGTCTGCTGAGCACAAAGGAAGTGTGACTTTTCCTTTTTCTTTGCCATGGCTGAATAGCTTTGTTTCAGCTTGTTGGTCAGTTTGTTTACAAGAAAAAGCTCTTGAGCAAAGAGTACCTTTCCTTGTGCAACATATTCCCATGCGCCCTCTGAAATGACTCTGCACCGCTGCGCTACCTGATAGCCTTTCACATGACAAAGTGTCAGGGTTATGTGTCCAGCAGTGCAGCAGGGGCTAGTTAAGGTTTCCAGATACACAGCACACAAGCAGGGACCAGCCTCACTGTAGGTTTTCCCTCCTCTATTGCCAAATGACAAAACATTAAAAGCTCAGCAGCACACAGCACCATTAAACTGACTGATGGCAAGAAGTCGTCAGAAAACACGGTTCTGTAAATCTTTCCCTGCACACATAAAATCTGGTCTCAGATTTCCCTGCCCCCTCCATGCACACACATACACATGCATTTCATAATTTCCCAGGAAGCCTAAACAAACTGCATTGCATTTGAAGAACTACCTCACAAAACAAAGCCCTCAACATCTTGTTATTCCAACACTTGAGCAGTGTTCATTATGAATTCTCACTACTAATTTCTCCCTTTTTGAAGCAGTGTAGGAAAATAACAGTCTCCCACTTTAAAGACATGGAAACAAAGGGGTAAAGAGGCTGATGTCACCAGGGTTTTGTGTGAGATGCAACTAGAGGCAAGGGCTCACGTATCTGGGAAAAACTCCCCCAAATATCCACGGGAGATCTTCACCCACAGCTGAGGAAACAAAGAAAACTCAAAATTTCCCGGGTTTGGTCTCACTCTGTGCTCAGCCCCGGCTGCTCTAAAATTAGACCTGTTTTACAGACTTGGCTTCGGCTGCTGCAGGAAGCAGAGGCAGCACATGCCAGTCCTGAAAATTTATTATTAATAATAATGGGGAGGCACTCCCAGGCTGGGGGCAGCCCCACATGCCAGCAAAGGCACAGCAGACAGTCCCCATGAGGACGCATTCACCATCTGCAATGACTGAATGGAGCAAGAGCAGTGCAAATGTTGTTATGATTAGGCCTCACAGGGGATTTTTTTCATACAAGCTGTCTGTTTGTTTGGGAAATCTGAAGTGGCCAGCAGAAATGTATCACCATCAGTGATGCTCCTGTTGGAAAGGCTTACTCAGGCCCACTGTGGTGTGTTTAGGAGGAGAGGTCCCTCCTGAGAAATGATAAACTACTCCAAGTCCCACAGGAAGGTGCAAAATAAGCCCCATTTTCTTGTGTGACCTGACAGCCACTTTAACTTCAGGCAGATTTTTGGTTAGTGCAAGCAGCTCTCAATGGAGCTTGCAGCCCTAACAAGTCAAAAGAAAGACATTTGCACGAGTCATTGGGTAAGCCTTTGCTCGTGCTCCTGCCCCAGGGTAGATGCTGGCGAAACCTGTGCAAAGGCTGGCTGGGCTCTGCTCACATCACTGCCCTGTACTGTCCAGGGCATGGACGTTCCCCCCAGGGATGCAGGGAAGGAGGGGACAGTCACCCATCAGTGCTCTGGGGCTCCCTTTCCTGCTCTCACCTCTCATGAGATTTGGCCTTGTCATCTATCATTAGCATTTCCTCCTGGTCCCTGTGATGCCTGGTAGGCCCTGTGTAGCTCTGGCAGGAAAGGAGGTCCCAAAAGATCCCCCCACATCCCCTGCTGCTAGGGGAAAACAGCAGCACATTTTGCATCGTGCTAAATGTGGGAGCTCCGTGAAAGCCAGCATTTCTCCAAGGAACAGCCCCACTTACACACCTTCTCCCCAGAGAAAGCTGGCTCCACTTTGCTTTCAATGACTTCAGTAACAAAAACATGTAGCTCTGCCCCATGAAACTGACTGTCATCAAACTAAGAAATTAACTTTTTCTGCAGTGCTATTAAGAACGCATAATGTTTATAGTCCCAACTGCGAAAAATGTGAGCTTTCCTGAGGCTCAGTAATGAAGGACTAGTTTAGCCTCTGGTCTCCAGAAGCAGCATCCAGAATTCCCCAGTTCCCAGCCCCTTGCTTTAGAAATGTTGGCTCAACTGCTAACCCAGAGCCCAGGCACTGAACATAAAAAAAATCCCTCCAAGCATTCAGTAAACAATGTCTGTCCCCAAAATAGCTTTCTAGTTTTCCTGTAATGTACTTCCATGCATCAGCTTATGTGACCTTGAACTGGTATCATTTCTCACTTGGGAATTCCTCCCTAGTATTTGTTGCTACAGCTCTTGAAGTATGAAGAATGAAGTGCTGGACTCTTACACTCCTTTGTTTCTTCCTTTCATTTATTTTTGCCTTGATGGGGAAAACATATGACTGGATATGTCATTACAGGCAGACAATCTGATAATCACTAGCTGATAGGACAACAATTCCAAAAAGCCTGTCTACAGCCAGTTCATTCTCTTCCTGTAACATCATGAAACTGCAGGGGTCAGGGATAAAGACACTGATATTTTTTTCCTTTTCAAAAATGCTGCATTCTGTGTCCACCATGATTAAGACTTTTGAAAGAGATATTTTGGAGCATTTCACATTATTTTTTGCTTATTTACAACGACTACCTCTTTTCAGAGATCCTCCCAGTAGGTTGTTTCTGTGGATTTAAGGTGTACATTCTGATGGTCCTTGTGGGTCTTAAGCAGCTGCTGGTTTTCACAAAGCAGTTGAACATCTTGCCAAGGTGCAAAGAGGGGGTCCCAGAAGTTCCACTGCCATTCATTTCTCCTGTAAGAAAGGCAAAGTCAGCCACATCCTCCTTGTGCGAGGGTGCCGTGCTTCTTGGCAGAGGAGATGTTCAGTGGCACTGAATCACAGGAATGGATGGGCATGGAGGAGGTACAGGAGCTGGTCTTCCCATTCACTTCCTCACTGTCACCTCTTTCAAGGCCTTCTATTGCTGTCCGAGTTCCTTATTTGCTTTTCTGTCGTGCAAGGAACTATAAGATAGCTATAGAACTATAGAGGTAACAAAGGGCCTAAACCAGCCACTCTCCTGTGATGGTAGGTGTGAGAAACAACTGCTCACTTTAAAAATTTAAAAAGTTTATTAAACCTTAACAAAAATACAACAAAGGACTACATAAGGAAAGAGTTGCAGTGCTGGGAACTGCCTCTCGTGCATACCACACGGCCAGTTTGTCTTCAAGTCTTTTATACCCATGGGGGTTGCATCAGCTAGCCCTGGCCCTTCCCAAAGTCTGTCAGTCAGCTCTTCTTTGCCATTTATCAGTGGAGACTGCTTTCTTGTAACTTGTTTGGAGGTCAGGTGTTGCCATGCTGCACCCCCCAAGCACAAGCTTTCCCATTCCCAACTGCCCCAGGCAAGGGACACATGTGCACGTCTTCTTTCTACCTGTCCTAGACAATCCCAGCTGTCTGATGGAAACAATATAGGGAGGAAAGGGGAACTATGGGGACAACAGAGGACCTCTAAATTACAATAACATAACTATACATTACTAGAGCTTTTATTAATATTCACACAATAGTTATCTTTTAATTGTGAGAACCAATCATCTCATTATCCACCTATAACGTGGGGGACAAAAAGGGACAAACCCCCACCAAGATGCGCAGTACCTGAGCACTGGGGAGGCAGAAAGTCTGCCAGACCAGCCTCAGCCAGCCCTGCCCGGGTTTCCAGCCCTGCAGCGGTGCTGCAGGGAGGGCAGGCAGGGCTGCACGGCAGCTCTCTGGTGAAAGCACCTGCGACTTCCATGAAAGCCGACACTGGCTGCTTGCGTGTCCCTGCCACTCCGGATCCCAAGGCCCTGGTTTACTGCAGGAGCTGTGAAAGACAGCCTCGGGCTTCACAGCAGGAAAAAATACAAGGGATCAAGTATACAGAGGCACCTCATAAAGTACCCTTTCAAACCACATGCGGATTTACAAGAGGGAAGTGAGTGGCCCTCGGGGGGCTTTTACTTGCCTATTAGCACTGGCCAGTGCAGGGTGCACGCCCAGACGCTGGGATGGAGCTGTCTACACAACCCCAGGACTTCTTTCAAGTGCAGACAGGCAGCTGCACACACACCTCTGGGCTGCAGCAGGGCTCGGCCGGGGCACGGCTGCTGTCCCGGGTCCGGCAATAGCATCCTCCAAAATCTACTCCACCGACTTCCTTAACACCTCTGTCCTGAGCCGGGGAGACACAGAATCACCCCGAGGGGAGACCTGGGGCAGCACACGGACAGCCAGGGGTGTCCTCTGCTCTCAAGTTCCCCAGGTAAATGTGGGGCTGGGAAACGGGCATGATCCTGTCCAGCAAAACACCTAGAGCCTGGCAACAGGTAAAGGCTGGGGGCATAGGAAGAAGAAGAAAAAAATTAGGGGAAGAAAAAAAGGAAGAGCAGAGAGGGATAAAAGAGGTATGGAAAAGTGCACGGCTGAAGGGTGGGTCTCCTTTGCAGAGACAGGGCAAGGAAAGTGGTCCCTCCAGATCATAATGGGTTGCACAGGAAGAAGAAAGGTAAAGGAAGCAGAAACATAAAGGAAGAAAAAAAAGCGAGATGGGGAGAGATGGAGAATAAGAAGGGATCTGACTAGAGGAAGAAAAAGATAACATCAGAGCAAACAAATTTAGGAGAAAGGAGGAAAACTATGTACTGGAGGAGCTGTGTAGGAGAACGGAGGTGGAGGAAATAAGCATCCAAAGGAAGAGAGACTAAGGCAGAATGCTCCCAAAGGAAATGAAAGAGCACTCTGAAACAGTGTCAGACATAAATAAATCAAACAGGAACATTTGGACACTTGGAAAAATGAGAGGAAAAATACAGGGTAATATACTATAGCAGGGGAAAAGTGGGGTGGCAAGAGAAAAGAAGGAAAAACTCCTAAAACAGAGAAAAAGAGGGAGTCAGCCAGATAATCCAAGCAGTCCCAACACGTTTACTTGCATACTTTGAGGTGTTTGCTCTAATGAGCAGTTAGGACAGCAAAAAAAGTACAGAGTAATGCCATCACATCATTTATATGGGCAAGTGGGGATTTTGCAAGCTGGAAGATATATGCATGCAATAATTGTGGGTGAAAGCTGGGGGCCAATAATTACAGCAGTAAATCATAATCCTTTTAATATATTATCAGTTTGATACCCAAGCAATAAATGCATATGCATAAGGGGTTTGTGCTTTAGAAGTGGCAGGAAACTTGACTGCGAAAACAAAGGGAATGTAGAAGCTCAGTTCTCCCTCTCTTTTGGGTGAGAAAGTGTAATGAAATCCACCCTGTCTCTCTCTCTCCCCCATCTCTGTCATGACCATCATTACTAGACTTGGCTGGGAGTTTCACAGTGCATTTATTTTCTAATGGGAATGCACTTACTACAAAACTGAAATTTTCCACAAGAAGATTTCGATTTTGCTGTAGAGAAAAATCCTATGAGAAAAATTTGAACCAAGTGTTTCATTTTGGGCCACTTCAACCCCAGCCAAAATTAAAAAAAAAAATCAATATGAAAGATTTTATTACACTACTATTAGTGGAACCTGGACATTTTCAGTTGGGAATAAAACATCTTTAAAATTTAACAAACCAGTTTACTCAAAATTTTGTAACAGTCATAGTATCTGTAGCTTTGTAAGGGGAAATACTGTGCGTGAGCGTGCATGTAGATATTCATACACCCATATGCCAACAAAAAGTGAATAAAATTGACGGGAAAAAAGGGAATAAACATACAGAGTTTATCTTAATTTTGAGCTGATTGCAAATGAAAGCCATTGGGTGACTGCTCTACTAGGCCATCTGTGTATTTCTTTTTTTCTGAAGGGATTTGGTGATCCTCTGGCAGAGAGGGGAAGGGAAAGTTGTTAAGCAGTAATTTAGAGCACATATATAAAAAGAAACACCAATCTATGTTCTGAAATGGAGAAGGGTAGGATATCTACCATAACTTTTACTAAGCAGTTCCAGTGATTAATTACCTTTTTGTTTAAAAATATGTTGCTTTCTTCTTGTCTCTGGCTGCCCAGTTTCATATTCCAGCAGTTGGACTAGATCACATCCTTTGTCTGTCAGGGCAAAAGAGTGAACTGTGACAGAATTTCTATTCCCTATGTACATATTTATAGATTGTGATCAAGTCACCTCTTAATCTATTCTTTGTTACATAAACAGAACAAGCTTCTCAGGCCTATCACAGTAAGACGTATTTTCCAGACTTTTCATTATTCACGTGGCTTTCCTCTCTGAACTCTCACCAATTCATCCAGTACCCTTCTCCAGTTGGGGAAATCAGCACTAAGAACGACATCCTACAGCGGTGCCAAAGGCAGATGTTGCCTTCTGCTTCCTATTTAGCAGTCTCAGGACTGCTCCAGCTCTTTGGAGGACCACCTTTCCCAGCATCTCCTGCCTGGCTCACACACAAACACCTCGGTCCCACCTTCTTTGTAGATTTAATGACCAGATCTACCAAACATTTGCATGTGGTGCAGGAGAGACCTTTAGAGGTGAGTTGTGCTATCCTCCTCCCAACCCCACTTATGGTGCAGGTCACCCACTTGGATTTGATTTGGGGGAACTGAATCCCTGCCAGGGGAAACCAGTCAGGAAGCTGCTTCCCACACGCATCCCAGCCACTGCTGCAGGCGTTAGGATCTGAATGAGCAACTGATGATTAGTCTGGGGAACTGAACTAAGTCTGATTTGACATCAAACACTGCACCACATTTAGAGAGCCTAGTGTGAGATGCTTTAATCTGCTACTCCATTCCTATTCAGCCAAATCATTTGCTAATGTAGATATGGTTAGTGATGTCCAGAATCTGACTACTAAAAAGAAAAACCAGGAACAAACTACTTCATTGATTTCAGTTTCTTAAGTATTAATGTCCGTATTTTTTAATCACTTTTTTCCTCCTGTGTTACTTTTTAGGAACAATTATATGTAAACTCCAAGAAAAATGTCTTGAATGGCAGAAGATCAGCCATCACTTGTTTCAGGACTCCATTCAAAACATCAAGCAAATTATAAATTTCCACTGACAACTGCATTTTTAGACCAATCACTGTGCCAGCATTTAACCCACTTTCAGTGTGACATGTCAATTTCATATCTGTATACTTAATACTTATAATTAAGGAAATATTGTTTTCTTAATCGAATTTACATCATATGTCAAGCTTAATGCCATACAGAATTCAAAGTACATTGCATCAAATACTATTAGCTGAATTTACTATAATAATATTTTAAAATATATTAAGTTAGCTGTATAAACATTTATTTAACATTTTTAAATTATAATCTCTTTCACAGAGTTAGTAGCAGTCTGACAACAACTTTAATTTCTCTAAGACCAAAGAAAGTCAAATGGAAATGCACATGACTGGTGTTTTCATCCTATATGTGTCATACAAATAAGACTGTATCTTTCCAGTTCTCTCAAACTTTCCTAGTGTTCAATGTCTACTAGAAAACCATTACTTACAGCCAAAGGAGGTTTTTGACTTGTTCTTTTCAGACTTGTGGACAGAAGTTGTTCAAGCCTCTGATTTAACATACCTACTTTAGTAGCTGCTGTTAAAATATTTTCTTGAATTACTGTTGTAATGGAAAATACATCATGACTATTGCAGGATTATATATTTTCAACTGGCTTTTTCCAACCAACACAGAAAGCTATTCTCATCTTCTCAGTGTTAGTATAAATAATTATACCATTTTTATCCACCGAGAGAAATAACACTGATAGGTTTTCTTTCCTTAAGTACATCAGAAACTTCTTGTCCTTAACTTGTATGATCTTTAACTGCGTTGGGCAAACACCTCTATTTACACTTCTCTTGCTTCCCTTGCAATTTTTTCATTCTTCTGATTTAAATTATTTTTTGTTGCATCATTCTTTCTTTCAAGTGTTACATGTGGGGTTTTTGTGTAGTAGAACAGCTTTCACTTCAGCTATGTTGTTTTGGTTTATAACAACTATGACTTTTTAGTAAAATGTTTTGAAACAGTTTGCAATTATCATTCACATTTTTCTGTTTAAATTCTCCCAGTAGATCTGACTTATAATTGTTTTCAGCTTTAGAAAACTGGTCTTTTTAAAGAAGCAAGAATCTATACTACTGGATCATATTTTACTCTTTTTGCACACAAATATAATCAAGGCACAATCTTCTGCACATAAGCAGACATTTGCTTCAGTTCTGTAATCAGTATCTCTCTGTATGTCATAATTAGGTCATTTTTTTGCTGAAGAAGTAAAATCTCTATTCAGCCATAAGGGAGGATGGACTCAAGGCTCTGATCCACATTTGGCAAAGAAACCTGGACCCTTGTTGTCTTGGGTGAGCATCCTAATCCCTGAATAAGAACCCTTTGAACCCACTCTCCTAGCAAATCTATCCTTTGTTTTCCAATTTTATTCTGACTTTAAAAATAGAGTTTTAAAATCTGCTAGATTGCAGTTAGTTTTTGTGGTCAAAGTTGCATATTCATTTTCTTTTTATTCACACGTAGAATGAGAAAAATATTCAGACTGCCTTAAACAGATGTTTTATTTAAGTCACAAAGAAAAAGAAATAAACATACTTGTCTCATTTTTGCCATCCACTTAATATTCTACTTGTGCATATTATCTTACCCAACTTTGGTACTGTTGCATGAAATATACACCAGGTTGCCCAGCACTGATGGGTCAGGAATGAGTGCACTTGTTGGCATCGTGTCCTGGGACAGCTTCATTCTTTACTTGCTTGGGAGTCTGATTTTCTGCTGAGCAAAAGTGTATTGTCCCTCTTTTAAATTTCTTCTTCATAATGATTTTAATGTCCTCCTGGCTATTCAAACCAAGCCCTCCATCAGTAAATAATTTACCTTTCCAGTGAGTAAATTATATTCAAACTTTACCTGCTTCTCTTCTTGGAGAAGGTAGACAAACATCCTCAAAGCCATCCTTCCATCTCCAAATGTGGTCAGCTTGCAGCACCCGTCTGTGTGTTACATCCCAGCCACTCTCTTCAGGTTGCCTCCCTCTGCTTTAGGGATCCAAATGTATGTCCCAGAAGGCCACCTAACAAATTCATCACTACCTGTCATCACAGTCTTTTTCTTTGAATCCAGGGTAATGAAACTTAACAAGACCAGTGGTTTAAGACCTCCTCAGTTTCTCCAAGTCCCTTGAGGTCTGTAATTGCTTCTGCTACGCAGTGCCATCCTCTTCTGGTCCTCCAGCACAGCATTCATACAAAGGCCCTCTTTTCTAGATGGTCCTCTCCCTTCAATGGGGCCACATTCACTTCTGACAGTGATTCTCAGAGATTCCATTGCATGTGCCTGCCTCAGTGTTCACAGTCATTACTTTCAGATGGATAACTTGCACTCATCATCTGTGTTTTTGTAATTTCTGGCTTAGTCCTGCAGCACATCCTTCACATGGCCTGCATTGCAATTTAATTGGAAGCAGGTTGTGGTACAGAAGGCAATCACACACCTGGGATGTGCATCTCTGCTCTGGGACCCAGGTCGGCCCCTTTTGAGTGGCCTGACTTATTTGAATATGATGGTTTGGGCACAGGAAGCTCAGAGCCTCCAGGGAAGATCTTTCCTAAGACAAATACTTGGTCATGTATCTCTCAGAGATGCAGGCATTAGAAACAGTGAGACTGGATTATGTTCCCTTCAATATAATAGGGAAGGTATAGCCAGCAAAATACAAAAATCTTTCAGGGCTTCATAAATCCCTTCCTGTAGTCTGACACCACCTGTATTTGTTGACTTTTAGACATGCTACAAGACCCATGTGTTGGATCTGCTCTTTGAGGAGCCTTAAGAGGACTGGTTGATGAATGGGGCTCCAGTGTTTATTTACTTCAGTTTGGTAGAAGCAGTGAGTCAATTATATTGCATTTCGGTTTTGCAGTTCTAAATTGGCAGAGTGCTTACAGCCTATGAAGGAACACATTTTGTTTATTTTAAATATCTGAAAAAAATTGAATAAATAAAATGATGCAGTTGGTATAAGATTTATGATGTCCTGAATTTTCCATGATTTTAAGTGGTTGGTTTTGTACATGACGTGTTACTCAAGTATGCAGCCCAATACCAGTCTTGTCTGGCTTTTGAAACAAAAGATCTTTTGTTGTGGTGAATCACAGAGAAAGCTTTGCAGGTCCTGTTTTCATGATGACACTTACAGGCAAGAATTCCCATAAAGTCCCATCACCCTTTCTGGAGAGGAAAAGTTAAGATTCATACAGCAGATATGTTGCTATCTGTCAGAGTCAGAAAGACCAACAATGAAAAAAGAAAAATAATTGCTGAATAACTTCACCTTTTTGCCATCATTTTCCACATAAGGTATCCAATATGTCATTCAGCAATGAAGAGACAGAACGATAAAGTCACACCCTTCATCCAGTAATGTGCCCCATTAATTTTCCAATCAAATTAACTAACAACAAACTGACTGCCTTCTAAGACAAGCTCAGAACTGAAAATTCTCTTTGTCCTGGTAATGTTGAGAGTAGATTTATGAAAAATACTTTTACTTAATAAACTGAATAGATACTAGAACACATCATTCATGGATGTTGTACAGTCCTGTGAATGTTAACATCTTTAAAGCAGATACTCACTTTAGCCAACTCCTTGCTTAAGTGTTCTGATAAAATGTATCCTGAAATCACTGGGCGCCTTTCTGCTTCTTCAATGGATATTGGAGTAGCTTCTAAAAAGTTATCAAGGCGTAACAGATGAGCTTTTAGAGGCTTTTCTGACTGTTAGGACAAGCTTTCCTTTAAAATAAATTTTGATGTCAGGAAGGCTTCTTAACACATTACCAAGAGGGCCATGAAATGTCTGGCTAATCACAAATCCTTTCACACCAATCAAAAACTTTCTAATACACTGAATAGCTACAGTTAGGTCTGGCAAACTCTTGTTTAAAGCACTTTAAGGTAAATATGGAAATTAAGAGATTAGAAAAGCAGTGTGTTGGGTGAGTTATTAACCAAGGTAATCCAGGCCTGCTTATCCATGTGCCACCATATGCTCTACGTTCTTCCTTAAGCTTATCCTAATGTGTTTTCCTTAAGGCTCTTTTCCACTTCCTTAGTTCATGAAATAAAGCAACATTAGCTCGTCTCAGTGTTAACAGATGTTGTGAGGAATTATTTTAAAGTCACTTGTATCCTGTATCTCTCCATATCTTTCAGCTCGATTGCAGTGAATTTTAGGAGGTTTTGCCCAGGAAAAAAAAAAAACCAAACTATAGGGATTTACACCACACCCTCACTATCATTAAATAAACCTAGCATGAAGCTAAATCAATGCAATCCAAGTATTTTTATACATTTTAGAAGTCTTTTCACATCCTCAGTTCTCCCTTGAAATGGCAGAGATCCAGTTTGGGACACAGTCCATACACTTTATACTGTTCATGTACAGCTCTGATTTGGAAAATCAGAAAGTGGTGGAACCTCAGAGCAAAGAGAAATTATTGTACTCACCACTCCCTGCTTTACAGACATAATAACAAATCTGAAGTTTCAGGAGCAGAGCAAGAATTTCTAGTGGACGTTGATGTTGTTTTTGTTGTTGTTATTATTATTATTATTGTTATTATTATTATTATTGTTCACTGTCTTTCAGTAGTATTCCTGCCCAAATACAGCTTCCTAGAAGAGAAATTGCAGTAGTTAGATACTTAGTTCAGTAAAGAAGAAGGAACACATAATGGGGAAGTTTCAGAAGTGTGCCTCTAGTAAATTCAATTGAGCATCCAAAATTTTGCCTATCTATGTGAAGCTGACATGACAATAGCAACACTAAGGAGGTTTCTTGGTAGCATGGACTGAAAGTTCAGCAAAGCAGGTGGGAAAAAAATCACATCTACTTTAGTGGGCTGCTGTTTAAACCTCCTTTTTTCAGATCAGGAAACATTTTATTTAAAAATATTAATGCCATTAAAAAAAACCAAACAAACATCTAAATGGGACTGGGTACAGATCATACTTTCTTCTGATTTAGGCTCCCCACAATTCCTCCAACATGAACAGCAGGACTGGAGCACATTCATGTTAGGGCACAATTTGGCCCACTGATGTCAGCCATTTGAATACACATACAATATGCTGTAAAAGCAAGTATTTATGAAGACTGGACCGTGAATGTGAGGAGAAGGGGCTGAATCATATTCTCATCATGAGTGAGTGATGACACCCTTTTATCCAAACAAAAGAACTAATGTTCTACTGGAAGGATAGCCTGAGGCAGGATTGCTTTAGGAGAACAAAGGCACTTGGTTTGTTGGAGCACATGCAGTAAGAGTGCTGACAGATCAAGCAAAAAACACAGTTTAGCTAAAGAAGGACATTTAGATCTGCTCTGTGGATGGGACCAGGGGTCTGGCATTTACAGATTACACATTGGTGAATGAAACAGCAACTGGTGACAAAAGTTTGATAACAATAGTAACGGGGGGGAAGAGATCATGAAATGTGCAGTTCTCACATGTGATCACTGAGACAGAAACATAGTTCACACTCAACTTAAAGGTCCACAAGATATGCAGGGAAGCAGTACCATCTCTGATGGATGAGAGCAGAAAAGTATTTCAATTTGCATTATGATGTCTTCAGCTGCACTTCAGCTGCTGAAAGATATATTGGGAAAGAGCAGGCATCAGAGTAGTCTTTAGCTCAGAGGGAAATTGCTCCCAAAAATCAAATTGTGATTTATTTGTGAGCAGCAAGTAATGAGGACATTTCCTGTGAAACGCCTTCCCTCTGGTGAATGGCAGTGGCTACACTGCTGTTTCTCCTGGTCTGCTCTGTCACTCTGCTTTGGCTCCAGCAGCCCCTGTGAGAGGCCCCGTAGGAGCAGAGCAGGAAGTTCTCCTGGACAAGGGCTTCATCCATAAATACCACACCACTCTGAGGAAATTTCAGTGCCCACCTCTACGCCTACACAGGAACACCAGCAATTCCAGACCATGCATCCTGGCCCCAAAGCCCACTTCCACGTTGCTAAGGAGAGTTGTCTGAAGACACAGGCAAGAGCTACATACTTTTAGTCCAATATCTGGCATTTCTTTTGACAGAAGATTGCATGGTATCATGCAGTGCTGGCCATCCTGGCAGGCTGCTGGGTTTGCAAGCCACCCTCAGCCATTTCACGCCTGGCTGCGCACTTGTTCCTCACGAGCACTTGCTTGGGGGATGAGGGCCCCCTATCCCACGCCCCAGGAACTCAGCATCTGTGTGATTTATATGTGCATTTTACACCACGTATGGGATACATAGATGTAATGTAGCCATGGCCCTGCCCTCCCCAGATGACAACATCGCAGCGCAAACATCACGGCATCACTGATGCCAAAACACAAACACCATAAAACAATCATCACGCTGTTGGGGCTATAAACATCACAACATCAACCTGGACCCTAACAGCCTTAATTCATTCCTTTAGGCAATGCTCCAGGAAAAAATGACAAAAAAAAAGTGAGGGAGAGAGAAAAAAAGAAGGCAGGGAGGTGGGTCAGTGGCACGTGCAGGTGGGGAGTGTGGGCACCCAAAGAGCCCCCTCAGCCTAGGGTCCCCAAGGGGTATCTGCATTTTATTAAAACTGGCTCTTCTCATCCCTGATTCATGCATCTCAAATCAGGATGAAATCCTGTAACCACATTAGTCAATCCAGACAGATTCGTCCATTACTTAATGCATTACTCAGATTTCAGTAACAGAAGGTATGTGATCTAGAGTCAAGTTCTGTTATGCTTGGATGAATATAAAAACACTAAAAAAGTTTGTGGTAACTGCACCTGTGAGACAAGATTCACTGATTTTGGGAATGATGGCTGTGAGTTTTCTAGCAAGTAATTTTTAAAATACATGTCTCTATTTACGTTAACAGCTTTATTTTGATGATCATGTCAAAGGCCTAACTGACTAGCAATGAGCTACCTCTGTCAACAGAAAGCAAAGGGACATTTTCTTCATCATTATTTCAACAACTAGGTTTGGTCCTGTCCAGCTTTTCCTACAGTAGCAGGATAGCATCGAGGATCTATGGCTGTTCATTAGGAAACAAAAACAGAGAGCAGAAAAGCCAAAGGCAAGAAAATCATGTCCACTATTTCACTGTCTAATCTGGAGAGAGAGAGGAAAAAAACAAAGTCTAAAACTGAGTGTTTCAATTTCAACTCAAATTTATCTATCAGAGCTTGTGTGGGCAGGAGCATAACTTGCTTTTTTTGCCAAGAAACATCTCCCAAAGGTTGCACATGATTTGAAAACAAAGAAAACAAATTTCAAAAAGGTAACAAGCCTCCACTGCTCCTCGCCCACTCTTGGTTTGACAGGCAGTTTGGGCTTTAGTGAATCCCTTGAGTCATCCTCCATGGTTCTCAGCAACATGATTGCTGGCTGTTCCCTGTGGCCACTTTGGCTGGAAGTATCCCTGCCAGAGGATACAGAGGTGTTTGGAGCTTTGTTGTTACAGCTCAGGAAGTCTCCTGGGCCTCTCATGCAGTGTCACCAAGGACAGAACCAGATACACCAAGACAGATGTTGTTTTTTCAGTGTTGCTATCCTGGTTCCTGCCATGGCTTCCTTATCTCTCCAGTCCAGCAGGATAACAGCTCTGAGGCACTCTGTGAGGGTGAAGGGAATGAGATGCTTCTGGGGACTAGGTAGAGAACCTTAAGGGATGCATGCATGACAGGAGGAACTTCCCTAATCCTCAGCACCTTGGCCCAGCTGTGCAGTGCTGCCCTTCCAGGGGCATGCTAGGAGAGAATCTGATAAAAGCTAAATCAGAGCTAGAAGTCCCCTGAGTCCCACCAGTATTCACATGCCTTCAGAGCACTGCATCCTACCATCCCCTGCACCCAGCTTGGCACCTCCTCTGATAACCCTGTCTGAACTAGTCTGCTCTGGCCCACTTGCGGAGACCAAATGTTTTGCTTACCCCAGGTTCAAGACATCCCTTGCAGTTGGTCCACACTCTTCTTGTTCAGTATACATCAAATCAAAGAGCATATGGATTAAATGAGAGAAGATGATCAACACTGATAGCAAGAGTAACCCTAAGGTCATCATTGTGCTTATACCAAATAAACACCTACACCGTGGCTCCCAAATATAGCTAAAGCCAGGAAATCTGCTGGAGCTCAGATCCATCTTTTATCCTCTCACTCATTCTATCACCCTCTCCTCAGCATGTTTGCGGGCATTGGGCAGAGGAATTCAGCACAACCACACCCTGTGATCTGGATTCTGACCTCTTCTTGGAACTGACCGCAAGTAGGGAACTTCAGTAAACCCTGCATGCAGCTCACTGAAAATTCCTGTCAGGGTGACACATGCCACTCAGAGCCAGTGACAGGGACCCCTTGAGGCTGACTGTAAATGTCGATGTAGAAATACCCAGAGAGTGTTTGGGAGGAAAGCCAGGAGGTGAGTTTGTGGGACTTCATATCTGCAGCCTCGTCGATGTGTGTGTTGAAATCTCCCAGGATGACAAGTCAGGGTATTTCATCACCATTGTCAACAAGGTATCAGTGAACTCCTTTATGAACCCTTTAGTCTGTAGAGGTCTGTAAATGAGCATAAAACTCTGTGTTAGCTTTGGCTCAGGTTTCTATTGTCAGATGAATGAATTCAAACCTTACTCTCTGCCTCCATTAGAGCTGCCAAATCCCACCCAGAGGAACTATCTGGGGCAGCAAACAGCTTTATCAAACCTCTGTGCCCCTACATTGAGCTGAACTTTTTGCCAAGTGCTGTGCACGATCTCCTTGCTTTGCAGAAAAATCATGCACCTCCAGGAATGTTCACAAACAGCACAGATTCTTTCTAGTCCTGTTCATTGAGCAACAGGAGAGTTCCCACCCTGGGGGACTCTATATTCACACATCAAGGGCTATCAAACTGTAAGTGCATGAGTTGGGGCTTCAGCAGCTCACCTGCAGGAACCTGGAACTGTTGGATCTTTTTCCCCAGTGTGCATCTGGCTGTGTGTTTCTGACTGGTTAGTTTCTTCCTTACCTTGCTCTGAAGTCTCTTCTCACAGCTGAAGACTCAGTGTTCAGGTGGGTAGCAGAGAAAGTTGTCTCTTTTTTTTTTCTTCTTCTTTTTTTCTTTTTTTTTTCCTTCTTTTTTTTCTTTTGGAGTGTGTCTTCTTCACATCTCCTGAGACAGCAGAAGCACTCTAAACCTTTTAAAGCCTTTTAACTTCTACAACTCCATTGTCATCTAGGAGAAGCCACTGCTCCCTGTAGTTCTAGCAGATATTCTCTCAGAAACACTCAGACTATTTAAGGGCACTTTTCTGAGACTCATTCTGCCCTTATTTGCATCTTCCCTAGGTCTGCTCAAGGATTGTTTGTGTCCTACACAGGCAAGTGTGTGGAGCCTTAGATAATGCAGCCAACAGTAAGAATGTGAGTGCCAGCAGTATCCACAGCTCCTGATAAACAGAAAACCAGGGCCACCCTGGCTAAACGAGCAGACAGTGACCTTGCTGCTAAGTGAAGAAAAGCACCCTTTTTCTTGCTCACAACACATGGGCTACATGTAAAAATAGCCGCTAGTCAGCAGCAGCGTGTTGCTCACATGTGTGGGCAATATGAGAACAAACTTATTTCCAAGCCCCCTTTCTCCTATTAGTTCCTCATCTTTGATTTTATGTGGGTTATCCAAGGATGAAGGTTATCTGAGGACTTATTTTCAGCAACAGATATTTTTAAAGGGCTGGAGGTTATCTGAGGTTTAGCTTGAAAATAACAGTACTTTGGAGAGTTTGCAGCCCCGCCTAGTATCATTTAGTTGAAGATATGCCCACATGCACAACTAGTCAATTCACTCTGGTAATTTAACAGTGTTGTTGAATTCTTCACTGATGCAATGGTTTCATTTGCCAGCTTTTATAAATAACACTTTCTAAAAATCTCTGTTTACCCAGGACATCCTGGCTAACAGTGTTTTGGCAAAGGGTACTTGTTCCTTCGTCATTTTGTAGCAAGACCTCAGCAAAGCAACTGACACGGACGTGAAGCTGTCAGCCACTACAAAACTCCAGTTCAAAACACAGAGTAAAATCTTCTTCAATAGCACTCGTTAACAAACCTTACTAAACCCATTCTTCAACTTCAATTTACCTTCACAAAAAAACTCAAATTAACAGTCTGAGGTTTTCTCTTCAAGGCACCCAGTGGTCACAGACTGTGTCATCTGAAGTTCACACTCAGCTGTAGGAAGGAGGGTGGTTAACATGTGCGCTCCTGGCATATTGAAACTACCCACAACAGGGCAAAAGCCTGTCTGGACACAGAGGTTTCCTATAGGCAGATCCTAAAATGTGCAACAGACTCACCAAATCACTAAGGGGCTGGATAAATTTCATTGCAAGCAAGTACTCTATAAGACAGTACACACTTGTCTACCTTCTTTTTGTTACTAAAAATCCAAAGAAATACTGATGAAAGAAAACAGAAACTGGAAAGACTATGGTGCCATCTGACAGACTGTCCTATTCTCCATGTCCCTGAGGAGAGGAGGAGAGAGCTGCAAGGATCAGAGTTAGTCACTTTGCCCAACGCCAGCTGGATGAGGCTGGGAAGTCCTGATGATGAGACCAAGCTTGCCCGAGGCAGGTTTCACACCACTGTGTGGTAGTACATCTCAGGCCACGGAACGAGCTGGAAGAAACTTCTGCAATGCTTCAGGCATCTTCTAAAACTATAAAAACAGCCACAAACTGGGACCTTGTATCCCATCACCTGCACATAAGCAAACATCGGCAACTTGCCCTTTCTGTGGAAAGCCGCGTCCGCCTTTGTTTTAATTGAGCTGCTGAAGAGAGGACACCAATGTGGTTAGAAATAGCATATTGAGAGGTCAAGAATTCAATCTGTTCTAGAGAGGCCTACCGCTGGTTTTCTTGGCAGGGCTCGCAGGGGCTGCCGTCAGCCAGTCCCCAGGAAACTTTCTCGCTCACGGAGCGAGGGCGGTGCGAGTGGCCAACATTCAGGCTTGGCTGCCGAACCAGAGGAAGGTTTTCAAAATGTCAGCTTGGATCAACCTAAATCAATTTTCCGAGGCACAAAGGGATGGAGGGGGAACTGAAAAGTGTCCTTTACTTCTGTTTCACATCTCACAGTTTCATTTTCAGTTACTGGAATGATATATAGAGGGAACAAAAGGCCAGGCAAGACCTGCACCTTCCTTATATCGTAGCCCAGCTTTTAAGGAGTCCAGGATATGAGTAATCGAAATTCATTTATTTTTCCTCATTTGCACTTCCCCCATCCACTTCACAAGAGTGTCTCAGAAACCTTCCTCATGGCTTTCTGGCCCTGATCCACCAGTCAAAGCCAGCTGGTCCCCAGGACAAACCAAAGATTCTCTTTCCAGGGTATACCATGCGGAATGTACCCATTGGGGCTGGCAACATGGGTTCAGAGCCACTCAGACACTACTGCAAGTGATACTTGGCTGCCTCATACATTCCATGCATGCTCTATTTACCTTGTGATTGCATGAGGGTGTTAAGACATCACCACGAATTTCAGGAGTGCCCCATTGCACACACAGCTTCAAGCACATGGACCCATGATTCACTCAAGATGACTGCAATCACATGAATGGAGTGTCTTGTTTCATCTTGCTTTTTTTAAAATTTCAACTGGAGTGAGACAGTCCATCCTAAAGCCCCAGGCTTTGGCCCACTGCTCCACATGTCTGAAATCTGATGACTGTGTTTGGTTTAGGGCTGGCTGCAACCTGCAAAGACTTTGAGAATTTAAGCCTTGCTGTAGTCCAGTTCCACAGGATACTAAGTAGGAATATCTAATCATAAATAGCCTTTTGGGGTTGCTGTGCATGATGCTGGGATTGTGCAAACTCTTGCATTATTCTCCAAAAGTGAAATATAAATGGACTCAAAAAAAAAATACCTTTCTAAGAGTAAAGCATCCTGTTGAAGGCACCAGTATAGGGAAGGGCAACATCAAATGCAAAAGAAGTTTTCAATATGAGGAAGGAGAAAGTCATTCAACATGAAGAGAAACAGAGAGATTTCCCTCCAGAAAAGATGCCATGGTACTGTGTTCAGTATTCAACATCCCCATGACCTGGGCAGCAACCAGAAATCCTTCATTTTAATGCCAGTAAAATCACAGGAATTGCTTTCCTAAGTTACAAAAACAGCCTGGGCTCCAGGGGATTCCCTGTTCCTCTGAGCAGTTTGTGCCCATCTGTGTTGCAGATAGCAATCATTATCTCATCCAAGAGAAAATGAGCAGCGTTTGCAAAGGAAAGGCAGAAGAACAGCAGCCTTTGCCAAACCAAAGAGGGGCCACCAATAAGAAGATGGTTATTTTTCAATAAGGGCCTATTTTTACTAAAATGTGATAAAATGTGCATCATTATGAACAGCCACACAAACACTTACAAATATTGGCATCCATGTGACATATGACCTTTGTTCCTATGGCGATTTTGTTCCAAAGAAAAATATGTATCACTGACTTAGTATGTTTTCTTAGCGTGTAATGCTTATATTAACATAACAGTATCTTACAGCACCACTACAGTAAGCTTGTGTCAGCACTTCCATTGCAAATAACCCTCTTCAGGACTGTTTGGATGAAGCAGGATATGTAAAGGACTGTTTAGGGGCAGAGTTTCAGTCTTAATTTTGAAAGCATTTGTTTTGTTAAATCAGAAGATGTACAAGCTTCTTGGCCTCACATTTGATCAATCATTACTTAAATCCTATTCTGGGCAGTAGTGGTTTTTGTGGATGGGATTATGGCTATCTTTTCATAGCTAGGAAAGGAATCTTGCCAAATAACATGATTGTAACATTAGTTTTGCAGTATGCACTGCTATTCCTGAAGACCCAACTCTTGGCTTTTGTGAACTTCTGAGAAAATCCTGCTTAGCTTTTGTTTATTTGTTTGCTGCTCTGTAGAAAAAGTAAAAAACCCAGCTTCTGAGAGAAGAAAGGGCATGTTAACTTTAAAGATTCTAATACCTCAAGTCAAATGTAAGAACAGAAATAGCATTCATTTTAACTAATATTTTCAGCCTTTAACTTTTCATGGTTATATGTTGAATATATATATATTCAACTGATATATATAAAATATGTGCATCTATAAATATAATTTTTATATATATATATGTATATGTATATTCAGGCTTATATATTAATAAATATATTTAACAAATATTTTCAGCCTTCAAAGGTTGTAGGCCTGTGACAAGATTTGTGGCATTCAACAAAGTGAATCTGACAGTGTTAACAGAAAAGTCAGAAAACCCTGCAGTCCATCCTACATAACCACTGTAATTGAATCAGGGTTTCTGGCTTGAAGTATGATTACAAGTTACAGAAAGAACAGAAGTTACATCCATGGCAGCCTAGGGTCTTTGTTGGGTTTGAGTGCAATGCACATGTTCAACAAAGAGGCAATCCAGTATTAGGAGTGTTTGTGGATAGACAACTGGAAGTCATTGGAGGATAAGAAAGTGGTCGTGGTTATAGATAGGGGGGTACCTTTATATCTATTCTATTGTGTATCAGAAAATAAATTTCCCCATCAATTAAACAGTTCTGTCTCAGCCTATAACAACAAGAGAGTATTATATTATGAGGTTGTACATAATTTGGGGAATAGTTTTCTACATAAATCTCTAAAGCCAAAGGAATGGAGACAGTAGTAAAAGCCATGTATAGTCACTATCAATAGTGTCTGACAAGCCAAAATATTTTTCTAATACTCTGTATTGTGCTAGTGAGTAGTAGGTGTAGCATGCATGCAGAGCTGCTTCACTGTGAGAAAGCCTTTATCTGACATTGGAGAGGACTTCATGCATCTTTAATAGTATTTCAAATTAGAGCCTCAAATATTTTTTAAAACATAGGAGACATATTGGGAGGTACCCACAGGTGGTATTACTTCCTTCTTTGTGGATGTTCCACAGAGTAAATTAATTGCATTTCCTTTAGAAAGAGAGGTGGAGAGAGAGATAATGAATTAAAAAAAGAGAAAAAATGCAACGTTGTGGGGTTAGCAGACCCAGAGGAGTAGTAATAAAATCTACATTATGTTCATACCACATGTCAGTATAAAGACACACAGCTTTCCTGATAGACTGCAAGAGGTTTGTTGTGCTGCAAATTAAAATAATATCGCAGACCAAGGAGGACATGGGCACAACCAGCCATGAGCAAAAGTACCCGTCCCCTATGAAGGACATGCAAAGGGAGCAGCAAGCAAGCTCTCAGTTCTCCTTCTCAGGCTGGGGCACTAACACAAAGGGAGGGGCAAACTCTAATCCCCCAGATATGGAGAAAAAGGGACTTGCTATCTTGGTAACAGAAAATAATTCAGAGGCGTGGAGCTAGATCCTGAGGTGTCAAACATGCTGCTCACAGCCAAGAGCCAGATCCAGGAGGTGGCTGGAAGTCCTCACAAACACCCATTTGCCCCCTGTTTCCTCCTCCCTTTTTTCAGCTTCAGCACATTGGTCTTTCTGGGCTGGTTTTCAGAGGTGCCTGTGGATTGAAGGGGCAGCCTAAGCACCTGACTTCAGCAGTCTGGATTGCCCATCTGGGCTTGTGCAGCTCCTGAGCTATCTGTCAAAAAAACAAGTCTAGCTCTCGTCCTGCTCCCTTGCAGGGAAAGGGAACACTTGGCCTCAAAATAAAGGGCTGGGGAAACGCAGACTTATTCTCAGAACCCAGTCATGTCTGTAGCACCTTTACAACTGACTCCTTCCCCTTTAACACCATTTCTTGAAAAATCCCTGCTCTTTTCCCTCCTTTATTGTTTCATGGCTATGAATCCCTCTAAAATGAAAATAATGCACAGCACAGTCTTCTTGGTTATAGAGGGGTTGACTGGCCAAGTATTTTCATGGACATTAGTTTTCATGGACAAAGCAAAAACTGAAAACTGGCACAGCTTTCTCTTAGTTCAGTTTGTCCTTTTATACTTGTTCTGTGGACGCAAGCCTTACTGTCAGGTCTATTCTTTATGAGATGGAAAGAAGCTCTTCTATTCTTATAATGGGTTTCATTGAAAAGCAAAGCCACTTCTCTGCATTTATTTAAGTGCAGAGCTAGAATAGAGACCAGCATGATGAATTTTAAACAGAGTTCACATCTGGTCCAGAAACCACAATCAATTTATTGCTGTATCTGAAACATTTTCAGCATCTGTCATATAATATATTTTCACACGTTTCTAACAAGACATTTTCTTGGACATAACATAGACAGGTATATCTGTCAGTTCAATTTCATGCAAACGAAATAGAAGAATTTTTTGGCATGGTTTATTATACTGTCTTTGGAGCAGTGTAACTATCATGTGAAAAGGGTATTATTTAAGGATGCCAGAAGCTCAGCAATTTCTTCCAAAATGTGGAACTACTGACTACACAGCAGATTTTTTTTTTCTAAATCTATACCTTATTTTTTTCCATTTTGATAGAATCCATTATCCAATGAATTTGAGAGAGAGGTGCATACCTAATATTATAAAACCTATCTTAGCTCATTCTGGGAACTCTCACGTTTTATGTTAAAGTGGAATCTTCCACTCATGATGGCCATTTAATCGCAACTTTATTCAAAGTTATATTAAAAACTAAATGGCAATACAAATCATATTAAAATTCTTAAGAGCTTCACGTTTTCACCCAAACCTGTCATGGGCTTTCCCACACAGAACCACAGATGTATCAAATAGCCTGACAGCACTGCAGCCCTATAAATAGGTACGCCAACTTGCCCCCATATTGGCCCCAGAACAACCATTTACCACCTCATTTTTGGCTACATAAACTGCCTCTAAGCACTTTCTCGTTTGAAAACCCTGGGGTTTCTGTAAGAGCACTGCATCAGCAGACAAAGTCCTGCACTCCTCACCCTTTCCCCTGTGCTCACATAAGATCCTCCACAGCCATTACTTCTCTGATTAGAAAAATAGAAGGAAATCAGGGGTCTCATGTTCTAGTGATAGTCTACTTGGATTGTTTGCCCTTTATTATCCCAATTAAGTTGAGAGAAGATGAAGTTTGTCAGGGCGTACCGGGGTGCGCGCACAAGCGAGCGAGCCTGTGCTTTTGCTGTAAGCACACTAGAGAAGTGGGGAATCATGTGGGCCTGCTGCACGACGCTTCTGCACGCTGGGAGGGAGACCCTGAGATGATTAAACATCTGTTCCTATAAAATTAATGTCTGCCATAATTAAGGGTGACATTTAGCTGCTTGACCCAAGAAGGGGGACCATACTTGACTATCTGGATGGGGTAAAACAACATGGTCCCTTCTGGGCAGAGGGGTTTTGGTCTTTTGAAATCAGCTTAAGCATTGGCTATAAAACTGAGCAAAGTAACCTGGCTGGAGAAAACACTCAGGCAAAATTGATGGAGAAGTGGGAGATTTGTAAGTGACTGTCCAAGGGCGTTCAGGCCACAGAGGGGATGTGAACCGTGACCTGGTGCCACAGGGCTTGGTGTCCCTATGCAACAGGATGCCATGGGCTGGAGGGTCACAGCTGACTGACAGACATAAATGCTGGTGACCCCACACCAGTATTGGCTTATTTTCTTTGCTTTTCAGAAAAGTCTTTCCACCACTAGACAAAGAGAAAAGTCTTGTGAGGACAGAAGTAGAAAGCAGCAGCCTCCCCTGCCCCCCCATGAATCTCGTGCCTCAGGAATACTCAGCAGCTTGTTTTCCCGTGCTAAAATCTGTGTGGGAAGTGGCAGTGCAGCAGTGGCCAAAGCAGGACAAGTTGCCTACCTTTTTACTGGGCTGTGGTGCTCTCAGGCTTATTGTCACCTCTGAGTTCCTCCCCCAGGAGCTCTAGATAAGGCTTGATGGAAACATAGAGCATGAAAAAAATGTCAGTTTGATTTCTATTGCATTTTATTTTGTAATAAATGTTTTATTGACTTTCTTGATAAGGCTGTGACAGTTTGAAAGTTTGTTTTTATGAAGCTGAGGTATTTATATGATGTAAAGACCTTGTGCTCAAAACAAAACTTAGGAGCCTGATTCATACTATCACTCTTGTTTTCTTTTTCTCCACTATGAATCCAGGTTTTCACAAGCAGATTCTCTCAAGATATTTCATGTGGGCTTGGTTCCACTGCAAATATGAATGTATTTACAGTGAATATGCCACATGAAGGTTGCCAGCTCCTTTGAATAAGTTTAACCATTTTACTACTGAATGGCATAGCAGGTATATGGTGCTGAGAAAATCCATGTCTAGTGTATGTCTAATAAATGCGTGTTTCAAATTAAAGTGCTAGTATCTTAGTGACACACCGTTCTTAAAAGAAGCCCATAAAAGTTACAATGGCACAGGCCAGCAAAGGGTTACAGAAGTATAGCTCCTACTATGGCATGCCCTGAATTAGTAAGAAATAGAATTTTGTCAAGAGAGAAATTTGGTGATATCTAAAGTTTACTTATAATAGAACTTTTCAAATTTTATTTCTAATTATTTTAGCCTGGAAAAGAGGACACAGTACTTCACCTGTGACTCTGAAGAACTCTACTGTCCCCATTTAATTTCAATGTTTTAAAATAACTGCACATTGGCTTTAAGTACCAAGTCACTCAATAAAGTGCAGGACTGATGGGTTACAGAAAATCACCTGTGGAGAGAGCAGATTTTTATCTTTTTCAAAACACTGTGATATGTGTTGCCAAGATTTATAATTTCCCTAAAAGCTGGAAATCCAACTTTCTCCAAAAGGAACAGAGAAATCAAGGACTGCTCTGCAACAAGAAAGCCAAGTTAAGGAAGAAAACAGACCCTTGAGGAAGTGGAACACATCTATTTACACATCTGCAGTCATTTGGGACAACTGACATTCAAAGAAAGAAAATTCTCACATTTTTCTCCCACTTAAGTCATAAATAGTTGAGACAAGGTCCTCACCTGCCTTAAATTTTGCTAGTGTGCTGTAAAGAGGTCACAGGCAGGCAGGGACTGACTTGAGGAGCAGATGGAGACGGGCTGCAGATGGATGGTACGGAGTGGCAGGAGACAGCTGAGGGGGTTAGCACCTCCCCTGGCACATCCCATGGGCAGGCGCCAGGTGAGTGGGGCACCGAGCGTGAAATCCTGGCACTCCAGTGGCAGCCGTTCCTAATGGCCAGGCTGGGATTTGACAGACAAGCCTGAGCCTGCCTCGTAAAGTAGATGAGCAGTGCCAGGCTGTATCAGATTAGAAGCTGCACAGTCATGTTTAGGGTTGCAAGTATTTAAAATCAAAATGCAATGATGAATTTTCCCCTCTCTCCAACTGTGCAGTTCTGCAGCATGTTTTTACTGTCTCAGCCATAAATATTGATGCTGAACATATGTATAGTATGACAATCCACAGGCATCTTGTGCTTTAATTCTGCAGTGATAACTCAGCTGTCTCCCATACAACACAATAGTCATAGTTTAGTGTTAGCAAACCTGGTACCCTGTATTTCTGCAGCTTTTTTTTCCTTGCTGTTCATACACATTACACTTGTTTCCTGTCACTGCACATCTTGAAGTCATAGGAAATGCATGTGAGTACCCACTGTGTCTGTGATGAGCCAAGTTTGTGAGTTAAAGCAAGACCCCTTAGACATCTTTCCAAAAAATAATATGGCCCATACATCTCCAATCTCAAAATGTGACATCATTTACCATATCCAGAATTATGAGTGAATAGGACCAAAAGAGGCAAAAACTCATTGTATGGCCTTTGCCAGAAAATTCCATAAAATTGCTTTTATTGCAGCTTTTAACCAAAAGGCAAATTAATCACTGCATCCAAATCACCCCTCATCAGCCTTGAGTAAGCCAGCTCACTTTCTCTTCCACCACACAGGGTTTGGTTGGTTGTCAGGCTGGGTCTGGTCTCAGTGAGTATTGCCTGTCCCTCCAACTCCCAACACAGGATCCCCTGAAGCTGCCTCAGGCTGTAAACCTCAAAAGGCTCAAAGGGAAGGATGGACTTTGTATTACTGCCTACAGCTCTTGTCTGATTTACCACAACTGTTCAACAAATGTTGCTCCTTCACAGGAGAGAGAGGTTTGGCTAAGTCACCACTGAAGACATTCATGTCCGGCTGAAACACAACAGAGAACATTTGGTTTTGGGTTTTTTTGCATGTTTGCAGCATCAAGACTCACACTCATGACAAGAACTAAACAAAAAATTATATTTTTTTCATCTCACTAGCCAAAACTTGCTTAGAGTTGACCAAAACCAAATAATTTTCAGTGTCCCCACCCAAAGCAAAATGCTTAAAATCTTCCATCTAAAAAAAGGTTTATTTCAAACAAAAGTAAATACAAAGCCTTTTGTTTTCCTGGGGAGTGGAGAAGACAAGGGGAATACTTTATTATTTTTCAATTAAGGCTAGACTAGCCTCTAAAAACAGGAATCTCAAAATAAGTGCAAGAATGATCCTTTTTCAAATATTGAGTCAAAGTGTTTTGATTGTTTTTTCTCCTTTCCCTCTCAGAAAATTTTAATGACTTTAAAGTGCATTTTCAGCAAGGAAAAAAATTCATCCAGCTCGACTTTTGAACTGTTGCTTTCAGGAAAATAAAAGTATGCCCTTTGCTCTGCTGTCATTCAATCTGCATCCCACAGATGACTGGGATCACCACCACAGTTAGGACTAGTCTGTAAAATCGTTGCAAAATAGTGAGCTTGCATAGCAACATGGTCATGGTTTTCCATACAACCAGTGGATGCACCGGCTTTTTCCAAGAGAAGAAGGACAGTGCTGGCTCCCTACTACTGACTATTCCCATGAGGATCATCCTTAGGGTCTCCAATTTCTCTGATGAGCCTGTTTTTTAAAGTTATTAAAGTTTTGGTGAAATATAATAATTTTGTGTATCTAAATATTGAATATTAGATACTGAATATCTCTCTTTCTCTTTCCCTTCCAACTGGTAAACACCAATGGGACACAAGATGGCAGTAGGTTTTCTGGTTTTCCTTTTTTAACTGATGGGCGAGGTGGTTGTTAGTCTGAAGAAGCCTTCCCTCCTTCATGAGCTCGGAATTAATTGTATGAACATACCTGGCAATTATCCAGTAACGAGCAGAGAACAGAAACACAGAGAAGGCCTGTTTCTCCTCACTTACTGTGATCTGCGTATGGGCATAATGGTGCATGTCACCCAACGCATCTGGCAAATCTCATCACAGTGTCAGGCAGTATCTATATCCACCTCGGCTCTGCTCAGACACAGGCACACGCAGTCAGAGGAGATGACTCCCACCCATACACACCTCAGTGGCTAATGCATAAAACAAATACAGAAGCATTCAGTGTGTGCTCCCCATTCCCAAACAGTTCATATAATTTATTCAATAATAGTTCAAAATTTTATTCATGTAAAGGAGTAAGGCCTCTCAGAGTCCTGAACTTCCACTTTTTATTGTGTGTCCAGATTTGGGTAGCAGGGGGGCTACAGGGGTGGCTTCAGTGAGAAGCTGCTGGAAACTTCCCCTGTGTGCAGCAGAGCCAATGCCAGCCGGCTACAGGACTGACCCTCTGCTCCCCAGGCTGAGCCCAGCAGGAATGATAGTAATGCCTCTGTGGTAATATATTTAAGAATGGAAGAAAAAAAAAGGGGTTTTTTATCCTCTTTTCCAGACAGAGGAGTGAGAATGTATGAGAGAAGAAAATCTGCAGGCACCAAGATCAGTGGAAAAGGAGAGGCTAGAGGTTCTCCAGACACTGGAGCTGGTATTCCTTCTCATGGTGCAGACCATGGTGAAGCACCTCTGCCACTGCATCCCATGGAAGACCATGGGGATGCAGAGATCCACCTGTGCAGCCTGTGAGGAAACCCACACTGGAGCAGGTAGATGCCTGAGAGGAGGCTGTGACCCCATGGAGCAGGGTCCTGGCAGTGACCTGCAGACCGATGGAGAGAGAAGTCCACACAGAAGTTTCCTAGTAGGACTTGAGACCTTGCAGGGGATCCATATTGGAGCAGGCTGTGCTTGAAGGACTGCACCTTGTGGAAGAGTGTCCTGTGTTGCAGCAGTTTCTGGAGAACTCTTGCCCATGGGATGGACTCATGTTGTAGAAGTTTGTGGAGGACTCTTTTCTGTGGAAGGGACCCCATCATGGTGGAGGGAGAAGGTAGAGCCTGGGAAGGAGTGGGGAGTCAGAGGAAGGTGTTTTTAAGATTTATTTTACTTCTCATTATTTTCCTCTGATTTTGTTAGTACTAAACCAAATTAATATCCCCAAGGCAAGTCTGTTTTGCCTGTGACAGTATTCAGTTTGTGATCTCTCCCAGTCTTCATTTCAAGAAAGGTTCATTTCTTGAACCTTTCATTAAAGTTTCTCTCCCTTGTCCACTGTGGAGGGGGGTGATAGAGCAGCTTTAGTGGGTGTCTGACATCCAGCAATGATCAAACAAGTATTGTCTTCCTTTCTACAGCCTGATCAGGGGAGAAGGAGGACACTTGTTGGTGGCCTTTGCACTAACAGAGATGGATCCACCATGCTGAGGGATGGAAGTTGCATGCACAGACCCCTTCACAGTGAGTGGAAATGAACCATACATCCTACCACATCACAGTCCTCTTAGCATCCAGAGGGACATGTCTCGTGCTGAGACCCAACCCAGTCGACAGGGAAGCAGTTCTGGGCAAATACAGCAGTGTCATTCTGGGATGCAGGGGTAAAAACCCAGTGAAATCATATTAATAGCACTTCTAATAACGAAAAACAGGGGGCAAGTTTTGAGGACCTGCTTGGGATTTGGGCACTTTAATTCTACTAAGTTTTCTTTTTAACCAGCTCAACCCTCAGCTGCTCACTTGAACATCTGGGGATAGAATTCCAATACTCATCAGTCTGTCGACTGAACCCAGAGGGGTAAGAATGAGCACCAAAACTTCCAGGTTTGACATCTGTCATCTCAGGGTGGATCCATACTTCAGGAAGTACATTACTCATCACAGATTGGAGCTGTACTTTAGCCACCGCTGGAGTTCCTTAGCCACTATGAACTGCACAGCAGGGGCAGCTATAAACAGTAACAAGACAGATTGACCTGAAGCTGTTGTTAGGGTGTTATCTGGTCTGTAAAAAGGTGAGTAACAGGGGATGAAAAAAAAAACAGTTTTCCAAAGGAACTCTGCTAGTAGTCATGTGGATCCCTCTACCTCTGCATCTATGCTGACTTCTCCAATGTGCCCTTAGACATTTCATTAACCAGTTCAGCCCTATTTCACTACATTTCCTTCATGCAACATGAAGAAAAGAGATGTAAAAGATACATAAATCTGAGTTGGGAAGCTTCTGAAAGCTCTTAGCTAGATGACTAATTGAGCTGATTTTGTCCTGGTCAAATTATACCTTCTGACAATTTCTGCCAATGGGAAAAAGCTCTCAGTGAAGTGCTGCTGGAATTGAAACATAAGTCAGCAGTAAGAGGCAAAAAATTGATGGGCAATTTATCTTTTCTTTCCCACAAACTGTCCTTTCCACATCAAACATTGGACATGACAGCAATATAAAGAAAGCTTCCAGATCTATAGCAGCAAAGTGTTACAACAGAGCAAGGTGTTTTTCAGGGCCGGAAGTCTGGCTCTTTAAACAAGAACTAGCACTAAAAACCTGTTTTAAAGGTTCTAGAAAGCACACTCTAGCAAATTTGCTCCAAAATGTGAAGTCAAATAGACTGTGTAAGTTCAGTATCACTAAGGCTGGTGAATAATCAGTGGAATGAAATCTCTGCCCAAAAAAATACCCTGTCTATGGAGTAATGCTGTAGACACCCCTGAACAGATGGGACCCAGAAAGGTCCATAATATCTAGAGATGAAAATAGCTTTTACAAAAAAAAAATGCCAAGATCACAGGCCTGATTCTGATCTCACCTTGCTGTAAATCATAAGTCACTCCATTCAGGCTGGAAGTTAAGTGAAATCAATTTAAGACACTTAATTTTTAAGGAAGGATAATTATCTTATTCCCTCCTTTCCAATTTGAAGCAGCCCATCAAGAATCCAGCTGGCTGCAGACTGTAAAAGAGCAATTCTCTGGATAAAACCAGCCCTTCTCCCTTCTTTAAATCCCCTGCCCTCTAGTAAAACACTTTAATAATGTGTAAGAGCTATTTTTGTTGGGGTATGCCCAGTGGTCCCAGACATAATATAGACTGTCTCCCAGTCCAAAATCAACTCAGGTGGCCACTGTGAAGCTGTGAAGTCAGAGACATGAAGCATGGGAGAACCAGAAGTACCTTCCAGAACAAAAGGTATCTCATTCCCCCTTCTGTGTCAAATCACCTGCAGCCAGGGGAGATTCAACTAGGAAATAGCTGCCTGGCCTGTTGTTGGCCTCAGAAGACATCTGTCTCTGAAGGGCTCTGTACTTAAGTAACAATCCATTTTCAAAACAACTCAATTTCTTTGTGGAAAATTTAAAAAATTACTCCAAGATATATTTCTTCCTACATCTGTCAGGGTAATGTTACACATCCTGATGTGCATGAGAGATGAGCAGGGTCACAGATGCGTCTTGGTTTCGAGCCAGACACTACCACTATTAAAACATGCAGCTTCTCTGTCCAATCCAGCATCCAAACTAAAACTGTAAAAAAGTGTGCAAATCTCTCATTTGCCTGATTGCAACAGCATTAAACCTTTTCCAAGCAGGGTTAATTCTATCTTTCTAATTTAAATGAAAATGTTCTCCTTTTTCTATGTGGACTTGTAAAGTCATGGGAACATATTCTGCTGCCTTCCTGACATAAATCAATGGATATATTGGAGGGTCAGGCCAAAAAATATATACATTTCTTGCCCTTCAGCTCTATTTCACCCATAAGCGTTTGCCCACATCCTGGAACAGAAGAAATGTTTTCTTTCCATTGAATTTCCGACTTTCATATTTCTGCCGAAGTTGGCCATCACTACACAGTTGATATTAACAACTTGACCCAGAATCTGTTAGGAAGAGAAACTCTTTTAACAGAATGACAATTATAATTCATCGAAAAATACCTACAAACAGAATAAAGTGAAATACAGAGGAACGTTTTTCTTGAGGATACTGTCTAATACAAACTCCTTTCCAGTCTGACTCTCCTTCAAGCGTACCACTCTTTAATAGGTAATTGCCAGTTTATTCATCCTAATCCTGTTCAGAACATGAACAAAATCATTGCTTTGAATATAACAAAAGAATAAAGATCTGTGGAAAACCAGACATTTCTTGGCCAAGAATGTGTAAACTCTGACAGTTTATAAATTCAGGCTGCTGGAAAGTGCAAGTTTATGGTCCTCACTAAACTACAACATACAATAGTTACCGGAAAATGTTAAAAAAATGTGTGCTAGAAGGACAGAAAATCAAAATTTAAGTTAACTGCATGCAACATGCTCTAAGGTATATCTGTCATTCCTGTGGACCACTGTTCATCTGGGGACCTGTGTATGCCCAGCAAACCTCAGGGCATGATTCTTTTCAATACTCTTTATAACAAGTATATTTCTGCCAAAAGTAGCATTCTCCACAGTCTTATTTTCAAACCTATCTGGACCAAGACTTAAAAAGTTTCTAAAGTGCACCCCAAAGTGTTCTATGACTGTGATGTATCATCTTTCTGCTGTCAAAGGAACATGTATGACTCCAGCTAAGTTAATATAAGAGGGAAGTCTTTACTAAATTCGCCTTTAAAGCAACCTTCACAATAGCAACCCTCACCACCCCTTTGCCCCAAGGCAGAGAATGGTGTCTCAGGAAAATCATCATCTGGATTCATCACAGGTTTTGATGCTCAAATACTTCCTGCTGGACAATTCTTCCTTACAGTCTCATGTAATGATCTAAAGGACCCTGCAGACTAAAATGTCACTCTTGGAAATAAAATTTAATCATCTACTCTGATCGGCTCTAATCTCTGTTATTTCTTAATTGACCTCACACTTTGCAGTTTGGACAGCCCTTTTAGCAAGATGAATGCAAATACAGCTGCACTGTTTCTAGACAGTGTGTCACTGCAGCAATAACAGCCACTTAGGGAGATTTCTCTTTAAATAGAAAGTTTCCAGGCAGTAAACAGGTTGTCTGAGTTATTTTATTTTATGTGTATTATTATGTATTACTACTTTCATTTTTGTTTCCCATTTTCCTTGACATTTTTACTCTTCTCAGAGGTACACAATGAAAGGATAATGCGAGCAGTAACATATTGCAAAATCTATTTGGATATTAGGGAAGACCTTATGGTGAAGGTGGTCTGACACTAGCATAGAGGTTGTGGAGCCTCTATCCTTAGAGACATTAAGAATTTGACAGGACATGACCCTGAGAAATGTGCTTAATAGAGTTGGAGTTCAAAGTCAGCCCTGCTTTACATGGTGGTTGGACTACATGACCTTCAGACATCCTGTTCACTCAAGATTATTCTATTAATACTTCTGTGTTAATGTCTTCTTAAACCTTAATTGTCATGGTCCCCCCATTTAATTTTTCAGGTGTTGACAGGTTTTCCCAAAGATATTCTCTTGTATTTCAGTGGTTTTGATGCCTTGAGGAAAGACAGGAAGTCATCTGGGTTTGCATATAAGCCCATCAGGGCAGACACTTGGGTTGCACTGCTGCAGCATGTCCATCCCTAGGCTGACACCAGACCCAGATCTCACTTACATGCAACTACCCAGCAGCTGTGGCCAGGAGGCTGTGCAAGGAGCCCTCCTTCCCCACAAGCCTCCAAGGGCTCAGGAGAAGCTGAGCATCCAACATCAGCCCACATCCTAGACATCCATCACAAGATGGTGAAAGCCAGTGGGTTTGGGCTGCCCTTCTCCAGCAAGGCATCAAGCTGAAGCAGTTGCTCAGCAAAAGTCTGAAGGCTGAAAGTTTTTATTAAGGTAAAAGATTTCCCTGTGACATATGTCAGTGTCCAAATCTGGTGAGAGCTAAGGGAGAGCTCAGACAGAAGGTAAGCTGGGAGCACAGCTATACCCCAGCACACCTGGGGACCTGGGTAGTACTAGAAAAATTACTTTCTTTTTCCTTAATAAAGCAAAATAATTTATTTCCTGGCCTTTGCACTTCTAAAGCTGTGTAAATGGTTTTGTTTGTTTGCTCTGTAGTTTTATAGCTGGACACTTTTGTAATTAAGGGTGTTTTTAAGTGATATGTGTATAAAATCGAAGTGGGCAAGTGGAAAAAATAAACAGAAGGAAAGTTTTTAAGAAGTTATTTGAATTGGCCGTGATATTCTTCCCCACTAGCTAGTGAGGTTTTAATTAGCATTGAAAATCATAAGTAACTGGAGATGAAAGAGCCCTATTAGGTCATCCAGTCCAGTTCCCTGCCAGTTAAGAATTGTGCCCAACAGTGTGTTTCCCAGTGTTTTGTCAAGTCCGGCACTAAGCCTGTTCATTACATGAATAATATGCTCTTTTGAAGTAGCAGGAGGGAAACTGCTCACAAACCATATCCAGGCACTTTCTTACAGTTTGTAACAAAAAAAAAAAAAAAAAAAAAAAAAAAAAGATAAGTGAAGATTCAAGCCAGTATAGAAATTTATATGCAGGACTCCACATGGGGTATTTACTCGCATTATTCTTATAGGGGAGCTCACACGTGGCTGCGTAAATATGAACGATGGACTAAATGTCATAGCAAGGATTGGATTGCGGGAAAAGTGTTTAACTGCTTCACTGAAATGATTCTAAAGGGGCCCAAAAGAGGGAGAGAGGAGGAGCTGCAAAGTCTTCACTCAACTCCTCCTGGCCTAGGTCAGACTTCGTCCTGCAGGAATATCTTGCATAGCTCACTTGAGTTTTTAAAAAAAATCTGAGCAAGATTTATAAAACAAACCAACAAGCAAAGAAAAACCCTCTAGAGCATATGTCTCAGGTGACAAATCCCATAAAACAAGCAGCCAACAGTGAGTTGTCAAACAGAGATAAAGGTTTCTTTTAGACCAATGAGTCAAACCAGAGATCAGGGCAGCTCGTATGAAAACTACAGTTTGGCAGATGGGGACAAGGGATCCTTCCATATCCGATATCCAGGTATCCATAGGATTTCTTTAAAATACCTGCAACATTTTTCTAATAAAAATGTCTTGCCTAGAATGCAACTCTTATACATCATTATAGTAAGAATTACAGACAGTAAACTGTGACAGCGATCGTGATCAAAAAGATATCAGCATGAACCAAAAAAATCAATTTCTAACATTTAGCCTACTTAAATACATTTTTATAGAGACATAGTTCTGCAAACAAAACTTAACAAATGCTACAGATCATTCCATCAGGGAGGCGAAAGAAAGAAAGAAAGAAAGAAAGAAAGAAAGAAAGAAAGAAAGAAAGAAAGAAAGAAAGAAAGAAAGAAAGAAAGAAAGAAAGAAAGAAAGAAAGAAAGAAAGAAAGAGAAAAATTTGGCTGGGGGTTCAAAACTAAGAAACAAAAATAAAGATGATGTACAGACCTTCTTGGTCAGCCAAAAACACATTGTCATAATCAGGAAAGATAATGACATTTTCTAAAAGGCCATCCTGATGAATTTAGACATAAAGAAGCAATAAATGACAGAAAGGTGAGGAAAGAAGAGAGCAAATAATGCAAATTAAAATTCAAAGTAAAGTTCATACGGAAGTCTGAAAATATCAGGGTAAACTACACCTAATAATAATCATAAAGGATAAAACCTTACTGTATTTTAAAAGTCATTCTAGACGATATCTTATTTGCAGAAAAATATGTAAGGAGGCAGAAGTGTTGGATGTCTACTTCTGGCCTTTGCATGGAAGTCATGGTAAAATGCAAATAACATATTCATAACATGAGAATATGATAAGAAACATGCGATTCCATCACAATAAGAAGGATGCTGAAGATCCACTAAAAGTAATAATTTTTATATGGAAAGTCCCATAGGATATACATCTATAAGTGCTTAGACTTCTGCTTAAGGTAGCAATTAGGCAACTTGCATTCAATTTTGATGCCTTTTTGAACACTGGATACTTTCCAGAAGTTTTAAGTGTACAGTGATGTGCCAAAACACAAAAGAAGACAGGCTATGAGGTGCAAGAAGCCAAAATCTGGGTAAGTGGATGCTAATCCTGGACATAATTTAAAAGTTGGTAATGAACAAAGAATGGGATGACAGGAATATAATTATTAGTATTCAGTACAATTTCATAAGGAAGAGGTCTTGTCATCCTAAAAAATAAGTTGGTCTGGTGTTTATTAGGTTGTTAAAAATGCAGCTGAAGTATAGCTCAGTTTCTAGGGTGTGTTCATCTCCCTAAAATTAGCATTATACTCAGTCAGTAAAGGCTGCAGTAACTGAATCAAGTACTGGCTTCAGTACATACCCAAAAGCAGTTATCAGCAGGAAAATTTTCCATATGGGTGCACCTGATGGAGAGGTCTTCTGTGATCAGAGCTGGGCTGTACACTATTCAACTTGCTTTTCATCAGTGGCTTGGGAGTAATAAAGTTAGAATGTTTTAAAGCAATCAAATACAGAGCTGCACGCCTAACAAGGAACGCAGAGCAATGTGAGGGTATGAGAGTCCTTAAGCTCTTTGTATTTTTCACCAAATTTTTTCCTCATCAAACAGCTTTAACCCATAACTATGTGATGATTAGGTCAAGCAGAAGAGTTCCCAAAGGAGACAAGAGCTCCAACTCTGTAGCATGATGAGAGTATTCAGCTGCTGTATGGTCAGATGGCATAGCTGATGATTTAGCAATATGGCTCCCACAGAAGAGGTGTAACAACAGCAAAATCCACTCAAGAGTGTCTTACTCAGGCAACAGGGATGGAGATTCAAGCCTTTGGCTGAGGTCCACCTTCTCATTTTTCAGGAGAGGACCACAATAAGCTTGCTTTCTCTGAGTTCTCTGCAGAAAGAGAAAGTTCTTTAAACCTCTCAGATGTAAGAATGTACCAAGCAGGAAAAAGTTTTCCACAAATTAAATCACTCCCTCCCCTTGCAAATGATAAAATAGCAAGCTAGGGCTAGAGAACAGTGTGTGCTTGAGACTCTCCCACAAGCAGGTGGTGAGACAACGCTCACAGCAGACATACATCCAGGTCTAGGACTTTAAAAATTTTCCCTATATTTTGTCAAGACAGAAATATTTTCTGCAGTTCTGCCACTCATCTTCTTAAAAGGATAGTCAAGCAGCTGAGAAGACAATTATACCATTTTTAAGTGTTTTTAAAATGAAATATATGTTTCCTTATTGGGAGAAAATCATAAAGCACAATCTCTTTGTGTTACCTTTCCAATAGCTAGAGAAAGGACTGGGATGTGTCTTGATAACAGCATATATAAATATCTTCATGGAGACAAAATACCATATTCCAAATGGCTGTCTCACCTGGCAGGAAAGGCATAACATGAACCAAGGTCTGGATTCAGTTTCCAACCAAATTCAAATAGGAAACAAGGCACAATTTTAAATCATTGTTACAAACTACCAAGAGAATGTCAGAGACTGTGGCCCTGGATGTCTTCAAATCCAGGTTGGATATGATTCTGGGTTCTGTGATTTAGCCAACTCTGACATTATTTGGCTCAGTAGGAGGCTGACTGGGTGAAATTTAATGGCTTGTAATGTACAGGGGGTCAGACCGACGTTCTAATGGTCCCCTTTGGCCTTAAATTTTGTGGAAAACTTCAGCTAACCAGCAAAGCAAGTGCAAACAGCCCAGTGATTGCAATGTATTGGTCCAAGTGCAGCTGACCAACTTTAAATAATCAATTATTATCAAATCCTGTCTTAATCACAAACAGAAAAACAGAGGGGGTGAGGGAGTTAGCCCCTGAGAACAGTTTGCTCAGCCTTAATATAGAGAAAAATTACATCAAATTCCCCAGGAAAAAAGGTGTCCAAGTCCTTTTACAGAATCAGACCTAGATTTTACAAGTAGAAGAATGGCTTGCACACTTAAAAGTCCACTTACCACTTGGCATAGAGCTATTCCTTTCTACCCTGAGTGCTAGCACACTTCAAGGGCACTGAGGATCCGATTACTCTCCTACAAAGTGTAGGGGTTGGCTGAACAACCCCAGAGTAACTCAAATACCAGGGAACCTGGCCTATTCCCTGTCCATAAAATACACAGAAAATGATCCCACTCCCTGACATTTTTTCAGCTGGGACAGCTGCTATAACAACTCAGAGCTTTTCAATCTCTGTACAGAGCTCATGTATAACCTCTTCAAGTTCTCAGCCTGGAACCACTTTTCTTCCAAGCCTATTTCACTGGAGCAACCAAAAGTGTTCAGGGAAAAGCTGTTTGATAGCCTCTGAAGGGGGAGCATTAAATCAATGAAGAATTTAAAAGGTGGGGAGGGGAACAGGGGAAGGAGAGTGGGATAGAAAGATTTATAGCAAAAAACAACATACAGCTTGAATCCAGTCCAAGAGGAGCCACAGGGGGCTGGTGCCAGTCATCACTGATGAAAGCATTTGGATTTGTCAAGGAGAAAGATGCTATGTAAAAATTGCATTCAAAGCCCCAGTGAAATTGCATTAAGGGGCTGGTCTCTTGGAATTTTGCCTGAGCAATGGCTCCAGGTTTGTGCACTCTGGGTACATTCCGATCCCCTTCTCCATGCCCCACTCTTCCCCAGCAGCCCTGCAGCTCCTGCTAGGGCAACACTCCCCTCAAATCCAGCTTAGGCTGCAGGGAAATTATGTGTTTAGAGAATCAGCTGCTTCAACACTCACTGCTGGATTTAACTGTTTAGCAATGTTTTCCAGCCACTTGACTCCCTCCATCACCCAGCCCAGCCAGAGGGCTTAGCTTCTTTGGAGTCTTTCTTTATGTGTTTTTTTTTGCTCAGTGGAAATTTTCTATAGTTATGATGTGACTCAAAATCCTGCCTGTGTGTCTGCTGTTGGGCAGAAAGCCCCACAAGCCACCTCTCCCTGGGACAGGGCTCAGCAAGTGGCTGCAAGAGCCACTTCCCATCCTTCCCCTAAACCCTGCCAGCCCCTCAGTGCCCCTGGCACCCACTCCCACAGCATCAGGGAACAGGAAGACTTGCAATTTGTAGTACATTAGTAGCAAATGTAGTTTGCTTGATTTAAGGGGCTGATGGCATCCCCTCTAGTATTTGGCATGGGGATGTTACCCTTGGCTGTGCTCATACTCAAGGGCAGAAGTTTCCATCAGCAACTTAAAAGTCTTATAATGGAAACAAAAAAAGCAGAGTCAGTATGAAATCTCCACCAGTGAAATCTGAAGCATTCGGCAAGGGAATGCAAAACACAAAACAGCAAATACTCTTCCAAGCAAGCTGTACACTGTTGCCTATTGACCAAAGCAATCAGTCAATATTCAGGGAGTTAATCTTCCCAGTGGGTTGGAGAAATTAATTCTAGGGTCGGTTGTTTATTTGATACAATACTACTAAGTTTGAAAAACTGCAAATACAGTCTTATTTCATGGGGTAAATGGGGAATCAAGACTCTCTTCAGTCACATTAAAACAAAAAATGCTTTACTTCTCCTTCTCAGGCCAGTGACATAAGGCCTTCCTCGTTGTCTTCTTCTAGGTGCTGTTGCCTCCCAGGTGCTGAGCAGTGACACTCTGAATCAGCCCAAATTCCCTCAGAAAGGGCTGGCAGCCCACCCCAGAACAGTGGCTTGGCAGCTCCAAACTCTGCCTGCACACTGGGCAGAGGCTCTGCTGTTTCAGACTCCTCAGCTCAAAATACACCTCCCCAAATTCACCCCGAATAAGGGAAGGGCAGATCTGGCAACAGTACTGTCAATGACAGCCAGGGCAGCAACCTCAGCCCCACAGGTTCCTGCTCTGCCCCTCCACACCCCAGGCACTGAGCTGCTCCACTGGCCTCCAGCCATCTGGCCTGTCACAGGGATAAATAAACACCATTCTGCAAGCAGTCCTTCATTCCAGGGTACAGCAGGGACTTTTTCAGAGGCATTCATGAGATGCAAAATTTTTTCACCCACTGCTTAACCCTCCAGCTTCAAAGACATGTGCACCGCACCTACATCTTTTGGGAATTTTTCTTCATTGAACTTTCTAAAATGTCACTCTGATAGTCTTTCAGGTTTCAGTCCTCAGGATGGAAAGTTTGAGGTCTTGCTTGGCTCACATGGATAGGTTCTTAGGGACCTTCAAGGGGAATGGCTTCAAAATGAGGGAAGTAGCTTTAGGCTGGATATTAGGAAGAAATTCTTTACTGTGAGGGTGATGATGCCCTGACACAGGTTGCATGGAGAAACTGCAGATGCCCCATCCCTGAAAGTGTCCGATGCCGGGTTGGACTGGGTATTGAGCAACCTGGTCTAATGGAAGGTGCCCATGACAAGACGGTCCCTTCCAATCCAAACCATTCTATGATTCTGTGATTCACATCAGGCCCAATTCTGCATGACCAGTCCAGGTTTTATGCAACAGGCTAGCATAACTCCTGGTTTCCATAAGACTTTTTAGCTTATTGAGTTGCAGCCATGACGAGAATCATGTTCCCTCTGGAAAAGAAGTGGCACTACTTGTGCCACAAGACCCATAGGTGTCCCACACTGTGGCCTAAAGAATCTGCAATGCAGCTCCAGCAATGTGAGAGATTAACCCAAGCTTTAGGCATGACTTCATTTCTTGCTGCTTTTTTTCTGTCTGACTTGCAGCGTCACCATTGGCATAAACAGCCCTGACTTCTCCATCAGCTATTTCCTTCTTCGTTTCCTCCTGCACCAAGTGTGTGTTTTTCACATTTGTATAGTACTTGCAAGCTCAGAAAAGCTCATCTGACTGTGACTGAAACTCTGGCACATAGCTTGATTTTTTTTACCCCTTTACTGAACTAATTTTTGTGTGATATGCTGCCAACTTTACTTTTCCCCCCCTTCTTTCTATATAAACAATATTCCTCTTCCAAATATTTCTTACACATTTGATAAAATGTGTTGCATACGTTAGATGACTTTGGCTCAATTTTATAAAGAATTGGCATAATGCAGTATACTAACTCAACTTTGATTCACTAAAAAAATATGTCATTAAGAGCTGTATATACTTCTTATTTTAGTGTACAACCATGATTGACTATTTCAGTGGTAAGTGATGAAGGCATGGCCAAATATAAATAAAAGCTGTACACCACCTTTCAAATACATGCCTTTTATTTATTTTATAGGAATGGATTAGGTTCTAAAGTTTTCAGGAGGTGTTGCTTTACCAGTGGCACTTCTGCAAGTACAGCGGTGTTAACCTTGGTTCCTTGGCCAGATTCCAGTGTGGTTAATTATACTCTGCACACCGTGAAATTCCCACATAATTTTCAATTAAGGAAGTTATTTGCCACTTCTCCCACTCTTTGAAAATTATTGCTAAAATCTGCTGCATACAAAATGGCTCCTGTACTCCATCCCAAGAGTGGGCCATGTGTCAGCCAGCACTCATGAACAAAGATGATGTGGATATGAATAAGTTCAATCTTTTATTCTAATCATTGTCAATAGAGGTTCTTTGGTCTTATGCTTCCTAGGCAAAAAAAAAAAAAAAAAAAAAGAAGGTCAGAGGCTGGGAAGATGTGTATGTCTAAATGCATGCACACACCTCACCTTGTTAGAACTGTTTGGAGCTGATCTGCACCTAAACTGTAACTTGAAAAAGTGAATTGTTTGCATTAACAGTCACCTTTTTGCTGTTGAACCCCAGAAAGGGAGACAGAAGGATTACGTCTGACTATTAAGGTCTCCCCAAGAAGAGGAAACATTTAAGCTGACACTCACACCACCCTTTCAAGGACATCTCCAGCCTGGGTGGCCTCTGGCAATACTGCTGCTGGCCAATATATCCTCAGGCACAGCCAGAGTTGCCTTGCCCTAGTCATCCCAGAAGACTCTGGTCTTGTTTTCCAGCCCATCCGCTACCCCAGGATGTTGCTGTTGCTCCTGAGGACTGGGGAAAGGCAATGGGAAGGAGACTATTTCTATGGCTGTGACCCAAAGTCAGTAGTTTGAATTCCTTGCCAGATACTCAACACCATGCCTTGTTTAGCCAATGAGGAGTCTTTTCCAATATGGCCAGGTCTAGCATCCCACATCCCTCATGCCTTGCACCTTCAGCATTCACTGACAAGGTTGGGTCATGCTCAGAGAGGATGCTGCCAGGATCACTGAGGGCTCCAGCTTTCACAGAATATATCACAAAGGGAAAACTCCTTCCACTTCAGTACTGGGAGAAGGATGCATGATGGAGTGTGCTTGTCAAACCAAGGCTGACCTTGGTCACAGGCTCAGTCAATATGTGTCCTGCAAGGACAGGTTTGTATCTGAAGTCACATTCCTAAACCATCACATTCTTCCCAGTCCTTGACTACAGTCAGTTATTCCTTTCCATCTCTGCCTAGCCCTAAGACACTGGAGTCTTCATTCTTCCACCATGTACTTACAAATATATGTGTACATGACAAGTTTTCTGTACTGAAACACCATCCCAAAACTGCCATGCTGCCAAAGTCTCTTCTTGCAAGGCAGCTTGTGAGCAGATGCTCCGCTCTCTCCCTTTTGCCCAGAGGTCACACCTGAGCACTCCCCCTGGCCACTACTGCACTGGTCACCTCTTGACTCTGTTGCAACCGGATTCATTATTCCTAGGATTTCACACAGGTAAATGAAATTATCTTCAGGAGGAGCTGACAGAAGCCATCACCTCAGTGAGTAAAGTGGGGTGAAGAGTCCAACCTGGCCTTTTTTTCTACAGATAATATCCTCGCCATCACATTTTTTAAAATACTTTCAGAAATAGGCTATTCCGTGTCTTTGTCAGCATAAGGAAGGTCTCCCATGTTTTTTATGGATTGCTAAAATTGAGGTTAGCTGTGCCAAAAGTACATTTCCAAATACAGTCACTGTTTTGAAGGCCAGATTGTTCAATAATGGCCTACATCTGTCAAACAGGGGCACTACCACTGACCAAGTGATAAATTTAATCCATGAGAAAGCTCAGAGCACATAAACTATATTGTTCCCCATCCGACTAAGCTAGAGAGTAGTTAACTTGCTGTGAAGCCGTTATTTTATAACATCTGAAAAAATGTTCATAATAATGATTCTGTGGAGGCCGTTTTAGAAGTGGGTATAATATTGGAGTGCCTGTGGTAGTGACCCCCTGGGAAGAGCCCCTTGTAAACCATTCATAAACAACATGGAGAGAGGGAGCTCTGTGTGTGGTCTTGACTTGATCTTGCAACTTTGGGAGCTGAACAGCTCAAGGTGGATCCATTTCATAATCACTTTATTTGTTTTGAAATCTCTCAGCATCCTTCAGATGACCTTCATAGGACTGTGAGGCAAGAACTTTAATTATTATTGCACATAAATCTAATGCTTATCACAGAGAGGCCCTCAATCTCTGTTGGAACCTCTATGTATTACTGCAATAAAAACAAAGCAATACTCCCACTAATTACAAAATGAGTATTTAATCTCTCTGTCAGTAAGTCTGATGCTGCCAGCATGCCTTGCAGAACTTCCCTGGTAACTGGCACACAATGAATTCTACAAATGCTACGTGACGGACATCTATTTTGAATATCCGTCTCAGCTCCTTGACTTCCCATGAGTTTCTCAAAATAACTTGGTAAACAACCTGCTAACATGGATAGTGGGAGCACCGCTAAAATTGGTTCCTACTTGTCCACACAAGCCCTGGGATTCCAGGACTTCAGCAGTGTGAGTTTTTGTGGTCATGCCGGGCACATGAAGTAACATACATTGCAGTTTCTTGGCTAACCTGAGTTAATGGTGGCATTCAGACCACCCTGCCTCGTAATTTTGAAAAGGTCACCTCAAAGGCCACTGGTGCAGACGCAGGAAGAGAGAGTGTTCTTATTTTATACAGCTGTGTTGCAGAAAGTCCCAGCAGTAGAAGGATACAACAGATAACAGTTGATCCAATATTTTTAAGAGCTTGGCTGTAGAAGGAGGAACTCAACTTTGCAAAGTTTGATATTCTCATTATATCTGAAAGTGGAGTGTTTCGAATAGGCTTTTTATATCTCTGGAAAAAGTCTGCCTGCCACTTCACAGAACAAATAAGAAGGTGTTGTCCTTGCCAGAATGAGGTAAAATCTCATTTCAAACTTGTTTAACAAAATGTTATCAACTGAATATGTAGAGGAGAAGAAAGTACAGAGTTTACTTGAAGGAGTAGTATATGGGCCTTGCCACAGAAGTGTGGGATACCACCATTTCTGCTAAAAATATAAATAAAATCTCTTCACAGAGATATAAAACTTCTTAAAGATCTGAATGAGAATAGAAGAATATTTACTCAATGGGCAGTAAATGCAATCTAATCATTCCCTGCTTATCTTTTTAGTGCATAATCAATACAGTCAACATGGAAATAAAAACTGTTACAATTATGGCAATTGTTTCTTGTGCAGCAAGGTCTGACATCATCTAAAGGGGGGTTAATTAATAGTTAACTTGGATAGCACAATTACCTAGTGAAACCACATTATTAAACCTCTGGCTGTAACCAGCTTGTAACTTGAGAAGAATTCGCTCATATCTGGCTCTGGCCCACGTTGGAGACTGGGGACTTTAGTGGCTGCTGACGCCGGCAGTGCAGCCACATGGTGTACATCCAGCATGGAATTCTCCTGGTTGAGATCTAAACATCAGAAACATATACACAGGATTAACTCAAAGGAACAGCAAACCAGTCCGCGGCTCTGCAGGAGAGGATGATCAGGTGAAATATGAACTCTGTTTTCACAGTTAGGGTTTTTCTCATTACTGATGTGGTGCCTCATAGGTGTATGATTTGGAAGATACACCCTCAGCCCAAGCCCACTGTGCCTGGGCTTCTCAGTGATGCTACAACTGTGACTTTTGCCCTGAAGTGCAAAGACTGGGGTACACAGTTCTTGCTGGGTGAGCTGACACAGTCATGTGCTCATCCCATGGGGTTTGTGACCCACATGCCTCACTATTTCAAGTCTCAGCTGAAGTTTGCACAACCTCTGACAGAAAAGGGGATGCCTTGCTTCTTAAAACTAGCTAAAAAGTTACTCCTCATACTTTCAACTCTCAAAGTCTGCTTCTAAGACCCAGAGAGTTAGTAGACCTAGAAAAAAAATCATGAATACTCTCTGTTTGTGTCTATATTGCTAAGATAACCAGTGGCTGGAAGAAGTCCTGTGTCCTGGAAAGAGGGATCATCCCTACTGTTAAGCTGTTGGAGTGACCTGATTACAGCACAGTTAGGACCAGTGCCAGTTGGAGTGTCCCCCTACAGTTCCCAGGCACAGTTTGGGAGCCAGAGGGTGTCCAGGAGTGGGTGGTCCACAGGCAGCCACCCTGCTCCAAGTGCTGAGCTCCTCTGCCTGCCCAGGCACTGTGTGCTTAGCCCCATGGGATCAGACCCAAGCATGTTTCGTGGACTAACACAGACACAGCTTCAACTCCCAGAAGAAAAAGCTGGCTTCAAGCTGTCAGAAGATATGAAAAAAGAACAGATATGCTTAGTACTTGATGATTTAAAAAAAAAAAAAGCCAAACATTTTGCCAAAGCTAAAGAGTGGACTTCACTGAGGACAGAAAATTGTCTTGATTGAAATGCTACTAAATTACTTCTATGCACAAATATGTAGGAGTAATTTTATCTTGATTTCAAAAGGGTTTTTTTGATTGGTTGGTTGATTGATTGGTTTTTGTTTTCAGAGGCAAGTGTGGTTTTGCTTTCACATTCTCCATTTCTCTCTGCTCTGCCTTTCTCTACTGAAATAAAAAAACAGGGAACTGGACTGAAGGGAAGGGGAGATCTTTGGGATTCTGCTTTCATTTGTTTTTCTCCAGGGGATGGTAGGGAGGAATGAAACATTTCTCCTGCCAAAGAAGAAACAGACACAAAATCCAGCTGCTCAAAAGAAGATGGAAAATGAGAATGAGAATTTTTGGAAAAGAATAGGCATAGGGAATGGGCAGAGAGAGGTAAGGCAATGGAAGCAAGGTTGCACGTAATGGTTGACTGGAGATGAAATCCATCTGGAGCTGACCAGCTGCTTTGAGTGTTTGCTCAAGCTGTACCAACATGACTCAAACAATGAGTCTTCTGCTGGTGCAGGTCCAACCTCAATTCTGTAGCTCAGTCTGCACGCTCTGGATATTAACAAAATGCATCTTTAACAAAAAATAATCATCAAGGTGAAAAGAAAGGTTTAATTTGGCATGTGGCACCCTCAAATGGGAAGGACTGACAGAGCCTTCTTTCTATAGCAAGGAATTTTGTTCAGTTTCCTTGGGTAAAAGGCACATGCACTGTATAGCAAAAACAAATAGAAAATAGTGTGATATTGATCATAAAACAAAGAGGAAAATCCGGAAAGCCAAGAAAGGGTAGATACCAGTATTTGATATTAATCAAATCAATTAAGATCCATTGAATCAATGAAGTCATATCCTTTGGATTTATTTCATTTGCTAACTAAATCCTGGCACAATCAAGTTTATATACAAACACTTTTTGAGAGAAATCAGTGGTACTAAACATAGTCTCAGGCCAGTTCCTCTTTATTTGCATTTCATATGGGAGAAGACGCAACATAATATGTCAGTTGCAGACTTTGGTTCACTGATAGAACTCTAGATCCCATTTGCTCTGATCGTGAATTAATTTCATTTGATATTGTACTAATTTGACAAGTTGTTTAACAAAATTTTTCTGAAGTGAAGGGTAATTCAGTTCAGAAAAAAATTATTTTTTTAATGTAAAGATAACTGTCAAGTTCCCCAGTGCTTTGCAAAGTACAGAATTGAGTCAATTTCTCCCATTTCTAATCTGCAAGTCCATCTCTGTATTTAGCCCAGCAGCATTGCTATGCAAACACTAGCACAGGGGCACTAAGAGCCGTAGGCCTGAACAAAAAGCCCTGGGGACAGTGCCCTGGAGCTGAGACATTGTTAAGCATTTTACCATTTGTGACTGGTTGTGCTCACATGGTGCTCTGTTCCAGTTATTCCACTGGAATCACCAATTGAGCCTGAAACCCTGGTTGCTATGTGGTCTGCATCCTGAGAGAATAGAGAATTTCATACTACACTGCATTTTGTAAGCATTAATTTGTTGCATGCAAAAAAGATGTAAATGTTCTTTTTCTTCATGTAGGTTTCAGAATGTCAAAGAGCTAGAGCTAATTAAGGTTCAATCACAGATTTGATAATTTCAAGTTTGGTTGTTTCTATTTTTTCTGTTGTATTTTAAAGAAGAAAAGCGATGGCCATTATATCCTAATTTGTAAACACTTCATTTGATGGTTGAGACTGGAAAGTGCGTTGGTGTTGTTTGTCCTGTCAAAGGCTTTGGAATGGTTTGAAGTCTATTGAGTTACATCTGCTGCTATTTATCAGGGGTGGAGGAGTTACCCTGTTTCTAACACAGTTTATAAAGGGAAGAAAAATTTTAGACTCTGCAATTAGAATTTAATTAGGAGACCCTTTCCTCCTAACAAAAATTATTTAAGCTTTTCTTTGAACTTCCGAAAAGAATATGTATCTTGTAGCCCAGAAAGCCAAAATGTTCTTCAGTTTTGTGTCTTGCTTGTGGTTGCAAATTCTTGCAGATGTTCAAGTTCAGAAATGGACTAACAGCAGTAGAGCTAAGCTCAGAGACCACATTTCTGTCCTTTGCACGTTCTTACACCATGTAGGCGCCCAAATGTCTTCCCAGGAGCACCCACTGGGGCAGTGAGCTGCTTCCCACATCTGCTGCTCACAGGACAGCACCCAAACCCAGCACACAGATCTGTTCTGTGGCAGTTTTAAGCACAGAGCTGGAAACCCGCGGTCTGCCCGTCACCCCACAGACGCCAGAAATCCACAATTATTAACTTGGTTTTACTCTCACAACACATCAGAGAGGAAGGAAAATTTCATACCTGTTGTACTGGAAACTGAGCCAAGGATTGAAACCAGGTTTGCTGGATGCCATCTTAATACTCTGCTCTGTCTGCTTTTTGTCACCTTTGACGGCATACCTGCTGCTGTGCCAAAACCAAGACTAAAGCAAAACCTTCTCTTTCCAGCGTCCTTCCCTGCAGAACAGACACAAAAAGGGGCAACCCACCACCTGTGCTTTTGAGTGCTTCAGAAGTCTGCCAGCACTGGGATTTCAGTGTGCTGATAAATAAGATGGAGTCTTCTCAGGTTAAAAAAAAAAAAGAGGTGTTGGAAATTACTTCATTCTTAAGGGACAACCAAGAAAGAGGCAGAGACAGACAACAAAGCAGGTACTGAAGATACCATCGAGCCTGGTACCAGCAGCAGAGCTGAAGAGTTATAGGGGGTATAAGGAGAAGAGCTTTTCTCCCAGTGTTTAAAGAAAACATACTGTCGGAATAAAAATGACAATCTAACAGTCTGAGCCATAGAAAGCAGATATATACTAAGCAGTCATGTAGGAACATCAGACAAAGGGACTTGGGGACAAAGAAACAGAAGTAGAGGGGCATCACAAACCCTAGTCTCTTTCTAAGTGGGAAAGCTTGGCTATAAAGGAAGGAGACTGTCAGCTTAGGGAGGTGAGAAACAAATTATGAAGTCATGTCTCTTCAGTGTTGCTGCCTCAGCTTCCTAAGATTATGGCGGAAAATTCCTCAGTGATATTCAAACTTTATTGAGAAACATAGAGCTGTGCTTTCATCACATCATTGTGAAACACCTCTTCTAAAATGTACAACAGCATAGATAAACTTTTAAATAATCTGCAGCAAAATTCATGCAGATCATGTATTTGTTGTCTTTGAAACCAGTAGGGACCCATCCTCCTGGTCAAACCTAGAAGTCAATATTTATAGCAATAACAGCACAAATCAAATTAATTTTCCCCTTGCAAAAAAAGTAAATGTCGGGGGGAAAAAATGGTTAACAAAATCGTGGGAAAAATATTCTGTAGTAGTATTTTGTGGGAGCCATAATGCAGCTTTCCTGTGACACTTTCCTCTTCTGCACTCTGAATTCTCTTACTATTCTGCATTTCACATACACCACAGTCTTTGCTCTTGCATATAGGAAAAGGAAATTCCCTATGGTCCATGATATAGGAGGAAGTTCTTCCTACTATTTTCATCTTTACTAATTCAGAATGCAATGAAAAATTATTTTTAAAAACTTTAGTTTAGCTAACATGAATTACAGCAGTACTATTTTTTACCTGAAATTATTTCAGTCCTGGTCAATGCACTTTGGACTTCTAACAAAGTAATAAATCAGAAGCTCACATAGAAAACTGGTGTCTTCAAAGGAATGGTTTCACTGAAACGCCAACCTTCTGGGAGTGTTCATTGTGAAGTCCCAACAAACTGTTAAGTATTTTGCTTTTTCATTACTATCAGATGAAGATATGTGAGAGGAATCCAGCCCACTGCCTCTAACAAACAGCCTGAGATGTCCACAAAACCATTTTGTATTAGTTATTATACTAATGGCCAATTTAGTTATTACAATATGAGACATGAATACAATTCAATTTCCTTTTAGCTTTGGGTTTGCCTCTTTTAATTCATTTTTTATAATTATTGCAGTAGTAGTGTTGCTCAGCACTCATACTGATAATAGTTTAAAAAAATATTCCCTTGTTTTCCAGATTCTCAGCCATTCCTTAACCATTATGCCAATGGTGGCATAAAAAAATCTCTAAAAATCTATTGCAAGAGACACTACAACCCATCCATCTTCCATGCTCATTAGAAATATCTGTAGGACACAGGAGATAGGTGGGATGTATCACAAAAACTAAGTTCAACTTCCAACAAGCTTTAGGAAGCCTTTAGGAAATTACAGAGTCCCGGAAAAGCAAAGGGTGGCATGAAGCCTTACTTACCTCATCTCCTCGCCTTGCATTACTTTGGGTAAAACCATAGTATCCACCAGCCACACTTGAAAACTCCTACATTACACTCTGTACAGACTTAGAATTGCAAAGGGACTCCTCTTGAAGAACCGCTGGGCACAGCCCAAACAGTCCAGGAAACCAAGTCCAAAATACGTTTATTTCTTGCTGAAATCGGCATCCCTGATATGCTTTTAGAAGCCATCAGAAAATACTGCTTTCTGAACGGCATTACTTGAAAATAGTGCTTTATTTTTAGAGTTTTCAAATATTAAATGTGCTCAAATATACCCAAACCCAAACAGCTTGCAAAAATCAAGACAGAATATCACAGCAGTTTATTAGAGAAGGTGATGAGTGTTAGATAACAAGTGATCCATTAAATATTTTGGTCTTCAGTGTAATGAATACTTCAAAACAGTCACATGAAAGTTAACAGTCACCGTAGAAAGTGGCATATGCTTACACAGGAGGAACAACAGGAAATACATTTAACACACTTTATTAGTAAAATCAAAAAGGCATTGAAATTCCAGCATGTTAGCATACTCACAAACTCAGTGACTTTGCAAGAATCAAATGACTTATTAAAAACTCAGCTCTTGCAGAAACAGCTCCTTCTTTAAGGAAGAATTTGTGTTCTTTTTAGTTTTAAAAACCTTCTCATCCATGTAGTCTGTCACAGCCTTGAAATTCCTTTTTCTCATGAGTGACCCCAGATTTGCTTTGTCTCTACATCACAGTGTCATCTTAGCCACGGACCTACCAAGACTTCCTTTTGTTAAGGATCTCATAACTAATGGACTAACCAGGAGACTTGGAAGTCCAACATCTCATCCATTTCACAAGTGTACAAAATAATACATTTGTATGTGAAAGAATTCATGCACTTAACTTCACAAAGAACTATGGACCTCCCCCTCAAAATTTATCATTAAACCTTTGGCTCCAGAATCACTTCTGTTATTCCAGATATACTTATATCTGTTAAAGAAATTAAGAAATATCTTTTGACAGGCATCTCAGAATCATGTTCCTGGTTAATAATTCAGCATTAAGTGATGTGGTGGAACAGACTGTCACATAATCCTCAAAGGTCATGTCTCGCTGTGATTTAGAGCCTTTAAGTGAGGCAGGATATCAGTTTTAGGAAACATGCAGATATGCTTTGTTTCAGTTTTATGGAAAACCTCTCCAATCTGTGATGGCTGTGACAACCTATTCTGGACCCATGGATGTAAGCCTTTCTCTCTCACCCACCCCTTCTGGAGCCTGAGGATGCTGATGATGCACATAAGGATAGCAACCATTAGCTCCACATTAGGATAACAACCACAGATAAGACTCATGCTTCAAGCTTCACTTTTATTTATCAAGTGCCTTCATAAGCTTTGACTCAACAGCTTTGAGGCCTGGACAGGATTTCCTCTGGCCATGCTAGGAGAAGTTTGCTGTCCCTGTTTCCCATGGTGCAGTGCACCAACGCCTATCAACCTTTATCTGTACAGTCGGAGCAGACAAGAAGCTTCCCATTCTCTGCCAACAGCACTGAGTTTTGACAAGAGAAATATTCTTTCCCATCCTGGAAAGTGATTAAAATGCAACAGTGATGAACAGGAGATTGGGCATAATCTCAGCAAAATCTATGAAATATGTCTTGGCTCTGGAATCCGAGTACATTTACTCACTCTTTGGAGAGTTTGGTTACTGCCTTCTCAGTAACTGATCACTAATTAACAGGGTAAATGGATGTGACAATTGGCTCCTACTGCACTTGCATGAAGATGACACCTCTAGGAAAGGATCAGTTACATTCATTAACAAGGAACAGTTGGATCAGGTACATTGGGTCTGGCTGAGGTGGAGTGCATTTTCCCGTAGTACCCTCACAGTGCTGTTCTTTCTATTTGTAACTAAAAAGGTGTCGATAACACACCAGTGTTTTGGCTTCTGCTGAGCAGTGCTGGCACAGCATCAGTGCTGTCTCTCCAACATTCTGCCTCCCATCAGTAGGCTGGGGGTGGCAAAATCTTGGGAGCAGACACAGCCAGGACAGCTGACCCCAGCTGACCAGAGATATTCCATACCATGTGACATTGGCTCAGCAATAAAAACTAAGAGAGAGGAGGAGAAGGAGGCAGGGCATTCATTATTACTGTGCTTTGTCTTCCAGAGCAATCCAGCTGTCACCTGCCTATTGAAAGCAGAGAATAAATCTTCTGTATTCCTTTGCTTCTGCACACAACCTTTGCTTTTGCTTTTATTAAACTGCCTTTATCTTGACCCACAAGTTTTTTGCCATCCTACTTTCTTCCTCCTCCATCCTGCTGAGGGTAGAGACTATGACAGAGTGACTTGGTGGTGTCCAGTCAACATCAATTGGGTGTCAGCCTACCAAATCAGGAAATCTGGTTTGCTTTGTAAGACATATGAGACTGTAGGCTGAGGAAGTTAGAGGCTGTTATACATCTGTCTTGGTTTAAAACTAAAAGCTGAGGTTTTAGCCATGTTTCTACAGTGTCACATCTCTGTATCACTCCTTTAAATCCATCACAAAAAATAAGGAAATGCTGCTTCATACCACGTCTGTGTTGTAGGTGATAACATCGAGTGAGGTGACATCCCCAAAGAGAGAATGGCAAAGGGGTAATGGCACCTCTGCAAAGAAGCACTTCAGTTGTGGGATTATGTAACAATAATTTAGGTCCTACTTGACTTTCTATTTTCTCTATTTTCATTGTGTCCTAATCCAGTCCCATAATTTCTTGTAGTTCTAGTACTCCTCCTGGATTAATAAAACTTCATTTTCTATTTACTCGTGATTTGTCAATTTTTCTAGGTTCTAACAGACTAACATGACCACCCCAATGCTTCCGCAAATATCTATGGCATGGTTTTAACATTTTAAGAATTCATATTCTCTAGAGAAATCAATGAGTTCTGCAGGTGCCTCCTTTCATGCAGCTGTAGTGAGCAATAAGGTCCTCCTGAGCCTCCTTTTCTCCAGGCTAAACAACCCCAGCTCCTTCAGTCACTCCTCATCAGACTTGTGCTCCAGACCCTTCTCCAACACCACTGCCCTTCTCAAGACATACACCAGCACCTCCATGTTCTTCTTTTAGTGAGGGACCCAAAACTGAACACAGTACTCAAGGGGTGGCCTCACCAGTGCTGTGTACAGATCGCTGCCCTCGTCACTCACACATAAAAGTACAAAAGAGCAGTTTTTCAGCAACGTACAAGGTCAGGTTCATAAGAAGCTGCCTTAATGCTCTTTCCATCTCTGCAGTTGTTTTCCAGAAATAAATGCATAAGGCTTAAGTATGGAAAAGATATTATGGAATCCAGTAAAATTTTGGAGAAGACATCCAATTTATTATATTCTGAAATATATGTACTTCTATTCTGTTCTTTGTCATTTCACTGCTATCCATAGTGATGTGCTGAGCACAAGTTCAATGTTCATTGACATTCAACAGTGAAAAACCATTAATCAAACCTTATAAAGAAATAAGGAAAATGTAGAAGCCATAAAAAAGACAAGCTTGACTTCTCCAAATTTATTTTCTTCCTCTATATAAATCACAGTTCAGTCTACACTAATTGTTGTGGGTTGAATGTAAAAGGTATGGCTAAGCAGCCACTGAATGTTTGAGCTTATTTCAAATATTTGGACATATTTGGTAAGATTTTCAGACCCTGCTCCTTCTCTGTCTCTTCTGCTCTGTGGGAAGGCTGTTTCTTAACAGCTTGACAGCCCTCTTTAGATTTACCCTGCATTGAGTTGAAGTGGGTACAGGACACAGCTGGGGCTCTGAGCCAGCTTTACACTTTCAGGGCTTTAGTTAATCACTTTCCTTCCCTTCCCTCTTATCCAGATGGCTCATAAATGACAGAGAAATGACATTTAATATCTTATCTGCATTCTGTATAAGTAGTAGATTGGGAGTTCTTGGTGTCATTCCTGACAGAAGAAAGGAATCCACATAGCAAATCCTTTTCCATCACTAGGACTGTATTTTTAAGTTGAAGAACACTGTGTTATCCATATCATCTCTGAGATTATCTTTCTTCAATATTTCTTCAGTTTTTGCCCTCAACTCAAGCTGACAATGCAGAAATTAAGAAAGTTTCTTCTAGCCAGTGATATGTGTACTAGGGGGAGACATGAAGAAGACATTTTAACTTCCAGGGCAATTGTTAGAGCAACTTCTGAGGGGTGCTAGATGAGGTTACCAGAAAAGCAACAGAAGGATTATCTCCACCCAGAGAAAAACTATTGCCTAATCACAGAAAGGTCTAAATCCAGCCCTGATGGATAGGCAGGAGGGAACAGCATCTGGTCTTCACATCACAGAGGGTAGCTATCTCAGTGGCTGTTTGCACAGAAACAAAAAAATGTTTCATTGTGGCAATGCTTATCTTGCAATAAGTGAATATACTGAAGCAGAGGCAGCTTGAGTAGGAAAGATTCCTGTGCCATATGAGACCATACATTTATCCCTTCAGCTGGTGCCTTTCTTTTGTTGCTGCCTTTCTTCCTGCGTCATCTCAGCCAGGGAATGGGTGTGGGTGAGAAGAAAGGAAAGCCCCATGGCTGCACCGTTGTCCAAAAGGGGAAGAGGGAAGAAAGGAAAAGGGAAAACAGCTGAGCCTGTTGGGACCTCTCCATCATTGCTATCTTTTGACTCAGATGTCGACTACCCAAATTAACAAAGTCTGTTGCAGGAGCCTGCTCCTGCAACTGCAGATTGACTCCACGAACTTGTGCAATTTGTCAAAATCCTCTGTATCCAACATACTCTATTTGTAAAATGAAGCTAGGAGGTGCTGTCCTTAAGGAAGAATTTTCAAAACCTCATATGAAAAGTACTTAGCTGTATGTCTCATTTTTACCCTTGCAGCTGTCCTGCCCAATTTATTTCTTCCTGGAGAAAGTAGGCTCTACAAAATAAGATAATACATTTTCTTGGCTGTGTTCCTCTAACACATGAATACAGTCCCCAGTTCCAGTGAACATTGTAGCAGACAAGCAGAAGACATTGTTTGCAAAGTATTTTTGTCTTAGACAAGAGAAGGAAATTAATTGTTTTTCCATACAGTCCTTTAGTCAACAGTGAGCTCATGCACTTTATTGAAACCACACCCTCTATGTATTTGATACATATATCAAATTTTATCTATATTTTATCTATCTTCAGCAACCCACACTAAAACCTTTTAAGAGTCACAGATTTTGACTGGCTTTGGATTAGACCAAAGATTAGATTTAGATATCTTAGCTATCATATAGCCATTCAGCTGCATGAATTTCCATTATTATCTGAAAACAAGAGCCTCACTTAGAAATGGGAAAAATTGTCATGCCTTGTTCTCTAGTTCTGTTCTCCAGACCCATGCACATCTGCCCACAAGGAGCAGGTGCCACATCTCACCCAAAATATACAGTGCCCACCTGTTTTAAGCACTTCTAGCAAAATATGTTAAGAGACAACATAAAATTAGTCAAGACGAATTCTCTGCAGCTCACGGGGGACTCCATTGGTCTTACGAAATCCAGAGACCCCCTTACTTGTACTTGAGCATCCACATCTGGTATCTGATTGGCAAATCAGGTCTACATTTCCATCTACATACAGCAGCTGGAAAATGGTGGATAGTGATGAGCTGTTCCATATTGCCACTGAAGCATCCCAAGAAGGAAAATGTAGAGAACAAAACAGGGTTACAAAACCCATCCCTCGGTCTCGTAATGTGCTCTGAATATCACAATCTTGATACAGCATTCTGCTATACCACAATGTGCACAGCATTGAATTCTCCTAAGACTTCAGCCCCATCAACACATGATGAAAGCAACAAATTTCCCTGGAAATCAATACACATAAATAGCTGCCTGTGGTTAACCAGGCTGCCACAGCTCCTGCGCCTCAATGAGGAATAGCTTTTTCTGTAAGCATAGGAAAATACCAGGTGAAATATTAAACCTTGTGCCACAGTGAGACATAAGAGGTCTTTTCCAAAGAAATCAAACTTTTGCAGAGCTCATCAGCATTTCTGGAACCTGACACTGTCCAAGGGCACCAACTTGAAATGCAGGCTGCTGTTGGTGAAGTGCGATGGGTAGGAAGTGTTCACAGAAAAGTAAGACTGTGATCCAAGAATTAGGCACTAATTTAACATCTACAATATTTATTAAATCCTTTTGTAACACAGGTAGTCACAGACACTGGAATTTGTCTAACAAACCTCTCTTAAGGATGGTACTAAGTTTCTAGACTACTTTTGTTCTGTGGAGGCACCAGGTCAAAGTAATACTTCATGAAGATAGATCCAGTCCTTCATATAATGCAGATGCTGTGACAGAACAACTATTACAAAGATTAATTATCTTTTTGTTCTTTTGGAGAGTGTTTCTGTTTCTTTTGAATGTACCTTTGAATACTTGAGGTTCCTATGTCAATGCCAAACATTAGCATACCCAGTAGCAAAAGATTTAGAGACCCGGTACGCAGTGGGAAAAGTAGGTGGACATTGGCAAAGGATTTTTGCCCTACTAGTAAGGGCAGAACAAACCACAGCCTGCTGTATGGAGCTGGCTTTTTGCATGCCAGCTTTGGCTTTTTTTTAGTGAATACAGTGTAATTTCTTTCTGTAAGACAAAAGCAGAGGGCATTATCTTGTATCCATATGGTAAACACAAAAGCAAATCACAGAGGATACCCTCGTCAAAGTTGGTGGGCACATTACAAGGCTGTGCCCTTTGCTTCCTTGCATCTCATCAATCTCTGAAGCATCAGGCAGAGAAGGAAAACTGGGTGTGATATGGTCTTTCAGCCAGGAGAAGAGAAGGTTTATGGAGGCTGAAAGTGGTTAACCCACCATCACAGCCCTCCAGCAGCTCCAACAGCTGATTACCTTCTTGGTGATGGAGCAGCCACTGCATACACAGGGAAAACACTGTGGTCCAGAAATGCCTGGCATACAGAGCTGTGCATCATCCTTGCAGAACCACTCCAGCCCCATTCCCAAACCTCTCCTCAGCTCCCAGCACCAAAAAGATTGCATCATCACAGTTTGGTGCAAACCATACCTTCAATATTTTGGCCTGCTACTGAGGGATGTATTACTGTCAGTTTACAGATGCCAGGCATTCTGGGAGTAGTTACCAAGAAATTGACACAGGGGAAAAGCTGCCATTTTCTCTGGAGTTTAACACAATAAAGGATTTTCTGCTTTCACCTCTAGCTTTTCTGCTTTTCTTTGCTTCACTACAAAACCACGTGATGGCCAGACACAATAACTGCAGTTCAAGCACCACTTGCCAATCCAATTTCTCCTGCCTATTTTTCACTTGCCTTAAATTCTAGAGACTTTTTCTAACCCCGATACGGATTTACAGCACAGAGAACAGTTTGGGGAGACACTTTGTTGTTTGTTTTTCTTACTTCTCTCTCTGAAAGGGAAGGAAAGGGCATAGGAAAAGGATGAAGCACTGGACGACTTCAACTATAGCTAAGGCAGATGCAGTCCCTCTCTTATAGCTTATACATATGTAATTGGTAACAGTGCTTGGACCTTGGACTAAAACTACAAATTTCCTCTTATTTAGCCAGTCCTTCCCACCTCCACCCCCCCCCCACCCGCCCAAAAGGCCCTAATCTAAATCAGATCTGGGTATTCAGGAAACATACAGGCCACTACAATGAGCAAAGTATTTGCAAGTCATCCAGAAACTCAATTTCCTTCCTAAAGGAGTAGAACAACAGGGTTTATTTTGTAACAAGGAAAAAATTCCTTTTTGGTTGCCTACACTAAGTTTACTGTCTCTTTGGCTGAGCCCCTCTGAAGCATCCAGGAGCTGAGGACAACTGGTTCATTTTTTAATGATTTTTTATCACTACCTTGCTCACTACCAAATGTGGAAAAAAATCTAGCATCACACTGCTAACACCAAATAAAAAACTTTAGTCATTTCCACCCTCTCAACAATAAAGAGAGAAAAGTGATGATAGTAGAATTTTATTGGCTTTATTTAAACAGGCTTCTTCTCCCCCAACAATACTGTGATGCTACTATAAAACTTTTCTGACACATTACTTTAAACATTAGCACATGGACATGCCAGCTCTGCACTTCAGGAGCTACAGCTCAATGCCAAGAGCTATTAGTCACATTAAGAAGTCTCTTCACAGTACGACAGATAGAGATGAGAGTGTCTGAGCCCTCCTGCCTTCGGGGCAGCCCTGTGCCCTGTCACCCCCTCCCCAGCTTGTACAGGGCAGCTCAGAGAGGTTTTCTGCCAGCAGTTGGGAGCATGAGACGTTTTGGGGAGCAGGAACCTTCTTTCCCCTGGTTTTAAGGTGGGTGCTGCTGCAGAGCTCCACGGGGGCTGCTGCAGCCAGCTGAGGACAAGTGATGAGAGAAGGGAAGAACAATGAAGTTAAGCAAACAAATGTCTCGTCTAGGTCTGGGGAACTTCTAGTCTAAATACATCCCTATCCTCCTTCGGTATACATGTGTGTGCTGCTCCTCAGGACAAATGGGGCCTTTCTTTTCAGACCCTTTGACTTCAGCAAGGATTGCACAGCTGGGATGATGACTTGTCTCCTCTTATTAAAACCACTTCTTACAAGTGTCGGCTGTGTCTCCGTGTTCCTCTGAGTCACTTCTTCAGAGGAAAGAGAAAAACAGAAAATATTTTAAGACCTGATCTATCATCTTTATGCACTTTTATCTATATTTAACCTGCTATGGGGTGAAAAAAATGCATCTAATGTTATTAAAAATTGTGATTTATTAAGTAACCATTCTGTGTGTTTATCTGTCCACATTTTTCCCCATGTATGGGTAAAAAAGAGAATCTGAAATAGCTGGTGCACTCCTAAGCAAAGACACAACCTAGGCAAAGCAGAATATTCCAGAAGAGACAGAGAGGGAGGCAGCATCCAGAGGGAATCAAACAAACCACATATATGACTGAAGAAAAGTCTTAATCATACCCATAAAAATAGTAATATCAGTGGGTTGATTTTTGTTTGTTTCTTTTATTTTTGCATTTAAAACAAGCACATTCTCCTGCTGATCTCAGGCAGTGCCAGTTTGTAACATAACACACATGCTGAAATAAAAGATGGAGAATGAGTTCACACACTGCATAAGAGAAGCTACAATCTGCAAAAGTGAATGTTGCATCCATATATCAATTGAAATGACCTACAATTCAGGGAGTAATCGTTTTGAAACAATCTCACATGAATTCACCTTCACAAGATTAGAGGCTGATGTCACCAGGAGGGTGAAGTCATCAGCAATGACTTAAGCTAATGGGAAAATGCCAGAAAAACTCGATCAGGCTGTTGAGAAGAGCTTAACCTCTTCCAAGCAACAAGGAATGCTGAGAACTATTTACCTCTTTTGTTTGCAGCATTTCCTGAGTGGGTTTTAGCACAGGAAAGCTCACAGTTGACTAATGGGGACAGGGAATGAAATCTCCTTCCTACCGTGCGGCTGGTGATCGCTGTTTGGAAATTTTAAAGCCATATGTCTGAATTCAAGTCAAATTTCAAGACAGAGAAAACTGGCAGTAAGCTGTGGGGATAATTTTGTGATGTACAGTCGATTCCAGCAACACTAACTCATGGGAGTAGTCCCTGCTCATTTTAGGTCACTGACACAGCGGGATTCGGCAAAGGGACTTGGGCTCAGCTTTACATTCATTAGAGACAAAGATTTAGAACAGAGACGTGGCCTGTGGTGACTGTGGCAAGCTTCTCCCAGACATCACAAGCAAACCAAGCTGCCCATAGCCGCAGGTGGTGTGGCTGACAGCAGGCCATACCAGGCAGCTGTGCCAGCTCAACACGTGTTGGGTGTCTTCCTGAGGTAATAGCAGAGCACATGATTTAGAGTCAGTGGCATTAAAAACGATTGGAGTCATCGCGGAAAGTACAGATATTTTTGTTTGACTGTGTAATGCGTGCCTGTGTGGGAGTGGTGTGAGCTTGTTCTATTTCCAGCCCGTGAATACCGAGGTGTGACAAGCCTGCTTCCCTGCTCCTTCGGCAAATGGTGCCGGCAGTGCCACTCCCTGGCGACTGCAAGGAGCTCGGGCACAGCGCAGACCATCCGAAAGAGGCTAAAACCAAGAGCTGGGCCTGAGCCTGGGTGCTGCAAACTCTGCTCCTTGCACTTGGACTCAGGGCCCCAAGCAGAGCATACAGGAAGGGTTTGCTGCTGTGGTCAAGTGGCCTTTGCCAAGCTGGTGTGCAGGCTGCTTTTGCTCCTGGCGTGGATATTCTCGATGCCCACAGTCGATGTGGCACCTCAGCCAGCTCATTAACAGCATTTAAGAGAGACCCCAAGCCCCACCTTAGCAAGCTACAGCTCCACACACAGCTGCAGAGCCCAGGTGGGCTCCAGCTCTAATGAGGCCAACTCTGCTCTGCTCTGCTCTGATTCCCTGGAAATAAGATTAGAGTTTGGCCCTCTGTCTATCTGAAATGCTTTTCATGTTTTAAAGCCAAGTGTTTTCTTTAACCCCGTCTTGCTCTACAACACTCTTATAATTCATTTACTTCATAAAACTTGAAAGAGAAGAGCATTCTCTCACAAAACGCGTCTACGCTTTGAGTTGAAATGCTGAAGGTTAAATGTTGAAATGTCCTCTAACAGTACACCCTAGTTAAATTATAAATATGGAGATGCACAAATCCAGCCAACACAACATATCAGACCTAAAAGAACTTAAGTTATGATCTCTCCAGAATGGCTCAGCTGGTAGCCTGTAGGCCAGATGTTGCTAAGTAGGTTAGCCCATCATCTTTTCCACAAAAGAGTTAGAGAAGGGCTATTTGGACAACAGGCAGAGGCAAATCTCCCCGCTGCCTGCCCAGCTCTCAGATCTGCCTCCGTCACAGATGTGTGGGACTCCAGCCTGCTCCTGAAAGACAGGCAGAGAAGCCAGGGCTGCCAGTCCCTCTGGCCAGGTCACTGCAGCTCACAAGGAGGGGGGGATCCCAGGAATAATTTGCAGCCCTTTTGGCCATGAAAATGAAGTCGCCTGCACTTAAAAGATCTATGCTTTAGCTTCAAATGGCCTCGTGTTTAATAGCATGTTTTCCCAAGCAGGAAGCATTTGTTCAAGAAAAAAAATCTGCATGTGCAGACAAAAGGACTCTACAGGTTTTTAGGGCCGGGTTGTCCTTTTCACCGGACCCACACAGTACCAGACAGAGAAATATTGAGTGGTTCAGCAGTGTACTGCAGGTAAATATAATATCCTTCCTCTTTGCCCTTCCTCTTTCACTCTCCATCTTGGCAGATCAGTTTCAAAGCAATCTCTCCACCCTAAAAATGGGTTGACTAAGTATGAACTGACCAGAGTCATTTGCACAGCACTAGAAGACATCTTCCACACAGGTAACTCATGCCACTTTTGAAGAAATTAAGAGCTCACGGATTGAGATGTAGATCAGTTTTTGCACTTTCTATTTTAGCCTTACATTGCTTACATTTGCTTCTCACCCAGGCTAAGAATCTGTTTTCCTGATGGCACTGAAGACAAATTGCTCAGTGTCCAAGAGGCAAATTTTGAGCTGCATAACATACTTACAATAAAACAACAGATCAGGGCAGAGCTAAGAGTATTGCTAAGGCTTCCAATGAGTGTCTTCATCCCAAACCCATCCTCAGTCCCTATCCAAAGGAGAGTCCTCCTGCAGGGCTGACTGAACTAGCACAGTCGGATGCTTCACCTACAAATCTCTACTTAAGGCCCCACTTGATTAGGGCCCTAATCTAGTGCTATAGAGTTAAATGAAAAAAGAACCTCCAACTCCTGCAATGCCATAGCTGGACAGAGTGCAGTGGCCTGAACTCCCTTTACAGCAAGTGAAGGTGAGGGAGCTCCTCAACAGCTCAGTGCATCAGAAGGCTTCCTCAGCCTCTGAAGGTGCCTATTTCTTTCCAGCCACTTCAGAGGAGCCTGGTAGGGACTGAGCTCCTGATGGAGGTGGCACAGGTAAGCACCTGAAGTTTGATGGGGGATGACCAGAACTTCCTGCCTTGGGAAAGGAGCCAGCACACACTTTGCTCTCACAGACTGGGACAAGAAGTTATGGTTGTCAGTTCCTCAGGAGACACTCTCAGCTTTTCCTTCTAATACAGAACTCTGTTGGGACCATCTACCTCCTGGGGTGAAGGGAAGAGAGGAGGTAATTCTACCTCTCTCATTATCCTACTGTGCCTTATGTAGCAACCCATACTGAAAGCTTATAAAAAATATCAAGACCTTATATTCTGTAAATCAAGTCCCAAAAAGGGAAATTTCTACAATCTTAATTACAATTTGCTGTAGGAGGTCCAATTCCAGCCAGTTTTCCAAAGCTTGTGGCAGCTGACTTATTATTCTAGCACGCTTGATGGAAATACAAAATTGCATATCCTTCTTTGTAAGATGACTTCTTGGGCTCTGGCGCTCGTTGGCTGTCAGTGGATTATATATTGGATTTTTCTGTCAGCATGTAATAAAAAGGAAGTTAAAAAAAAATTAAAGCAATACATGAAAATAGTTCCATTCATATTAGGTATTTTAAAACCCACTAGCTAGTTATGGGCTGCCCATGTATGGATAACTGAATGAAAAGTACAAGGTCTTCAGCCCCTCACAGAGCTGTGCAAGGCCTGGCCATTAATTTCATTTTTATGCTACCAGGGAGAACTGGGGATTTCCTATTACCAGCAGTGCTCACACACTGTAAAGGATCGGCTCTAGATTTTGGCCACCTTGAATACACAGAGCTGGGGTAATTGGCAGGAGAAGCTTACACCATGTTTTCTTCCAATGCATTCATCAGAAGGCTTTCCCCATGTTGACTGGATGAGATTAGCCAGAGAAACACCAGGAAATTACTGTGGGGTTGTCTTCCCCTTCCTCTTTCCCCTTCCCCACTACCTCAAGCTTCATGTAGCAGAGCAGAACCATAAATGTCTGTCCTAAATGCCTTAGCAGTGCTCTTCTCAGAGCTTGCTACCCACCACGTCTGGCTACTTAACCTACCAATGGGTGACGCCATCCAATCTCTACCAAACAAAACCCCCACAAGCAAATTCACCCGTTCTGATCTCTGACAGACCCAAGAGGATGCAATGCACACCACTGCACATCATGCAGCACAAGGAACATCTTTTTTGACTGCTGCAATCATCTCATTCCCAGTCCTTACACACAACCAGCGAAACTGATAACGTGTCTGCTTGAGAAGGCAGCACCAAAATGGTTAAGCAAGTCAATAGAGCTGCTTTGCTGGTAAGATTTAGAGAACTGGACAGGGTAGAAGAGTTAGCCCAGCCAGATGTTTCTACACTCTGACTCAGGAGAAGATTTTCAATTGTATTATTAGAAAATGCCTGAATTAACAGAGCTGCTTAAAAGTTATCCACAGCTTATACTGTATATAGATCTGTATAAATAATCTGTTCTTCTGTTCCTTGACAAACAAACAACAATGAACAGGAATAAAACCATTTTGATTCAAAAATTATTAAAGTGCAATTTAATTCCTGTCCTTAAGGTTAGGTACTTTTATAAACAAAATACCACTCTGGAAACAAAAAAGCATTTTATTTAGAAAACAACCTTTAAAAATGTTTAAAGGAATCAGCTGGTTTTCAGCCAAAATAATTTGATGAGGCCAACACAAATTTTGCCAGCAGCTTCAATAACCCAAATCTACTCTTTTTTTTTTTTTTTTTAAATATATATTGAAAGACCAATATATTTCCCTCAGCTCTGGTTGCAGCTTCAGTCCTAAAAGAGGTCCATTTTTCACTTCCCTGTGTTGGACAAGGCATATTTTTCTTTACTTGCTCTTTATATCTTTCATGATATTAGGGAATTTGAATAGTAAACACTCAAAAGAAAAGCTTGCTATTTGTTATCTGATCTTTAATCCCAGCTTTCCCCTTTGTACATTTTGTCTAGGGAGCTATGTTTTTCAAAAACATACGGAAAACTCATCTGCTAATCTGTCAACAAGCCATTCATCTGTAATGTCTGCTCTACATTTGTTTTGCTATGTCACTATGAACCAAATGTTTGATGCAGATGTTTTGACACAAGTGGTAGAGCAAAATGAAATTTGTTGTTTCCTGACACCATCACCCTCAAAAGATTTATTTAAACAACAAAATCTGACCTAATTTTTAAAAATAACGGAACACTCCATGACAATGTGTGACTTCCCAGTCAAGGTGTTGCCTTGCTGTTTTAAGGAAATTACACCAGCAAAACTTTTATATGTTCTAAAAAGATACAGAAGAATCATTTCACTCTGATTTCCACATTTATGTTGGAATCCAATGCACAACTTCTGTTAAAGAAAAGTAGAAGAGATAGTTTGGAACAGGCACCTCCCAGATGAGAACTAGTCCAAACATTCAAAGCCAGAACTGAAACGCTCCTGTCTGTTCCCATATGTTGCACCAGTAATTGTGCCAGACATCTCACCACCTGAGAATGGATGGAAAGACATCTGCTTCCTTTCAGACAGCACCTTACACCAAGCCATGGGCTCCTGCTCCCTCAGTCCACTTTTTTTTACTGCTTTCACTTCAGAAGAGGGGAAGGAAAAAAAACCAAATCCCTCTTTACAGCAAATATTACATGGGCAGTGTGATGCATGTAGATATGGTTGGTAGGACACTCAAAACCAAAGTTTCAGGTTCAGATTACATTGTCAACATGTCAGTACATATTTTAAGGGATATGTAAAGGCATATGAAGCCAAATCACCTGGCTGGGTGGCTGGATAACTGATGCAGTCTTTATTTGAGACACCCTAATGTATGTAGGAATGGGCTAGTGGGTGGGATTCTGGCATTCACATGCACTGTGGAAGGGGTGGGTGATTGCATGTGCCTGACCCAAGACCCCAGGCCAGCCTGTCTTCTTCCCTTCCATGTAGTATCCAGGACAAAAGCCATGTCTGAGGTCTGTGCTCTGGAGTTGTCACTAACTAGCAGGGCTTGAAGGTGAGTTGGGACTCAAGAGCAAACTCAGGCTCCCTTGCTTATGTATTTGCACAGGCACATCAGGAGGTTAGTTCATCCCATTGAATTTTACTTATGAGCCCCTTAAAGTCAATGGGTTGAAACAGTGGGAGCTTGCCTGGGAGCAGTGCCTTGCCTTAGGAGCCTAAACTTAAAGTAGATCACGTTAAAGCACCTAACTTTCTCTGCAGGCTCTTGAAAACCCATACCAACTGTCTTAGACCAGGTGTCTAAGTGTAGATGGAATCAGCTCAGCCATAGTGCCAGCACTAGTAATTTTATATGTATATAAAATGTGCATTTCTAACCATCTTCATACAAAAGGATCCTCAAAAATATTTTTAAATTTACAGTGGAGAGAACTATGCCACAGTGATCCTTCAAAGCTGGACGAGGTGCCCTCAGAAGCCATAGAGGAATGGGCCTCAAGGCATGAGAAAACCCTCAACCTGCAGAGGCATAAAATGAATTCACAACTGTGAGGATGATGCCACCTGGACTACTTCCAGAGGCATGAGGACCATTATAAATTACCATGTGGCTGCCAGCCAAGAGCTTGCAGCTGAGGCAGGTTCTCTGCTATCCAGCTGGGAGGATGAAGCACATCAGGAGAGGCAGCCTGGGAGCCAGGGAAACAAGGAGAAAAAAACAGGACAGCAAAGGACTAATGACTTCTAGCACTGAGTCTCATTGTATGGCTAGATTCAGTAGCTATAAAACATAGCAGTACTTTTACCACTTTGCATCCCTTCATCCTCTGATTCGGATCAGCTTTTCAAGCCATTGCATCTCCACATTTCTGTAAGCATGACCACACTTGACTCTGTTTCATATCCTACTTTTACATCCATATTTTGTCAGTGTGCTCATCACATGAAAAAAAATTATATTAAGCCAAAAAAACATTTTCTGGAAGCACCATGTGAGAATTGCAGACAATGAGACTGCCTTTGTTTCTTTCTTCTTGAGCTAGTTGACTACAAGGAAAGAGAGCAATATGTCTCTTGAGAGGAACCACTTAAGAGGTTTTTACTGTAAAAATATAATATGAGACCTTGGAGGAAGAACTAGCAACTTTCTAGCTGCCTTAACTGCTCTCGTGCCAGCTGCTTTTGTGATTTATATGTATGATACACAAGTGCTGATAATATCAGATGTGTCCATCCTCTTCATACAACTGTTATTATTGCAGCTTATCCAAGAAGTGTACTTTAACAGGGAAAGGAACCATGATTATCTGAAATGTGATAGCAAGCACAGTTTTTCTGTTCAGGGATTTTTAGTTATTTCCCCATCCCTAAATCTGTTCATGTAATTTTGGAGAACTCTGTGGATTTTCAGTTCCCTGTCACACTGAACAGCCAGTTTAAGGTAGCAAAATTAAAGTGCTTTGGCTGCTTCAGCCATTTCAGTCTGAAAATTATTTGGTTTCAAATCAGAAAAATCAACACAGATCCATTAAAGAGAACCATCCGTGTGACTGCTAAATAACTTAAAGAGGAAATTAAGAACTAGCAGATGGCACAAGAAGTGGTATATGGCTTCATAAGCACCAATTTAATCTGCCTAACTTTTCCCAAAATGTGTAGAGACACCAATCATGTAAATCAAGATGAAGTTGTTCTGCACTAATCAGCCCTTTCCTGGATGTGTTTTAAGTTTGAACTGTTTGATTTGCTTTGCATCTCTGTGGCTTGTCTGGGGAGGAAGTATTAAGCCCCAGGAAAAAAAAGCCCAGTGTCCAGGTGCACTTTCAGCAGTCTCGAGGATGGCTGTGCATGGCACAGTGCTTTTCTATGGGCCAAATAAAGATGATTTTTTTTCCTATTGCCATGCTGCATTGTAGACTCCTGTCTACTGTGTCATCCTCTGACGTGTCTTTCAGCACTTCACCTCCCCTTGGAAACCTGCATTTGTAGTCTTTTTCCAGTGGCTGTTGCCTAGAATTCATTCCATTTCAATATTGTCTCTCCATGCATCAGTGGGTCCTGAGAGTAATCCTTCTACATCCATGGGTCCAGGGAGCTCTTAATTCTTCTGACTGAATGGGTACATCGACTTTAGGATTTCAGTTTGGATTGGGAGCATGCTTGGAAGTGAATCTCCAGGCTGTCCTCACATCGTGTGCCTTGGTTCACGTCACAGAATGTGCTCAGAGCACATGAACTGTATTCCTTTCAAACAAAACTTGCAGAAATTGTGCCTGTGGAGCAAACCTGCTCCATCAGCCAATGAATGTGCTGTGATGGCCCAGACTAGAGACAAGGTGGAGTAAACTTTCCTGGAGCATGTCTGGTGTGGATGTCAGGACCTCAGCCACAACTCTTTTGCTTTACAAACCTCCTGTTGCTCTGCACTGCCTGCTAATACAGATACAGTCAGCAAATGCTGTAGGAAGTCTAGGCTAAATTCTGAGCCTAAAATCTTTAAAATGGGTATAAAAAACTTACTTAAAGCATTAGAAAAGACATCTGGCTGTTGATATATAAATCTTATCTTTGTGCGAATACAGTTAACCTGCAATTCAAGCGTTCCCAGAAGCACAGCTTATTTCTGGTGTAACCTGAGTTTACATTTGGCCTTTTACTAGTATAAATATTTTAGTAAAACAGGCCAGATCACAACTGGCACGGTTCTTATGGTAAACTTTTAAGTCTAAACTGTTTTGGGAGTGAGTGAGATTCAGTCCTTCATCCACAGTGTGAGTGACTGGCATGAGACCGCTGCAAAACTGAGGCTGGAGATCAAGGCTGGGCAGAACATCAGAAGGATGCTCCTCGCTGGAGGAGAGACAAATCTGTGACCTTTCCTGAGGACCTCTAAAACTATGGCCATTACAGAACAGGTGATTTGTATGCTAAAAGTTTAAATGTTTCTCTCTTAAGAGCTAGTAGAAAACTCAGCATGGAGAAAATTCTCCCTTTGCCCTTGGGGAAACCAGTAAGTGTGATAATTCTGCAAAATTAGCATGTAATGAAATATTCACTTGTAAAACACAAGAAACATGTTGTCATGTACAACATTTTGAGGTTGGGCCTGCTCACCTTTTCACTGGTTTTATGCTGAGGTGATACTAGCTTGTAATACAGCTACTTCTGATTTGCAGCACTGAAAGTGTTAAGTCTGGTTTCTTAGGTGTATGGATATTTCAAAAGGCATGAGGCCAGTGGGTAAACAGATTTACTCAAGGAAAACACTGATCTCTTTGAAACACATTGTGCTTCATCCCATTTCGGTTATAAAATGAAAGTTACAAAGAAAATAAAAGAAACAGCTCCATCTCCATTTACAGGGAAATATTTTACATGATGTGACACAATTGGGAACTGGCAACTGTCTCAGTTCAAATCCATCAATCTAATACCTTTTCAAAATCATTCCCTGTATTACTGCCACCAGGTCTTCTATTCCAAGCAACTAAGGCTTTGATCTAAGAACAAATTCCTATTGAAAAAGCCAGCTGTTAATGTGTAAGCTCATATGTTGATGATGTGCTTAAACACTTTCCTAAACTGGTCCCTGGAGCTGATGGAACATGACATAGAAAGTCCAGCGCATTCATTTCCAGAGCAGATGTCCTCATTGCACACATCAGCACTCATAGTTCCCCATCAGCGCCATTCACACAAATTAATTCCTTCACTTCAGTGTCATTATTTATGCCAGTGCTCCTACAAGCCCCTGGTCAGTATCCTTCCTTTGCTCTTCATCTCAGACCATTTCTCTGCTTAAAATTTTGATTTGCCAAATCAGAGGACTGAAATAATAACTGATAGCAATCTACACTGTGCAAATAAAGAAGATCAAAATGCCACGTAGAATAAAAATGGACAGTGCATGCCTGGAAAGCAATACCCAAAACACTTGGAAGATGCTTGCTCTACTGAAAATTACTGTGAATTTCCAATATATTTTCAAGCAGACAGAGGGTGTATGTAAATGTAATTTACTGATGAAAAACCATTTAGCTATTCTGCTAAGGATGAATTGCTGTGAATACTGTGCAAGACTTCTGAATTTTGAAACAACTTTCATATAACTTTGAGGCCACTGAGAGGGCCTTGTCTGCTTTAACAACTTTATACAGTGAGTTTGCACCTCCTTATGTGACTTTCGTTTTGTATTATTATTATGAATTATTCGTGTTTTGGTGATTTCAAAAAGCCCCAGGAATAGTCGAGGACCCCATTATGTGAGGATTATACAGGCACAGAAGAACATGCACAGCAGTGTTAAAAGTAATCCGCAAGTTGCACTTTGTCTGAATATGCTGTATTTGGAGATTACTTTGTAAGCATTTTCTCCAAGCATCTACCACTCGGATAATGCACTGAAATACCTTTGGGGAGTCTCTGCATGACAACATGCTTTCATCTTAGACACAGTAAATTTAAAGCTCTCTCCCATATTGCACAATAGTATTAGGCCCTTTGAGTTCTGTTAAAATGAAAATGTCTCAGGACTGTTGTACTTCTGCTAAGCATATTTTAAAGCCTAAATGAAATTAAATTATGTAATGGACTGTATACACGTAATTCAATTATGTAGTTGTGTCATATTAAACTATGAGCAAGATTTCTAAAAAAATCAGACTTAGAAATCAATTCTCCATTTATGATTCATGCTGACATGTTTTATCGTTAGCAGTGCAGATCAAAGAAAGAACATGTAGAAAAGCTGGAGAGTGTTTCTTTGCACAGTAGAATGAGAGTTTTGTGAACATAAAGCACAAGAGAAGCCTCTTTATTTAGATGCCTATTTAGTAGCTGAGTCACGTACATATTGTTGGACATGAAGGAAACTTTTAGAACAGCCTCACAAAATCTTACCTCCCTGGGGTATTTTTTTTAATTGAAAATATCAGCAGTGTTTTCATTATCATAGCAAAGGACAGGCAGTGAGTTCTGTACCTTGGCTGGTGTATGACCATGATAATTTTGCAGAAATGCTTTAGGATAACATATCAAACAGAAAACAAGCAATAGACCAGCTCTTCCAGTTTTTACTCAAGTGTGTGCCTTCAGTGCTCTCTGCCAGCCTGTCTGAGCCCCTCTGTGCCTCATATGTGCATTTCCCCTGCACAAGAGACCACAGTGCCATTGCACACATCACCAGCACAGAGGCACAAAAAGCAGGACAGCACGGGATGGCAAGAGCCATACCTGCACCCAGGACAAAAGCAGGAATCTCCATTCCTCCCACTGTCTCCCCCCTCTTCCCAGGTGTCACCCTCCCAGAAAAGGGTGAACATCCTCAGTGTTGGGGGCAGCGCCTGCCTCCCCTGCAATGTCCCTGGTCTGAGACAGGATGGGGCTGCAGCAGCAGGGAGGGAAACCAGCTCCAGCTCAAAATGTTGAGGCCTCCAGGAGCTCATGCCAATGAGGCATGGAGGAATGAGAGGCCACCGTGAGGTAAGGGCAATTCTTACCAAGGACACCTGCCAGGACACTGAACTTCCCAGGATTCTATCCCCACAGTGGGTTCCATCCAAAAAGACCCTGACTCAGCCGGGAGGGATGCTGCCAGACTAATAAAAAGGCATTGTATTTGTAACAAGTTCTTCTTACCTCTGTAGCATAACAAAAGCTTCAAGGACTCAGGCCAACTGGAGCAGTGACTCCAGCAGGGACAGGGTGAAACTTCCTTTGCCATGGGACATCTGTGTCTGCAGCTTCCCCCATCCCTTCCCGGTCACCCAGGGGACTAGGTCTGCATGGATACCTCAAGATGTGCGAGCCCTGAGGATTTATACAGGTGGATGATGACAGATTCATCTTTATTATGTACTCTTGTTGTAATAACACTTAATGCACCCTTTGTCTTCCTGACCACTAATAAGCAGGGAGCCAATGCTAACTCTCTTTTGAGGAACAGAAGTTAGGTACAGACATTTTGTTTACATGTGTGCATAGCTGATCTTATTTTTCCTCTTGTGCCACACCTTGCAGTGAATTCCTGGTCCCTGTGTGTCTGCCCTTCTGCAAGCATCGCCTTTTTCATGACTCAGTCACCCACATTTCAAAATCTTCATGCAAGTTTTCTCAGCTACCTTTAGTTTTACTATCCTGTATGATGTTTAATTACTCATAAGTATTAATATCTTGTACCATACCTTTTATTAGGTCATTTATGAAGATGATGACCTACACAACTGCCTATGGATACCTTCAGGTAGTCTTTTTCCATTGTGTAAATGAATAACTTTTTCCATGCCCTCTTTCTCAATTTTTAATCCAACTTCAACCTGGGTCCCCACTTGATTCTGTTACAGCTTTGAGAGTTGCAAATTAAGGTTTTTGAAAAATTCAATCCACTATTTTAACCATACAGGATTTACCTGCTGCCTGCCTGTGGGCAAGAAACCCTAAATTTGAGGTTTGGCTCTAGCCAGTCTTGAAAGAAACTGCACATTTAAAGCAAATGTTTTTTAAATTTCTGTCTTCATATAGTCCCTGGGGGAATCATAACAATAAACAAGCAAAGCAAAATTTTCACTTTGGCCTGAAGAATGACTTTCAGCTTTACATGTGCCAAGTTTTGTGAACAAGTTTATTCTCCCAGTTATGTCAGCATGCAGCATAGATGTCTAGTTACCTGATTTGTGGGGGTAATCGGCTACTCAAATGACCTAAACTGTGCAATTACTGGTGCTGGCAGATTACATATGGAAAACTAAGACCAGGCCATAAAAATTTGATCTATTGTGTCCATAGTCATCATAAAACCGTTATGGTTGGTGATTGATTATAGGAATATTAAAATGCAGAAAAAGGGAAAAAAAAGCTGCTTTAAATTGCATTGTATTCTCATGCTCAGGGAAAAAATGATTGCTGTTATCTTGACATGTTTATCACTTTGAGGCTGAGCCAGTCGCTATCGTGTGAGTTCATTCTGTCCCATAGCTGACAAATTCTATCATGTACTATAAAAATCATTATGGCTTACTTTTGCAACTGCAATAAAACAGGAAAGCAAATACAGTAACCATTTGTATTTAGGACTTTAGTCCTAACGCACATCCAGCAAAACCAACTTAAAAGTTTAGACAGAAAACAAGACAGATCCTCAATCTGATGCACAGATTATATTCCAGAACTGGTCTCAATGGCAATCATTGATATTTGTGTAAGAAAAAGAGCGAACATAAACAGAGACAATATATTGACATCTTATATTGCTGATCTCATTTTTTTTGGCAGGGAGTCCTCTGTATTTTTTTAGCATTTTTACTTCTTTCTTTTGGAGGGAGGCTTGGAGGTCTGAAAGTGTCCCCTGGCTGCACCTCCTATGTGAATTTTCTCGCCATAGCACATTTTGCAGCTACACTTTCTGCAGAAGTGTTCTCCCTCAGGGCTTTCTTCCCCGAGCACTGTTCTGTGGGTATGTGCAGGTTGCTGCCATACCACCAGTGTCGCGCTCAAACCCCAATCCCCCAGCTGTCCCCATAACCTGACACTGACATACGCCTGGTGGTGCTCTGCCATGCACCAACTGCTCCCTCACCAAAGGATGACAGGCTACCTTTGGGTACTTCAGCCAGGGGTAGGAAAAATTTGCATTAGACACGTCCAGTCCTTGTACATTTTCCCTGTAGACATATAATCAATTCAGTGGCATGGCAAATCATACTGACAACAGCTCCTACTTTTGTGGAAGTGACGTGGGGTTTGTTGAATCCCTCAGTTATGTTCCTCAACCAGGACCAGATGTACATCATCTTGGTGTGGATTTGCACCTTCCCTTAACAGCCTGCTGCCAGACTCCCTCCCTTTAGACTGAGGGACTGAAGCAGCTGAGCAATCTCACATACCCCACTTTTAGCTTTTTTCCTCATTCATCGTGCTTGAAAATGCTTGAAATATCTCTTGGGTTTGAACACAGAAACTAAATCAGGAGTATTTCACACTCCTCATTTAGCTTTCACAGATAAAAAACAGTCAGATCAAAACTGTAACATGGCCATGAGCACCTGCAGCATTAGAAGATGCAGATGGCCTTTGCTTGCATTTATAAATACACAGGTGTGCTTCAAGAAGTGAGAAGTATGGGTTTAATCTGTTTTTCTCAGCTCAGCATGCTGTAATTTTCAACCTCTAAAAGCATGCCAAGTAGGCAGTGAAGATAAGTACACAACATTGAACTATAACAAGGGTCTTCAGGACCCATCTCAACACTTCACACCAGTGTCTTCATGGACTCACATCCCATCAAGGATATACCTGAGGACTGGTTGGGTCAGATGACCAAATTCGATACCATGCATGATCAGTCATGAGACATCATCCTTGGAAGAACCAACCACATTTATGATGGGCTGGAAAAATATAAGACAAATATTATACTCAAGACACTTCTTCCATGCTTAAACACACCTCGAGATGATTCACCAAATCCTGTATCAGTCAAATTCTCTTAAAGCCACCATTCATAGCTGATGTTAACTGTCCATAAACATTAACAGTTCAGAAGCCTGAGCACCAAGATATGTGTAGGTAGGCTGAGTTAATACATTGCCACCAAGTACTGAAGGTTCATCTGAAAAATATAAAAGAATCCCACCCTAGGAGAAATAAAGACATTTACAGCCTGATGCTCAAGTGATGCCAGAAAACCTAGCAGGGATCAGCTCCCAGCATCTCATCCAGTAACGGCTTGTTCAGAACAGCTTTTAACCAGAACAAAACAAAAAGCACTTTTAGGCTCTTTTCCCTTTTTTTTTTTTCTGGGAGCCTCAGGAATATAACCACATTAAATGCTTCAGCACTGATTGGCAAGTTTCTGTATTGATTGGCTTCAGAGGATGATCAGATAAGACAGAGGCAACTAATGAGAGCCACTACAAAAATCTACTGGATTGTTATCTGCAGAGATAAACTCCCCAAACTCCCAAGCCAGTCTATTTAGTAGATCTTTTATCTAAACATATCCTGATATTGTTGACAGTATTGTGCACAAACAAAACAGGGGATACTAACAGAAGGGCTTTGTTAAAAAAAGGCAACTACTGTCCTGGAGAGAAAAGAGAGCAAATAGCCTGGGCTTAAAACCCAGTAGTAAGAAGTGAGAGACTGGCATTAACACCTGCCATCCCTTATCTGTAATTTAAACTCTCCTTCACCCACAAAACATAAAAGGCAAACTCTAGGATAGTTTAGTTAAATGCCTCAGATCCCATCATACTGACCACGTTAGCCACAACCTCCTTCAGAGGAGCAGCTGGATATTGGATGCCCTGTCTGGAAAAAATGCTTTTCTTAAGCTGTAGGCTCTGCTTATCTTCTTTCTTTTTACTTTGTCATGTTATTTTTTAGCTATTATACCGGATCTGGTTGAAGCCCTCCCTTAGTTTTCACACAGCTCTTTTGGAAGTGAAAAATCTTGCTGACTCGGTAGGGGTTTTGACTGATTAAAACCCAAGTAAGGGAGGCAGGGCAAAGCCCAGAGTTTGTGCTTCAGCCTTTCCTGCTCAGTCCTGCTTAGCTTCGGATCTCACGGTTCCAAATCTCTGTATTTTCTATAGTGTGGAAATACCAGTTGTTGGAAGTGATTTGCGGGTATACAGGACACGAGGGGAACGTCCTGTGATACATGACCTGTTGGGATCTGTCAGATGCACAGCACTCATTTAAGGCAGATGTCCAGGAAAGAATCCAGCCCGGCCTTGGGCTTGTGCATCAACCTGAAATAAATAATAAGTCTAAAGAGGAAAAAAAGGAGTTTGAACACACTGTGTGCTCTGAATTTCCTCAGAGCAGTTCGCCTGGGAAAAGCAAGAAGCATTCCTCACCCTGCTCTGGCTCACACTGACAGGAGGTTAAGCTGCAGGGATGTTCCAGTATACTGAACTAGGCAAGGGGTTTTCAGAGCTGTTATCTATTTTAAAATAAACATTCCAGTGTGTATTGTTATCATATTTTGTCGTGCTCTCATAATTTAGGGAAAAAAATAAATAAAGGCTTCTGAATATCAGTTTCAGGGGGTATTTGTACAGAATCTGGCTCACATACCACTTTTTTTTCTGTTCACTCCTCTATTCAGCTTTTTATCTAAAAACAACTTTAGATCCCAAGAATACAACTGCTCCTTGAGACTTATGCAAAGGGCTTATTATTAAGCATACATGACAAGGCAGATGGAAGCCACATCTAGTACTCTTCCTTTTAGGGTTGTCATTGCACAAAATAAAGGTCTCTTAGTCTAGAGACCTCTTAGTCTTAATTTCTTAAGTCTAGAAACTCCGAACTACCCAAGAAAAATTCCAAATTGTTTCAGACAGTCTTTCCCTTCTTTTATGATACTGCTTGCCAAAAAATACAGTTTTCTGTGCATCCCAGAATCTGCTCACAGGCCTTATGGCACCAGATCTGGAATGCTGATGCTCCCTGCAGAGCTCACACGGTACAGTCATGGTTTAGGTTTTTATGGAGATTAAGTAGTATATGAATTCCTTAGATAACAAAGCAGCAGCAAAGCCAAGTGAACTCCGACTGTCTCAAAACAAGAATGCCAGGAAACAACCAACTGGCTGTGTAAGAGCTTCCTACCTTTGGCCACTGCTAAAATCCAGGTAGCTGAGCAGATAAGCAGAGCGTTGTTACCACTTAGTTCTTAGCAAAGCAACAGTACACATTCAAAGCTGTTGTTATCTTAACAATCCTATAATAAAAGTTCTGCCTTCCAAGCCAGTGCAAAGGTTATCAGCTGATGTTTCTGAAACACAAATTCTCTATAAATCTTCAAGAGAGCTGGAACAACTGAGGTGTCACTTTTGCAGGTGCCAAGGGGAGAGGAGAGCTGGTCTCCAGAATATCAAGCAGCTAGTGAAGGCACCAAACTCCAGCCTCAATTCCCTTCAGAGGGAAAAGTGTTTACTTATGTGTGCCGTTTCACATAGGTTATCATGGCAAAAGGAGAAAGCCTATTGGAAATCTCAGGGAATGGTATCACTGCTTGGATATCTGTCAGACTTGAAAATGGGAGCTCCTTTGTGAGATCATGTATAGATAAATTACTAAGTTTATCCTGGATTTTGGTCTTCATTTTGTCTTCTCCTACCTAGAGGATGGGCAGGTTTTCAAGAGCTTAGTGCTCAGGTAAAGAAAAGGGATATCCAAGTGCTAAGATGACTTCATAAATCAGTATGTGGATATGCCTACTCACTTCAGTGATTTGACAGGATCTGAGCAATTCTGAAGAGCTGCAAACAGTTGTGTACTCTGAGTCCTTTGTCCCTTAAGAGTGTGTAATTGTTGAATGTTTTATAATTATCCACGGCTTTAAATTGTTACTAATGAAAAAAACACAGAGGATTTCCTTGGCCTCTGAACTTTGAAAGCTGCTATTTTTTTTTTCTAATTACTCATTTATATCTAAGTTGCAAGGTTCAGTTTTATGTGTATATGACTTATTAATGAGACCAAAAAATTCAAATACTAATTTAAGTGAAACCCAAGAACATATAACATAGTTTTTTCTAAAATTGAAAGCAATTGGTTAAGTACTCAAGGACTTTGCACCTTTGATATGAATGAGTCAGTTTTAACACAATGCATTAGCAAAGATTAGTTTCATATGCTAAATCTGAGTCACACAGTACAAAATGAAAAACACCCTATATTTTGTGTCCAGGAGTGCTTTGCATCCTGAATTGAATAGAACAAATGAAGACAAGAGTCTGTCTGCAATCTTTACTCAAAAGAAACAGAGCTGAAGTTGAAATTGGCTCAGCAGATAGCAGCTAGTAGTAGGAGAATGGGAATTACATCAGGTCATATTTAAACCATGTATCCCATGATGAATTTATTCACAGCCAACAAAAACAAGATTCTAACATTTTGTTCTCGTATGGGCTGTATGCTTAAAGGGAGACTAAAAATCCATCTCTTGAAGAAGCAAGGCACCACTGAACTTTGTTTTCCTTCCAGACCTGCATTCTTGCCTTAAAGCTATTGTATTCATTGACCCATATTCATGAGTTGCTTCATTTGGGCATACTGGGAAAAAAAAAAAAAACGCACACTCCTTCTACTGAGTATGCCCTTTCCATGTGGAAAATCATTAAAACCTCAGAGACATTTCAGGTCTGATGGGAGGTGTCTTTCACTAAGTTTAATCAAACCATACATATGAGGAAATGTTGACAGAATATTTCTCAGCTGTAAATTACCTACAAATGTGAAATGGTTCCATGTTAATGGTGGTGTTTCTTAAAAAAATATTTAAAATATTTACTGATGATTTATCTCCTGAAGTCACATATGTAATGATTGTTTCCCTCATTTCTGCATACCCTTGGTACAATAAAATTTCTTCCCTGAGAACTTTTGCTGTATCGAATCCTGTCTTTTCTTACAACTTTTTTTGTTTGTTTCTCTGTTCATTGACACAATTTGATTCTAATTGGAAACAATTAAATTAACATTTGATTACGTGTCCTCTTGGTATCTAGTATAAACCTCTCATATACACAAAAGATGCCATGGAGAGTGCATATTCACATTTGTGTGCATCCTGCTCGCTGTGTTCAAGCACAATAATTAAGGTGGACAACCACTGTGATGTGCAGGTGTGTGGATTTCTATCGTAGGATACGATAGAACAAGGGGAGATGGATTCAAACTGAAAGAGAGCAGGTTTAGGTGAGATATTAGGAAGAAATTCTTTACTGTGCAGGTGGTGAGGCGCTGGCACAGGCTGTCCAGAGAAGCTGTGGATGCTCCATCCCTGAAAGTGTTCAAGGCCAGGTTGAATGGGGCTCTGAGCAACCTGGTCAAGTGGAAGATGTGCCTGCTCATGAGAGGGGGGTTGGAATTATATGATCTTTAAGGTCCCTTCCTACCTAAACCATTAGATGATTCCACTTTTGCTCTTACACTGATTCTGGAGCTGAACTGCTCAGAAGAGAAGTGAAAGTTGGGCTTTATATATTATAATGCTGTAAAGTGGAAAAAAAATCAATGTGGACTTTAATTATGGTGTGGAGGTTTTGACTGAGAACAACTTGTTTTGATAAGCAAGAAGGAATTTCTTTAGCATGTCCCATTCCAGAATGGGCTTGCAAGACAGGAGTTAATCTGAATGAATTTACTCAGCATGAGCAGCAATTCTCCTACAGCAGCATGAACACTTTTTCTATTAGAGGCTGTATAAAAGCACCCAACAATCAAAGGAAAATTCAAGAATCATATCAGTCAATCTCTTGCATTTAGGCTGCTAAAGGTATGGAATATTTCCAGAACTCTGTCCGAACCTCTGAGTACTTGCCTAATTTTTACTGAGTTCTTACTGGAGCAAATTCTGTTTGCACTAGAACAGAGTTCATTATGTCAGCTGTGCATATCACACACAGAGCTGCATATCCCACCTCTGCAGGGACAGGCTGTCAGCAAGCACCTGAAGATGTAGCTCTGTCTTTCTACACCTATTTCTGTATTTTATTAATAATGTTGTGCTGTGGCCAACAAAATGGGAAACAGGCTGGAGCACAGCTTTGATGGCTAGCCATTTCATGGAATTTGGGTGAAACCCTTTGCAGCTTTTGGAGGCAAGAGGAAAAAAGATGGTCTCACAGCTCAGGCTGTCAAACTCAACTTTAAAAATCTATACCTATCCCTGCTGGTGCTGCAGGTTTTCTGTGCAATGTCAAATGAATGAGACCAAACTGGTCACTCAAGTTCACTAATGACTTGCACCTTTTTTCCTGCACGCATAGTTTGGTAATCAGAATTCCAAAACACAAATGCAAATGAAGCCAGTGGAAAGATGCCTGAATATACCTGTACTATGCAATGCTGGCCACAGCAAAGGTAGGCTGAGCATACATTGCAGAAGACACAGAGTCACACCTCGATTAGTGGGGGTGGAACAGCTCACACAAAAGCAGCTGTTTCTTGAGGAAGGCAGCCAAACAAGAGTCATCACCTGATCTGAGGGGAGTTGCCACCAGTGACTAACATTAGAGGCAGTGATTGATTTTTCAAGAGCGTCAAAGACCTTTCAATCTGCTTTTAATACACCATGGCCTCTGTGCATTTGAGTCCATCAGCTGAATATTTCTCCCTCTTCAGCATGAAGATTGCCACAGAGACTGCAAAAGGGGACAGATGGAGAAGTTGTACTTTGCTGCGTAAGGAAGATTCAGCCTCCTATATGACCCTTGCAAATATTATCTATGTTAAACTGAAAATGCCCTTACCAAAGATCAAACTGAGCTCCTCTCATGCACTACCTCTGTTCTTCTCCTGAAGACAAAAGCCATATAAAAATCAGCTCAGAGCTGAGAAGTGGAAGTTAAATTGTACTGATGTAACGGGGCCCATTATTCATAAAGGCCCAGAATTTAATCAATATGGCAACAGTTGTCTCCCAGCTGTAATAGCTTATGTAGCATGGAAAAAAGTAGTCAAATTCCCAAGAGATTCAGGCTTTGAGAGTGGTTTACGCTGAACCTCCAGGGCGTCCACAGCTCTCAGATCTTTGCCAGTGCCTGATCAAGGCCTTTATCTTAATCAACAAAGCCTCCAATGGATTAAAATCAAACATCTCTATGACAGGCTGAGGCAAGTCTCATTTACTTGGGCATGCAATAGCAATGCCAAAACTTTTTTGCCATAACCAGAAGCATGAAGCAGTACATAAAAGCTCAGATTTTAAAAGGATATTAAAGGATAAAGGATATAATTTATATTAAGGATATAAATGTGAAAAGTAAAATTAAAACACTGAAAAAGAGCAGCTCCATAAGTTCCAGAGCAGTGGGCACTGCAGCTCCCTAATCTGTGTGTACTGGGTCTCTGAAAGCAACATTAACTCATCATCACTGAAAAACGTCAAACAGAAGAAAAAGAAGATGCACAGTTTACATTTTTCCAGTGAGTCAATTGATCAATAAAATCAAAATATCACAAAAGTACAATTCCCCAGCACAATTTCTGTATTAGAGTCAAAGCAGGGTCTCGTCTTGGCATTTAGGAAGACACTAAAAATGATAGCCCTGGTATCTACTCATGCATCAAAAACATCCAAAGGGTGTTTCAGCAGCACCTTGGTGAAACAGCAAGTACTTGACATCCCAGTGAGAACTCTCAGCTGCACCATTTAGCCCTGGGACTTTTAAAAACCGCATAAATTAGCAGGGTGTAATTGCAAATATGATCCAAGAACAGTCTGAAATTAGTTCTTGCTGAGTCTGAAGTGGGGTTAGGCTGACATGTTTCCCTGACTTCTGGAAACAAGGAGAATATTTAACCATTTTTTTCCTTGGCCAGATTGTCCTAACCTACGATTTAATATTTTTCCTACACTTCCCTGAGACCTGAGAATCTTTATGCAGAAAAACACTTCAAGACACTTATTTTGCTTTCTTTCAGAAGAATATCTGTTCAGCCTCTAGCAGTCCATTACAGAACCAGGCCCTGCATAGGGAAGGAAAGATTAGGCTTTTAAAGAGTACTTTGTCCCAGGGATTGGTTTTGGTAGTGGAATCTCTTTTGGTTATTTTTTATTTCCTTCCCCTTGTTTTTTCTGTATTTTTATACCTTTTTTTTCTTTTCTGGTATGTATTTCAGACCCTGGATCCCATATTTAGTTTCCTAAACTTCTCCAATATTTGTTCTAGCCATCCTGGTTGTCTGCCATGAGTATCAGTTTCCTTCCTTCTAGTTAAGAGGGCAGGGAGGGAGAAAAACTGTTCCCAGGCCAAGCAGCAGTGCCACTCTGGAGATCATTTGGTGGGTTGTGCAGCCTGAGAATGAATCATTGCTTGCAACACTTAAATCTTCCTCCATTTCTCACTTTCCCTTTTCTAGGGAGCAAGGAAGAGGTGGTGCCAGAGGCTGCTACATTTAGTAATGCATGAAGCAGAAGTAAACAGTTAAGATTAAAATTACCTTGATGGTTGTTCAATACCCAGGAAGATGATATGACATAATGTTTGTCAATTACTCATTTTTAGCAGCAATCGCTAATTTTTAGTAGATTTTAAGTGAACCAAACCATCAAACCTTTGTAGCAGCTGTAGCCTGCTTCCCACAAGATGCCTCCACTTCTCTACTGTATCCGTAAAAGCCTAATGGCGATTGCTGAAATTTCCTCTGTTAGTCCATGCTTGCTCTAACTTCTTCATTCTCCATCCACATCTACTGCTTAAGTTTTTGGGGTTTTTTTTCCAAGAAGCTGTCTTTTCTGAATATGACCTAATAACCCCCTCTTTCAGCTTGAAACTGTGCTCACAAGCACATCGGTTTTCTTTCAGGTTGTGCTCCCAGTCTTGCTGTAGACCCTTACAGGACCACCTTTAATACATTCACAGGCAGTGCCTTAACATTTCACTTGCATTTAGTCCTTCGTAAGAGCCCTTTCTTCACTCCTGAAGGTGCAAGGTTAGAACAGGATGATGTGATGCTCACTGCTGCAGAGGCACCACCAGGACATGGCTTTCCGGCCAAGCACGGACAATGCCCACAGCCAGTTTGTCTGTGGCACCACTCTTCATAGGGACTTTACTGATCCCAGCACAGGCTCAGTCCTGCCCCCACCATCTCTTGTAGGAAAAGGGTAGAGCCTCAAAGGAAGCAAGTATGTTCCATGTCTCATCTTTCAAGGGTCAGTGCTTAAACTCACAAATCCGTCCTCTTTGACATTCTAATCTCTGGTTGTAAAATGGATTTAGTGGTTTAACATTAAAATTTCAGGCACAGTTAAGGAAGGGATTGCAAAAGAGTTAATAAGCAAAATAGTTTAACAAACTTTGGCAGAGAAAGTTGAAAAGCTCAAATAATCTCCTGACCAAAAGACTTCAGCCCTAGATTTTCTAGTGCTTCTCGCCCAGCACCTGGACACATCAAGCTATCACAAAGAAAGTGACACAAGGTTCCTATTTTGTCTCTTGTCACTTTATGTTTTTGTTAAATGTCATGAAGAGGCCCGTTACACCATAAAAAGTAAAGTCATTAATTGTTCAATGGGTATCTGGCCACATCTCCCTGTTGCCCTGCTCTGCAGTGAATGCTTGAAAGATTGTGTTTATTGCTCCACACCACCCTAAATGTACCTGCACACATCCACACACTATCTGCACATTATCACACTGCATTACAGGAAACAACAATAAAAGAGATAGTGCCCTACCAAACTTCGTCCAAAGTGACCGGACTCTTCACATACAGCCAGGTGTACTCAAGTACAGAAAAAATGCCGTGCATGCATGACCTTTAGCACCAGTTATAGCAGGTCAACAAAGCAAACAAAGCAATCTGAACTCCTGCAGGAGATTGAAATCTTTAAATAATTTAAACTTACAAAAGTAAAATGAAATCTCATTGGAGATTTTTGATCTGGACAAACAGAGCAAGAACAGATGTGTACCTGCTGTAATAAGCAAGACAGTAGATGCACTGCTGCATCCAGCATTCACTTTTTGGTTCAGAGATGTGGGAGATCATTCTGTTCTTGCAAGCATACACTCCCACAATTTGTCCACCCTAATAGCCATGCTCAGGACTGTAAGTGACAGCACCAATTGATTCAGGATGATTAACTCACTGGTGGCACAATGCTAGGTGTCAGTACCAGGTGACAAGACACACACTCAGTGCCACAACGAGAGGGCAGTGTTACCAGGTCTGTACTCAGCTCATGTGTGTTTTTACTAGGGTGACTCTTCTTCTGCTTCATCCTCTGTCAATAAAATAAAATTGGGCAGAGGAGAATTGAGAGAGAAATGAAATATTATGGGAAAGAAAGAAGATACAATGAACAAAGACAACATCATAGTGCTAAGCCCAGGGCACTGCAGCACAGGTTGAGGTATACTTAATACACAAAGACATGTCATGGACAGAAGGAAAGCAGAAGGAAAAAATCTAACACAGTTTGTGGCAAATACTGCTTCTGAATTACTAGTCTTTCATGTCCCAATGTGAAGCCTCTTAAAAGGCCTGGCTTTCAGAATGCATGAAAAATTTCTTTTATTCAAAGAGTGTGTCATGATGGGCTCTTGGGTGTGGTAGGTTCTTAAATCACCAAACCATCCCATCTGAGAATCTTTTGTCTATATATTTTTAACATCAGAAAGAGGCCACTCATTCCTGCTGTGTCCCACAGTAAATAATTTCTCTTTTCTTTTTTAGGGTTTTTTTCTAATGCTATGGAGTTTGAAGACAGACGTAAATTAATATCCTGTTAAATAGCCTGCTCTCTGCCATGTATAACATCACTCACCCCCTGGGAAAATAAAAGTTCATCATCCTGTATCTACACCATATCCTGCCTTTCTTGGCAAAAGAAAAAATCTGACTGGCACATATCTGCAGCCAAAGATGACAAACACCACAGACACCCCATCCAATGTCAAGGACCTGATGAATCCTTGGGAAGGTGGCAATTCAATAAATCACATGGGCCCTTTCCAACAATTAGAGACAATTAAAGATGGAGGCATTCTGGAGGAGATGTGCAGAGCAAAATGGGAAAGAGACAGGAAGGAGTGAGAGCCAGGATAATTTGTGGGGGAGGAAAAAAGGAGAGAAAAAATGTGTATTTCACTGTTTCATGAGGTGAGTTGGTGGGTGTGAGTGCACAGGTGTACATGTGCCTCTACCCTCTTCTGGAAAGGAAAGGAACTGCTGACCTTGGCCTGCTACAACAAGAACCAAAACCAGCTCCTTGCCAGCAGCCCACTGCACCAGGCAAGCCAGCAGACTGCTCAGCTGGTTGTGTGCAAGCTGGAACACCCACCTTCCTGTACTGCCTGGGTGCCAGCCTGGGGTGTGCTTTTGATGCCTCTGGGAAGAGGCATTGAAAACACTGAAAAAGTGTTTCCCACTTTTTCAGTCCCTTTTTTCCCAGGGTTCCTCTGGTGCTGTCCTAATGCACCAGGCAGGCACGTAGAACTAGCAGCACCATTTTCCATAGGTCAAAAAGGAGGAATTTGAGGGGATTGAAAAGGGTGCTCCTTACAGTAGGTTGTGCCCGTGCACTTGTGCATCTTTGAGCCTCTAAACCAGAGGAAATGTAAAAAGGACAATGAGTTCAGCAAAATGCCATGCTTGGAAGGGCAAGGGGTAGAAGCGTCTCTCACTATCCTAAAGCAGTTCTCCACCCTTAAGGAGATTAACAGCCAAGATCTTCTCTCCCAGAGGACAAGAGCCACTGACAGCCCTTGTCAAGAGTGCTGAATATCCAAATATCACCACGTAGTGGAAAATAAAGCTACACGTTAGCTCAGTTTACACATGGGATACCTGTTCCTGGAAGAAGCATGGCATCAGCCTTGCCTCACTGGGGGGGAGCAAACACAGCAAGAAGAGTGACAAAAACTACATGTGCAGGGAGAAGACAAGAGAGAGTGAGGACACTGAGTTTTAAACAGAATATTTGTGTCCAAGTTTCAGTTCTGAGGCGTATTCCCAGTAAGTGGCTGCCACACCAGTGTTTATACCAGTGGTTCATTTAGTCTGTGATCTAAATGCAGTGTGCTCTATTTTCTTTGTAAATTCATCTAGCATTATGGCATATCTGCTTACACTTTAAAACTACCTAAGGAGTAAATAATTTGCTCTTTTCGACAGGCATACTGTGAGTTTCAGTCTGTTACCCATTTGCTTTAAATATCAGGCTGTAAAACTGTTCTTGTGTTTTTGGCTGACATTGCTGTTAATGATGCGCTGTGCCTATTCTCTGGTTATGGAGGAATTCTCACATTATTTCTGGGGTAAGCTAATAATGAATGTTACTCAGAACAAATCTTATGTTTGTGGTTGACTTGCTGCCAGTGTAGGAAATCATGTTACGACCATTATCTCACTCTACCTCCTCCCTCTCAAGTGCAAAGTTTTAATATTCATTCCAATGCAATCTGTATCTAAATAAGCAGTGCCTGTTTGGTGTGCAGTATACTGCACCAACTCCATTTAATAGTGTCAATGTGTCATTTATAGTGGGGGGACCCATCCTGGCAGCTCATCTTACAAGGTTTTTTGGGAACAGCACTTCATTTCTTATGTTCAGCTCTATACCCTTCTCTGCTTTGCAAAATCTCCTTTAGCTATTCTCATCAAATGAAGCTATCTTAAATGTGGTCATTTAAATGGGTTTAGTTGCACTTATTTAGCATTAGAACAAAGAGAGAAACAAGACAGACATCACATAGATTATACTTGTCACACTGCAAGCACCTCAGTTGAACGAAACAGAGCAGTTCACTTCCAAGTCTTTAAAAATAGAGCCTTCAGGAACAACAAAATATGTCTGGAGTCGGAGTGTTGCAATTAAGGTCTTGTTCACACTAATGATTGCAATAGCATTGAAAAACAGTCTAACAGACTGCATTCAAGCTCTGTTAAGTGGTTGCCTCCACATTTGGGATCGAATCCGCCAGGGCCTTCAGAGCTTGACTTTTCTCTGATGTGGTTACCAAACAGTGGAACATTTCTGCCATGACCAAAACTTAGTCATGCCTCAGTAACTTAACTCAGATTCCACATCTTCAAGCCTGAAAGTAGTTTGAGGGGCACTGTAGCAGGCACAAGGCCTGCAAGGCCTTGGAGAACAGAAGCCTGAGCTAGGAAATACCAAGTCAGCATGACTAAGGGTTTAGAAGCCCCCCTCTTCCGCCTTCGGACCCTGTTATCTCTCTGTAGATCCATAGGCCACTTTTTCCCCTGACCCTTACTATTGGACAGTTTTCAATCCCCCTATAAGGTATAAAAACCCCTAACTCTGCCCGGTTCGGCAGAGGAGAGCTGTCCCTGGAACCTTCGCGGGGACCCCAATAAAGAACCCTGCGGAACCCATACAGCGCTGCTCCTCTCTCTCTCTGCGTCTGCTGCGGCTATACCCAGGGTGACGGCCCCAGGCATGCTGAAAGAGCTGAAATCACTAAAGAGCTGAGCTGCAAATCACTATAGCTGCCTGGGCTGCCTGAACCCCCGCTGGGCGATCCTGGACCCCTCGTTGAGCTATCCTGGACAACCGGCCTCCCCGCTGGGCTTCTGCCCCGGGGGGCCATAGCTGGCGACCCGAACAGAGCCGACGCCCGAACAGCGGGGGGCCCCTGGGCCGACATCTGAACCGCCGTGATAGCCTGGCCGCGGAACTGAATGCCGGACCTGGCATTTCAGAGGAGCAACATTTCTTCGTGAAATTGTCACTGCCTCCGCTCGCCAGAGATCCTGGAAGGAGAAGCTCTTCGTTTTAGAAGGACTCTTCTGGACAGGACGTCAGCCGACCCGCAACAACGACACCTGGGCACGCGAGTGTTCGCGGAGGCTGATGAGCAGACGACCCCCAGCAGAACTTTGACCCACAACAGGCTGAAAAGTGTAAGTTTAACACAGCCTCTCTTGCGCGCAAAAATATTTTTTCCTCGGGTCCTTTTTTTTGGGTTTTTTCTTTTTTTTTCTCTTTTTTCTGCTGGCGGGAACTGAAACATGGGATCAAAGCTTAGTACGTTGAAACGATCCCAGAACGAGAGAGATTTATATTCCCTAATCCTAGAAATCCTATCTTCTAACAACTTTTCTTTTTCTAAAGGTAACCTTTCAAAAACTAACCTGAAACGTTTTATAAAATGGATTCTCTGCCACTTCCCAGATACTAATACACAGACTATTACCTTAGACTCCTTTTGGGATACAATTGGGACCACGATATATAAGTTTCAAACTAACCAAGACTTTTCTGTAACACGGTTTTTACCTATGTTCCACGCTATAACTAAAGCTGTAGAAAAAACTAACAAAAAGACTTTAACTACAGGGCTAACTTCTGTCGAACGAAACGAAAAGTTCTTATCTCACTTAACAGAAGCGCCTATTTCAAATGCTAATGGAGGAGATAACAGCCCCTCCACCCTGGAATCCAGCATTCCTCTGGGTCCTAGGGTCCCGCCATCTGCGCCGCAACCCCGCGACCCCAGGGCGCCCACGGCCCCTGCCCACCCCCTCTTCCCCCCCGCCTTCCCCTCGGGAGCCACATCCTGCGCGCCTCCTTGCTCTGTGTTATCTCCGAGAGCATCTGCGCCAGTTCCCGCCGGGACCGACCCAAACCCCACCCCTCCCCCTGCTCCCCCCGACCCTGCTGGGGCCCCCCCCACCCCCCTTGCCGTCCCTCCTGTCCCTGCCGCGTCCGCCCCCACTCCCTCCCCCGCCCTCGCCCCCCCCGCTACCATCGCGCCTTTCCCTGCCCCCGGCACCGTCCCTGCTGCGGCACGGGATCAGCCCGCCTGGGTACCCGCGCCCCCCCCCCACCACCGCGCTTTTGCCTGCCGCCGGAATCGTGCCCGCCGCACCCTCCCTCAGTCCCGCCGCCCCTTCCATCCCGCACCCCCCCTGCCCCCATACCCTCGCTGCGCAACCCCATACCCACGCTCCGCAGCCCCCGGTCGGGACCCCCCAGACTTCCCTCAGTTCTGCCCCCCCTCCCCACGCCCCCCAGTCCTGTGCATGCTGTATCACGCATTGCACGGCCACCCCGCCATGTGCCACGTGTAGCCACGTCCTGCCATGTGCTGCCTTATACCCGGCCCAGCCACAGGCACCTCTGCCAAATGCAGCTCCAGCCAGCCATAAGAAACATAAGGCAAGGCCTGATAGCTCTCACTTCTCGTCATCTGATGACAGCAGTGACAGCGATTCTGATTTGGAAATAGAATATGTAGATCCTTGGGCAAAAATAAAAATGGAAGCCACACAGGCAGGGGACTGGCAATTAGCTCAGAGAATTACTGCCTTTCCAGTAGAATATAAGAAGGGGAAAAAAGGAGGTGCCACTAATAGAAAGACATGGGAACCTATTACAAATAAAGAACTTGTGCAATTAAGAAATACAGCCACAGAACATGGTAGAAGTTCACATATTTTTAGAAATTTCCTAGAAGCTACGTTCTCAGCACATGTTCTGGTACCCCACGATATTAAAAATATTGCCCAGTGCCTCCTTTCTCCCGCCGAGTACATGCTTTGGGAAAGGCATTGGAAAAAGCAATTAAAAACATTATCAGATAACTATGCTGCAGATGCTGATAAGCCAAATTTTACACTCGAACAGCTGGCTGGTGAAGAGGATTTGCAGAAACCCTCTGACCAAGCTGATACTTTACCTAAGGCAACATTACAAGACGTGGCTATAGCAGCAAAAACCTCTTTATTTCTCACCCCAGATGATTCTACCCCTACCCACCATTTTTCTACTATCAAACAAGGAATAGATGAAAGCTTTATCAAATTTGTGGATAGAATTAAGGATGCTCTGGAAAAACAGATAGAGAGCACAGAGGCAAGAAAAGAACTGTTGTGTAAACTTGCCATGAGTAATGCGAATGAAAAATGTAAAACAATTCTGAGAGCCTTACCCATGGACATAGAACCTACCATAGAGCAAATGCTGGAAAGCTGCACACGTCACCTGTCCATTGACGACACAGTGGCCCAAGCAGTTACTAAGGGTGTTGCAGAAGGAGTTTCTAGTGCATATGCAGTAATAGCTTCTAAAGATCAGGTCCGCTGCTACCACTGCGGAGATTTTGGACATTTTATAAAGGACTGTCCAGAGAGGTCACCTCCCAGGTACCCTCGCAATTTCCACCAAAGGCCCCAGAATCAGCAGTACTATCAGCCGCGTCCGGGAAACTTCCATCGGAGCGTGGTGGGGCCCCACGCAAGGACATCAAATCAAAGGCCATCCAGACCCAGTCACGCACCATCCCAGGAGATTCCAGACCACATGAGGAGGATCCAACACACGGAGCAATACCAAAGGGAACGCGCCGTCAGCTGGTAACTGCACTGTCCATTGACTTTAAAAATAACAATGTTTATCGTGTTCCCACAGGCAAACGTGGGCCAAAAGGAGGTCCTTCTAACATCCTAATTCTAGGTGATTCTCTCCATACCCCAAAGGAAATATTTGTTGTTCCAGAAGTACAAACGGTGCACCCGGGACAAGACATCTTTGTCCAGGTGTACTGCACAGACTTACCATATTTTCTTCCAAAGGGTACCTCATTTGCACAGGCCTTTCTACTCCCTAAGAATCACAGGGAACAGCTTCCTCTCAACCCCACAGCAATGTGGATACAAGTTGTGGGACCGAGTAAGCCTGTCATCGAGTGCGGTCTTACCTGCAGAGGAGAGAAGTTCCACCTACCAGGGATGCTGGATACCGGTGCAGACGTGACCATCATCGCCCGCTCAGAATGGCCAGCACACTGGGAGCTACAACCTGTGGCAGGCATGATCACAGGGATCGGTGGAGCTACAGTTTCCATGCGGAGCAAGAACAACATCCTCGTCGAAGGGCCTGAAGGCAAGTTGGCTACCATCCGCCCATTTGTGGTAAGGGCCCCCATCACCTTGTATGGACGGGACATTTTATGTCAGTGGGGAGCCTCCTTACGTATTCCCAGTCCGGATTTCTAATTGGGGCCACTGAGGAGCGCGCACTGCCAGACACTCCTCGTCTCACCTGGAAATGCCATGACCCGATCTGGATCGAGCAGTGGCCCCTCTCTAAAGTCAAACTGCGCGCACTACACGCCCTTGTGGATGAACAGCTCGCCAAAGGCCACATCGTAGAGACCACCAGCCCTTGGAATTCTCCAGTCTTCGTACTACAAAAGCCTGGAACTGACAGGTGGAGGCTCCTCCACGATCTTCGAAAAATCAACGAGGTCATCGAGGACATGGGTCCCCTTCAGCCTGGCCTGCCCTCACCATCGATGCTGCCTAGAGACTGGACACTTGCTATCATTGATATTAAAGACTGTTTCTTCAGCATCCCGCTGCATCCCCAGGACGCTCCACGGTTTGCCTTCTCCGTTCCCTCTCTTAACAGAGAGGCTCCACTCAAGAGATATCATTGGTGTTTTCTTCCACAAGGACTAAAGTGCAGTCCAAGTATATGCCAGTGGTATGTTGCTCACATCCTGTCTCCTGTTCGGAACCTATTCCCAGATGCAATCATCCATCACTATATGGACGATATCCTGGTCTGTGCACCAGAAAAAACGTACTTGGACAAAGCAGTTAAAAAGACTATTGAAACCATAGAAAAGGCAGGATTTGAGATCCGTGAGGACAAAATACAGTACACCAATCCATGGACTTACCTTGGACTCCAGATCCGGGAACGGACCATCGTACCCCAGCAGCTCGCCATCCGAGACGACCCAAAAACCCTGAGAGACTTACACAGTCTGTGCGGATCCATCAACTGGGTACGTCCACTGCTAGGAATTACAACAGAGGACCTCGCTCCACTGTTCAGCCTTCTCCGGGGCAAGGAGAATCTGGACTCTCCATGCACTCTAACACCAGAGGCCCGAGATGCCATCACCAAGGTCCAGGAAGCCCTGTCTTCACGCAAAGCCCATCGCTTCGAGCCCAGCCTGCCTTTCCAGTTCGTCATTCTGGGAAAAGCACCTAGGTTCTATGGACTGATTTTCCAATGGGACACTCAACTTCGAGACCCTCTACTAATCCTGGAGTGGATCTTTACAAATAACCAACCCACAAAGACCATTACCACCTTCCAAGAAATTATGGCACATTTAATAAAAAAGGCTAGAACTCGCCTCCGTTCCCTTGCAGGGTGTGAGTTCACATGCATATATTTGCCAATGACCACTGGGGACCTGGAGCATTTGCTCCAGACCAATGAGAGTCTCCAGTATGCCTTAGATAGCTATACAGGCCAAATTTCAGTGCATATCCCAAAACATAAGCTTTTTAATCGTGATGTAACATTTCATCTGACTCCAAAATTAGTCCAAAGTAGGACACCTCTCAAAGCTCTAACCGTCTTTACAGATGGCTCAGGGTCATCCCACAAGTCGGTAATGACATGGAGGGACCCTAAGACCCAAAATTGGGAATCTGACATAAAAATAGTGGAGGGATCTCCACAGATTGCGGAGTTAGCAGCTGTTGTCAGAGCCTTTGAGAAATTCAAAGACGAACCTTTTAATCTGGTCACAGATTCAGCTTATGTTGCTGGCATAGCTATGAGAGCAGAACATGCTCTTCTCAAAGAGGTTTCCAATCCAAAGTTATACCAATTGATTTCCACATTAACACGCTTAATTTCCCACAGAAAACAACCTTACTATATAATGCATGTGAGGTCACACACTGACCTCCCAGGTTTCATTGCAGAAGGGAACAGGAAAGCAGACACCTTAGCCATGGCAATAGAGACTGCTAATGTCCCTAACATCTTTGCCCAGGCAAAGTTGTCACACTCATTTTTTCATCAAAATGTGCCTGCCCTTATCAGAATGTTCAAGCTCTCAAAAGATCAGGCAAAAGCTATTGTTGCCACATGCCCGAACTGTCAAAACTACCAGATACCATCTGTGGGGACGGGAGTCAATCCCCGAGGTTTAAACAGCTGCCAGCTGTGGCAGACAGATGTAACCCACTTTGCACCTTTTGGAAGGTCAAAGTACGTGCATGTATCGGTTGATACATTCTCAGGAGCAGTATTTGCATCAACACATACAGGAGAAACTGCGCAGCACACCATAAAACATTTTCTCCTCGCATTTGCAACCCTGGGAGTACCAAAGGAGATCAAAACAGACAATGGACCTGCCTATACCTCTCGTAAGTTAAAAGAGTTCTTCAGTGAGTGGGGAATACAACACAAGACAGGTATACCTGCAAACCCCACAGGACAATCCATCGTGGAAAGGACACATCAAACTCTCAAAAGAGTCCTCAATCAGCAACAGAGAGGAACAAAAATCACCTCTCCAGTTGAAAGACTTTGCAAGGCTCTCTATGTCATCAACTTCCTGAACTGTACAACATCAGAGCCTGATCCACCAATACTTCGCCACTTTGCAAATACCACCCAAGCAAAGCTCACAGAGAAACCACCTGTGCTGGTGAAGGACCCAGAAACACATAAAGTCTCTGGACCTTTCGATCTCATCACGTGGGGAAGAGGATACGCGTGTGTTCTGCTACCATCTGGTCCAAGATGGTACCCAGGGAAAAACATAAAACCATACCTAGGCACTGCAAATACCACTTCCACAAGCAGTGACAAGAATCCTCCTGAGTCAAACACGAGACCTCCTCAAAACCAGACCAGCTCGGCCTGGAGACGAAGACGTCGCCAAACATCCACAGGTGGAGGAGACGACTGTCCCATCACACAGCAGCAGACAAACCAGAAAGCTGAACAACATTCTGTGGCATCAAGCCCTAGACCAGGCACAGCCTGAAAACAAAACTGTTCTTTGAATTAGATGTTATTACCTTTCTTACCCTAAAAAACCCTATTATCCCTTTTATCAACCCTTACCAAAAGCCTCTAACTTTTACCCACTCCCCCACCCTTAGCACCATAGAAAAAAAAAACAAACAAAAAAAACAGTAAAAAACCTAAAAATAAAAGGGGGGAGGTGGAAGGAACAGAGGAAAGGAACATGAAAGGAACCCTAACCCTCCCCTCCTACCATAAAAATAACAAGTTTTGCTTATATTCCCTATCAGAAGCCCCATTCCTGCCCAAAGATGAAAAATATCTCCGTTGGCGCTGTCCTCACTGCTGCCTGGATGTTCCTCACCGTGCCATGTGCCGTCGGTTGGATCGGCCCACAGCCGAGCCATAATGTCTGGGTAACCTTAGCAAGAACATTAAAACAGGATAACATGTGCTTATCCATGGGGAGCGTTGATAACCCACTTTCCACATGGCTAGTAGGAATTCCTTTTGTAGCCGATGATTGGCCAGCCTATAATTCAGAGCTTCTCCGCACCACAGGTAAGAGACCCCACCAGGTAGAAACTTGGGACCAGTGGACAAAAATACTGCCCAATGCTCTTGAGGAACCTCAAGAATTGGATCTATTGGGATCCTCTAAGGCCACATTCTGTGTCAAATTTTACTTTAGACGTCCAAAGAATAATTTGCCTGAAATTGATCTGAACAAAAACACATACCGAAAAGACATATCACCAATTAACAAAGCCTACAACCCTCACGATTGGTGTAATTACACTGCTCGTGTGATCTCTGTGTCCTCTCTCCATCCCAAAGTCCTACCCAAGGGAACGTTTCTCATCTGTGGTGACAGAGTATGGGCTGGGATCCCCTCCCGACTCCAGGGAGGTCCCTGTACCCTAGGAAAACTTTCCACCCTTACTCCAAATATCACCTTGTGGCACAATTGGAAAAAAGAGAGCGAGTTAAAACGCCACAAAAGGTCCTACACAGCATTTGATGAAAATTGCGATCCCAAATTATACGATTGGAACAAACCTAAAAAGATAGCGGTCTCTATATTCCTACCATGGGTAGCTGCAGCTAAGGCCCTGGGTGACATAAATCACCTTGGGTGCTGGCTCAGTAAGCAAGCTAACGCTACTTCTGCTGCCCTGAGCGATCTCTTAAAGGAAGAAGAAACCACAAGACACGCCTCACTCCAAAATCGAGCAGCGATTGACTTCCTGCTGCTTGCCCACGGACATGGCTGCGAGGACTTCGAAGGGATGTGCTGCTTCAATCTTTCTTCACGCTCGGAATCCATCCACGCCAACATCCAGAAACTGAAGGGACTTGTGAAGGACTTAAAAGTAGAACAGACCCCAGACTGGGTCAATGATCTCTTCGGTCAATGGGGATTAACGGGATGGGTTGCATCTTTGGTTAAGGGAATGTTGTGGATTTTTCTTGTAATTGTCATCGTGTTACTTATGTTCTCATGCCTTGTCCACTGTTTTAAAAGAACCATAGGGAACGCCTTTTTTCTAAATACAGAAAGTGGAGTTGTAGCAGGCACAAGGCCTGCAAGGCCCTGGAGATCAGAAGCCTGAGCTAGGAAATACCAAAGTCAGCATGACTAAGGGTTTAGAAGCCCCCCTCTTCCGCCTTCGGACCCTGTTATCTCTCTGTAGATCCATAGGCCACTTTTTCCCCTGACCCTTACTATTGGACAGTTTTCAATCCCCCTATAAGGTATAAAAACCCCTAACTCTGCCCGGTTCGGCAGAGGAGAGCTGTCCCTGGAACCTTCGCGGGGACCCCAATAAAGAACCCTGCGGAACCCATACAGCGCTGCTCCTCTCTCTCTCTGCGTCTGCTGCGGCTATACCCAGGGTGACGGCCCCAGGCATGCTGAAAGAGCTGAAATCACTAAAGAGCTGAGCTGCAAATCACTATAGCTGCCTGGGCTGCCTGAACCCCCGCTGGGCGATCCTGGACCCCTCGTTGAGCTATCCTGGACAACCGGCCTCCCCGCTGGGCTTCTGCCCCGGGGGGCCATAGGGCACAATTTCATCCATGCCATCCATAAAATGTAATTTAACCCTGCTTTCAGATTGCCTTGGATGTTGTGGTATGCATGCATCACCTACCCTGCTTATGTGCACTGTGCTGTCAAAGAGACCATAAATCCTGTGCTGCAGCCATCCAGTTATGGCAAGTGAGAATTTTCCTTTAAAAAACCCTCTCCACTGTTAGCACAGTCAAACTTGTATTCTCCCCATTGTTAGAATGAAGGCTTTCAAACAGCTACATAATACAAGTAACAGGGGCAAAACCACTATCTGCTTTTACGATGGAACGTGATCGGTGTGTGAAAGGTCCGGATGATGTGGTGACGACAGCAGAAGGAGACAGGACTGAGTGACTCAAGCTTTCCTTCCAGGTCCCTATTAGTGTGAGGGTTCCCAGGGGCTCTTCTCCTCCTATAAGATAGCACAGTTCTTTCCACTGACGTGTAGTTATATCCAGCTCAGTGAAAACTGAGCTTGTTCCTTGATTTGCTCCTCTCTGAACATCAGGTGAGTTATGGCAGGGGGAAAAAAGACATTTCCTTTCCTCCTCATCTCACTGCCTACATGCCAGTGGCAATATTCAAGTCCAGAAAACAGCTTGATGGCTTAGAGTGGCAGGACCTCAAAAGAAAAAGACAGACAGTAAAAGCAGAATATCTGTCTGAATATGATCCAAGGAATTTTTTTTTCCATATACACTTTCCCTTTCTCCAAGTTAGGTCCAGGTTTCCCTCATACCTAAAATGGGTGTGCTGCTTGAAGGGGGTTGAAACAACCTTTTTCTCCAGCTAGAAAACAGAGCAGGTCAAGAAGTAACAGACTTAAGTGAAAATCTTGTTGGCATCGCAACACCTTCTCAGCTAGCAGACCTCCTCCACGACTGTCCTTGGAGCCTCTTCATGTTACTACCTGATTTTTAAAACCCTTCTCCTATACAGCCAAAGAAAATAAGAGGCTGAACCAGATTCAAACATGTTGGTGAAACACTGCATCAGCACATACAGAATCATGCTTTAAACAACTGTAACTGAGGTCACTGCCTAGAAGTGGCACCGTTCTGCCACTAAAAAGCCAATTCATTGTGATACAGCAGATGGTCTAAAAGAAGGCAAAAAAATTAAATTTTAAAAAAAAACTGAAGTCTTATTTTACAATTTCAGGCTGTTTCATAGACCAGTGCTTTTAAAAAGTGTGAGATTGCAGGAGGTGAGGTGTGGAGAGGGATGAGTGTTTTTATAGCCAAGCAAAATGGAGAGTGGTCTTGAGACCACCAAAGAGAAGATGTGATTCCACAATGGATTAAGCAGAGAAATTTTTACACACAGAAAGTATTGGAAGCGTGAACCATAAAGAGAGAGAATTTAGTAAGTTACAACAACATTTTCTTGAGCATTAACTACTTACAGGCCAGTAGTACACAAGCTTTTCCTTTGCTACATTGAAAGTGTTCTGCTTCCACATACAAGATGAACAGACTTCAAAGATGTCCATGACCAGTCAGGGTAATTTCAGGGATTATTTTTAAAAAACTATGCACACAGGAGAGGCACCATTAAAGTTCTAGACAGTCCCCTAGAGAAAACACTTTTCTGAGAGTAATACATTTTTGTGTGTGTCATTCCAGCACCTAACCCACTTTCTTTTCTGCAAAGTGAGTGTCCTCTGGGAGTTTTCTCTTGGGATGTATAACAGCACAGAGCCAGAAATCCCCTCTGTCTCAGCACCCTGATCCAACTCCATGCCGCCCATCCTCCCTTAGCATGTTTCTCCAGCTCCTCATGCTCTTGCGCCTTTATCTCGTTAACCAACTTGCTCTATCTGCCCACGGAATTCTCTGCCTGATGAAAACCTCCTGCGCGCAGCTTTTCCTGGTCTCGACGCTTGTCTCCTCTCAGACACGTAGACATAATATGGTCTGAGAGGAGATCAATTTCTTCTTTGAGGTCCAGTCTTATCTCCCAGACAGTGGTTTATGCAGTGGGTTCCCTGGGGAACTTTCCTTTTTTATACACGGAGCCATTCCCTTGGCCAAAAGCTAATGAACGTGGCATGTCTCCAGCCCGCGCCATGAAGACAGACAGGAAGGATGCACAGGCAGGCAGGCTTCTTGTGCACTTAGGCATCTACTCTGAAGCATGGAGAGGTACTTCACTTCCCAAATTGGTGGAATATCCCAATCCCTCAGTAAGGACCTATCACACAGACAGTTTGACTTTTCCCAAGTCTTCAAGGTGCACTGGGGCATTTCACGGCCGAAGTCCAAAGGTGTATTTCTCCCTCATCAGCATGCTGCTATCACCAAACCCTCAGCACTGCTCCCACTGTGGGTGCTGTTAATGACCCATTGACTGCAGCACAAAAACACCAACAATTTTTTCCTAGGTTTAGAGGGAAGGGAACCAGGCTGGAGGTACTGCGCTTTGGCCTAGCTCGGGGTGGCTTGCTTCGCTCTTCAGAGATATTGTCTCTTTTGTGCAAGTTCCCCATGGCTTTTGGGGGGCTCTGGGGTGTCATCTGCAGTCCAGGTGCTCACGGCTCTTTCCCCCACCCTGTGTAAGTTCACTCTCTACAGTAGCTCTGGGGAAGCCATTGCCCTGTTTTTGCAGGAAGCAGCATGAGCTGGAAAGTTGAGGCCAGACACAGACCTCTTCCAATTTGCTAATGCCCACATCTGGGATTTGATTAAGGGCCATTTCTTGCTGTTAGCTGCCCTTGGCTGTACTCATACAAGCTTGGCAACAACCAGTCCCTGCCAGGGAAGCAGAGCAGCTCAGTGGTGGTTTCTGTGTGGACACAGGGGCTGCTGGTGTAGGGCTGTCCTCCTGAGGACTGGATGGAATAGCTGGAGATGTCAGATGCTGCATGAAGGACCTTCAGGGTGTGGGATCCAAAGCCAGCTGTATCAGCTTATCTTGCATATTTCCACGTGTCCGAAGCCCAATAAATACCTTCCCTGCTGGACCCTCCTCTCACACTGCCCAGCACAAGATCCTCCCTTCTTGATACAGAGCTATGTGGTGACAGCAAGTCCCCCAAACCGCTCCCTGGGTCATCTGACCCTCTCTGGGCAGAGACACGGCACCCATGGCTCAGGATTCCAGCTGCTGGGCAATGACCTATCTTCAGGCTACTTCCTCCTGCTACCTGCTCCAGCAAGACACATAAATTATGCCCAAACCTCAAATTATTATCATCACCCTCCCCCTTTCCAGGTAACATGCCTGTTTCCCCAAGCATTCAGCTGCAGAGTTATTATGTTTTCCCATTTTTCCTCTAGAGGGACCCTTACCTTGATTTTAGTTTTATTAGATATGATCAAAACACACTTAATTATGAAGAAGCCTCCCTAAAATCAAGTGCTAACCCTAAAGAGGTGGCATAGTAACCATTCCTACCACAGGCTGTATTAAAACCAAGGGGAGTCCTGGGTGTGTGAGGAATCGAGACAGTCAATCAATCAACACTGCTGCAGTGCAACTACTAAGTTTTAATTAACCATGCAAAGCAAATATATTTGTATGTTTAGTCCTAAATGTAATTAAATGTTTCAGTAGCAAATTAAGTGAAGAAAACAAATCAACCACATGTTTCTAGATAGTGGGTACATAAATATTAAATCATTATAAAAGGCATATGAAGAGGAAAATGCAAACATTATGCTGATTTTAATTTCTTCAATTATTTCTAATTCCCCCTGAGCCCTACATTCATTCCCAGTGATTACAGACAGACTAATCACTCAATGCAGGACACCATTTAATAAGATGCAGCAGCTGAAACCCAGAGTTTGTCACCAGCCCTGTCTTGGCACTGTCAACATGGTGGCACTGTCGCCTTGATCAAGCTCCTCAGCCTCAGGGGACCATGGTTTGTGACTCCCGTGGCTGTAGGTAGGTAGGTGATGTGCATTTCACACCGCTCTGCAGTCTATCTGGGAAGATCTATCCATCAGCATCTGCCTTCAAAAGCCTACAGAGATCTATTTATGTAACTCCCTCTCTGGAGGAAAGGTGCTGGGAAAGCAGCCAACAATAAATGGAGTGGGTGTGGGAAAACGAAAAATAAGCAAGCAGAAATACTACATAAAAGAATGACCATATGGTTTAAGCCACAAGCGATGCAAGGCACAGCTATAAAGTTGTGTCTGATAACAGACTCAGCAGAGACGTGCGTACGGCCAGAAGCTCTGCGAAGAGGGTCCCTTTGGGGGGTCAGGTGTGGCAAACAGATGCAGGCTCAGAGACCTCTGACAAGCACAAAAGAAGCCAGAGTGAGCCCAGAGGTGGCTCTGCCTTTTCCCAGCCAGCCACAGACCTGCTTAACCCATCCACAGACACAGCTGCCATGGCATTCAGTATGGATGAAGAGAATACCATTCAAACCTGGGCACTGCTCCACTTTGAGGGGGGTGTTGAGTAGAGCTAGAAAGGTGTTGATTCTGGATCAAGAAAACCATGCACACTCTCCTGACTTCTTCCCAGTCTTGATAAGGTCACTCCAGTGATATGCAAAGTGACTGTCCAGGCAGACAAAGAGAAAACTTTTTGTGTAACTCCTCTCTCTTTCAGTATAATGCAATGCATAGGCTGGGACAGAATTTAATGGGCACAAACTGTATTGCAGAAAGCAAATTAAAATCTTTACTCTCCCAACTAGTCTTTAAAACAACAGGTCCAGAGCAGCTTGCTGTTCTGCTGCACAACACAGGGACACGAGTTTGGGAAGGGTTCCAGCTCACTGCACATACAGCCCCACCAGCTACCTGGTGTTCAGCACCCAGTGCCTACCAGGGCAGTGGAAATGCTCACATTAACCAAAGCAAGAACATTCGAAATGGGTGATGCAGTCAGTTTCTTTGGAAGAGGGGAATTGGTTGTCACTCCTTAACCTGCACCGAGATGGAACCAAGTGGATTGTATCTCTTTTAAATCAGGCACGTTAGTTAATCAGTTCCAGCATGCCAGTACTCTGGCCTGTTGGTGATAGGGACTCCAGAGATGGATGACAGCAGTCATTTGCTAGTGGGAAGGTCAGCTGCTTCAAAGGAAATGTACTTTTTTTTCAAGACAAAGTACTGAAATACTATTGAAATCCCACCCTAGAAAGCTACTGCAGGTGAGATATGCTGATAAAGAAGAGCCAGTTTCCCTCCACTGACTGCAAAGGGACCTCAGATTTGGACCTTACATTTGATCAAGGTGAAGCCCACACCTTCAGAGGAGAGCACTGCCCCAAAGCACTCATCCTGGCCATGGAATCCCACTGGCATGAGCCTGTCTCTCATGTAAAGACACTCCTTTATGATCTCAAGCCATGTTTCAAAACACACTCCTAATGCTGCCTTATCTCCCAACCCACAGTACTGAATCAGAATTGAAGAGGTCATTTCAAAAATCCTCATTTGCCTACCACTCAGCTTGGATAGGCACCTCTATTGAGGGTCTTCTCCAGCTCAGCAGAGGCGCTGGAGGTGAGAGCAAGGTGGGCAGACTTCATCTCACATCCCAGCACATTTGGCAAGGAAGTCTGAAAAGGATGAGAAGGGGAAACATTTTGTCTGTTTGCGTCCATGGGAACAGTGGGTATAAGCAAGTCGTTTATCCTCCTCAAGCTTCCTGTGGCAAGCAGCAACCAGAGAGTTTGGCAGATGACAACAAAATGAGCCCGGGGCAGATCAGACTCCAGGGCACTGTTACGTGCACAACACAGCTCAGCAGAGTCTGCACAGCAATACCACATTCAGAAGGAATAAAAAAGCTGAAGAAATAGCTCATCAAGCTGAGAAAAGGGGTGACAGACAAAACGAATGTCACTTTGCAAAGGCCATTTCTTCTCCTGCCACCCCCACAAATGAGCTCCAAAACTGATGCAAGCAGTAGTAACAATTTCTAAAGTAGGCAGCAGCTCTGGCCCTTGCAAAGATGGGTCAGAGAACAGAAATCTGAGACTGATGCAACCATTATATACTCAATACTCCCAAGGGTATTTGTGCAAGCATTTTTTTTTTCTTTCATATGTTGTCTCTTTTTTTTTTGTCAGCAAAGAGGACTTCTTATTTTCAGGATTAAGTGCAATTCTTGTTGGATAGTTTTTCAGCAGGAAATGGAATTTTTAGTTGTGGTTGTTCAGTTCTATTTTTCCTCTAAAAGCGATTGTTTCCCAGACTAAATTTCAACTTTTCATCTGAAAAAAAAAGTCCTTAAACCCATAGCATTTTAGTGGGTTTGGTCCAAATCCAGCTCAAATTCAGTATACTTTGAATATTATCCTCTCTGAGTTGGGCTAACCTATTTCAAGCCACCTCTTCCCCAGTGTAAGGTGACTTTTAATGTAGGGAGACACCAAGGCACCCTGGGATCTGTGGCATGGCAGGGTTGTCTGACTCTAATGGAAAAGTGAGACATCATAGCTTCAGCAGAATGTCTTTAACCACACCATAATTCCCAGGAGGCACCAACATGCTGTGCCACAAACCAGAGCTATCATTTGCAGCTAAAAATAGTCACATTTTGATTTTTCACACCTAGTGAGGTCCTCTGGGGGGAAGATGATGCAGTCCCATGTCAGGACATGTGTCCCCTGTGTGACACAGTGAAATGTTTGAGCTGAGTGACCTTGTTTAAGGTCATTGGTGGTGGGGCAGAGCAGGGGAGGGAAACATATCTGCTCACAGTGGAGATCACCCCAGGTCAGCTGCAGGGGCTTAGAGAGGAAAATGGGCAGGAAGTGGCTGCTGACTGAGGAGGCTGCAGGGATGTGCCTCACACGATGAAGATGTGGCCCCAGTGAGCAACTCTCATGGTGAGCCATCAGACTTGTCCCTGTTGCAGGGCTGCTCTTCCCATCCTCTCTGTACTCCTGCAAGCTTCCTGCTCTCCCTGTGAAAACCTTGGTCATCCATTTGGGATTTCCATCTAGATCATCACTGAAATCCCAGTGTGCCACTCAGCTCAAGGGTAAAAGCTGCACACCACTCACTGCTCCTCAGAGACTGCACACACACTCTGCCAAGTCAAAATGCTGAACACCAGGATTACTTCTGGCTCGAAGTCCTACACATGGCAGCAGAAAGTGTCACCTTTCCACTGCAAGGCTTTATTTCCTGTGCCAAGCCCGTGACAGATGCCACGTCAAACCTCTAAATTCTCCTTTAGGAGTTTTCCTTTAAAAAAAAAAAGTGCCATTTCTAGGAGGTAGGAAGCTACAGACTTCTGTCTCGTTTGCTGTGTGTATATTTTTGAAACTGAATGAAAAATGTTCTGGATGGATACAGAGTAACAATATGTAAGCCTGAGGCATCAGATGGATAGAAAGCTGTGTTCTGTGTGTGTGCACAGATGTAATTCACTGCAAGGAATATGTGACACCACACAGCAGTTCAAAGTAGCAGGCTGGTACTAATTACTATGTTCTTAATGACTTCATCCATCAAACCGTAGCATATTCTATGATTATACAACTCAGCCATATGACAACCAAATGCCCAGCCGCTCTTTCGTATGAGATGGTTACACAGCAAAATGCTCTGTTGATTACAAGCAGAAAACTTCAAAAATAAGTGCACTTTAAGTCATCTGAGCCCTCAGAATTGTTTTATTATCCCCTTTTGTGAGGGGAAAAAGGTAAAAACATTGAGGGTTTGTGAGGAGAGAGGTTGCACAGAGATAAGCCAGAGAGGCTCTGGTGGGGTTTGCTGTTTTTCGTGCAGGTCTGGAATGTCCACAGCCTGTGACTTGGACCACTTAAGGACACAAAGTGAACATTCTTTGGCCTAAAAAAGTTGTGTTTCCCTACAAGGACAGCTCAGTTGTGTGAGTAGCACCATGCTGCAGCCAGGACAGCTGTCCCACAGGCCAGCTGTGGCTTCAGCATCTTCAGAGGGCACAGTAGTGGAGAAGATGAAGTTTGTCTATGACAGATCCTGAAATTTCCTGCAGCTGTCTCAGGGCTTTCCCAGGGTCTGGGCACCATCTCTGTTCACACCACCTCCAGCTGCATGAATACATCCCGTGTCTTGGCTTTTTCTCTCTAATATGATCACACTTTGCACATCCACCATCAACAGCCACCTTTGTCCCCAGCAAAACAGCACACTCCAGTGCACACACTTCTCCCCTGGGCAGAGGGTGTGAGGTTAAACTCTGCAACAGATCCTGTTCTCACTGCTGCCTGAGCTATGAAAAGGTGCTCTGGTGCTAGAGCAGAGGAAAGCAGGGCTTGGCCCCCCAGTTTTCTGCAGTCTTTACTTCATTCCCTCACGAGATCCAGTCCTTTCATCACTTCTGGCCACACAGTAACACCCTGCTCAGTAGTGCAGCCTAGATGGAGGTGAGTATAGTTCATCCACTCATTATTTGTACAGTGCTGACTTCACCCATTTCCTGTGCACATCAAAAAAAGTGAGTTTCCCACATTTTCATTTGCCATTTCAACGCTGTTTTTCTTCCAGAATTGCTGTGGAGGGTGTTATACACCAATGTAAACAATAAAACTAAGGATAATACGGAATTTATCAGGATGAACAACTTATTTCCAAGCTGATAAACTGTGAAGTTAACATTGGACAGATACCCTGCAACAGACACCTGCAAGCCCTAGAGCTGAGTGCTGGCTGGCTGGCTGATGGAGGCTGTGGTGGGTCCGGATGCGCTGAGCTCTCCTGTCTATCCATCACAACAAAAAGGAAGGCTTGTTCCCACTTTTCAAGCCTAACTTGCATGTCAGATCCAGAGGGCTGATCTCCCTAGAGCTCCTCTTTAGAGCTGAATGAGGGAACACTGAGTAGGTGAACCAGCTACCTCTCCTGTACAGCACTAAGCCACGGACTACATGTGCTTATTTGCAAGATGTACTGGCACAGGGATGTAAAGCATCATATTTATTGAGAAAACAACAGGTTTAGAAAAAAAAGTGGTTAGGAGAAGACCAGAATGCATCAGATTGGTTCTTATATCCCAGCTCAGCAGGAAATTACTGAAATTCAGTGACCAGGTTTTGTCCCTAATTTGGGAGATTGAACTTTTGGGGAAGGGCATGACACAGACCAGTCAGGCAAGCTGAGCGTGTAGTCTCCAAGAAGCATTAAAAAATGCTGCTGTCTTGCAGGATACATTAGTCTTCAGCATAATTTATGCCACATATTATCAGGGTCATAGGCAAAACACTAGTTCAACAAATGTTATCAATCAATTGCTTACTTTTCCAATCCATGGGTTTTTGCACAGATATCGATGGGTTTTCAGCAACTTCGTGCAGACATCTGCACTCCTGATTCAGAGAGGCAAGTTCCTCATCACACAGAAACAATCAAATGGCTGTATCAGTATAAAACAGAGACTTTATTCCAGGAAATCGCTTTATTCCAGGAAAAACATTTTGTCCTAAAAATGGACAAAATGTACAGTGCTTGTTCCTGTTAGAGTTTCCTAAATCTTCAGAGTATTTCACAATTTAATTGTTGGCATAAAACTTGTGCTTCAGAAGTCTGGAAACAAAAATTTTAAGTGCCTTTATTCTAGCAGTAGATAGTGGGAATGCTTACCTCTATAGGGCTGTCTTGCAAGATTAACATGACTGCTAAGAAAGAGCTATATAAAAGAATTCTACTGAATCAGTTTTCACATTTTTGCTAAGTGTGACAAGGCCCAATACTCACCTTGGTGGCACTTCGCACTGATGTATGACACAAGGCCTTCAGAGTGCTGTCACCGTGCTTTCCTATCTCCACGTGTCCTCTGGCAGCTCCTTGACCACAGAGACCACACCCTGCTTCACAGCCACCTCTCCTGGCTGGCTGGAGCTTCAGCAGGATGGCTGCATATCCCAGGCCTCCTCTCCTCCTTCTGACTGCCAGGTATTTTCTGTGGTTCTGGGGCACAGAGGCTGTTGGAGCTCTGTTATCAAAAGGGTCTTGTAGCACCTTGGGTTTGCCTACAGAGTTTAAGGCCACTGCACAGTTTGCTTATGGCTCTTCTGGTTAAAATACATGGGGCAGCACAGGCATCTCGTGGAGCTGTTGAAAAGATCTGGTAATGAAATAACATCTCCAAAAATTTCCTTCCTTTTTCCTCATTTATTTTTCCCCCACCCCAAGCCATGCCCTATACAGAACAGGGCACTTCTTGAGCCCCATCATTTGCTGTCTGTCACGTAGCCATTTATTGCCACATGTCAATGCCTGCCTGTAGCAACTTCTCACTCCTGTACCCACAGATCTTCCTGATGAGGGATTTTGTCAGAAGTTTAAATGGCTGAAGTCAGCGTATCTCTCCTCCTACGTACCGTCCTGTTGATGTGACAGAGGAGATCAATACATACAAGCTCAGGAAGAGCTGTTTGCACCTAAAGGAGTCAGCATGGTTAACCACAGTGACCTGTTTCTGCACAGGAACAAAGAGCTGCCGTCTCACACCAGGCCACCACCCAGCCCAGCAAGGTGACACACTGCCATCCCAGACAGTGCAGTCCAGGCAGTGCTGGCTCTGAAAGGAAGGAGAGAAGCTGCATTTGCAGTGTATGGAGGCCACTGGCACCTGAGGAGAGACTGCTGGTGCCACCACCTTCCTTCTGCCTAACTGCGAGTCTGAAGCCTCTGAGAAAACTGCATCAGTTGCTGTTCTCTGACATGAGGAATTTCATGCTTGAATTGGATTTTTCCTAGGCTTATCCTGCACCTTGGCTCTTTTTGCATTCTGTGCCTGAGCAGTAGCCAGCAGAATAGGCGACAATTGCCTTAATACTGGGGTCTCTTCTGCCTGTGCCAACTCACTAGAGCTATGTGCTCTCTCTGATGGTTTGCACCAGGCCAGCAAAGCCAGGGGTTCACTGCTGCGTGGTTTTTGACATGAAAGGAGATGGTTAAGGTCAAGATCTCCATCAGTCAGTGGTTTATGTTTCATATTGTGGCATGGAGTTGATTTTTACACTCCCTAAGGCCTTGTACACTGTTGAAAATTATATTCCACTGCCACCTCTTTAGCTGACCTTGGCAGTAGGCTGGGCACAAATGACATCCTGCACCTCCCTAAACATAGTCTGTGTCACTCAAAACCTTGCAGGTTGTTCAGCTCCCCCAGCATTTTCCTCTTGTCTCTGCCAATTGCTCATCTATGTCCTGCCTTTACCTCAACCAGTGCTCACTGGGCTCATTTACATCTACTCTCGTTTTCTAGTGAGCAGATGAACAGAAAGAGGAAAGTGTTCATAGAAGGTCCCTCTAGCTAAATATTCTTTATTGCTCCCATTCAAAAAAACCCAGTTTACCCTGGGAGTTTTTTCACAGCTTGCTTTGGTGGGGTCTGGGTTTGTTTGTTTCATAAATCATTAATCTAAGCTAATAAGTCCCTCTGCCTACAAGGAAAGCAGCAGACAGTCATTCTGAGACTGCTGCCCTCCACTACATTTTTTTATCTGAAAAAAAGGAGGAAAAGAGTTTCAAAGAAGAGACTGCTACTAGGAAAGCACCAAGATAAAAAAAGGAGGACCAAGGACAACTGGAAAGAATTACCTCACCCTGCATCCTGCATGTGTCATCGCCCTCCACACCTTACCTCTTGTTACTCCACACCAACCTTTTCCTCTTGTTCCCAGCACCAGTGACTGTCTCCATTTCGCTGGCATGGAACCCACTTGCACTCAACCTTTTTATATCTTTCCTAAACCAACCAACAAGGCTTCCCCCTAAGAGCCCACAAGAACACACAGTGTTGAGGACATTTCTCAGTTCCCAATGGCTTCCCAAGGCACCCACAAACACTTTTTGCCCAGGGTCATAGCAAGTAAGTGGTCAGAAAAGTATAGACATTGTGAAGTAAGCTGGAAACACATGAACTAGACCAGGAGGGTGAAAGATGACTCATTAGTCAAACTGGATATAGCTCTCTTCGCTTTTCAAAAGAAAGATTAGTGGGAGTGCTCTCAACACTTTCAGACAGTCTTAAAGAAAGGCATCATGATATTACATCAGCCACATGTTTACTTTATTTTCATTATCACTACCCAAAGAATAGTTAATCACACATGAGAAGACAGTGTCAGAGGGAAATCATCTTCTATAAAAAGCCTGTTTCATAATAGGTGACTGTGTTATCTTTCCTGCCTTTGGGAGATGATGAAAGGGAGACTCATCACCAGCCACACTGTCTCCAGCATGACAGGTCAATGTGCAGGTGGTATTTCACTCCACTTAGGAGAAAATTCATATTCGTCTCTAACATAGAAGGAGATGAAAGAACTTTGGAAGAAGTTCATGGAATGCCAGTCAATGATATCATAGCCCCAAGGGAGGGGCACTTTTAAGACTAAAAACAATAGACCCCAAGAATCAGAAAACACTTAGTAATCTGCCTTGCTTCCAGGTCTTGGAAGCTCTTGTTCTTGGTCCACAGGCCATTCCTTCTTTCCTTGCCTTCATACCACAGTGGCATCTCCTCTCTGTCCCCTCCCATGAGGACACAAAGCCCCATCCGACTGAGCAGGACTAGAAGTATGTGATCTGTAACTAGTGCTCCCTGTTTTCCATAGTTCAAAGGGCATTTTAAGGAACTTAGTGGTGTCTTACACTTAGAAAATGGTTCCTTTCAGAGTAATTCAAACAGGAAATTGTATCATCCAATGGACCTGGACCGGAGGCTAAGAATCAGCAGACCTGAACTCCACAATTAGTTTACTAATTACCAAGCATCAACTCTGGAGCCCAATTTCTTTGTCTAAAAGCTGTGACTGGTGACTTTATGTGTTCAAAATGTTTTGAGTGCTATTAATAAAAGGTGATATTAGGGAAGCATTTGGTATTCTTACATCCAAATCCATTTCCCCTCCTCCCCTCCCCCCAAACATTTCTTTCAAATTAACACATTTTCTAGACCTCATTCAGTAACACTTTGGAGTGGATTAGTAGGGAACTTGACAAGAAGAAACCCACCGCCATAAAACACAGCAGAAGAACAGAGGGTATGTGTCTTTTTGGTTTTTTTCTTCCTGACACAGTTACTTATGGAAAAATGTGGGGTGGTGTGCAGGGGATCTGAGTAAAACAAAAGTCATCATGAAATGACAATACTCCTGAACAGGAATAGCACTGTGGTATTTATTTAATTGAAGCTGTAGGCAAATGCAGATTCAGAAGAAACAGGAACCACAGAGACTTGATTTGGTTTTGAAATTTTTAAAACCCTTGCTGGCAAATAAGTTTGGGGGCTGGCTTGGGTTGTTTTTTATTTTTTTATTTGGAGTTTTTCTTTTTGGCATTAACTTGGTCTCACAATCAGTGGGATGGTAAAAATTATTGCAGAAGGATCTCAGTTCGGGCTTCTTGGGTTTGACATGCATAATGCCTAAATGAGGAGCTGTGTGCTGTGACAAATGCCTCGTGCAAGCCAGCTGACTTAGAAAAGGTGACTTGGAATTTTTCAAGTTCAGTATTTTTATTCTTTTTACAGTTCTCTGTTCTTATCTCCTCCCCCTCAGTGTATTTCCTGTTTCCTCATCCTGTAATAGTTATGTACATTCAAACGGTGGATCAAACACCTTTTGAGCTGTTGTTGTCAAGTTTCATTAACATTTCTCACATCATTTCCTGTTTTGATACTGATACCCCAGCAAAGTCTGCATAAGTGGGCAATGTGGCTGATCAATACCTCCCTGAACTGCTGGCAAATCATTCTCTTCACAGAGCATCACCCATTCCCAAACCTATTAAAATGCTGGTGCTGCAGCCACAAACTTAGAAGAGATTGAAGGAATCATGTCCCCCACCAACAGAATTCAGCCAGTTTTGAGAGAGATGCAATAAACTTTAAATATATAAATATAGCAAGACTGAACATGGACCCAGGCCAGGCAGTAGCAAAGGAAGTTGCATGTGCCAAAACAGGGGAGGTGTATGTTGGTAGAAAGATGTTTCTCATCCTGGTGTAGGCATTATGCATCCCACCAAAAAAAAAAAAAATAAAAAAGACCAAAAAATGTCATCATTTTTTGTGTGTAGGCTGCAGCACCTCCATACCAAGTCCCATTTCTGAGACCACACTTCCAGTAGTGTCCCAAAGAGCACTGGAGACAGGCACTAATAAATTTAAGAGAAGAAATAAAGTTTCCACTGACTTCAAAGCCACAACTGCAAGAACAAGGCTTTTGCTTGCAAGCATCAAGGTCTACTAGCACAATACTTGGCATGCAAAATGTCCCAGTCTATGAGTATGCAATGACACAGTAAAACTGATTGACTAAATCAGCATCAAGCAGTGACTTTAGGGAGGTTTGTACATTGCTCTCCCATATAATCCCCCAGCAAAATATGGCAATATTTTTCCACAGAAACAAAAAATATGTGTGTCAGTAGGAGGAAACAAATCTAGTGCTCTTTGTTAGCCAGCAATATTAAAAGCAGCGGACACATCAAGGCACATTCAGAATATGTCAGACAGTGACTGAAAGCAGTAGGGAAAAAAGCCTGTGTTCTCCCACATCAAGCTTCAACAGGGTTTGAGGGAGGGGAGTGGAACTTTAAATGGTTTGAGGATTAAAAAGAAGCCAAATCACAAGAGAAAGCCATTTCAGATGCAGTATATTTGTGTTTCTAACCAAAAGTCTTTGTTAAAAAAAGGAACAGAGAAGAGTGTTTTTCACAATTTTCTCTTTGGTGTTTTGCTAAGTCTGTTACTTCACAGGATGTTCTATTGTCTTCACTGCCACGATGCACAGAAATACCCTGCAAGCCACTGTGGGCTCTGATACAGTGTCTGGGGACATGAAAGAAGTGTTTTGCTTTTAATACCGACAGACTGAAAATCAATATTTCAGAGCTTTGCCACCCACACCTGGCAGGCAACCTTCCCAGTTCAATAAGATTTAAATGTTAAGGAGGAAAGCCAATAAGTCCACTGCATCCAGCTGCAGGATGGTGTTTGTCAGACTCCTGAAATCTACTTCCTGAAGAAATCCCAAATTTAACTGTAATTGTGCTCTTTTTTGGTGCTTTCTACAAACCTAGGGAGGGTGGAAAGAGGATCGCTGACTTTTCAAGCTTTTATTTACCCTGCTGGAGCAAATTTATTTTTCAAAAAATATTCACAGCCAGGGTTACTGTGTGGTCAGCCTCTAGGACTGCAAGAAAAAGCAGCAAAACTTTTCTGAAAAGTTGTCAGCACAGTCCTGGGACTCCACCAAGATCTACAGCAATCATGTCTTTGCTCCAGTAACCTGAAATGAAGGCCCAGCATCAGAGAGAGAGAAGCCCATACCCTGTACCATAGAAATCAAAATTCCTTTTTTCTCCGTAACTCAATACGACCTGGATTTCCCCATTCCCCAAGAAGCAAGGTCCTGAAGCAGTGGTAGGTAGGAATGGGAAAAAGTCGATGTCCGAAGATGTGGGACTACACTGCAAGAGAAGGAGCAGACTTAGGGTGACTTAGCTCCACCGAGACCTTTGGCCAGCATCTGTCTCCACATCTATGGCAAAGGGCAGCTGAGGCCAAAGTGGGCATTTCCACATGGGTGGCTTTGGGAAAGTAAGAGCAGCAAACCCTGCTCATGTAAGGCTCCCCCTGGAACCAAAAACAAGAGGTCCTTGTGAAGAATAACTTCAATAGCCTCTTCAAGATCCAAATGGACATGTCCATCCCCCTCCCAACAGGCCCATGGGTTGTCTGGGATGAATCCTGCCCCGAGCTTCCCCAGGGTGCAGGACCCTGAAAGGGCCGGGCTGGGCAGCCCAAGAGGAAGCTCAGGAACCCCTAGTCTTCTTGGAGACAGCAGGATGCAGCCGAGATGGAGCAGGGGCTTCTGGAAATTCTGTGTCTGAGACCTGCCTCAGATCTCTGCACTCACAGCAGAGTCACCATACCTCAGACTCACTGTGGAAAGGAGCCAGCCTGTCTGGAAGAGCGAACTCTGGAGAAAACAATCTATCACCACCTAGACCCATCCATTATCATCATGCAAATGTGATACTCCTCATACAAACCCATCCCAAGGCACACTCTCCCACAAGCATCCCAACCAGTCCACTGACCCTAATTTCCACACATGCCCCCCAAGCACCAAAGCTTTCTTAGCTCGTGGCAGGTCTTTTTCCAGAAGCCACCTGGCTCAGCATGTTCCTGCAGCCATAGAGCCATCCCCCACATGCAGCAGACCCCATGGCAGAGCGGGATGTGCAAATCTCTCCCTCCCCAGCATTTGAACCCAGTGTAGGTTTTGCCTCAGCTTTTGAAGCCTGTGATGCCCAGTGTTTTGCAGATGACTGGTGGTGCATATCCCAGAAGAGCTACAGGGACTTGTCTGCGTGTCCTTCTCCCTGGCCATGCCCACGTGCACTAAAGCACACTCCAGTCTGGAACACTGAAGGTACAACAAATCTCTCAAAAGGAGGTGAAATGAGCTGAAGTGCCAAAATAAGAACTCTGTGTGAGCATGGTTACACCCAGCTTTGAGGCAGTTAGGTTTGGCAAGCAGGGGGTTAAAGGTATGGGAGGAGGTTAGCCCATGTCATAAAATGTCAGTAAGCTTTTTATACAACCACCAGAAAAAGTCTTTTTGGGTTTTTTAACACCTACAGAGTCTTATACGTTGTCTTTTAGATGCCCCAAAAATTCCCCTTAGCACTTTTATCATTCAGCATCACTCCAGAGTTTAGTCAGCCAAACCATACCCTTTCCCAGTGTTAGATAAATTGCATCTTGAAAACAGCACAGACACTAATATCACATCGTCCTAGAGCTGAGCCACATGTGAAATCTCTATCCTGTTTTTCTACAGAGATGAGTAAGATTTTCCTGTGTAATTAATATATAATATCTTTCTGTGCATTTGTGTAAATATATAGAGCAAAGATACCACTGCAAAGATAACGATTTGCCAAAGCGCTTTTTGCATTCTTTCAAATGTGGTTGTTTTACTTGCAGTTTACAGCATTTTAGTCATGTTTTGACATTTGAAGAATTTTCACCGAAAACAGACCTTGTACCAATAACAGAACCAGATATAAAACTCGTAGTAATAAGGAGCAGCAGTAAACAACAGATGCACTATTTATTGTATGTCTTTATTATGTATTAATGGAATAGAGTATTTAAGTAAAATTGTAATATTTCTGATGTTGGATTAATGAGGCTAAAATACATTATTTAAGTAACTTGCACATATTTAACAGTGATAGTAATTATCATTGTTACATATTTTTGGACAGATTTTGCCATTTTTAGACCTATCACCTTCTTAAAAACAAGACATCTACTTCTCTAAGTCCCTCATATTGTGAGGAAGGCTGCAAATTCTCTAATAACACTAAGATAAAAAAAAATTTACAAAAACAAAAGAAAACAAAGTCCTGGTTGAAAGAAGCCCATCATTGTCAGAACTGCAAAGAATTGGGAATTTTGCCAGTTTGGGATTCAATCCTTATTTAAATTCTTTTAAAATTATCAGGCAGATCAAAATATTCAGTTTATCAAAGGTTTTTACAGCATAAGAGTTTCTTCATGATAAGCTATGGGGATTCATCAAATAGCATGATCTTGAGAAAAAAAAAAGGAAAAAATTCATGAGTCACTGATTTGTAATCAACAAACAGGGGGCATGGAAAGACTAGAGCATGACTGAAATATGGACAACCAGCCCTACCTACACTTGCTGGGTTTGTACAGGAGGCATTTTTTCAAATACATTCATTTTTAGTGGAAGGCTTTTCATGTTACTTTTGCTTGGACTCTCCCAGAAATATGATGCTTCTGATCTTTTGGAGAGGTAGGAGAGGTTTTTATGCACTATCTGAAGCACTGAAGTAGGGAAGGTGACAGGGTGACAGTGAGGCTGTTGTCTGCTTGGCATGACCAAGCCATGCTCATACAGAAAAACGTTAACTCGGCTGCACTTCTCTGAGCACATCTAACACAGGCCTTCCTCCCCTTCCTTCCCCCTTTTAGCTGCCCTTATGCCTCCCAGCTTGAAGTTTTCATATTCAAAACAAGGCTGCTTGCAGTCGCAGCTGCCTCTGCAGTAACCGTGACACCTGCTCCCAGCAGTGCCAGCCCTTTGCCTTCTGTCCTTTGGGTGGCCTTCTGCAGAGCTGTACAGCTCCAGCTTGTATTTATCACCATTTACTGGCTGTAGGGCACGTTAAGGTGGCACAGTTTACTAAGCACACCCTTCTGCTTTGCTCTAAAATCTGAGCAATTACAGCAAGGGAAACAGTTCAGCGACGTACCATTGCCTTGGTTCTTACCCTCTGTTCTCACCTTTTTAGGGTTATTTTAACTTCTGAGCAGACTCAGGCACAAAACTGCCTGTGTGCCCTATGGCTGCAGCCCACGTGTGCCAGAAGGTCACCATGTCCCATGGCATGCTGCGGCTGGGAACGCCCCACTAAGGGCATGTTCAGGCATGAACTCTGACCAGATAGGCCATGATGTGGAAGGGAAAAGGGAAAGGGCATTTCCCAGGAAAGGCTAGGCAGTTTGACTTTTTGCCAGCTTTGCTTTGAATAATTAGCAGTGCTCGGGAATGCCGTCAGTAGGGCGTTGTCTGGTTACACACTCTGAGCTTGTCTCCACATCTGCCAGCAGCGTCCAAGACCCCAGTGCAAAGCGCTGCTCTCTCACACACACATGGGGCTGAGGCCCCTCTGTGAGGCCAGACCCTGCCCCAGAGCCAGGCACAAGTGCAGAGCTCTCCAGGCAAGGCAGCCAGCAGGGAGCAGGAAGGCACATGGAGCTGCCACTGCCCTCATGGCACCGGCACCTGCTGTCTCATCTGACAAACTTTGCCTGTGCAGAAAGGTCAAATTCGGAGGCTAAAGCAAAAAAAAAACTCCGTCATTTATTTCAGAAACACATTTCTGAATGTTTCCTATTCTCCTTCCCCACCTCAGCAGAGTCCCATCTTCAGAACACAGGTGTGAGAGAGGTCCCGTTTAGTGGGACCTGCTGCAAGCACAGGCACAGCACAAATGTCTTCTCAATGAACAGCACCTGCCCTACTTGCACCACACCGTCACACGGTCAGAAGTGTCTGTGTCATACAGAAACTAGGTTAAATGGAAAGGGTGTAGCTCTGTGAACCTTGATTTCAGCATTGTTTTGCACCTTCTGGGTCAGGAGCTGAAGGTTTTTATCCATTCTTGTACTGATGAGAGTAGATCCATAGGAAATTTGCCTGAGTAAGAGCTAAGGCAGGAAATAGGGATTTGAGCCTGCTGCTGTGAGGGGGAAAAGAGACCATCCTGAAAAATAAGCATCATCAGCCTCCAAGTGCTACTGTGTGTGCATGTTTTATTGTGTTTTTAGCTGCCCCACTGAACCCAGCCTTCCCAAAGGATGCATTGGACTGTCCAGCTGTGAAGCTGCCGATACCCTACCTTTCCAACTACTCCAAGTCTCCCTGTCAAAATAATAAATACTTGAAATTATAAACAAGTTAGCACATTGTGCTGGGGGCAGGAAATTCCCCTGCTGGTATGGACACACTCCCCATCCCATGCCCCCAAGATCTCACCTGTCCTCTGTGCCCAGAGACAGGGACCACCTTCCCAAAAGCCACCATTTGCAACCTCCATGGACAAGACATATATGGACATTTAAAAATACTGTTGTGTTAGAAGTTGTGGGAGAGCCATGAGTAACCTGAAGCACAGCTCTGGGCAGGTTCCTCATGACTAACTCCTACATGGGCCACATCTTACTCTGCAAACATGGGGCAGGGGCCCAGGCTGTGCTTTCACAAGCAGTTCAGCTCAGCGAGACTGAGGAAGTCTGCTATACTCCTCTTGGCAACAAATCTGTACACAGCTTTCCCAGGTGATGTCATTCCTCCCTTGCTTTCAGTAATTACCATTTCCACTGGGAGAGAAGGAAGAGGGGGCTCATGCAGTCCTGAGCTTGTCTTTAAAGGGGATATTGACCTTTAAAGGTGATCTAAGGTTTAGCTAAACAAAATTTCATCTATAAGACATCAGGACATACTCTCCCAATGAACTTTCAGGTGGTGGACATGAGTCAGGTCAGTAAGTTGGTTTACATTGTCTGTAAACTCAGGTTTTATTACAGGTAAGGTATTTAAATGGTGCTTGTTCATGTTGAGTTCCAATGACATTGTGCTGCAGTACTTGTTTTTCCATATATATCCATAATGTGGCTATCAGCACCAATTGTGGTTTTCATGGCCTGGGTTACAGCTTGTCTTTACTTTCCTCCTCCAATCTGTGCTCACTAGTACTGGCTACTGAAAAACAAGCCCATTAGCAGATTCAGAACATCCTCTCATCTCTGTACCTTCTTTATCTTCCTGGAAACCTCCTGCTAAAATGCTGCTTAATACATCTAGACAGCAAGAGGAAATCAATATCATACAATTGTGTTTTAAGCTGAAATACCAACCAAAAACGTTCTGCAATATTAAAAGTTATGTTTACAATGTGATAACCACGTTTTCTCAGTGTGCATGCTACTGGCAATCATAAAAGCAGACACCTTAGGCCAGGTCTACTGAGCGCAGCTTAAGGTATTGGTCCTGGGGGACCACGAGTACTCCCGTGCTCAGCGGAGGAGCTCTGGTGTAACATATCCACTGACCTGCACTTGAACCTACCACTTGCTGTTTTCCTCTTATAATCTAAATCTGGAAATGTGCTGTCTGGTCAGTAGCGTACTACCAAATCATCCAGCGAAATGCTCTGGATGCCATAAAAGCGTGCCTGTGCTTGCAGCGCCATAGCAAACAAACTTGTAAAATATAGCCCCAGCACGGCTCGCATGGCAGCCGGCGCATGTGCTGTTGTGAGGCACCTTTGTAACGCAGCCAGGCAGCAGCTGTGAGCATTGCAGACATTGTGGGTGGGTGGCTGTCTGCGAGCTCAACAGCTGTCCCTGCCGCCACGCCGGAGAGCGCCCGGCCTCCCCGGAGAGCGCCCTGCATCCCGAGACCAATTCTGTGCACCCCGTGAGAGCGGGGCTGCTGCTCACACCCGTCATCCTCAGGGGAGTTTTGAGGGATGTGGCTGCCCCAGTCACAGGGAGACCCTGGTCAGCCTGGGCACAGGGTTCAGCTCTGAGTAACTCGATCGGCTGCTGTGTCCACCTTCCCAAAAAATGACTGCAGACACCGACTATTTGGTGGATATATTTGTGTTTAAAAAATATCAGGCAGCAAACTGCAGCTTTGCAATTTTATTTGTTTTTATTGCCCAGCCCTGAAGTTCAGTCAAATCCATGCATTTTGTTGAACCTGCACGTTTGCTGCCTTTTGGTAAACCCCGTGTGTGGACCCTGGTTGCTCTAAGGTCTCATACACATGTTCATGACTGCAGCTTTTGTAAAGGTTACAAGTAATCTTTCCATAAACCTTCTTACCTTATGCCATTGAGTAAGAAAAGCAGCCCTTAGTTTTTTTTTACCCAAGGAAATTCAAAATCTTTCATTTCCAAGTCTACTTGATCTGCCATGAGTGGAGCAATGACCTCGGCCACGTTTGTAGAAGCCCCAGGCTTGCGGTGTGAGGGGGCTGGGGCAGGCCACCATCTCAGAAGCATGAACCTCCAGAACTGCATCTTCTCACTGAAATTCAGAAACTGCTGCAGCAGCTTTAGAGGCAACCAAAGGCTTGGATGCCAGTGAACTCCAAGGATAATGGCAGTCAGAGAGAGCAAAGTGCATGACCTCACCTAAAACCGCCTGAAATCACTCTGCATCTTTCTATTGACTCCAATGATCTTTGCCCTCCCTTTGCCTCCCTGAATGAGTAACAGGGATCCCCACAGATTAGGCAAGTGAGAGGTATGAACAGACAGTAATAACAGCTTTGAAAGTGCTTACTTATATTTAGATACTTTTAACTTTCTACAAAAGTCTGACAGGCTCCATGAGCTGTCATGGTTGGCTTCTGGGGTGTTTTCCAGTTTCACAGCAGAATGGCCCTACCAGCCATTTTAATTGATCCTGTGAGCACAGAGCATTTTTCACTGTGAAGTGGGGGGTTTTCAGGCTGTATTTTGCACTGACACTTGAATAACATCAAGCAAACTGCTGACTCTTTTTTAGTTGTAATGTGCCACTTAGAAAGCCTTTAAAGCAGGACCATACACTTTGTTCATTCTGATTAAAACACTGGAGTTTTAAAAGCTGCACAATAAGCAGTAAAGCACCAACTGTGCAAGTAAAACCTTCTTTTTCCTTTCCAGAGTAACTGGTGAGCTCTACTGGATTTTCAATTCTGGTGGTTTGCTCTGGTCACAGAGGCCGCGCTGTGGCCCTTGGGGGAAGAGGGGCTGGCAGGGCTGGGCACACAGAGATCTGACTCTTCAGGACTATTTGGGGAGTGCACAAAACATGGATGTGGGGGCTGATTTTAAAAACAGTGTGTTCCTTGCAATTGTCAATACTGAAGCTCCAGCTCAGAACACAGGGATCACAAAGATGCAAGTGAAGGCTAAGCAGCTTCAGCGCAGGGAAACCATAGCTCTAATCCCTTCTGCAACATCTGACTAAAAAAAGAGAAGAGGACTTCTTACAGGCTTGATGTCATACTGAAGAGGATATTTCTAGTCTTGGAAGAGTGGGGGAAGATGGAAAAATGAAGGGAATTTTTTTTAATCTTTCTCTGACTTAATTTTATTTTTTCATGTTAGAATATTCATTTCTTCTTTCCTCTCTCTTCATATAGCAAAGCAACTGTGCTGCCCCCAAAGAGAGGCAGGCACAGGTTAGGTATTGGGGCCAGTTGGGCAAGCCTTTCTCATTGCCTGGCTGAGGTCCTTTCTCAGCCATGAGTCTGCTCTACCTTACCTAGAAACACCTTCTAAAATCAAATTGAAAGGAGGAAAGGAAAATGGAATTAATTGAAGGATTTCTGTCCTGCTTGCTCCCTCTGACCTCAGAGAGCGAAGAGGAAGGCAGAAGAGGAAACAAGCTCAGAGGACTCTGAGCAGATACTTTTGTGCTGCCTCTAAGCTCTCTAAGTGCACCGAAGATACCTCAGAGCCCAGAGCCAGTGGCAGCACAGACACCACAGGTCTCAGCGAGCCTGACACCCTGCACTGCTTTGTGATGCTGGAGTTGCTCCACTTAGATAAGAGAGAACAGCAAGCACCAGTGCCCAGGTTTCTCAGCAGGCCTCCAGGGCTGGGCCAAAGGGGCACAGGTCCATTTTGGGGACCTCATTGTCCCTTGAAGAAACCAACTTACAAGCCAAAGGAGAGAGGTAGATCTGTGGTTTCCAATGAGGCCTGTAGGCCAGTGCCAGAAGAAAACCAAATGATAAATTACATATTGTATGAGATTATCAAATCTTAAACTATGTGTTAAGAAGTGTCCAGAAACAGTTATTTTCATTACTCACTGAGGACCATCTATCTAGCAACTGATAGAGTTTGGAAGTTGTTTCATCAGTGCTTGCCAGACACCCACTTCTCTTATCAGACCTTTGCTCCCAGGGAGCACCAGGCTGGGAGAGCCCTCCTATGCTCACAAGTTCTTCTTGGATCACAATGACTTCTTTATATTTACAAAATCTTTATTAGTCCCCAGAGGCACCAGATAAAGACAAAAGACCATAAAAACGTCCTTAGAAGGTCAGACTAAGGGTCCCTCTAGCCCAATATCCTGTCTCTAAAGCTGAATATGGTGAAGAGTATAGGACTCAGGCAAGCCTGTAGTAAAAGTACCATGATGTACTCTGTCAACCTCCAGTGATTTGGAGGTCAGGGACTTCCTGACCCAGAAATGGTATGTTTGTGTTTGAAGGCAGAGAAGGATTTGAACCTCTATTCCAAGCATTTGAATGCTACAGGAAAAAAACACTTAGCTGGTGAGAGAAATAGAAGTTCAGTATAAACTGGTGGAAGCAGACCAAAAGTTCATTTCAAAGCCCATGACATTATCTCCAAGAACACACTCAGCTTTCTGAGGCCAAGGAGCATATTTTAGCCTGAGAAGCTCTGACTGCTCAGTCTTCCTGAAGCAGCGCTCACCCAGCCCTCCCTTTATTTTCAGTTGATCCTCCAGAAGAAAACAGGTAGCATGAGGAGCTCTTAGCATGCAGGGCTGGGGCATTTGAAGCCTTCCCCTTCAATAATTCAGTCAAATGCTAAAAGTTCTTCTCATCAGAATAAATAGCAGGTAGGTGCTTCCTTCTATATCTCATACTGGAATGTGGTGGGCAAGTGAATTATTGAGTGGCCAGAGCACAGCTAGCCCAGCTGCAGTTAGTGCAAGGAAGTATCCAGATGTTGAAGTCAAGGGGTTATCACAGTGGCCCAAACTCAGGCCAGACCACTGAGCAGTGCCTGCATGCTTGGTAAGCGTGTGCCAACAGCACCTGGGGACCACACAGCTCCAGCAAAACGCTGCCATACCACGTCCAGCAGTGCTCGGACCCAGGTCACGAGGACAGCCACCACCACGGGTCTCAGCAGCAGCAACAACAAAAACAAGCACAGGTCCCTCTGCCACACGAAAGGCTGCTCCTTTGCAGCCCTTCTGCAGGGCCCCGGTGCTCACATGAAAGAACAACAGCACTTCAGACCTACCCCACTTTTCTCTGTGAGCCACCACATCCCCTATTGAAATCATTTCCTGTTTTATTTTTAAGATTGCTGCTGTCATAAGCTGTTGCTGGTATGGGGGTGGGGATGGGAGAGTGGTGTCTGCCCAGTGAGCACAATAGCCAGCTGTCACCTCCTTCCCAAGGTAGCTTTTACTGTTTCTACTCTGCAAGATGGCATGGTGGCAGAGGGAACACCTTGAGGAGAAAAGAGAGTGATGCTTGTCACTTTGTAGCATCTCTCCTGGAAAATCAAGGAAAACAGGCTTGATAGGACAAGCAGAAAGAGCAGAATTGATGTTTCAGATCCTTGTGGTGCAAGAACATAAAAGCTGCAAGGGACAAGAGTATGTCTTTGATGGTGAATCTGTGTAATTGGAACAGAGATGCAACAGAAAAATCCAAATTCTGGTTAGCAAGAGTGGCAGCTGGCATAACTGTCCCCTCTCCTTATAGCATGCATAGCAGGGGGAAAGAAAAAGGAAAATTCAAACTGAAAATGGTGCTAAATGATATTGTTAAGCTGAATTATTCCTAATAGTGCTTTGCCTCTGAGTCCCAGGTCCATGCCCATCTTACACTGGGACAAATCTGGTGGTTCATCATGCCCTCCCGTGAGGTCTTTTTATTTGTCTTAAAAATAACATAGCAAGTGGCATAGTTTGAGTGAGATGAGGGTCAGATCGGAAGGCAGAACTGAAATTAGTAACAAACCAGCTGCTGGAAATTATTTCACAGACTCTGGAACAAACTACTCACTTTCACTAGGGGCCACTGTGCAGCACAGGATCGGCCCTTCCACAGGGCTGGCAAGAAGGACCAGTCACATCATGGGCACCACTTGGGAGAGGCGGGTATGTTTTGGTGCAACAAATTGATTTGAGGATAGCCAAGATTTTTTTCTCAAAGGAACTCCTTAAAAATTCACCAGCAATCCCCTTCTGAAGCCAGAGTAACTGCGAAATTTAGCTGTGTCTTTTTTTTTTTTTTAAATGCCAGAACTCATGTAATTTTCATGGCTGTGAATCAGAACATCTTCATTCTTGTGGCATGTTTTTCACTTTTATGAACACTAATTTCACTACATTTTTAGAGTGGTGACTTTAGCCACAGCGTGGCTGCTGCTAAGTTCCCACGGCTACCAGTAGGACTTTTATGTGGGAAATCTGTGGGCAGCAGGGAGCCTCCCTGTTTGTATCAATATGAACTTCCCAAGAACATCAGACTGACAGACTGACATTTTCTCAGCCCCAGTAAGAGCACACATGCTCTCACTTAGAGCTCTCTTTCCCTAAGCTGAAGGACATGTGTGATCATTTTCATTTCATCCGTTTTCTAGCAGGCCTTTTGCACACACAGCAATGCTGCACCAGCGAGGTTTTTTTCTCTCCAGCCAGCGGAAGCCCAATCCTACAAACTGGTGAGTGCCAGTTGTGAGGCCCTAAGGGACTTCAGCAAACACCAGGAGATCCTGGTGCGGGGCATCCTTCCAGCTTTCACGCTCCCAGCATTGTGGAGACCCTGAGTGCTGCAGGGACACCCAGGATCCCTGTGCAGCACCAGGGACCAGGCTGTCAGTGCTGGCAGGTCATCAGTGGCACAGCCGTCTGCGAGAGTTTCCCAGCCTTTCGCTCGGCGGCTACGCATTCCAGAGATGACCAGACACAAACACATCTCCTGTCCTTGCATACTGGAGCACTTTCTGCAGCTGGGTAATGAGTCGAAGAGCACATTAGAAGCATATATATACTGTCTCCCAGCTGAAAAAAAAAAAAGCTGATTTTTTTTTCCCTGTCTCAGAACATAAAAATGTAATGGAAGGTCAAAGGGTGAATTGAATGGCTTCAGCTTTCTTAGAGATAATATATTGCAGGGAAAAATTAGCCATGGTGGGATACTGTTCAGTCAGCCTTTAGAGGAGCCCACAGACATAACAGGACCACACTTAGTGACCACACATTTCTAACTATTGTTTCCTATTTGCAGAACTGCAAGGCTGTGGAAAGGTTTCAGGTTCATAATCACTAGTAAGAGGCATCCATACTCAGGAGTGTGAGGCACTGGGAAGCAGGGAAGAAGAAACAATCTATTGTTTACCACTTTGGTCCAAAAGACTGGTTTCTTTGCCAGTGAGAGATGCCCCAGCTTTGCATGAGGCTGAAGCCAAGAGAAATCCTTAAACCCTGATCATTCAAAACACTCACAGCTCCCCCTTTTTGATTCAAAGTGTTTAACTGTTTTATGAACTTGTCCTCTGGAAGCTGCTGCAACATTCACTCTTTGTACCTGGCTGCAGGTGAAGTCCACAACACTCTGCTCCAGGTATATTCCTCAACATCATGCCACGTGTCCCACATGAAGACAGCAATATTGTGAGATATGCTGCTATTCAGCTAGCAGTGAGAATGTCAACATATCATTTAGAGGGCTTGAAATGGAAAACAAAATATAAAGCTGAAGGTAGTTTTTATTGTTCTTGCAGTCAAGACAGTCTAGGACTGTAAGTGTGGTGAGGTTTGGAAAGAGGCCATATCTTTCCCAAGACCAACAGACATATTTGGGGGAAAAACAAGATAACCTTCCTCTAACTCAAAACTGTCACTTCTGGGCTTTAAAGTTCTGCATATTTCACTGCAAAAACCTGGAAACTCTTTTCCCAAGCACAACTGTCTTGCTGCGGTGCTCGTCATAGGCTTACAGCAGAAAAAGGAGCAGTGCTCAGCTTCTGAGCAATGCACAGGGTTGTGCTGTCACTTCATGATCAGAGGGAGCTCTGGGCATGTCAAATACCTACTAGCCAGAGTGGCAGTGGAGAGACAAAAGGTGTCTCCAGCCCACTGCTAAATGGTGTCATGTTTTGGCAGTGCTTTATTTAAAAGGCTCAGGACAATGAGTCTTTTTTAGGAGTGGAAGCATTGGAGAGTATACAGCAAAATTCAGAAGCTGTGAGTGCACCAGGAAGATTAATCACAAAGGATTTGTGTACTTCTCTGACATCAGGACAATGTTTTAATGTGCCTGTTATGAGATGCATTGAGCCATTTGAAATCTCCCTTACTCTCTTGATCTCAGGTAATGAGACTGGTGGCACATTCCGGCCTGTTTCAGACATTTTTCAGTGAAAGTCAGAAAGCAAAACCTCTAAAGACACTGCACCTAGATCAAATTTCCGAGTGAAAACCCTCATCAAATGCAACCACTAGTGCAAGAATGCCAAAAAGATTTCTCTGCTGTCTCTAACTTGGGCCTGTTTTGAAGGCAGTGTCAGTGTCTGCATGTGCACATCTGTGTCTTTTCTCTTTGAAAAGCTGCTGAACTCCTTGGCCAGAGAAGCCAAATAAGATAACGATCTCAAAGTTACCAGCTTTTCTAAAAGCCACATGAAAATAATTGGCCAAACAGAAAAGAGGAGACCCATACACAGCCTCTGCAAGAAGTCAGGCTGAAAGTGGGGCTGTGGTACAACTCTCCATGTTATTATGTCCTCTAACAGCCACCCCAGGGGAAAGAAGCTGTAACACTTCAATAGCGAGAACAGCTTCAACACCTCATTGCACTCACTTTTTACATAAATCCACCCCCTCTCAGCAGCCCTAGAGTTCGAGTGATTCCTTATGGATATCCTTACGGACATTAGGAGTGTGCTCATTCTCAGGGCATGGATCTACAGATGTGGTTTTGCTGGGGAGCTCAGGGCTTCAGCCCTTTGAATCAGCAGTCAGCTAACCACGCTCTACTGACTCCCTGACCTCAAATGCCCACTGGGCAATCCCACCCACTATCTGCAGGGAGAAGGCATATGTGGAGGTGAGCCGAGTGTTGGGCTGGTGAGAGGGGCTGGAAAATGACAAATGTACAGAAAAACAAAGGAGAGCAACAAAAACGGTGCAGAAAAGAAGGAGGTCAAAATTTCGGTCTCATTCTGCAAAACCTGTAAGAACTTTCTGGTATCGAGTCATATGAAGGGAAAGTGGGTGGCTCTTGAGACACAGTAAAAATGAGATTAACTCACCTACTAAATTCTCAGTCATCCTCCTCTTATAACCACTGCCAGGAAGTATGAATAACCAATCTAAATTTAAATAGAACAAAAAAGAAAATACTATACAATATGACTAGTCCAGAAAGAAACCATGAATTTGCTCTTTTAATAATTAAAATCAGTCCAGCAAGTTTTCCAAAGCACTCATCTCTTGTTCATGAAATAAAGCATTATCTTTACTGCCCATGTATGCCAAGTGTGCTACATTATCTGCCCAGATAATTGCATTATTTTTTCCCATTTGGATGAAATTGCATTTTGTGAGAGTGACAAAGTAATTCCCCAAGTGCCAGTTATTTCTCTGCTTAGAAAATACCATGTACAATTATTCCATTCATGGAAGAATTGAAATGCTTTAACTACCTACTTGGTCATATTTTGTAAATTAAGGAAGAAAAAAAATGTTCATTGCCACTACCAGCATGAGACAAATGTTTTACTGCATATGACCAGGGCTGGGAAAATTTCCACCCCAAGCCCATTTGAGTTCAACTTGGGACAAAGCCTTACAGACTTTTTTAGGGCTTTTTTGAAATTCTTGCTGTGCAGAACCAGTATATTCCTACAGCTCAGCTAACAGGCTATGTGCTTTGACCTTCAAAACCAGATTTCTAGATATGTTCACTCTTGGATATTTTTAATGAATTTAATTCACTGAACATTAGAAATATTATTAATATCTGTGTCTGAAGAGCTCTCCTCCAGATACTTCCTGCAAAGTAACTCTCTGGGAGTCATTTGGAGAGAGACCATTTTTAATCCCTTTCAGCAGAACTTTTTCACTCAAGTCAGTGAGTGTTGGTACTATGCAAAATAAGTAAAGGTGGTAGGAATGAGTTCACGGGCAAAACTCTCCATGAGTCAAACTGTCCCCCAGCTACCACATTAAATCGTGCTGATAAGAGGTGAGATTGCCAAATGCCATCAAGAGGGTTTTGGCACATTAGCATCTGATAGCATTTTTCCCAGACATGAGTGTGGTCCCAGATCTGAAGTCCATTAAAGCCTTTTAATCACTCTGGATTTGGCTTTAGCAAAGAAGGGCAGTTTCTGGCGTTGTTGAGCTGGAGCATTGAAACAACCCAAGCCGTTGAACTGTCGGTGCCGCTGCGATGGAAACAAAGGAGGAAGCGGAGCTGAAGGGATTTCTGAGAAACGTCGTGAACCAGTTAAGTGGGCAGGAATTGGACAACCTATCAAGCCATATGGAAAGAGGCTGCTTTCCAGAGATATGCCACTTACAGCCATTTTGTCTTTCAGTGCTCCAGTAATCAGATCCATACATACGGATTATGCTACTGGGCAAGAAAAAATACGTCATTCAACAGAGCCCATAAATTACAGACATAATCAAAGTTAAAAAATGCATCTGTTTCTGCACCACTATGCACAGCAGTTCCTGACTAAAAGTTAATAATGTATTGCTGTCTGTGACTACATACCGAACCTCAACAAGTCTAAATTCATGTTAAAATCACAAAGCTTTGCCTTTTATCAGAACGAGAAAAGAGAAATTAGCATTCTCTTTTTCACGTTTCAGAACAGAAGTATGAGCTTTGAAGTCCTGTATTTGTGAAAGAAACCATCGTAGCCTGTTAAAATGAGCTTTTGGTAGTGAAAAGGTTAACTAATTTGGTTTCCCCGATAAGTTTATCTATGATCAGAACTGAGTCATACAGAAAATACTCCTACAAGATTTGACCTTTTACTTGTATCCCACACTGAGATAATATACTTAAAATGGATATCAATAAGAACTTTGTTTTAAAAAGCATATTTAAAATAAATTACTTTTAAATAACAGAAACTGTTTTCAATTAGCCCTGTTAAAGGAAATCAGCTAGAAAGTTATGTATGCTTTTTTATTTTCTTTATATAAATTATACCCAGGAGTCCTATGATAGCAGCACTGTACAAACTATGCACTACCTTTATATTTATTTCTTATCAAAATAAACTTAACAAATTAGATTTGTTTTTACAGCACTTTATATCCAATAATGACAATGTTGTATTGGTCCCAGGATAAAAACAATGAAAGTAGCAGCTGAATGGTATTTTTATTAAGAGTTAACAAAAATGTCTTGTGCAAACAGAGTATATAAAGAAAATTAATTCCATAATTCCTCATGATGAAGGCGTTCTTCTCTTTTTTTTTTTTCTCACAATATCAATCTCATTTGGAAAGACCATTTTGAAGGGAAAACTTTAAGTTTTAGCATGACTTACTCAGCAAAATTATATGGCTGAACTTAAACACTGCTGACTGCTAGGATTTAATATTAGGACCTGGCAAATGTTTTGATAACTTAATACTTTTCAAAAGAAAACTTGTTTGTTAGTGAAGATTTTGGAGGCCCAGAAGAAATATAATCTAAAAAATAACAGAAATATCCAAAGACATATTTCTTCTTTTCCCCATTTTTTTTCTATTTCCTCTACCTTAAACTGGTTTCTCCATGCTAGCATTTTAGAAGCCTTTTAGCTGGTGGTAGATTCAGATATATCCAAGATATTTACCATACAGCTCAGCAAGAGTCCACATTTTCCTCCAGCAGTGGAAAAATGGCAGGGCTAATAGTCTGGGGTTTGTTACTAAAAATGAGTCCTTATACCAAAAAAAAAAAAATTAGAACATTGTTTAGAACATGTGGTTTGCTGCTATTAAGTTAACAGTGGGAAATCTCATTACTTTTAATTTTATTTTCTGGTGGGATTGTTCTCTAGGCTGGAGCAGATTTTGTCTTGAACAGAGCCTCTAATCCTACCTTACAGTCTTCTCTTCAGCAAGTCACTCTCTGCACGACTTGACTACATGCATGTTTAAAGTCAAGTGATGAATTAAAAGGTAAAAAGGAAGAAAAATAGCTTTTCCCCATACATGCCCCTGGGGCTGCTAGCAGGCATTGTGTGCTGTCTTCTCCAGCTCTTGCTTTAACTATGGGAGTTGTCCAATAAAGATCTTGGGTTAAAGATGCTCTTTTAGCAGTACTAACTACGTTTCTGCTTCCAATGCAAGATTTGAGTTTTCTGCTGGGACAAATTAGAGGTTGGGCAAATTCTAACACCAGCTCCATGCAGGAAGCACCATGGAGAAGCAGGGGTGTAAGAAAAGTTTAAAGTGGTCTGATGGCCCAAGGGCTCTGAAAATCAAAGGGGTGAAACAGAGAAGAAAGCAGTAGCCTGTAAAGATTTCTAGTCCAGGTTTGTTTTCAAATTTTGGAAACAACTAAGCTGATTTCTGACTTTCGATTGAGGCTATAATGATTTACAGTGACAGAGAATGAAATCTGCAATTTGAGGGGAAAATGACCCCAAGACAGAAGCCTTGTTTTTAGCCCGCATGCTATATATGCATACATATATATATACCTCTTTCTTACAAGTTATGATGACTCAGATCTAAACTCTCATGGTTTAAAATACCAAGTGAGGTTCAGAGTCACATAATATTTGTGTTCCACCAACAGTCCAATGTTTTGGGGCTTTTTTTGGTAACATATGATCATACTATAAAAAAAATCGCTCTTGTGCGAAGGTGAGCTATTATACTGTAAATTCCACTCACAGTAAGCCTTGTGTAGCTCAAGGCTGTGACCTACATTTCAATACACCCTAAAACTTTTGTACTCAGCCATTCCCCTTGCACTTTGCTATACCAACTCACCAGTAAATTTTGACACATGAATAACCAAAATACATGTACACAAGATCACTGATTTTTTTTTCCTGAGCATCACTCTAGTTCTTCTCAACTGAGTTGCCAAAGTGTGAGAGCTACACCTAGAAGCCTCCTACCTTAGCCCCACTGCTTCTGAGGTCTTGCTTCTCCATCAGTGATAATTTAGAAAACTCAGGAGTTCAGACCCTCCGTATTTTTGGGGAAAGCAAATGGACCAGCTCCCAGCAAACAAAGGAGTTCTGACCTGTCTAAACTCATACGTACTCAGCCCTGTTGACAGTGTCTGTGTCTCTCACAGTTTAACCCCAGATGGCAATCAAGTACCACACAGCCACTTGCTCACTTCCCCACCTGCACTGAGGGGGAGGTGAATTAGAAGAAAAAGTAAAGCTCTTGTGTTGAGATGAGCAATGAAACAAAAGAAAATATTGATATAATAACAATTGTAATGAAAATACACTGGGGATCTAGGAGGTGTGTAAATAACACCCAGCAGAAACAAGTGCTGCTCAATACATTTGTTCACCACACACTGCTCAGCCCACCCCCAAGCACTGATAGCAGCTCCCAGCCAAACTGCAGCAGTTTATATACTGGGCATGATGTTCTGTGGTATGGAATATCCCTTTGGCTACTTCAGGTCAACTGTCCTGGTCATGCTCCCTCCAGATTCTTGTGCACTTGCCCACTGGCAGTGCATGAGACAGTGAAAAGTCCTTGATTCAGAGTAAGCACTACTTAGCAACAACTAAAACATCAGTGTGTTATCAACATAATTCTCATACTAAGTCCAAAACACAGCACTGCACCAGCCAGCTGGAACCAGTTCAATATCAGTGCAGCATCAGTTTGTTGTGTTTCACTAAAATTTTATAAAAGCTGGAAACAGAGCAGAGGACTGCTTACTGCCCCACTGTGAATAAGAGCACCTCGAGATGAGGGATCTTCACAAGGGCACGAGTTCCTGCAGCTCCCATACCAGCTAGGAAGAGCAGCAGCTGTTCAGTATCCCTGAAATGCCAGGTTTTGAACTTAAAGCATGTGAATGCTTGCATGACCTCCAAGTGGTGAAGTGTCTACTCTCATTACGGGACTAGGAGCCATTTAGTGCATTAATAAAGATTTGGGAAATGAGTTCTCAATGCTGGATACAACTATAAAAAACATACAGGCTGAATTTGGGTCTTACCACAAATTCCTTGTTCTACACATGAACAAAAGCTCAATGTAACTAACCTACAACTGAGAAAATTTCATCTCTTGGCAGATGTCAAAAGCAGAAACTAAGAGAGAGAATGAGAGTGAGACCTTTAGAGCTGTGCTGTTTATCTGTGCCATGGGGTTGTGAAACCAACTCATTTTTGACATCTCACACATGTGCAATTGAAAAGTGAACTTGCAGAAAGGAGTTATTTCAAGAGCTGAGTGAAACTAGCTTGCTCAGTTTGCAGAGTTTTTGTGTTAACTTTCTTATGTTTTGCTTCATACAGTTCTATACTCCAGGAGTTTTGTTTTGAGTTTTAGCTTCAAACAAAGCAAAAGTGATTGTAATCCGCTGTATTTTGACTTTTCATGTTGAAACTATATCTCACACGGAAAGTTTCATAAGCCAAAGTGCACAGGACTGGTAGCCTGGGGTAGTTCAGCCTGTGTTCAAGCTGACTGGCTGGGTCAGAGACAAGATCTCCCTACGTGCAGTGATGCTGATACCTGGCTTTTCTGTGCAGTCCCATGTCTGTATGAAACTATCCAAACCCACCCAATTTTATGTCATTTTCTTTCAGGAATAATAGAAGAAGCTTATAGGCAGAGTTGTCAGATTAAATTAACATTAAGTAGTGGCAAATTAGCAACTTCGTAGATTAGATTTTTTTCTAGCTAGGTCCAATAGGATTATTATAAAGGCTTTTTCAAACAGAAATCCAGACATACATAGCATTATTTTCTGCTAAATGAATGCTGGTTGTTTACCTCCATCTTATCAGATATGATTTGCCAGAAACAGCATGACAGTGTCTAGAAACACCTTCTTGACAGAAGTTTTCCTTTATTTTCCACATTCATGTTCTTAGCAGCCCTTCAGCCCAACTGTTAACACATTGGAATATTTTAAATGGACACAGAAAATAATTTCTGTCCATTTTCCAACAGCACTTATTATCATATTTCCATTATCACCATTTAACTTTCCACTATATTAATAACTAAGACAAATTTTACCTAGCAATCGAAACCCTCTAACTTGACAAAAATATCCTGTGCTTATTTCTCTTTCTAACCATCAAAGAAAGTCACTACAACAACCCTGGGTATCAGCATTTTTCCTGTGTGATTCACTTACACCAAGCAAACCCTCTAGACCTACAGTTTTGCTTTTCTGAATTTCTGCTTAACCAATATGATCAACAAGTCCCCTTCTCAGTGGGTGGTGATAATGTCAGTATACCACTGCCCAAATAACCTTTCTCTATAGGGAAATGCTAACATTTAACTCTTTAAATTTAAACCACATGTATTTTGATCTTATAACTGCACTCTGTATTAACTTACTTTTGTTATTAATTTGTATCACTAAAAATCTTAATGAAACCAGTTATTGGAACTGTCAAGTGCAGTAGACATCTAAAATTTGTGTATGAGCTAACATATTTAAATGCTGACTAAATATTTTCCCTGACCATTCTAAACACGTTTTCAGAATTGCTGATGACACCACTCTGCTCATGTTCAGTATAAAGCTGTGTCTCAGGAGAGTTGTTCTTTCCAGCCCGTTCCAGGGAGCATAAGCAATGACTTTCAGATAGTTTCTATCTCTTACCTCCACCTTATCCAGAAATATAGTGTCATTCAAGTGCTGCCTGCATGAGACCTCCACCAAGAACAGCAAATTCTGTGTACTTTGATTACTTCCAGTTTCCCTCCTGGTATTCCCTGTGAGAGGCACTGCTGCTGCACAGGGTCTCTGCATGCATTGCCATCAGGTGACCACAAATATACAGCTGCCAGTGTAGGAAAAATATTGGTATTTGGGACAAATACTCAGGGATTTCTTGTTCAAACAACACAAACCACAGATTCAACGGTTTCCCCAAACTAAATTGTTCCTCAGTAAAATTTAACACAACTGCAAATGTTAAAAAGCTAATACATGGATTAGCTCTAAAACTGCAATTATATTAAAAACTAGTGGGGAAAGGGGTAGAAAGACTATATAAAATCCTAAAATGTGTTTTCTGTAACCTTTAGAAATGAAACTGTTTATTTAATGTTTACACATATGATTTAGGTAGCATTTACACAATTCTATACTTATAGCCATTGTTTTAATTACACATTTCATGTTTTATCATATAGATGTGTTATTTAATACATAGGAAAATGTAAAGAAGTTATCTTTAGAACAGAATTTTTTTAATACAGATACCAACTCCCAGGTACAAATTAGCACCGTCTTTTTTTTTAAATCTGAATTCTGTAGCAAGTCACATAAACTGTATGTTTCACTGCTCAGAATACCCTCCAGTCCCCTGGAGTAATATTAATAAAAGGAATGTATTTTCCCAGTCTGTCTGGGGAAGGGTGCAGGGGCTTGCAAATTATATTTTAAAACAACAGTCATCTGAGGTAGTTCCATCACCTCTAGATATTCTGCAGGCTTGGTCACAAATATCAGAGTGCTTAGGTTGTAGTTCTCCAACACTTCCCATAATGTGAATTCTTTCCCATTTCACAATCTTTCAATTAATTCCCAATTCATAAATTCTTATCACATGTCCTGATATTTGGTAAAAGCTTTAAAAAGGCCATTATACTCCTCTTACAAGACAAATTATTCCCAGTTCTCTGTAGGAGTTTTCTTTCACCTTCCTTCAAGCTCCGATTGCCAGTGACCAGAGATGAATGACAGCAAGAAGGTATCTGTTTCTTGTTTCAAACAACCATTGCAGCCATGCCTTGGGAGTCCATTCTGAAAAAGATTGATAAATACTTAGGAAAAAAAAACCAAAACAACAGAGTACACGGAAACAGTTCTCTCTTTCACTCCCAAACTATAAAATTAATATTGTACATCACTGAATCAGATGTTATGATTTCTCCATCCATCATGACCTTTTCTGTAACAATTTCATTTCTTTAACTTCTACAAAAGTAGTCCAAACTCCTATCAATTATAATGCTACTTGTGATTTTGAAAAGTTCACAGAAAAGTGTCCTCTGTCTACACAATCCTAATTAATGCTTGTGGTGGATTTTATCCAGAACTTACAACTTTCCATTAGCTTTAATTTTATTTTAGGATGAGTTATGTATTTTATACATATACAATATATAATTTTTTGTATTATATGCAACAAATTGTTATAAAATAACAATTCAGAAATGCTCAACCACACATTGTGCAATTTATATGTAACTATACTGACTAGTATAGTGAAGATTTGTAACTTCCCACTTATTCAACAGACCATCAAAACTGGACCTGATTAACATAAGTTTCTAATCATGTATGTAATTAATGCATTCTTTAATTTCATTTCTTTAATTAAAAAGGGGTTTTTTTTAATTAAAGAAGTATTTCTTGTGTCTGTCCGAGTGTCTTGCTACCTGAAATTACCACTTTCTTCAGGAAAATTAGTTTGCTTCATCATGGCCAAAACTGGGAATTAATCTTCCTTTAGCCAGACTCCCAAGAGTTTTGAACCTCCAACCACGACAGTCCTGAGGAGAAGTCCCAGGCTCCTGGCCAGGACCTCCGTGGTGCATTTACTCAACAAGAGCCACTCCCAACTCAGACACAGGTTCAGTTCAGCCACTGGAATTCAAAACAAACCCTTGACAGCATCCCAATGACTACAGCAACTCTGTCTTTGTTAGACATGAAAGAACTCTCCTGCCTCTAGGCCTTGTTGACCTGAAATAAAACATCTTAGAGGGAATTACCTTCCCAGATGTGATATCTTTAATTTTCTTAAGCATTTGCAGAGGCATATTACCATTTACAGCAGTTTTATAAAGGGGAAGTTCAGGTTCCTGAAAGAAGGTACCTAATGCCTGCTAGGACACCCTGGAGTACCCAGGATACATGTGCAGGGCTGGCATGTTGTGGGACCTACAGGACACTTTTGACCTTTGACAGAATCCCACACCTTTGAACTGGCAGTGAGAGGCCAGGTGGGATTCCTATGAGCTCTAAAATGCACAGGTCTACGTTTAGGCACATAAGTTTTTTTCTAAAACTAGTAAAATAAACCACTAGTAAACTACTAGTAAAAACCAAAAGAGACTAAACATAATTTTATATGATTTCACTTAATTAAAAACCTGAGAAAAAATAGTAAAAACTTTAAAGAAATAATTTTGTCTAAATCTCATCCTTTACTATACAAAAACCTGCTGGAGATTATCATGGCTTGCTATCTTGAGTCTATAAAGGCCATAATGAACTAGTTATATTCACAATAGTTTTATACTTTCTGACTTTAAATTTTAAAATACCACTACATTTTCAAAGTTAAATACTTAAAAAGTCAGAAAACATTAATACAGGCTTCATGCAAACCCAAGAATAGAGCTTTTAGCTATTTTGAAGTGAAGTTCTTAATTCTATGTCTACATACTCCTTTTTTTCACTCAGCAACTGAGTGCTTGGTACTGTTCATTAGAAAAGTGTTGCTACATTTGTAATTAAATAACATCTTGGAAAAGACATGGCTGCCAACAGGACAACTATTTTACATCCCTTCATTGCAAATAAAAATTCTAAAAAGATAAAATCATTTCCCACATTAATGTCCTCCCTGTAGCCAAACCTTGGAACTTGCTTTCATGTTTTCCCTCAAGCAAATTTCTCTTTGATTCCAGGAAGAGTTTTGGTGGGCCATCATATCACAGTAGCACACAGTCCTTTGTAGTCCTTCTAGAAATGGCTGAGAAGGTAAACCTGGCTGGACCAGTCAAAGGGAAGATGACTGTGGTGAAGTTACAGGGCAGAAATTAGGTACAGGGCTAAGATGGAGCAGGAGAAGTGTTTCTAGAGGGGCGTGGAAGCTCTTGCATTAATGTTGCATGCAAGATAGCAAGGAAGGGAGCACACATCTGTGTGCTTTTGTTTAAAGTAGATCGATTTAACTTAATGCCAGAGGATCGGGATCCTAAGCTTCTGGAAGAAAACAAATGCAAATTGGGTTTGTTCAGGCTAGTATGCTCAGGCCCAAATCTCTCAGCTACATGCCAGTGCAAATGGTAGGGGGAAACTATTTAGTGTAAAAGGACAGTAGAGATACAAGGGATCTGGATTAATGCAAAAGAGAAAGAGAGAAAAATATTTATAATCATCAGAGCTGTGATGGGTTGGAACAAATTTCCAGTAGCATATAGGGCGGTCAAGGCAGCTCCTGCATGGATTTCAGAGTAAGTTTGGTTTTAAGAGCCAAAGACTAGACTTGATAGACCAGGAGCCCTCAGCAATGAACCAGCAGGCTCTTGGTTCTTTACAACTCTGACACAGCTTTCTCACTGTGAGACATCAAAAACAATCTCTACATACTAAAGGAGGTTGCAGCTAATACCCAGATGAACACCTAAAGGAAAACATAAACATTATAAGAGACATTAAAATTATTCTGAGATTATTTTCTGCTTGAGGCTTATTTATGGAGTAGAAAGTTAAATACTATTTCTGGTTGTTTCAGACTAAATTCCAAACATTTCTGCTTTCAGTTGCTTCAATGAGATTACTTCAAGTTTACCTTGAAGTAAATGAGATCTGAATTCAGCACTTTAATTCTTTGTTTATTGTAGGAAGGTTGATGAATATCTCTGATTTCATAGTCATGGAGGGGGGCAGTGAGTAAGCAGTGGTAAACGCATCAGAGAAAACAGCAAAAAGCAGAAAACAGCTTTAAGTAGACATTGGTTTGCCTTACCAATTGTCTGCCCTTTGTTATTTATAGGTCAAGACTACACACTGCACAAAGATTATTAAAAAATGCAGACCAGACAGCTTTCTCTTAGTTTTAGTTTGGAGTAAAGTAACCTTCAAAAGCTATATTTTAAGCAAAATTTTTTTCTTCTTCTTTGTCACAGCCAAATTCCCCAGTTCAAGAATTTACAATATTTTCCTTTTTCCAGAATGACACCTGCTGGTGGGAGAAGCATGGATGAATTGCAGATATTTTAGAGGTTTGATTGTTGCTAACCAGACATATTCTCTGAGCATGCTCATCACCTGTGTGCAGGCCAACTGTGGAAAATAAAGATTTGGAAACTGTAAAGGTGCTATAAGGAGGTTTTTAGAAGCAATATCATTTTCCAATACAATTTAATATTTGCTCTTAATGAACCATAAAGCTACCTGCTACTAAGACAGTGCTTCCATGGTGTTTCAGTGCTGGACACTAGCCCTGTTTTGGGAAGCCCAAAGCATCATTCTGCCAGACCCAGGTAACAGTCAGAAGGAAACCCTCCCTACCCAATGCAAAAAGCTGCTGGGCTGCTTCAAACTCTCAACTGCAAGTAAAACCAGCTGTTAGTGAAACTATTTGTGCTTACCATCCCAAAAGATTAGATCTCAAAGACAAGTATTCTTGACTCAGTATGGGAGGACACAAGCATGAGAGACAGAAAGCAATATGTACTTTTGCCAAAACTGTGACAGGCACTGCTCAATGCACCGGGCAGCGTTAGACTCTGCAGTGGGCTTCCATATTCACAGCTCCTCTCATGCTGGGTCTCTTGACATAGCCTCCCCTACAGCTAAATCAGAGTCAGACCTGGGCTTTTGAGACTTCCAACACATTTACAGCAATATTTCTAAAAGTGATTTCCAATGCTAAGAGCAATATATAACTCTATTTCCTTTTTCAGAGATGCAAACCACCTACTGTCTCTTCTGTAAAGGCAAGCTGAAATGTAAGGTGCTCAGGATCTTGAAGAAGACTCTGACGTTGGACTCTAAACTGTTTGTTTTAAACATAACTTTTGAAGAAATGGTTGTGGGGGAAAAGAAAACAGTTATAAAGGAAACTACTATATACTAAATTCAGGAATAGAATTCAAAGAAACCTTTCTATGTGTTTACAAGACCATAGGCAAATATATACATTCAAATGTGTTCCCCTTGGATAAATACCTAGGCGTTGTTATGGCACACCTCACTGTAACATCAGAAAGCAAACTTTCTTTTGATTACACTGGCTTGTTAATGGCATTAGATGGCAATTTAGGAGACTTAGCTTCTACACCTGGATTTATCATGGGCCTCCTTTACGGCTTTGAACAGGTAACTTCACAGCTCTGTTCCTTCAATTCTCCCATTTGTGAAAAGAAGGTAGCACTGCACTATTCTGATGGTTAAAAGGTTGATTTCCAATTTATTTTTTTTTTTTGTAAATGTAAACACATGAGAAGGGGGTGCCTTTCTACAAACTCACTCATAAATACAAGACACACAAGACTTCAAAAGATAGTTTAGATATGGAGAGTTTTTTCAACATATTTTTTGCAAAGTTGATCAGAGTTTCAGTCCTACCCGTGGTTCCACATACTTCTGTTTCTACTGTCCTTGTTGTCACACATATAATTAAGACTATCAAAATCTAGAAACCTGGCTTCTGCAGTTTAATTTCTTAACCTCATTAACAAAACAGTGGCTTCACAAAGAGCCCAGCTGCTTCTCAATGCTTTCAGAATAGCCCAGGGTAAGCACTTTGCTGCAAACAGTAGTAGGATGGCAGTAGAGAAACTGATCTAACACCAAATCTGTGGACATGCCCACAAGGTTCGAGCTAGCTGAAAAGCAAAGAGGAAATAGCAGAAGGAAATGCTTGTGCAAATATGTTCCTACTTTTTAGAGCTAGAGCCTGAGGGAGTTTAGTGGAAAAGGTTTTCTAGCTGCTTCCTAGCTGTCTCCTTGAGAACATTATTGTCAGTGATTGATCCTGACATTTCCATTCTGTTCTAGAATCCAGCAAAAAGACACTTCCAATCCCAAAGGGATAACACAGATTTTTTTGTGTCAGATTAGAGGTCAGCTTGAGTTTGAGTTCAGGTTGCTGCTCACCCTTAAGCAGTCATTCCAGTTTTTATTGCCATACATAGGGAATGAAATGCCTGCATGGGATACAAATAGCCTGGGATTCAAATAAACCTCTGCACAAGGTTAAGAGCTCTGAATTTGGCCACATTTTTCACCCCTCTACTCTCTACCTATCAAACTCACATTGCATGGAATAAACTTGGGAATACTTTAATATCCCATTCTCTTTATTTCACCTAGGACACTCTTCAATGCTTTAACTCTTGCTCTCTGAGATGATGCCTGAGATGTGCATGATTGCTATAGACCCCTCCAACTTCTTATTCAGCAGTGTATGGGAAACTGGTTTGGATCAGAGCACTGCAGCTGCAATCTTTTTAAGCACTCATCACTCCTGGCAATGTGTTTCCAACTTTATTTCCCATGGAAGTCCTTCCATCCCTTCCCCCACCAAGCAGCATATGCCCCTTGATGAGTCACGGCTCATCCAAACTCCCTTAGCTGCTAAACCACACAATGACCAAGAAGCTCTTCCTCAAAGGCACCCTGGCTCCAGCTGACCTCCTCAGGGACAGCCACAGACTCTGCAGAAGTGACCTCTAACATCAAAGTTAAACATTACTTCAAACTGATACACACAGAACAAGACACAACTGTATATGATACCATGGCTTCATTTTCTCACTAGCTTTGTGTGTGTGGCTTTTCTTGTGCCTGAGGGACATACTTTTTTCCCCCTGCAACCAGCTTCTTCCAACTTTAGTTGATTTCTGTACTTCTAAGAGTACTCTCTTCCCTTCAAAAAATATGTCCTTACCTTCCTCTCTTTTGTCTCAAGCTTTCTTTACTTGTCTTACCCACATAACTTCTGTATTTGTATAGATCTTTATCAGCATGCACTTTTTCGTTTGCCTCAGAGAAATTTGTCTCCTTCCAACCACAGTCCTTTGCAATCAAGTCAGAGGGAACTGTTTATCTGTAGGATGCAGTAACTTCTTTGGGCTGCACAGACACTGTGCAGCACTTCTCAGCAATCTCGTATTTGTTCCATGAGGATGAATACCAGGTAACATATAAGTTTTGGGAATGTCACTCTGTATTGGCCTGAAGAGGTCTGGAAGACCCCGTTTTACAACTGGGGAAGTGAGTACATTTCTTCAGAGTAATAAAGGCTGGTGAGCACTGGGAGTCTCCAGTGTGCAAGGGGATGCAGTGTGCACTGGGAAGTGAAATACTGTGTAGGGAACCAGAGCTCCTGGAAACCTGAACCAACCCATCCCTCTGCACGTCTGTTTGTGGGTCAGATCTGATTGCAGGCACAAGTATGTGCTACCCTCACCAACCTGAGGAAAGCCCACTGTGCTTTTTCTGGACAGAGTCTCCCTGTCCAGACCACAGGGCAGCAGAGGAGGTGTACACCACTGTTGCCTTCCCTTTGGGAATTGTTAGTGCCATATGGGAATTTGATTGCCAAAAGGGATACAGATCCAGAATCTCAACAGCTCCCTGCACAGTGGAAGTTAAAAAGTTCCTAAGTGTTACATATTTTTGTATTTCTACTTTTTTTAATTGTCTTTTTTTCCTTTCCACACCATCTCCCTTTCTCAGAGTTGTCATTTTACAATCCTACCCTGAACACCAGAATGACACTTATGGTTCTCCATCTAAAGACAAATGCCTTCAGCCAAAATGTCATATATTTTAAACTCTGGTAAGAGCAAAGCAAGAGAGAATCCACACTGTGAGTACCTTCTGCACCTGCACAAGACTGCTAAACACTGCAAACTGCACAGGATATAATGTCAGTCCATGGGGGAAAAAAAGCATAATTACCTGACCCAAACCAGCAGATAAACTCAGTCAGAGAATTCCTATTTCCCACTTTTCTCCACCTTACATCTCCCCTACTTCCATATTTGTCTCCTTCTCAGAGATATATTTTATGGGGATATATCAAATATATTCCTGTACCACAGAAACTCTTTGCTGAGATCCAGAAAGGTTAGCTTTTACAAGATGTCACTTTTCCAGTACATCAAAGTATCAGATTTGCATACCGTGTACAAGGTGGGGGTTTTTTTAATGAATTTTCCCCCTTCTATCCCACATTTACTGTATAGAAATTTATTTTCTTCAATATCTCTTTTAAATCTTTGCACCCCTGAGGTCAGAATAATAGGCCAATCTTCACACAAGTCTTTCCTCCCTTCACACACAGAGGAACTGTCTGGTCACATGGTCCCTTTCCTCTTCATGAGACATTCACACATATGGTTTCATATAGCCGTTCCTTCTGAATTTTGAACAACAGTTATCCAACTACCCATGAACTGTCCTAAGCTTTGCTCCCTCTTTAGCTGGTTAGCTGCCATTTCCACACCCTCAGAAAGCCTCCAGACTTTGCCCTGTTGCTAGATCATCATTAGTTTATCCCACACAGATTATAGTTCCTCTTCACAGCACAAGAGTCTTTCTCTTTCCTTTTCCCACATCTTTTCTAGATAAGAAATTTTTCCTCAAATGCTGCCTGAATATTTTTCTCAAGCTCCTCTCACTTGTTTGTACTTTATTCCTGCATATCCTACCTCTGAGATACAACTTTCTATTCTGATCCCTCATTTTCCTCTGTTCGTGCATTACCTACCAATATCTTTTTGTGATGATTACCCATCAAACTAGACAAGGTACTTTTCCCAACAGTCGTCTTTTGTTTGGAATCTAAGTTCTAGGTAGCTTTCACATCTGAAACTTAACTTTACACCTCCTCCACATTTCAAACCCGAGGCTCCCCGGTCTGGCTGACTTGAGTAATTAAATCATATAGTTTACAAAAATTTTCCTCTTCAAAATCAGGAGCCTTAACTACAGTCTTATTTCTATTTAGTCTTATATTTAGTGTAAACACAGTAGACCTGTGAATACTTAAAATTTCTTTCATTTTTATTCTTCCATAGAAGCCACAGTAGTCCTCAAAACTAAGGCAAAACAGGATTGGCTGAGAGGTCATTTGAAGTATTTCATGTACCATGTTCATAGGCTCCTTAAGAAATAGATCCCTACTTCTGCACACCTTCCTCCAACCTCCATCTAGGAAGTTTAAGTCTCACTTAGACACATAATTTCCAGTGGTCATTTATTTCTCTAATTATACTACAGAGATCTCTGTCCATGTCTAGACTGTTAAGATGAACTAAGGGCTACAGCAGCCATCTGGAATGGTTCTCTTTTACTAACTTTTACCAAAGTAGTTTCGACACATACAAATTTTGTCTAAGGTCAGCAATAAATACTAATAATCTTTTTTTTTTTCCCTGAGGAAGAATTTATGACACACTGGGTTTTTTGAGAAAGACAGTATACAATATTTCCAGGTCATTCCCAAAGCAATTGCATCACTGGGCAGCAAAACACCAGGGCTGCTGGACTCCAGGCTGCCCTCACACTGGGATACCTTAAAAAAAGCAGTCTCCAGTGAAGCCTTGGGGAAGGACAACCAGAAGGAGCAGCAGCCTGAGGACTCAGTAGGCTTGAGGGGACAGATCACAAAGGACAGACAGACCAGTCTGGCAGAAGGCAAGGGAGAAAGCCAGAGAGCTGCTAGCCCACTGCATGGACAAGGTGGGAGGGGGCTATGCTGGGGTAGGGGAGACTTGGGGTCTGGAGGGAAGAGTTGACTTCATCAATTTGATTATTTATTACCATGCCATCAGTCTGCTCAGCCTAGCAAAGAGCCTGGGGCTGGCTGGGGTGAGCAGTGGGGCCAGGCAGCAGCGCCTCAGCTCAGCTCAGCTCTCTCTGAGGCTGCAGTGGAGCTGATGCACCTCAGGGACAGCGTTTCCACTCTGCACAAGTGGCATTTTTCAACTGAGCATGGCCCCAACCAAACACTTGTGGCAAACTCTTATCTGCAGCTCTACCAACTCCAGTTACCAACAAAATATCTACATCTTTCACAAGTATCAAAAGTGTGAAGCAAGACCGGTATTTAAGCCACCAAATGAGTAATGTCTGAAGCAGACTCAGCAAGAAGCTTGTGGGAATTTTTGTCTAGCATTATTAACTACTACAGATTACTAACCATATCTAGCCAGTTCAGACTGCTGTGCTTATTGCACTAACACAAAAAAAAAAGCTGAATTCTGTGAGTCTTTTTTTGTTGTGGTGTACTGCCACTCACTTTCACTAACACAATAAAAAAGTGATGCCTGGAATTACAATAGCGTGGTGGAAACTTTCTACTACACTGCAGTGAACAAACCTTCAGGGAAAAAAAGTACATATGTGCTACAGATATTACATGCATTTCCACGAGCCTTGTCAAAATGGATCACATGAAAAAAACAAAGCAATTACAAATAAAACTGCTTCATCAACTTCTTCCGCTACTCACACCATAGGGCAAATGTAAGATCAAAACCAAAAGTGTAATTTTCAAAAGCCTTTTGAAAATTTGAACATTTGGCTGGATTTCTTACCTTGTCACCTCTGAGAGCCCTGGAGAAAATGAGTAGTCTGCAATCATTCAAGAAGGAAAACACAACCTAAAATATCAACATGGCTCGGGATTAGGTCCAAACACTGAACTGTTTAATTCAAGAACGAACCGCGCTGTACTTCACAAATGCATCTGCAAACAGAATTAGGATATGATGAAACAAAAAATTCTCCTTGTGGTTTTGTGTACATCATCCTTGCCACTTTCATAATTAGAGGGCATAGGCTACCATTAAAGTCAATTGCAAAGTTCCCATTGACTTCAGTAGATATAAACCAGGCTTTAATATTATGCTTTTCAGTTTTCTTGAGGTTTAAACACCTCATAAAATAAATTTACAGATGAACTAGTAAATGTACACTTACAAAGAAACCTCCTGAGGAGTCCCTGAAGCCATATTTTTAAATGTTGCTATTCATTTAGGTTATATCAGACAGATTAAGCAACTGTCAAACATAGATCAAGAACAACAATAAGAAATGCTGAAAATATACTCCAGAAATATAATTTTCGAAATATCATTTGATACATTTGACAAAACAGACTTAGAAGAGGGGTTTATATTATGCTACATATTTCACAAGCTCAGAAAACCCTATTTATTTATCTGCCTATCCATTTCAGTGATCTGTAAATGAAAACGTGTACCATATATACAGAAAGTTTTAAAATCATTAAAAAAAAAAACCACTCACATAAAAATGCAAGAAAAGCTAATTGAGAAAGAGAGAAAAAGTGTGGGAGTCGAGAGAGTCTAACTGATGAGAAGTCAGAAATACTACCATCTGGAGCTGACATTTTCTACTATAGAGCTATGTGCCCATTGGGCATAATTTTTGGTCTTGCAGACTTTCCACAAGTAAGACTCCAATTGACTACAGTGCAAATGAATGAACTGCAGGATCTAATTAATCCTGCTGAGGTTTGAAAAACAATCTCATATGCTGCCTGAATATTTCAGTGAATTTCAGAGATGTTCAAGATAGTTTGCCCAATTCATTGATAAATAATTATTTATAAATATTTATAAGTCTAAAGTAGAAATATAAACAGAAGCTGAACACTAGATGATAAACAGATATAAGGAAGTAATAATTACCTAACCTGACTTGATGAAGGCTTCATTAGATGGAACATCATAGATGACATTACCAAAGAAAGAGTTGTGATTGCTGGATGACATTTGCACAGTCATCTTGTTCCAGGTCCTATTGGAACAAGCAGAAACGGTCTTTTGGCAATTGACCACTGGGGAAATGTCTGCCCATTACCACACAGGAAGACAGTGGAAGAGGCAAGGACACTGTCCAGCTCTCCAGAACAGACTTCAAATACCTAAACCTGGAGATCTTGTTTTCTTTTTCTACCATGCCCTGTTTCAATCAGAAAATACCTTGCACCTTCTCAACAAGTGAGCTAGAGTTCTGCATCCACCAATCTTCCTTGGTGCTGCTTCATCTCCAGAGCAGATCCACGCTAGATACAGAGATGAAGCCATGTGAGTGAAAACACAGCGCAATCACAAAACTAGAGTCAGTGTTTCCACACAAACACATGTTAGAAGCATACTGAGGTTGCAGAGATTCATTTTTTTAATCTTAATTTTAAGATACCAGTCCATGCATCTTGAATATTATCTTAATGAGGTGTTTTGAATACCCTTGTTTTTAAAATAAAGTAAAAAATAGTATTTCCACTATGTGCATCATACCTACAGAAACCCATCAACTAGGATGCTGCCTTTAGGCCTACACACACTAGTGGAGAAATGGTCAGTAAAGAGTCAGAGGACCATGGACTCACTCAGACTGGGAAGGACTCTGAGGATGTTGTCTATTCCCACCCCCTGCTCCAAGCAGAACTCATTTCACCATTAGATGTGGTTGTCCAGGGTCTTGTTGAGGTTGTCCAACCCTCTGTGTGCGTACAGACTATCAGCAAAGAGAAGCTATGCTGGAGGCTTGCCAACAGCATACAAACCGAAATTTGGGAGCCCTAAGATGCATTCCAGCTCAGGAGGGACTGGCTCCCTACTCCCAGATCCACTGCAGAGCATCATTGCAGCTCAAAGTAACGCCCAGGGACAGCACAACAGAGGTTGCCTCAGTTTTGGCCTCTGGTGCCCCCAGGCAGTGAGTTCAGTCATCCTGTGAGGACGGTGTATGGAAAGTCTGATCGTGGGAAGGAGCTGTGCGAGGCGGAGAAGATGAAATCTCTGGAAATATTTGCTGTTAGGCTTTAGTAAACCTCTATGGGATATTTGGTAACTGTGGTTTTTTCCATGTCTTGAAACAGTCGACCAAACTTGAAAGGCTTTGTGAGGACGGCAAAAGGCTCATACCTGATTCAAAGGCAGAGAAAGGCCTGTGTTTGCTCAAAAACACAGGGAGCAGATATTATTTTTTTAAAAAAGCAAAAATCTAACCTTCTTCTTATTAATACTTCAACCACTTCTCAATTCAAAAACTTAAAGCGTGGAGACTGGCATTGGATAAAAATAAATTTAGTCTAAATATATCCACATTGGCAGAACCCTGGGAAAATAAAATAAAATAAAATAAAATAAAATAAAATAAAATAAAATAAAATAAAATAAAATAAAATAAAATAAAATAAAATAAAATAAAATAAAATAAAATAAAATAAAATAAAATAAACAAACTATTGAAATAGGAAGCACTAGAAGACCTTCACAATGGCCAGAGCTGCCCACCATGCCTGTAATATTGTTTGTTAAGCACTTTGGAATCCTTAGTAGTTAAAAAAATCATATCTCTGAAGCTGCTGGACTGCATTTCTCTGCTCCCCATTTTTGTGCTGCAGTATCTTGCTGTTAATTATTGTCATCATAAACCACAGCTGGCTGGTGGGAGCAGCAGTCAAGTATGTTTTCCTCTGGAACTAAAATCCAGGAAAATAAAAAAAATCTGAATATGCATTGCATCAGGATTAAAGACAAATTTTGAAGTTTGCTTCCAGAGAAAATGCTGGTGCATTTAAACTGTATTAATGTACTGGGTAGGCAGTGCCAAAGGACGAGAGCACTCCACAAATACAGCTGCAATTCCATGAAGTCAGAGCAAGCAGCTCCTTGCCCACAAGATGAGGTAAGTATGGGATGCAGTGAGGCCCCAAAACCAGCAGTGTTAAATGCGTCATATATACTGTTTTTGTATTCAGCTTGGGGTTTATTTGAGAGCCCTAAATTTTGACTTTTGAAAGAGTATTCTTTCTATCATTCTTATTGTTAAGGGTTGTTTTTTTCTGAGCTTCCAGGATGCAATGTCACTAGCTGGTAAGGGATCACTGATGGACTCTCCATCCTCTCATACACAGCAGTGTGTTTGCTACTGATTTCAGAGAAGCAAGATTTCACCCCACAGGAAATCAAGCTTAATGGGAAATAATACTCATTTCATTCAATTAAATAGTAAAGCTCACACATTTTCAGGATCTCAGTCCAGAGACATTTCCTTTTTCTGTCACAAAAATGCAGTTGGGAGGATATGTAACATAGTACAAAAAAAGGGTGCTGTAACACAGAGTGAGACAAGGGGGCCAAAGCTGTAAATTCCTTCCATCGACATGGTAATCTGTATTTGTAAAAGACCAATATTGAGCAGGCAGTGAAAACAGAAATGCATAACCACATCACATCATTCCACTGCCAGAAACATTCATACTAATTTCCACCATCAAACACACAGTATGATTACTTAAAAGCTTTTTTAACTTATAAAAACAAAGCCCTCAAGATGGTATAACTTCTCATTTTTATATTATGTAACATGAATATACATCAAATTGGCAACAATCTGTACCTTGTATACAAGCCTCCTTCAGGGTCATTAACAGGGAATCAACTCCTTGCAGTAAGTAAACACTTCTTTTTCTTGGGTTTTATGTTAAAAATTGAAAATTAATCTTGCAAGTCATTTTGAGCCAGCAAAACAGGATTGACAAAGCAAGCACTGTAGTATGATATCTTTTATTAGGCCAACTTAGAGTTCAAAAGTATGCAAGTCTCCTTGACCACACACAGGTTCCTGTATGCAGAACTCCAGGCTGGAGCCATAAAATGTATTAAACTACTCGCTTTGTCACTACATATATATATATAAATATATATATATAATATATATGTATATAATGCATATGCATACACATTTGAAATGCTTCAGAATAAACTGTTCATTGACACAGGTTTAAAAAAACAACTCTGAAGGATTTCTGTGGGTTGGTATGTAATCTTGCTTGTATTACTGGGTTTAATAATTTATCAGTACACAAAATAAATCTTGCTTCTGATTTCTAATGAGATCTAATTCCTATGAAAAAAAAAAAAGCCATAGTAAAAATGTTATCAAACATACATTCTTTGCTGTTTATAATAATAACAATGAGAATATCTGGCAAAGACACAGGGCAGTGTTTCACATCAAGTGTTTTTTAAGGAATAATATAGAGCATCATTAACCTTGTAGTAGATATGATATTTCAGGATGCTTTATGCAGCTAAGACCCATTCTAAATGGAAATCTCTTCTGCATAAGAATTCAAGTGTTTCTAATGTCGTTATGTGCCCCAGTGAGGTGTGTGCATTACCTGCTCTGCTCTGCTCTCTACCCCACAAGCACATAAACAGACACCACCATGTTATTCAGCACCTCCCAGTCCACAGGACAAACCTTCCTCCCCTGGAACAGAAGGGCCAGTGCTGGCAGCTGTACACAAAGAATCCATCAAAGAACAGTGACAGAAGCAACCCCTGTTCCTTCAAGTTCTGGCACCTGTGAAGCTCTTTCTGGGTGTTTCATTAGAAGTGCTGTCACACCAGTAAATGAAAGCCAGTCATTGTTGCAAAGACTGAAGAATTGGTGTCCCTCAAGCCATTGGGCTACCATATGGAACACTTCATGAACATGAGTATCAATGACTGCACAGCGTCTCTCCAGCCCTCAGCTACTGCACCTCTGCCAGCAGAGGCTGTGGCACTGCCTTGTGCTCCAGTTGTACATGCCATGGGAGGGGCTGATGGGTCTGACAGCAGCATCACATGTGCTTCTGATGAAGTCTGCTAAATCACTTTGAATGAGCCTGAAGTTGGTGCTACATTTTTTTAGAATTGATTCTGAACAACAAAGGCTGTTTAAGACCAAAGAACATCACAGATTTGTAGAAGAGTTTTGTCTGGTTACAGCAGTACGCTCACAAAGATCAGCATTTTGATCCTTCTGGTGGTGAACTGGGTCCTGGGAAAAAAATTATTGGTAAGTAGATATACTGATTAATAAGAAATCTGAAACCACCTTTAGAATAAATTTAAGATGTGGTCTCAGTGTTACCCTATCCACCTGAAAATAATATGGAGGATTAGACATGAAAGCTAGAACGTCATTTATCCCTGAGCTGAGGTAATGGCTACTAAAAATGTGGATTTCATTGACAGATGATTTAGTGAACATGATGACAGACTCTCAAACATGGCTCCATTAAAAATAAAAGCAACATACTTAAATCTCATGAGGAGGCATTTTTTCTTATTGGTAGAAAATGTATGTCAAGACCTTTAGAAACTTAGGAACCACATAACGAGAAAATAACAAAGAATCAGCGCTCATAAGTGTCTGGCTGAAGTTCCCACTAAACAGGCTTTGATGGATCATTTTTTCCTGACAACAAAGGCACCAGAGGGATTGGCTGGATTCTAGTTCTCCACTACAACCTATGATAAAAAAATACTTCCTATGGCCAAATGAAAATGTGGGTTTGTTTGCACTTCTAGAGTGAATCTAGTCCAGGGATACCATCCAAGGACATCAATACCATCAGGGCCAAAAAGGGATATGTAGTTATAAAAGTGTCCCAAATATTGGGACATTGTGTTCTTTGGAGATGAGAGTTTTATCAATGACTGAGAAGACATTGGAAATCTAGAAACTAAAATTAGCATTCTTTTGCTTCTGAGAGTTCAGAGTCCACTGCCAGCTGTAATGCACTGTCTCAGTGTTGGGTGTGAGTGAGGGTGACTCAAAGGCTAGCCAGAGCTGTCCCCCTTTTCTCTGTGGGCCTCAGTGACAGCTGACTGCTGCTACAGTACTGGTGTTCCAGAAACACTGGTCTTGAGTGCAGCTGATGATAGTGGGTGGCCTCAGCCCTCTCATTAATGGGACACAAGAAGAGAGAAACAGACACTTCTAACGTGGTTCTTCCCACCAAAAAGGAAAAGTCAAAAAGAGGTAAGATGGATAATTCCCCAGAAGCACCCATTCCTCTCCTGAGGTGAAGTGCTTAGATATAAACATTCACCTTGCAGACATCTACAAATAGATTAGAAGAATCCCACCTCAGGCATCTGCATTTCAGAAGAGGAAAACATTGGAGCCTTATGGCACAAATGCACGTAAGAGGTGATATTATCATTACAGTCTTACACATTACAAAAATTAAAATTTTGAGTCCCAAGTCTCCTCTGGGAGCTCACAAAGAATGTAAAACTGCATATTTGAAAGTAATGTGGCCTGTTTCTCAAGAGGAGAACAAAAGTTGTGTCCATCATGTCATACACCTTCCACATATGGCTTAACACCTGAGAATTTCATAAAGTTGACTATTAAAGGAAATTTCACATATATTAACTGCTATTTTACTTATTTGACAACATACTCAGAAAAACACCTATGACAAGAAAATACAGTAACTATGAATTACAGTAATAATAAACTATCCCAAATTGATAAGACTTTGCCAAGGAGCAATAAATTAAAGATTTGTGAAGTCTGGGGCTCCTTTTTACCTTTGGATAGACTCCTCGTAGAGAAAGTATACATACTGTGATTTAACAGAATCAAAGAAAAATAAGCTTTTAATCTTGCTCTATAACAAGATTCCTCCATAATATTTTCATAATTAAAAACTAAGAGTAGGCAGGTGAGAGGCAGAGCTGTTCCATGTGAACAAAAAGATGAGAAAGAAAGGTGTAATTGGGGCTCCTACTTCCAGTTGCTACTGCTCAAGCTGTAAAATTGCTGTAATGCCTTTCTAAGAGAGCTTTATTTTTTTATAATGTCTTCCAAGCTAAAGTAGACCTTAAGGCTTCTTTTGATAGGTTTACACTGAATTAACATTAATTAGAGATAAAGGGTAAAATGAATGATCTGCTCAGCTGACCAAATGTAGATGTCTAAATAAGAGTGAGATGAATTGTCTCTAATCTCCATTGACTCTATTGACTAGTCTAACTATCTCAGGGGAGGTTCAGGTTGGATATTAGAAGATCTCTTCATTGAGGGATAGGTTAAGCTTTGGAACAGGCTTCCCAGAGAAGTAGTGGAGTCACCATCCCTGGAAGTGCTCAAAAAATGACTGGAAGTGGCATTTTGTGATATGGTTTAGTGGGCATGGTGATATTAGATCTAATGTTGGACTTGATCTTGCAGGTCTTTCCCAACCCTAATGATTCTGTGATCTCTGAACTATATGACTACAAAGAGCATTTGCCATCCTCAAGTCACTTGTGGACATCTACAGTTACCCAAAAGATAAACATCCAACACCTCTTCCAGGCCTCACAACTCTCACTGACAGATAGGTGAATATTCCAGACTAACATAGTGATGAATTAAATTACCCTAAAAAAAAGAAAATAGAAATGGTCTTAAAATAGGAGACAATTCTATTGAGACAAGAATAAAATTCTGCACTTGAGCAGCCCTTGAGGGATATTGGGCTAAGGAACAATTCTGAGGAAAAAAATTAATAAACCAAAGATTAATCAGCAGCGTCAATAGGTTGTAAAAAACAAAACAGTCGTAATATGATGGGATATACATCCGACAAGGCATATGAAGGGATCCTTCATTCTGTTTGTCACAGGTTATACTGCATCTAGGAATGCATGAGAAAAGATGGAAAATAAAAATAAAGCTACAAGAATGGCTGAAGGTCAAGAAAAATAAGTTATCCTCAATCATTTTCAAATCAAGATCCAGAAAAGGCAACAATGGTGTTAAATTGCAGCAAAAGAGACTCAGGTTGCAGATCAGGCTTGTATGTATAATTTCCACATGTCAAAAAGGACAGTTTTCTAAAATGCTTAAGCACTGGATTTAACTACCTTGAGACGTTCTGCAATCTCCATCCTTGGGGGTCTTGGAAAGCAGGTTAGTCAAATATCTGTTACAGAGAACACAGGATATTTAATGTGACTTGATCAGAAGTAGATGACCTCATATCTGCTCTAGCACTGCTTTCTGTAATTCTATGATAACAAGTCACTTTAGAGACTTGTCTTTGACTGCAATACTGTGTCATATCCAGGATTAGAATATTCTGTCGTTTCTCATTCTTTTAGATAACACCAGCCAGCAATATTAGCCTATTCTTCAGACAAAAAAAAAAAATTCCTTTTAAACAGCCACATAAACAGGTAATAAAATCATGCAATAATTTGGATTGCAAGGGATCTCCAAAGACCATCTAGTCCAATCTCCCCATCATGAGCAGGGGCTTCTCTTACTTGATCAAGCTGCTCAAAGACCCATGCAACATGACCTTGAACACTTCCAATGATGGTGCATCCACAGCTTCTCAGGGAAATCTGTGTCAATATTTCACCACCTTTAGTAAAAAAATTCTTCTTTATGTCTAATCTCAACCTGTACTCTGTCAGTTTAAAACCAATGCCCCTTTTCCTTGTCACTACAGTCCCTCTGTGTTTCTTAGAAGTTCTCTTTCTATCCTGAAAGGCCACAATAAGGTCTATCCAGAGCATTCTCTTCTCCAGACTGAACAACTCAACTCTCTCAGTCTTTCCTCATAGCATAGCATAGCAGTTTTCCACCCCTCTGATCTTTTTTGTGACCCTCCTCTGACCCACTCTAACAGGTCTGGTCCTGTACCGGAAAGTCCAGAACAGTTTGGTAACTGCCAGCATTCTCCTTTTTACCGCTTTAAAATTGGGAGTGATGTTTCCCTTTTTCCATCCATTGGTGACCTCATAGGACTGCCATAACTTTTCAGGAATGATGGAAAGCAGTCTGGCAAGTTCATCAATCAATTTCCTCAGGACTCTGGGATGCACCTCATCAGGTCCCACAAGCTTGTGTTCAGGTTCCTCAGGTGGTTAGGAGCCCACTCTTCTCTTACAGTGGGAAGGACTTTGCTGCCCCAGTCCCTGTCTGAAGTTCAGGGTTTTAAGAGAAGTGGGAAAGAGCATTACCATTGGAAACTGAGCCAAAAAAAAAAAAAAAAAAAAAAGGAGTTCCTGAACATTCTCCGTGTCTCCGTGTCTTCTGTCATTAGTCTTCCTATTTATCGGGGCAGCAGTTGGTGGTGTAACCCTTGCAAATTTTAAATTTTTAAATATAAACTGAGCAATTTCATCATTATTATGTCCAAAAAAATCACATTTCTATTTACAGCCACATCAATTACATAGCACAATAAGCATATTATGTAGCAGATACAAAACTGAGCATGAAATGTCATGCAGCACTTTTGCACCTTTTTAAGTAAAATCCCTGAAACAAAGACACTAAAGAAAACTCTGAAGACATCACTTTCATTTTCTTCAACAACTTCTCTGCAGAACAATGTTATCACAGTCCCAGAAATACGACCTCACTCTTTGACCTTTTCAAAACAGATGGATTGGGGGATCACCATGAAAACTGCAATTTCATAATCTTCCAACACAACTGTTTAAACCCTCTGCCTTCTCAGAAACATGCTGTCCATTTGCACTAAGTTAAGGCAATTTTCTGGCATTATATTTAAATGACCTTATTCCCAGGGCTGAAAAATTACATTGTCATTTGTTCTAGATGGTCCAAGCATACACCCACCACTTCTGTGCAGTCCTACGGCAATAATATAGTGCCTTCCAACAAAGTGATGTTTGGGAGGAGAAGTATGAACATGGCAATTTGCATTTTAAAGCCAAGTGTTCCTTTCCATTTGTGGCTTCACCTGCCTATGCTTCTTCATTCCTGAAATTAATTATCACGTTACTCTTATCTGTTTCTTAGGCATTTTTACCAAATTTTAGAGCTGAATTGAATTTCCCAGTTCAGTTTCAGGATGAACATTCTTATTTGCATCACAGAAGACATGGGGGGATTTCACGTATAAATGGTGACTCATGCTCCACATACAGCTGTAAATGGATACATAAAAAATGTCTCTTCTCTGTGCCTTGGCAAAACTCCCTTAAAAACTGCTGTTCAGTATTTTGGTTGTTTCTATACCAAACTTTAAAAAGTGGAAAACATGCCACCAACTTTTAATACCAACTTTTAATATATATTTAAAAAGTCATCAGATCTATCAGTTTGCACTAAAATTCCAATGCCATTATTTTGCTTCTGTAATCCCTCAAGTAGCAATGTAGAAGCCAGTGGCTCTGGGACAGGCACTGTCCTCTAGAACTCCACCAGTGACACGTGCCACCCACATCCACAGATCCTGTAGCACTGGCAGTTTATCTCTGTTAGCAGATCAAAGACACACTCAGGATTTGTCTAGATAAGGCACTTTGAGAAAACTAACCTGGATCAACCAAACAAAGAGAACTATATGTTGGATTTACACTCTAAGTACCTGCCCAGGTGTTTATTACTATTCAGTAAATCTGCATCATGAACTTATTGAGATTAACTTCCATGTCTCAGAGATAACTCAGTGGCAGTTTCTTAACAGGAAATTCTTAATGTGAGCCATAAAGATGTCCTCTTTCTTAAGACTTTTTCAGCCAGGAGAGACTAGATCTAAACCTGCGGTTCTTAACCAGGCAACAAGAGAAATTATGGCAGCCATGACAGAACTGACCTGTTAAGCTGACTAGAAGTATTTGGTATTAGAATCAGAACATTTAGATATTTCATATTTAAATAGGGCCCTGTTGCTATCAAGATTTCCTAGAATTCGAATTAATGGTACATTCCAAAAATGGAGATATTGCCCCTCTTTCCATAAGAATTGAGAGAACAGACATGATTTGTTATGCACCTGACACAAGAAAACAAAAAAACCCTGCATAACTTAACATTAGACACATAAAATACATGTGTCTACATCTGTCAGATCATGTTCTGCACAATTGGATATTTATGGATGCATCTCCTCTCTAAAATAAACAGGATGAGTTATATATTCAAAGTACCTACCTCTCTTTACTGACCAGAAAGAAGCGTAATGTGACATGGTACCCACTGTATACCTCTAAACTACATTAATGTGTATCGAGTTTTCCCTAATATTTCTTTCATCTTGGCATGCCCTGCTAACAATGATCAAGTTAATGACTGCAGGTTTCAGATCTCTGGCTGCAAGCTGTATTCCCCTCCTCCTCTGCAGGTCATCTTCCCTGCATTTTCATTTTATATCTGAATGAAAGTCATATCTCAGTGTTGGTGAGTTTTTTTGGAGGTTCCAGTGATCCAATTCATTTGCTACAAATAGCATCTGAATGTTACTTGGCACAAGCACCGGTGTTTTAAGAAACACCTGTAGAAAAGACAGATGGAAAATGCTCCAGGGCATTGTCTCACATGAGACTGCTCTAGCAGTCCCACTGCTGAGAGTGTGACACCACATTAACCCTGGCAGATCAACTTCAGCCTGTGAGCCACTTCTCCAGTCTGATTGCAGGCAGGTTCCTGCATCCCCTCAAAGGCCCAGCCTTCACCTGAGGCCACAGTTTGGAAACTGGTGCTCCAGGCCTCATAAAGGCTTGAATTAAGCATATATGGCATTTTCTGGATAAGACTTGGTGGAAGCTACTTTCCTTCTGTGGCAGGATAACAGATGGGAGAAGCAGGAGGTGTCATATCTCGACTGTTTTTGACACTGACATGTATTATTCTTCTACCTCAGACACAGAAACACAGTTTAGAGAAAACTGATATGGGACCGGCTGGGAAATCATTCATCAGAAGTATTTATCAGTGGTTAGTTATTGAAATAGAAGCATATATAGAGTGGAATTCCTCAGGAATCCAAGCTAAATTTGGGGCTTTTCAATATTTCCATTAAACACCTGAATAAAGGAAGATAAAATATGCTTATTCATTATTGCAGATAATCCCATAGAGACCGCCAGCGCACTGGAAAATAGGACTGAAATTCAGATTACCTTGACAAGTTGGAGAAATAGTCTTAAAAATTGGTGGTAAACTTAAGTAAGGACATATGGAAAGTTCTGCTCCTTCACAGTACACAAATTAAGTCTAGACAAGAAGTGGTAAGACAACAGTCCCATAGAAAGGAGTTAGGAGAGCATAGCCAGGGTTTAATCAACAGTGCTGTTGCAATAAAAAATATATTAAAGAAGAGGAAACCCCACAGTGGGATAGTAAGAGTAAAGAGTAAGATAGCCTTGGGAGACTTGAATTGTGGCAAGATCCTAGATGGAATACCGAGTCTAATTTGAGATACAGCGAAAGAGAAATTGGACAGAGTTCAGAAAAGAGAGAGAATTGTGAGAGGTTAAAAAAAATAGCACACCGGTGAAGAAAATGCAAAAGGACTGGCACAGTTTAGTCCACAGATGACTACAGAAGCCTTGCCAAGAAAACACTTGCAGCAGGAGGGGTGGTTAAACACTGGCATAGATTGCATGAGGAGTGTGTAAAACCTCCATCCAAGGATATCTTTAGGAACAGGCTAGACAAATGGAAAAGACAAAGGGTAGCAGATCATCAGGGCATAGGGAGAGGTTCAGTGATCTCTGGGTTCCCTTTTACCTGTGTTTTCTAGGATGCTGTCATTATGCATCTTCTAAACTTTTTGCTGTGAGCAGTTGTGTTTAGAGTAATTGTGCAAAGACCAGCATTTCTCATTCAGCAACCTTGGAGCTGAATGAACCTGAGCTTTTTACTTGTTATAAATTCAGTAAGTTCGCTACTGCTCAGAGTTCACTGCACTAAAGCTAAGGCAGTTAGACAGCCTGCTTTTATAATGCTTTCAGTGAATAAATTTGCACAGCTGCTACCTACAGTCTACATTATTGCTCAGCACCACTTTGTTAATTTGGAATCCAGATCTGGTGACTGATTTAGGAAAACAGTTCAGCTAATCCCTAGTGAATAGAAATCCTCAGCCTAAGATTGTACGGCTCACCAGATTCCCACACGTGCAAAAGCAGCAGCTGCCTTGCAAAGGGAAGTTAAAATATCAAGCACAAACTTTAGGGGGTTTTCATATGACATGCTTATTTTCCTTCCTCAGAGACCTAGGGCTCCAAAAGGAAGGAGCAGAGACAATCACAAACTTTCCCAGTAGATGACTTTCATAGTAAGGTGGAAAGTGCACTTATGTGTTCTAGAGAGCTCTGAGAGGGCAATGATCCTGACAGGACAACATTCAGGGCTAGTGTTAAAAAAAATAAATTCTGCTAATTAGCCTTGTCTTGTTTCTTCAATCAGCCAATACAATTAGTGTGCATAGCCGTGTGATATTAATAACCCATATATTTTAAACTATCTTCATGTAATTGCCTTCTGCATGACAAAACACATTCAGGCAGAGTACTGTGAATTACAGTTCCTTGGTGAGAGTTTCTGGGCTAGAATCCATTGTTGTGGGAAGGGTCCTGTGCATCCTTCATGCTTGCTAGGAATTCCTTGACTGACCCACAATCTGTTGAGCTTTGGGAGACAACAGAAGATCCATTACTTCACTCAGACTGGCGTGAGGTAGGCAAGCAACTGGGATGTGGAGATAGGCAACCAGTCAGACATGGTATATGTTATGTACCATACCTGTTTCTGCAGTAGCCATCCAAATTTATACATAAACAAAAAATATAACAAAACCAACTATTTTAATTACAAAAATGGAAATTTATTTCTTCCTCAAAATTACTGTTATAAAGACATAATAGTTGCTCTCAGATAAGTCCTTCTGAGTGGCACTGCATTAGTGAATGGTTCTGCTGCAGCTGGAACTAGCTTCTATTAAGCACAAAATTTCCACCTACCTATATTCAGGAGAATGTCCTCCAAATATGATTCTTTCTATTCTCATATTTATAATACAAGCTTTGAGAACATTATGTAAGTTGTCTAGCTATATATTGATTTATATATGCCTCTGGATATCTCAAACACATGCCTCCCTTTTCTCATTCTTGCTGTGTTCTTCACTGATTTTTTTTTTTTACTTTCCCCCCGTACTTTCTTCCACTGTTTCTGAGATTTTTTTTCCTTCCAAATTAAGATGTATGGAACTAACCTTAGAGGCTCCTTTTAAACAGACTTATGCTTCTCTCCTGTTCTCAAGAGCAAAGAGATTTATTGATGAAATACTCACACCTCCTGCCAATTACAAAATGGAGCTCAGTGCAGTGCAGGGCAGGGTAGGGTAGTGCAGGCCACTAGAGCAGAAGAGCTGAAATCTGTTCATTAGAAGTAGGATATTCTTGTCCAGGGTTATTTTCTAGAAAGTGTACATTTGCAGGTGCAGTGAGAGATCTCTGATGTAATGCCTGAGGAAGAAAAAAAATGAGGCTCAGAATCTAAAGCTATTCAGATACTTACCTCCTACTGCCCAGCAAAAAAATATTTAAACAGGAGTCAGGTGCCCAAGGACCCCAGATGACCTTTGGGGACCCAGGCCTATGGTCCCATCTGAGCTACCCAAGCACCAAACAATTCAAGATGGCCTCAGGTGAATAAGAGTCTCATGTGGAAAACTTTGCTGAAGTTTCTGAACTAAATATACTTCTGAGAAGTCAACTAGGTGTTGCTGGTCTGTTTTCTGAGACCTGTATTACAGATAGCCAATGTGTACCAGGAATGGTTACATGTAAACCATGTGTTTATTGTGTTAACTTACAGCTTTTGTAGTGTCACACATTGCTGAGCCACTCACCTGACCTGTTAAAAAAAAAAAGCCAATCTATATTTACTAAAATTATGTAACTAGCTTTTGATTAGCAAATACTTTCTCAATATCAATTTATATTGACAAGACTTCCTTTTCATATAACATTTTAAAATTTTTACCTTTAGCTAGATCTGACGTATCAGATCAGGGATCTGGTCTCTAAATACAAAACACATTTCCAAATCAAGTGCTTCATTTTGCTGTGAAATACATGAGAAAATCTGGACTCTCAGAAGAGTGATAAATACACAGTTGCACATTAAACCATGAAGGGCCAAGTAATACAACAGGCCAGACATATGAAGCTGCTGAAATCTCATTTCTCTCTGGAGTTTGCATACCTCAAAGCAACAATTCAAAACTAGTTTGAATTCTAGACCAGAACCTAGCATCGTCCTGAAGCACTGAGCATTGCTAGTATGGGTGAGCACCTCAGCAGAAGCAGTACTATTACATTTGCACATTGCAAATCTCCAAAGCCACAAGCACACGCATTTCATCATCCAAATACTTTCATTTCTATCTAAGCAGATGTACATTAGAGATACTGAAGGTTTCTCCATACATTAGCCATTTAATACACTAATCATTTTGGTTACTCTTCCTTCAGTTCACTCCAGAACACTTATTAATTTATGACTGAGAAGTAATATTAATTAATCATTAAAAGGAGGAAATATACATTCAGATGTATGCAGGGAAACATTTTTTCTCTGTTCATTCTTAATTTACATCTTGATGAGTCAAATCCCCACTGTTACACTGCCAAGCCAAATATTATTTCATCGTCGATTAAAATTGTCCCACGGGATTGTAGAACGCAAACCTCTTTAATGAATTTGGCCCGCTAAATTATTATGGCCAGGAAAAAAAAACCTATATGCTGCATCTCTAAGCAAAAGTGATGAAGAAGACATCCTTTCAGAGCCACTGGGTTTTGAGAGGGCGAATGACGTGCAGTTTCAGCAGAGGAGCAGCGGCGGAGCAGCGGCACCGCCCTGGAGGCGGCGAGGCCGGCGGTGCCGCCCCGGCTGACCCGCAGGGGCGGGGCGGGCGGCCGGGGGTCTCCTAGGGGGGGCAAAGGAAAAATCGAACGAGCGGGGAAACCACCGAGTGTATTGGTGCAGCTGTACAGAAGCCAGAAGGGACTGATGTTATCCACAGCCTTTTCGAGCTTTGGGCTAGCCGTGTGTTTTTACAGGGAGGAGATGCGGGATGCGGACACTTTTTGAACGCCGCATCTCGGCACCCCCGCGTTACCGGAGAGCCCAGGGCCGGCTCTGCAAGCCAGCCCGTCCCCTCCCGGACCCTTCGCCGCGAGTGTCGGGGCGGGCTCGGCTGCCAGCGGCACAAACCGGGGCCGGGGCTCGGGTGGCGGCCGTGCCGCGGGCAGCTCCGTCCTTCCCGTGTCCTGCCCGGCCCGGCCTCCGCCCGCCCCGGCGCCTGCGGCGCTGCCCTCCGGCAGCACGGACTGCTCCGGCCGGGCCGGCACCGTCCCAAGGGGTACCAGCACTGTCCGGACTGCTCCAGCACTATTGCGGACCTGTCCCAGTCTGTGCCAGGACCGTCCCAAGGCAGTTCCAGACTGCACCAGCACTGTCCCAGATGTTCCAGCACTGTCTCGAACGGTGCCAGGGCAGTTCCAGTCTGACCCAGCTTTGTCCCAGCACTACCACAAGTGTTCCAGTACTGTACAGGCTGTCCTTAGCATCGCTCCAAGTGTCCCAGCACTGCCCGACCATAGTCACAGACTGTCCCAGCGCTGTCCCAGACTTTCCCAGTGAACTGTCGTGAACTGTCCCAACATAGTGCCACAACTGTGCCACAGCTCCTCCGCGGGTACCCATGCCACCTGTCCCCCGGGGGGCCCTAGGGAGAAGCTCGTCTCCCGTGTACCGGCCAGGCGGCACGAATCGGAGGGACTTAGCGAGTGCAGCCCCCGGTGACAGTTCCAGGGCCACGGGAAGTGTCATTCGTGCCCCGGGATAGCACATAGCCACTGATAGAGGGACAAGCACGGGGAAAGGAGCCGGGAGCTCTGCCGATGGGACCCACACGCTGCTTTGCTGTGGTGTTTGCAGTTACCGTGCTCAGGGAGAGATCAGCAACGATTCAGCTCCCCAGGAAAGTCCGAGCACGGACAAACCCGCCACTCGGGGTGTCAAGTTTGCAGAAAATGGCCGAAGATACTTTTTTTTCTTTTTCTCTCTCTTTTTTTTTTTCTTTTTTTCTTCCCGGAAATAAAAACAGTAAGCTGAATGCAGGAGATAAAGGGCTGTCTGGTGGTAAATACTGACCAGCAGTAGCAGCAGCAGCTGGAGCCGGGTCACCAGCACTGGCAGCGTGTTCACGGCAGCGGCAGAAAGGGCAGATCTCCGCGCTGCCGCAGCTGCCTGCGCGCCCACCGCCTCCACTGGCTCCAGTGTCTGCGAGGAAAGATAAGAGGCTGGTGCAGAGAAACAATAACAATAAAAACAAAAAACTATTTAGGGAGAGAAAAACCAACACAGCATTAATAATTTGGAAGTAGCTGCAGAACCACTGTCCCCGGCCGGGGCGCGCAGGGCAGGTGGCAGCGGGTGGCGGTGCTGCGATCCCTCTGTCCTGCACAGGCCATCCAAAGGGGCCAAGGGGGGAACGGGGAAAATGAACCCCGGCCGCAGGGAGACCCCGCTGCCCCGCTGGGAAACCTGCGGGAAATGGACAAGGCGCCCCGTAGCTTGGATGGCAGGACAGGAGGTGATAAAGGACTCCCCCACTCTCCAGAGGTGATGGAAAAGGAAAGTTTAAAACTCCCCAGGCGCGTTTCAGTTTCAGCGGAGCGGTATGGAAATGACTGACATTCAGTACCAGGTCCTGAAGGCTTTTCGGAGAGTCAGAAGTTACGTTTCGAAGGGCTGTCATCATCGTTTCTGCCTTTACATATTTCCAACACACCGGAAAGTTTCCATACGAGCAATTTGAACGTTTTACAGTAGACACTCTTTCTCCCGGAAGCCAAAACCAGCCAGGGAAGCAAATCTGCAGCAGGCTGGCAGCTGCTCTTCGCCTCGCTTCACCTGACCAAGAGGTGCCGCTAAGGATGGCTGCACTGCCAGGAGCCCCCGGCTCTACCACCGCCTCGCTGGGAACTGCCCCGGCACCAGAATCGTGTCCTCAGCAGCTCGGCATCTTCCCCGAACGAGTAAATAACTCAGAAGCAGCAGCTAACGCAACTCCAAAAGGTCACACTTGGGGGGAGGTGGGAGCCCTAAACAGTTGTTGCTCTTTTTTTTTTTTTTTTTTTTTAATAGCGGCATTCCAGCTTTTGCCAACTCTGAACTTCTGCGCTTAATTGCACCTTATGATTTTCTGCTAAAAAGACGTGATCCCTTGCTTTTTTTCTACATGTTAAATAACTCCCGATATGCCAGGAGAAATAAAAGTACCACCAGACACCCAAGGTGCCGAGTATTTGCATTTGGGATTTCTACGACGAGATTTTAAATCACGTAATCCTGAATTTACACCCAAGTCTGTGCAAAGTTTGACAAGAGACGAAACCCCGCCTCAATGCTGCTGGGGCAGGAGAGGGACGGGAGCACAAAAAATATGAACTTGGGGACATCTGTGCTGAAAAGGGTGTTCGAAAACGGGACGCTGAGAAAGCTGACATCGAGGGGACGAGCAGGATGTTGAGCCTGGCACGAAAGCCAGCCGTTACACAGATATTTTGTTATCATCAGAGAAATCTTTGGACTGGGGAACGAAAAGGAGCGAGAAACTTAACGCTTGCGAAAGGGAGAAGTGATGTCCCCATGCCCATGGTCCCGGTGCCCAGCAGCCCCTCTCCGGCCAGACACGGCTAGGCTGCCGTGGGGGACAACTATGAAATTACACCCCCTGCTCCTGGCCATAGTTCTGAAATCATGGAAGGTTTTAATAAATAAATAAATAAATAAATAAATAAATAAATAAAAAGTAAAAGAAAAAAAAGAAAAGGAAAAGGTAAGTGCTCGCTGGGACACTGGTCATCCAGGTTGCTGCATTTCTTTTGCTAAGCGCTGTCATTTTTGCGGTATATCTCGTCCCAGTCGTGACGAAAACGTGTTAAAGACCCCACTAATTTACAAAGAACAAAGACACTTTCCAGCTACACTAGGAAAGAAAAAGAAGAGAGGAAAAAAAAAAAAAAAAAAACAACCAACAACCCACAGCAAACCTCGACTCAATTGAAAACAACGATTTTGTTCTTGGACGGCTACCAGGTTTTTGCTCTTACCGTCCCGGGACTTTGATTTAACCTCAGTAACATCCTGAAAGGCTACAGTCACTTTGCATACATTGCATCGTACCTTTTCGGTCCTGCAACAGAGAGCAGTACCGAGCTGACGGCGGGCTCTCCAGAAAGGTACTTTTTTTCGGTAAAAGAAACGTGATGAGCCGCACGGGGTTAAATTAAACCTCGCAGAGATCCAGTTTGTATGAACAAAAATCTAGTCTTTTACAACCTAGCCACACACGCTGGACATCGACAACGGTGTCTGAAAAATTATTACGAAATTACGCGGGTGTAGACACATCCCAAAAAAATATTAGACAAAAAAAGTAAAATTGCCCCAAAAATCTCGGTAGAAGCGACCGGTGTTCACTGCGGCTTACTGATCCTTCAGCTTCGCTTCGACAAGCAGATCACGTCCATTCTCTCCACAGGTTTCCCAAAATCTCGCCTTTCCAGCCCATTCTGGGGGCTTAACCGTACGGAGAGCGATTTGGGGGAGCGGAGGGGGCTCCCCCGCCGCCCTCGTCCCGCTGCGGGGCTGCCCGAGCCCTCCCGGGGCGTTTGAGCGAGGGGCAAGGGGAGGTCACGGGGTCCTGGGGCTGCCTCGCAGAGCCCGGGGAGTGCAGCCCGGGAGAAACCTCGGTGCTCCCGCAGAATTCCCAAGAAAACCGCCGAGGAGGAAAGCGGGATGCCGGAGTCGCTCCTGCTTCGCTGAAAGTGCAGAGGCACCGTGTCAGCCCCGGTACAGCTGAAGCCCCCTCCTTCTCACTCCCTCTTCCCTCACTTCTCTCTCCTCCCCAGCTACATCTGGGGCTTTTATTGTTGGGCTTGGATTTTTGATTTTTCGGTTTGGGTTTTTCTTTCATTTTTTTCCTCCCTTAAGTGCAAATTTCTTCTCTCCTTTGCCTTTGACATTTGGGGCTTATGAGCAAGAAGAGCTCTCTCTTTCCATGACACCACGGGGGAATTTTAGGGGTTCTTTGAAAAAATAAAGATCAGGGAGGCGAAGGCGTTGACTTTATTTGGGGGTGGTTGGCAGCGCCCGCCGAGCGCAGAGCCGGAGGCGGCTGAGCGACAGTGGCTCATCCCCACGGTGAGGCAGCGGGGACGTACCCCCGTGTCCAGCGGCAAACTGGGAATCTGCTGGGAAACGGGGCTTGGGGAGGTGCCACCACCAAGCCGAGAAACAACTCTTTCCCGACACCCAAAACCGCAGGAGACGTTTTCCTGCCCCCCTCCCTGCTTAGGGGCACGGGGAGCTGCTTTCAGCCTCTGTCTCCGAATTTTGCTGGTTTCTTAAGAGGAGACTGTGAACTATCACTGTTGCAAGAAACTCACAGCTGCTACAAGTTGTTACTAAAGAGCATCGAATCAAGTCTCTATCACTGCTGTGAAATTTTCTTTATAAAAATAAATAAATAAAAGGAAATTAGATTTTTTTTTGTCCTATTATTAAATGCAGTAAGTTGCCGTACTCGACCAATAAAACCCTAAAAGTTTATAAAAATATATCAGTAGTAATGACAATAATACCAAAAGCGGCGCTCGAAGCGGTGAGCAAACCCGGTAAACGCCTGACCGGAAAACCAAGGCGTTTGGAACTAAGTTTTGTCTTTTCAGTTCTCCTGCTGGTGGCAACGACGTGTCGATAAACAAAAAGTGAGAATTGAGGGGGAACGGCGGGGGGCAAGGGAGAGGCGGCAAGCGCGGCTTTCCAAAGGCGGAGTTTTCTGAGGTCATTTCATCTCGAGTCTTTCGTCATTTTGAATATCAAAGAAAGCTGACTGGATGATTTTCCCCGTCCCTCGCCCGGCCGGGGTGATGCGGTATCTTCGCGCACAGATTACTTTGATCACGATGTTAAAACATTCAGGGTTCTTCCCCTGACGCTGACCGTGCGTTTAACAAACGCTCGGCGCAACTGTCCGAGCTCGCTGCAAACTGCATTCAGCTATGAAGCTTGACAGGGTGGACATTTGGAGTTTAATCGTTGCTACTTTTACTTTACATTACAGAAGAAATATGGGAAGTTGTTTGGTAAGTTTTTGATTGGAACTTCAGAGTTTCCTTCTCTATCGTAAGAGCAAAGCAGTGTGCAACATGTAGTAACTTTTCCCTAAAAGGCATCTATTTCCCGGTGGAGAAAACAATGACTATCCCTTCGGGACATAAAGTACAGCTCTTTAAAACTTGGGGAAAAGACCTTGTCTTCCGCTTAAGCTCTTTCCCCCTTAAAAACCAGCCGGTAAACCAGCGCTGAGGCAGGCAAGCTGCTCTGTCCGCAGACCTGGGAGGAGGGGGAAAAAAAAAAAAAAAAAAAAAAAAAAAAAAAGCAGCGGAGGCATTCCTTAGAGCAGAAGTGAAACCGTCTCGATCCAGGCGAGTTTGTTTGTAAACCCGGGAAGCAGCGAGCCCGGGCGGCGGCGGGGGGGCGGCTCCGCCCAAGGGGTGCGGGGTGCGCGGCGGCGGCGGCGGGACCCGCCGGGGCTGGGGCTGCAGCTGCTGACTCAGAGCAGCAATGTAGGTCAGAACCAGTTTCCTTAAGTTACCTAAGTTCCAACAATTCAGCTTTTCTTTAGAGACTTCCAAAGTGCTGTTGCAACATTTCTGAACGCCGTGGCTTCTGCTGAAGCTTAGCCGCCGGCTCCGAGCCACCGGGCTGCGGCGGGGCAGCGCCCGGGGCGGGCAAACCCGCTTCGGTACTTATGCCTTTTACACCTCGCTTTTGTCATCCCATTTCTACCACAACGCTATTTTTCTTTCTTTACTCTTTTCTCTCAGAATGTTAAAAGAAAAAAAAAAAAAGTGCCAACGCGTCACACTCCTTTTTCAGAACAGAAGCGAGAGAATTGCCTACCTACACTCTGCTTACTTCAGCTCTTTCCAATAAGGTTTATTCATGGTTCACAGTTTGGATCTATCCTTTATTTCCACTATTTACTACTTTCCACCACCAGTTAATTTTTACACCATCAGTTAAAAGGCTGTTAAAAGAGCTCACTTCTGCCAGGGGTTTTGTACGCAAAAAAACAATCCGACACTCAACACCATCCGTCTTCGAACTACGTAATTTTCGTTATTTTTTTTTTCTTTCCCCTTTCCCTTTTTTTTTTTTTTCCTTTTCTTTTTCTGCAACCACAGCAGAAGGAGCAAAGAGCAGCCGCAGTCCCCACGGAGAGCCCACGGAAGATGAGCAAGCACCGTGTTCTGTCGCAAGAGCAGCGATGTGGGACGGAGATCCGGCGGCGAAGTAGTTGAGGAGAGGAAAGCCCGGCATTCAGGGGCTTTCTGAAGCTTCAAGAAAGGCACCACACGAACGGGATTGATTTTATTCGCTCTGAGCTTTCCTCAGGCATTACCTGCGCTCCCCGCTCCGCAGGGAGCTTCACCACAAGCTCCACCGTGCGTAGGTTGGGCAGAGCAGGAGGGGGAGAGTTCCGAGGGAATAGCACTCTCCCCTAGAAAATCATCATCGTGCAGGCATCTGTTGTCCGAAGCCTGAGAAGAGAACTCACCCGCCCATAGAACTCACGAAAACAAGGAGCGGGAATAAAACCCCTAAACGTCGCCCGGTTCGACGGCTGTGTCTCTGCTGGGCAAGAATCACCCGCGGGCTCATCACGAGTATTTTTAGGGCGATCACACAGCCGATGTCACGGTCACGCACGTCTTCAGCCTTCCTCCTTCCCTCCAGCTCCCCTCTAACCCCGCAGTGACAACCCACCGGCCTGTGTGACAGCAAGCAAGGATTTTCCCGTCTAAGTACAGAAAGATTTGCTCAACCGAGCAGGAGCCCCGTGGATGTTTTCCCGAGCATGTTACAAGTAACAGCACCAGCAGCTCCACGGAGCCCCGAGGCTGGAGCCGGGAGCGCTCGGCAGGCTCGGACAAGCCCGGTCTCCGCCCGGGGCACAGCGGCTCTGCCTCCCGGGGCGGGAGGGACGAGCCCTCGATCTCAAGGAAAAAAAACCAAAAAAAAATAATAAAAAAAACTCCACCAAACCAACAAACAAACACAGCAGCAACAACAACAACAAAAAGAAACATCCCAAAAAACAAGTTGAAAGGAAACAAACAAAACAACAACAAAAAGAAGCACACTTGTTTGGGTTTTTTTCCAGGCTTGCTACCCTGCGCCGTCCCCGCCGGCAGAAAGTTCCCCCCCGTCCCGCGGCTCCCGAGGGCGGTGGCCGGGGTGACCGTGGGCGTTCAGGACCCGGAGGGAAACGAGGCGTGGGCAAAGCACGGCACCCCTTTGGGAACACGTCCCCCCAGCCTTGGCGGCGGTGGAAGGCCCTCCTCTGGTGTTTGCAGTTTTCTTTGTTTACATCCAGTTTAGAAACATTGGCCTTCGGCCAGAAAAGCGGCGGTTCCCCTTCTCTCTCCCCACCCCACCTCGTTCTGTGCCCCCTCCCCCCGCTTCTTCTTCGGTGGCGGAGAAAAAACTTAAGTTTCAGACCCCCAGGTTTTAAAATGTTTTCCCCTCGGCTCCCCAGATTCGGCGCTACCTCGTACAGAAAACGGAGCCGGGTGGTGCGTGCACCTGCCCTCGGAGCTCCCAGCCGAGGGGGTCGCAACAGGTTCTGCCGGGAGACGGAGGGCACCGCCGAGCCGATCGGCGCCCAGCCGAGCGCCGGGTGCCCCCCTCCCCGTGGCCCCGCCGCTCGGCTCGGCTCGGCTCGGCGCGCCTCGCCTCGCCGCCCGCGGGGCGGTGCTGTGCGGCGGCAGCCGGGCGGGGAAGCGGCGCGGTTCTCCCCGCCGCCGCCGCCGGGGCTGCACCGCCCGGCTCTCGCCGTGCTCGCGGCGGCGGCGGCGGGTGGGGGAGAGCGCTGGAGCCGCTTCTACTCGCCGGGCTTGCACGTCCCCCCCCGCCCCGCCCCTCCACCCCGATATCTTCCCCCACCACCCCTCGGCGAGGAGTAAGTGCCACCGCTCCGCCTTCTCCTTTTCGCAATGTTGACGCAATCTATAAATAGTGGAACAAAAGGACCAACTTCCTCGCAGCTTTGCTGAAACTGCACAAAAAAGGCAACCGGGGGGGGACACACACGCGGTTATTTTTTGATTTTATTTTTCTCTGGTTAAAAGGCGAATCCTCCTCCTCCCTTCCTCCCTCTCTCTCCTTCCCCCCCCCTCCCCTGCCTCCCTACTGGAAGATCTATTTTATTTTCTCTTGCTGCCTCCTATGCTGGCAACGTCCTGCGAGTGGCTATTTTGCTTTTTGCACCGAGAGAAGAGCTTCCCCCCTCGCCCTCTCTTCTGACAGTAAGTGCCATTTAGCTACTGCCTTTTCGGGAACTGGGGGGGCCGCCTGCTCGCCTACCTGCCTGCTGCCCCAGAGAGCGGGCAGCGGGGACCGGGAGCTCCGGGGAAGCGGGGGGAGCTTTGGAAGCGGTGAGGGGACAGCGCCGCGGAGCGAGCGGGGATGCGCGCAGGGGGGACGGGGCGTGGGGGACCCGTGGATTTGGCCGGGGGGGCCAACCGGTGAAATAAGGTGATCGGGAGAGGGGACGGCGGCGGCCGCCCGCCGAACAAAAGCTGACGCTGATATTAAACGGGCTTTTGTTAGGGGGAAGTGAGTGTGCGTGCGTGCGTGTGTGTGTGCGGGGGGGACACCCCGCCCGCAGCAAGTTGCCGTGCGGCGGAGGGCACCTCAGACTTGTTTACCGCTCGGCGCGGCGCTCACTGGCGTGTTTACCCTGCACACACGGCGCGGGGCTCCCCTCCTCCCCCAGCCCCATCCCTCTTCCGTGCCCCGGGGAGGGGAGGGATGAGCGGAGCGGGGTTTATAGCGGCGCTGGGGGGGGGTGCGCCGTCAGGAGATGCTGATACGATCACGCGTAAAACAACCACCCCCCTCCGGTTTGCGAGTCGGATCGGTGCAAGCGCAGGCAGTCACTGGCCGGAGGGAGAATTACATCATCCCCTGCTCCAGTGATGCTACCTTTCGTGCCGCTACCATGCGCGCAGGGAAACAACTGGGGGCGCGCCTCACGCCCCCCGGCCGGCGCGGTGCCACCCTGGGGGCGGCGGGGGCGAGCTGGGGGCGGGGAGGCGCGCCCCCGCGTCACTCTCACACACACACACACACACACACACACACACACACCCGCCCGAGTGTTTACAGCGCTCACACAGGCGTATTGTGACGTCGCCTGAGTGACAGCCCGCCGCGCCAACGGGGGGGGCGCGCCCCGCCGCCGCGCAGAGCACGGGGCCGCGCCCGCCCCGGCACCGGCACCGGCACCGGGGGCTGCGGGGTGGGGGCCCCGCCGGGCCGCATCCACATCCAGCCCGACCCACAGGCTCCGGCCGCGGCGCGGCTCACGCGACGCCGATGGGTTTGGGTTTGGGTTTGGGTTTGGGTTTGGGTTTGGGTGTGTGACGTTCTGTGACGTGCTGGGCGCACGCGGTAGAAGGGAGAGCTCGTGAGAGAGGCCAGGCGTGCTCGCAAGCGTGGGGTGCCTGTGGAGTTACACCGCTCCCGCCGGCAGGCAGCGGGGACCGGTCTCTTCCCGGGGAGCACGGTCCTGCTGGGACTTTGGGAAAGGGACGCCGTCAGCGTAGAAGCTGTCATATCGATGGCCCTGGACACTTCATTGTCCAGAGTGGACATTATTTATTTTTTTTTAAAGGGATATAGACTTCAGTACCGAGGACAAAATCTAAATATCACACATCTTATTCTTTCCCCAGCGTTACAAGTGTAATGTTATAGGGTTAGAAACTTGTTGCAATATGCTACTGAGTTGGGAAAAAGTGTCTCTGGGGTTTACTCAGGCTGTGAAAATACTGAAGCAGTACTTACCCACTGCAAAGTCAATAAAACTGTATCACACTACAATCAACAAAAAGTGCTTTACAAATTTATATTTGTCAAAAATTGTCTGCCAGAATGCAGCAGTGTAAAAATTACTGCCAAAACACCAACATCTACTTGCTGCAAAATTCAAGTAACCACTAAGCCCTGTTTAATAGTACACACAGTTTTTAATGTGTTAATGGTTTGGGGTTCTTCAAAGCATATTACTTTTTGAAGTCTGGGTGTTTCTATTTGTGCAGAAAATAGACTGAGAAGCTTTGAGCTCCTACTGTTACAAAAGTTAAAAGGAAACAAAGTTGAGCTGCTAAGTCGGCAGTCTGGAATGAGTCAATAGTATCTCCTTTGTCCTGCTAGCTTTCTCTGCTGTGGTGTATCTTTGCTCTATTTCCTCTGCAAAAGCAAATGAGCATTTCTACCCTCAGCATATTTAATGGACTTAGTAGAACTCCTGGCTTCTAAATATTTTAAACTACCAGTAATATTCCAATGTGTCTCCCTTTCCCAGCTATATACAATAGTGGTGCTAGCGTCAATGACAGTATGCTCACTTCTTTAACCTGAGAGATACTTCCACATTTTCCATTATTTATAATTAATAGAGCAAATTATTCTTGCTGTGTTGTAGTAAGCCTTCATAAGGGAACAAATATGCCTTTTTAAAGTACACCATTATCTCTCGGGCTTTTGGTTGGTTTTGGTTTGTTTTGTTTTTAAGAGAGAAAAAAAAGGATTGGGCTGTAGACATGAAGGAGATGTAAATAACTCCTCTCTTCATTTACTTGGGGATTCCCCGGGAGTCTCAGAGGGCAAGGAGGTAACATAGCTGGCTTTTACAAGAGGATGACAGGTCCTGACACAGGGTCACGGAGAATCTATGCTTGGCTAGCCCTGTGCTCCAGTTTTGTTTAGCTGGTAGCTAGTCCCTTGAGGGATCAATGTCAACTTAAGCATGCTAACTTCTACAAGCAATGGGCTGGCCAGTGACCGAGGGCTGTGGCTGGCTCCTCCAGGGCTCCCTACTTCTGTGCACTTGGAGCTCGATGCTGCTGCCAGGCTGCTTCTGTGGCTCTGCAGCTTGTCACTGAGAGAATTAAAGTGGCAACAGCACAAAGCAAGCCCAAACACTGCCGGTTCTCTGAAAACAAAAGGTGGCTAGATGTATGAGGTGGATAGGAAAAGCAGCTTGGGTAGGGACATGGCTTCATGACTGAGGCACAGAAACTGGAGCCAACTCCCGTCACCATGAGCTAAGTTTCTGTGTACCTCAAACCCACTTTCCCCTTAAATTCTGGCCTTGCATTGGTATTAGTTGTTCCACAGATCTGTTACACTCCCAGAGATAATAAACAAATGTCAATTAAATGTCCCACACAGAAAGGTATTAGATATCAACCTACTTTCTCTTTTAAGATATGTATATCTTAAAGTTATCAATTAGGGAACAAGGTATATGTGTGCATGTGTTAATGCACACACACATACACACCTCCTCACGCTGTCAGTCCTTTCTGGTTTAACTTTCAATACCCATTGGATATTAGAGTTGGGTAACTAGTGTTCAAAGAAGAGTGAGTTTGTATTAAGCCACTGGGGTTGAAACCTGTATTTTAATATGTACAGTATGTAGTTTTTACTCAGTTTTATGTTATAGTATGAAGGCTTTTTAAGTCTGCAAGATCAAGATAATTTTTGTGTTTATAAAAATAAGGCTTGTTTGTTATTAATTTATCTAACTCTGCTTTTCTTTTGATACTTGAAGTACATAAATGAGTTATTTAGCACATTATTAGCTGAACGACCCTTCCTTTCCTTTTTTCACAATTGAAAAAGATTATCAGTCAGCTACTGCTGTATTACTGTATATGTGACCAGTCTGTCTGTACCATTTGATGTCTGATACTTTTAATTTATTTTTTGTAGTCTTGTTCTGTACATAGGATCCCAGGGGTTTTTTTTGGCTGTTTGTTTTTTAATGCCCTATAATTCCTAATGATAACAAGTAGTTTTGCCTGATCACCATAAAGGCCTATGCTATGGATTTCTACAGTTTTCATTTAAAACTCTAGACACATTTCCATCTTTTCATTTGTAAAGGGTGTTACTAACTTACATTTGGAAATTTGACTGATTCAGACAGCACAGTCTTCCTGGTTCTGCAAGCAGGCAGTTCCAGTGTTTCAGCTTTTGCACAGTAGTACTTTAACAAGCAGCAGCCATGCATAACTAACGAGACTGCAAGTCCAGTTACTGCTTTTTAGAAGCCTCTACCCAGCTCTTGTGTTATCCAAAATGTCCATTTTATGTTGTTGCAGCCATATGACAGCACTACTAACAGCAGGAAAGTGCAGTGGTTATTTACAGTGGATAAGATACAGGGGGAGAAAAAGAAGTTTTAAAAAATGGAGCCTGAGGTGCAGGAAGAAAGAATAGATCCAGCTATCCTTTTATAGTAACTGGTGTTTTGTGGAAAGTGGTTAAGAAAGGAAGACTCTTGCTTCCTTCCAGCAGTTGACCAGTGATGGCATGATATTCTAACCAAAGGCTGACAGCATTCCTGGATTATGCACGTTTCATATGTAATATCTAGTATTGCTCAGCTCCTTCTCTTGAACCTACTTTTAGATTCTGGGTCATACCCTCTAACTATATTGATGGATGTCTAATAGAACAGTTTTCAAATTTGGCATTAATGCTTCACAAAAAGTAATACTAATATTTTATATTTGTGAATATTTTAAAGTACTGTTGTAGTTTTCAATAATATTTTTTATCTGTACAGTTAGTGTTGTGAATACAACATATTAATAGATGATATTAGCTAGACAGGACATCACTTCAAAACGTGTACATAATGTGTACACAAGATAACACCTAGCACAGACTCCAAAAAGTGCTCTTAGCAGGGATTACAGGTACAAATAAATACTTTGATGAATGGAAACTAGGAATTCAGTAGTAGTTCACCAGATGAGAAATATGCCTTTAGACTCCACAAAGTAAAAAATAATATGCTGAAAACTAGTCAACACGAGCTAGAAAAACAGATTATCAAGGCCACTGTACTTCTTAAGGACTCTTAGTATCCTCGTTTCTGTCTGAACGTGTTATTTGCATGAACATCCTTTTTGATAAAACAATGAAATTCACAAAGATTCCACTGTATGTCACTGTACTGATTGGCTGTCACAACTACTGACTAAATATTAATTTTTGTAATCTTTCTAAGTTAAATCTATAAACTCCTATATCTGGATAACTTTTAAAACCCTAGACACAAGTGAAACACTCAACAAAATAATTTCTTGAATTACACATTGTTCATCCTTGTTTTTAAATATTTGGTTAGTAATTTAAATTAGTTTGTCAATTTTACTTTTATTAGTTAGAGAAAAATTAGATGGCCTCTTTTGTTTTGAAGTGTATTTCATCTTAGTTTTATTACACTAAAGAGAGCGATAAACACTGCAGGCTAACAAGGAGCTACACATTGGTGCAATCACTTTGGTTTCATAACTCCTACAGATTTTTATCCCTCACAAGCAGTGATTTACATACCATTGAGGGAAAATGAAAATGAGGGGGAATCTCATTATGACACTGCAAAGTGTTTTTAGTTTCTCCTAACACGGACTAGATTAAACCTGGCCTATGTCACAAGACATGTGAAGGGTGAGAGCAAAGGGTCCTTTCTCATAATAGTCATGCACAATTAATGCTCTCTTCACTCAATAAAGAAAACCAGATCCAAAATGAGGAGGAGGATATGGAGTCCTATTCTTTCACCTCCACTCCCCACCCCCATCCTCTGAGCTGTAAAGAAAGGATCAGGTTGCACTATTTTAAAAGCTGGTGCAGTACGCACACTTCCTCACTACACTGACAAGCACTGGGAGAAAATATCTCTCAGAGCTCCCTGCAGGAGTTCCTACTGCTTCATAACATCCTTTACTCAGGATTGTGACTTCTCAACAGAGCTGAGTCTTCAATAAAGTGACGAAAACTTCTCCCATAAGCATACAATATTTTAGGGACATATACAAATATCAGTATTATTGAAATAACTTACCTTTGACACATGGCTTTGAAAGCTTCACACTTGATGCAAATCATAAAAATCAAACTATCACAATAGCTCAGCACTACAGGCAAAGTAGACCTGTAAATAAATTAAAAGAGCAGTTAAGCAACTTACTATAATTTCCTGAATATGCTTAAATAAACAGGATTAATTAACACATTAAATAATAGAATTGCTCTGTTTTCATCCTACTGTCTGAGAACAGGTTTCTGGTTACTGCTGCTATAGACATTTCAATTTAAATCACACTGCTGATGTTAAATCTGTATCAAGGTGGAAGATGGATGGTTGGCCAAAGTTTGGAATGGGAGTCTAAACAAGGGCCATAATCCTGTCCTTGACTCAGAATTTCACCAATGGCTTTTCCATTCTAAGATAGGGACAGTTAAAACTGTCCTATATTTCACTGAATCTAAGAGATAAAATAATGCTTGAAGGATCTCCCAATTCTACACATAGCAAGGTTATAAAAGTAAAAAATAATCCAAGATCTGAAATAAGTGTTTAGCAACAATTTGTTTATCTGTACATTTGTCTTTTTCAAAATATAAAACTCCCAGTTCCCAAGGCAGGGTCCCTAGTTAGCAATGCCTAACAGATGTCAAGAGGCTAACCCAGCTCAGAAGGTCTCTCTTAAGGGGAGTTCCCATGCCATATCATATCTCCACATAAAAAAAGAAGCCCAAAATTACAGTGATTGAAATTCTCACCAGTCTTCCACTCTCTTCACATTAGAAATGAAGACCTGACTGGGAAAGGGCACTAAAAACCTCATATCTCACCCAGGGATTCTCCTGCAGGAGCTGTGGAAGGAAGCCATAAGCCACCTCCTGTTGGAATAGGGCAAGTTTTGCACTGGGAGAAGGAGTCTGCACAAAGCACTGCATAAATGCTGGGCTGAGCCAGTGGCACTCAGAGGCTAGAAGAGCTGTATCAATCTGTCAAATGGCCTAACAGTGAGGAGGAATAAATCCTGTTTAGTCTTGCCTCAGCCACTATTACCTGAGCTCTGAGAGTTTAAAAGGAATAAAATCTCATTCCAGGCTTTAAAGAAGCTTGAGGTCTACAGATAAAAAGCTGTATACTACATCTAGGTACTACAGTTTTAGTTGCAAATAATTCACAATTTCAACATACAGACTGGGAGATATTTCATTTGAAAGCAAGAAGGAAAATAATGACAGGTTCTGTCATATGACAACAAATTTACAAGTAATAGCAGAACTGTCCTTTTCTAATGCATAAGAGTCATGATTCTAGAGGGAGAGCCTGCTGGAAATAGGAAAGAGGCAGATGAAAATGGAAGGAAAGATAAGAAGTTTAATGGAAGATGCTGATCTGGATGACTGAAGTCTTCATCAAATAAGAAAGCAGTCTCCTATTTACTTTCTGATGCTGTGTAAATGAGTGAATCAAAGCCCACACATTCTCTTGCAAATCATGTCACAAGGATTCTCCGTCTCTATGCCCCTGAGGTCATGAGTGACCATGTACTGACCCCTGACAGACTCCTGCTGCCTTTCTTTAATACACCTCCCTAACCACTTGAGCTCCTATGAGTGCTGTACATTGCATGCTTCCTACCCTTCCTTCCTTTTATTTTAGCAATCTGTACCCCACCAAATTTTCCTATAATCTTGTGTGTTTCTCTACAACCTTTCTTGTACTTGTGAAGCTTCTCAATATTTAAGCAGACATGTTAAGGAGTAAGGGAAAACATAAAAAGATAAGATTATTTCAGGGAGAGACTCAGCAAGTTTTCAGAAAAAGGAATACTGTATTTCAAATAAAATAAGATTGTTTTCAACTGGAAGAGGTTCACATTTATATAACCAGTGAAACTCGTGCTGAAAAGGGAGGAAACAGTAACTGTAGACAGTAGTTCAAAAGGAAGTTCCGTTACAGTACAGACCAAAAAAAACCTTCTTCTTACCAAGTACAAAATATATAATTAATGCTGAAGTTCTGCATATGCCTTAAATACTGAGCCGTGAGTGTAGATTGCTCTTTAATGTGTCCAACAGCCTTAACGCTGATACCCATACAGGGAAACAATTATGACAATAGCATTCACCAAACACAAAACTGAGATAGTCTTTCCTTGAAACTCTTCCCACTCTAACAAAGACAACATTCAAAAAAAAAAAAAAGGCAAACAAACCACAAAACAAAATGGAAAAACAAAGAAAAAAAAAAAAACAAAAAAACCCAAACCCAAACCCATTCGAAAGGCCACTGCAGATGTTGGACATACTGGACACAGACTGATTCTTGAGTTAAAGACAGACATCCTTTAGCCAAAAGGAGTAACTCAAACAAAGAAGAGACCTTCAAGTATAAGACTTTCAAGTTTCAGACCTCTAGTTTGAACTTATCTCTGTTTTCACACATCAGTAGGTTCAGTGGAGTTAGAAATACCCAATATGTGTAATGAAAACAATCTCTATCAGCAGATAGAGCACGAACATGATAACGTATGTTTCCCAAGCCTAGAGCAATTGTCAAGCAATTACTGTTTGTCAAGACAACACACTTGATAGTCAGGGTCACCTAACCCCGGGTCATCTCCTTCTGCCTTGCAGCGAGGCAGCTCTCGGCAGCTCAGCAGCCCGGCTCTGCGGTTTGCCCGCAGCGCAGGCTGCAGCGCGGGTTTCCCCGGCTCCCGCTCGGCCGCGGCTCCAGCAGGCAGCAGATGCCGCGGTTTTGTTCCCGGGGAAGGAGGGCCCGCGCGGGTCAGAGGCGACTCCTGACAACTGATTATTAACCAGGCCTTTCTAAAGCACTTGCAAGGCCCATATTGTGTTTGTTTAGGACCCAGAACTACAAGTGCATGTTATCAGCGGACTGGGTGAATTGGTTGGTGTCTCTGAGTTCAATTACCAATTCTAGCTACCTTTTAAAACAGAAAAGAGAATAGCCTTGTCTTACGCAGCCTATTTTGGTCCAGTTTTATATTTCCTTTTTTTCCTTCCTTTCATTTTAAAGATCCTTACTCAATTAAATATATCCTCTTTATAAAGTATTATTCTTCTTGCTATCTAGATTGTGATTTCATGCCTGCACAAGTTTTATTTAATCATTTATATAAGGGACTTCTTATTCTTAATTTTTACATCTTATGATAGAAAATTTAATGGCTTCTCTTTACCATGACTTTGTCTTCCAATTATAATTTATAAAAGTGTGTATGTAGATGGAAAATTGAATTAAATTTAAATGTAGCAAAAGAGCCCTTAAATTTTCTCAGTTAAATTAAATAGGTATAACTGTACACAACATATAAGAATAAAAATTTATCAGAACATACTGTATTGAAAACTGATTTATTCAACAAGGATGAATCACTGCTAGTTGGGGAACTTAGGAGATTATTTCTTGCTAGCATGACCTTCAAGACTGTAGAACTAGTACACCTCATCCTCTTTCAGATTTCATTCATGGACCTAATGAGAAAAAATGAATTACCTGCTTTTTCATCTCCCAGTAGATTTTTCCATTTTGAACATACTAGTCATTAATATAAAGTAGATGAGTACATTAAAAGAGAAAAAGAAAAGCTATCAGAAGCTGGTTCCACATTCTGCAGGTTTAATTCCAAATGCTCTGCCAGTGACTTCCACCCCTTCAGCGGTTTGACTTTATCTAAAACTTTGGCATAAAAAATGTGTGGCATGGTATTTTTATTGTGTTATTTTAAAATACTATAGTAAATTTAACATTAATACTGGCTGCACTAATTTCATAATTAATTTTAAGTGGTCTTGTTTAAAAAAACCAAACTTTTAATTTAAAGAAAGCATACATAGAGAACTCATTAAACACATATTAATTGTTCCAGGAGACCACACAAGTAACAGAAAACATGATTTCCCTCCTTTCTTTTATAGCCATTTAGATTATAATATGTTCAAACCAGCATGGGTCCCTCCTATGCCTGCTGTTGCACATACAAAGTTAAAGAGACAGAGCCCTGGCACAGAGGTTTGCCTTCATCTCCTCAATACCTGAGGCATTAGAAGTAAGAAGCCAGTCAGGTTAGGCTTTTTCTTTAATGCACTGGCTGTTCAGGTGCAGATTTACCAGCAGCAGGAGGGAAAGGGTGAAAGGATGCTATGAAGAGCTCTAGATCCTTCCCTGTTCCTCCACCCATTTTTTTGCTCCTCAAGCTACAGCTGCACCTCTGCCTAGCTACCAAAAACTGAAGAGACTTCAGACTAACCAGGGAACTGAACATCAGAATTCACCACCTCAGTCTCTGCTAAAAATAGAGACTTGTCATTAAACTTCCTTGTCCTTGCAAAGTGACTTAGAAGGATAAACCTACTGCCAGGACAATTTCCCAAGTTGAAAGGGAAAGTTATTTCTGAGAATTTCCTATAGTTGTGATCCTGGCTTGCTGCATTTTGGAATAGGCCTTACAGATTTGATATCACAGATCTATGGATTTGATCTATTCACTTAAGATGGATGAGAATGAAATTCTTCCTCCTCCTAAATTACTGTGATGGAAACAACACTGTCCCATGGATTTTCTATTTTTTTAAAATTTTTTTAAATTTTTTTGCTCTTTTCATTACCAGGCTCAAAGATTTCCTCTCTGTAAGGAAGAGAATCTAAAAGCCAGTATAAGGAACAAGAGAAGTCACTACTCAGAATTACAATGGTACCAACAAGTCTCTAGAGAGAGAGAGAGATGAGTACAGTTTGAGTTAAGGAAGGGCAAGATTAGGTGAGAAAAAAAAGGAGAGGTAGAGGCATTCAATTGACATATGTTAAAAAATCTTTGAAATACTTGGGAAGTTGAGAGTGCAGTAAAAGGAATAAGAATGACTAAGGTTGACTTTAGTTGATTGAATTCAAAGAAGGGAAAGTCCTGAAAGTATTTTGTTTCATTTTTGCAAAGACTGGGAGTAGGTCATGATTCATAAACAAACTTTGTTTTAAGAATACTAGAGAGGTCAGACTGGTTCAAGCCAGGCATACACTTGGCACATTTACCCATGTCCAAAGGCTGACAAAAGCCAATTCTTATCCAAATGTTCCCTTTAGTGAACAGCAGGACCAGGACAAGCACATTTGATAATGCCCATACATTCCAGCATCCAACTTTGTTTTAGTTTGGAAGATTTCCTGAACCTGATGTGGTTTGTCCAGTCAGTGACTTTCACTAGATCTCTCTTCCAGGGCCTTGTGCAGTCTCTCCTTAAATTGTTGTGCACTTCGTACTGTCTTTAGTAAAACAATGTTGTGAGTATAATACCCATGAGCATATAAAGTAAAATAATTGTATTATTTACTTTGAATAGACCTACTGCTGTCCTCTGATGCACCCTTATTTTTTTATTGATAGAGAAGGTGAAAAGTTGATCCTTGTCCATCCTTTCTGTTTGTGACTTTAAAACATTTATTGCTGTTTTGAAAATGCAAACTTTGCTGTTTGTTAGAGGGGTGCTGTAGTTACAGTGTCTGAAGAAGACTGCATTGCCCCAGGGCTGGATATCTATTTCTTCTTAGCTCTGCCAATCAACCACCAGTCTGCCTGCTATCTGTGGCAGATGCTGAAGCTGCTATTGCAAAGAAGTCCTTCCAAGATCCTGGGGAACTGGAAGCCTAGATGAGCACATTCTGAGAGAGCCATTCTTTTCCACTGTTAGGGAAGATGCATTAGAGGAAAAGATGCAGTCATGCATACTGTGCTCTTAAAACCCTGCTGGCCTTTCTGCAAGCAGAATCTAAAAGAATCGTGGGGAGTGGGAATAAAAGAGACAAAAATTTGCCACTGCACAGGAATCAGCCCCATTCCAAGAAAATTACTTACTAATAACTAAAGCTTAAGGAATCACTGTAAACTGTATCTAAACTTGGAAGCAGAAAACTGAAGCTAAAGTAGTTCAAGCCTCCTCTAAAGGAGGAGGACATTGTTTCTAGAGTAGACCTTAAGTGGGCACAGTTAACATCATAATGAAAACCACAGAAGCTTTTGACAGTTTCCTATTATTTCAGTAGAAGATTCTTAACTCATGCAGTATTCTCCCATTTTCCCTGCCATGTGTTTTACAAGACACAAAAATATTTATCAGGCAGACAGAAAAGCACAGTTTCAATTAGTAAAAAATTATACAGACAGGTAAGACAGGTCTCTGTTGTGAGGTAAAAATATAAACAAAAACTTTTCCTAAATCTTACCACAAGTTAAGGTATATTGTATCACTGTACAGAAGAATACAAGTAGCTATTGCAGAAAAATACATTTTTAGAGAAATTATATAAACTACTTAGTGTCAAAATTATTTAACAGTCCTGTACTATTGAAGTAGAAGAGGCTAAGGGAGACTGACCATGCCAGGATACTCAAACAGAAAGTCTTTTCATTCAGGTTTGTGAGTAACTCTAGTTAAAGTGACTCTATTTGACACAAAATGATCTTCACTGTTGCAAAACAGTTTCTGTCAGCAGATTTCACTTAGGCAACGCCCTGTCTATCAGCTGCAATCATACTGGGTTTGGCTGCAGGATCTGATTATTATTTCCGAAGGGGATGTCTGGCTAAGCAGGTAAAGAGAATGTACTGAAAGTTTCACAAGACACAAGGAAAGATTTGAAAAAAGGCACCCAAACCCATGTTATAAACAGGTAAACACAGCATTCTGTCAGGAGCTCTCAGCATCCCTCTAGTTAGAACAGGACACCTATTTGTATCTGTTACAAACAAGCACACATTTTGAAGTCCCTACTTGAAAAATGTGACTCTGGAAGACAGGTCAGTGCCACTGACTCCCTGCTATGATGGTTAGATATGCTGAAGGTTAGAAAGGCTCAAGGCTCTAACGTTTTCAGCTCTAATCCCAAATGTTTCCTCATTCTTAGGCTTAATTTAGAGCTGTATGTCACATAAAAGCTCCTGAGGATGGTCTTGCCCCTTACTGGCTTGTTGACAAAAATATATAATTAATTATCATGTTGACTATTGGCACTTGTTTGGGAAGTCCCTGAAAAACAACCCCAAATTTATTTATCCTTCAAGGCAGAGAGTACTGACTGAAATGTTTATATGGAGAGCAGGCATCTCCTGAACATCAAAGATTTTGAATGTGAGCAAATCCCTGTCTCTGAATAGATCTGTCTGTCCCCCAGACCCTTGGTACTTCAAGGTAGGAAGGTGACACTGTAATGAGTATAATTCATTCAAAGTTTAATGAGGAGAGGACTCCTTTGTGTACCCCAGACACCTGATGCAGCAAGTACCAGGTCATTGCAAGGCTTTCAGAAGGTAGCTCAAGTCCAAAATGTTTTGGGAGTGACTATAAATGCTGAGAGGTTTTTGAAAGATGACTGATCTTGAAAGATGACCTAGAGGCTGGTTTAATTGACCTGTTGCTGTCTACAACCTCTCCTCTGGGAAGTAAAAAGCTCTTGATAATATGATGTCTAACAGTAATACCATAACAAAATGTTTTAAATTGATGTTGTTTCTGCAAATCTGAGAATTGTTGATATAGTTTTAGACCTGTGTGAATTGAATCAAAGATCTGTTGTGGTAGTACACCTCAATGCTTTATCTCCTGAAGCAGGCTATGCTGATGGCTACTTTTTCTGGAAGGAGGCAGGGTAAACACCAAGTCAGCAGAAAATTCCTGTTTGGTTCACACCAAAGACTCAAGGGTAGCGCTCTGTAATGTAATCCAGAATTCCTATGAGGAATTTAATGTCTTCTCATTGCTGCATGGATCCCTATGTAAAAATAGACATCTTGCAGGCTGGCAGCTCAAAATCCTTGAGAATTAATGATTGGTTAGGAGATTATAGATACTACTCCAATCTGAATTTGAAATAGCAGGTGAAATTGCTGAGGCACTGATAGTTGACACTGAACTGCTAGCCCCCCTCACCCTTCCTGCAGAGACAGAAGGTTCTGTCACTGATTTGGAATGGTACATTTGCTTCTGCAATCAGTCATAGAAGGCACCCTGTTTCTGGTGTTTATTGTTTCTAATGATTTGGACAGCTTGTTAGAGAATGAGAGAAGAAAACCATGAGGCCAACAAGTCACTCAGCACTATGTATGACACTGTGCTGGAATACAAAGACAATCACTACTATTGGAGCTATAAATATATAAGGCACTTAACACAAAGCCAGCTACTATCAAGGTCCCTGTAGAGAGTGTGCAAGTAATAAAATTAGTCTTTTCAGGACCTGAACTTTAAAATACATGAACCAAAGACATATCATATTGCTGAGGAGTGTTTTATCCCTTCTACATGCATGGGCAGCAGCTTGTACTGAGATTCATGTTCCTCTTGCCTCCATCAAACTTCCCTGCCATTACAAGTGGATCCTGCTAATGGGTGTGTCCCAGAAGATCAGAATCCCAGCTTTTAGGACACTGAACAAGACAATGTCTTTAATCATAACTATAGCTTTACTTGTAGAATTTAGAAATAAACTGATCTCTGTTTAAGGAAAGTCTTTTCTCCTCCCTCCGTCCCTTCCCTGCTCTCTGTTTCATCTGAAAAAGAGGAAATGTTACTATGGGATATGTTGCTCCCAGAAGAATCATGCTAGGGAAAATGTTAAACTCCAGTAACCTATGACTCCATTATTCATATACAAAGAGGTATATCTAGTATGTTAACTCAAACTGTATTTTGGTAATGGTCATCAGGGGACTTAATTTATTGTATGAAATTAATTATTCTATTACAACTAAAGTTAAGTAAATCACACAGTACATGCACTGCATGATTTCCATCTCTGTGGTATGACGGAAATAATTAAATCATCCATGTTTGTATTCACATGGCTATTTAATGCCCTGAGGTCAGTGGACATGAGGGTGCTTCAAGATACCATTTAATGGACCTTTTTGTTCAAATAATTTGTCCCTGAACTCATCCTTGGGCACATGCACGCCAGCAATGAAACACTTCTAACCATTCAAAGAGGCATCTAAGAGCATCCCAGAAAAGTTATTCGTGTTCTTTAAAAAAACAGGGCAATTAAAGTACATGTCTGTATTTTGGCCAACTTAGATGGAAAACTGGGTTATATAAATTAACACACACACAAACTGATTTAATAAAGTCATTATGTCTTTATGCTGTTGCTGTACCTCACACTACTAGTCTGCATAGAAAAAACGGCATAGAAATGCAATTTTTAGCTCTTCAAATAAAATATTTTTCTTAATTCTGACATCTTCCTATTTATTTCTCAAAACTGGCCAAAAAACCTTAACATTCCAAAATATTAACAGTTTCCAACCTATATATTCCTGATGTGCAGTTTGTACTACTTCATTCAGTCAAACTGCAGTTATGTTAAATAAGGGGATTACATTACATAATTAAATCTTCTAAAATAGAATAACTCAGAATAACTGCACACCATGTTCTACCAATTCTACTCCAATCATATATTCTTCTGCCAACTTAAATAAATATTATATCATTCCAGTTTCCTTGCATGTGGCTGTTTACCTCACTTAATCAAACTGCATATATTTTTTCTTTCTAACCACCCTTTAATTATTCTGGTTTTGGATGTCCATATTTAATCTGTAAGTAATATTTTCAAAATTATTAAATTATAATTTCATTAACTCCTTTCAAAATGGGGGTTATATCCATCTATATGTTATTAACTGTATGTTTTTGAGTACCATACTACTCAAAATAGATACAGTCATCTTGCTGGGAATTGATTTCTGTCGTAGTTGCGCTGCAACTCATGCAGGAAAACGAAATTTCTCATCCTAATTAGTCCCCTCTGGTTACATAAATACTTTCTTTAGTCAGCATTTTTTTAACTGTTCAATAAAATAATACATGGGAAAGCTCAAAAATATAGTTTGCATTTGCAACTTCAAACTGTAAAAGCAAATGTTCCATTACAAAAATTCTTAAATTAATACACATGTTGAGAAGCAAGTTCTTACAAGTAAAACCAGACAACTGTAGGTTTCAATTGTCAGTAAAAGAAGCTTTAGTATTTTTTCTCAATTTGTTTAACTGATTAAGGCATCTTGCAATTTAAAACCATTATTCTCTCTTCAGGAAACACCTCGGATCAGAAACTACATTTCTGACTTACATGAGAAGTCAAGTCACACAACTTTCAGAGGCCTCTCAAAAGCAGTATTCACTTCTATCCAGGAATTATATTTTCCTATCCTTGTAAAAAACTGTAACTTAAGCATTCTAGAGTTATTTGCTAGACATGTTCCTCTACAAACTTCTCTGACCTACACTGTTTTCCTTCTATATAAACTGCATTAATATAAAGATGTAGTGTTACGTGAGTCATATTTTTGAATAATTCTATTCAAGCTGACAACAATCTTTCTTCAAATGGGTTTGTATCATAAATGTTTTAAGACTTTGGTGGTCTCTTTCTAAGTTAATTCTCAAATAGCAAAAGAAGATGCCTCCTACTTCAAAAAGAAACAACAAAAAAAAAACCCAACCAACAAACCATAAACTAAAGCCAGTAAAAACTAAATGGTTCAGGTGCAGTGTTAAACAAAAAAGTCATACTGGAACCCCTTGGTTCCTCATCAAGATAACAAGATAAAATGAGCCACAAAAGTGAAGGGGTGCTACTTTTCTTTTTTCCTCTCTGAGGTGTTAGCTGAGTGAAAGCTATTTGATTCTCTGTACAATACTCACATTTTTAATACAATACAGCTGCATCTAATAATTGAAACTTTTCTAACACAATTTGAGGGAAGAAGGTAGAATAAAATGCCCATTTGCAAATGTTCACAGCCTTTGCTGTTGCAGTCCCAATATAAGAAAAACCACTGGAAGATGAACATTTTAATTTGAAGACTTTAATTACTGTTTGATATAAACACATAAGTCCTCAAGCATCTAACAGAGTACAACAGAGTAATAATTATTAATACTTTTCTCATCATCCTTCAAGATGAATTTCTAAGAGACAACAGACATCATAGCTAGTATTCTGAATAGACTGAATTCTGTCAGTATTCTGAATAGTCAAATGATCTTTATTCCTTCAATATTCTTGTTCTTATGTTACATATTTTATGCTCTAACAAAAGCATATACATGGATTATTCCCATTTTAATCAAGGCTATGAATGTTGATAACATGAACCATACATTTTCTTTAATATTGTTTTTTAGTACAGGAAAATAAAATAAGTTGAGGTTTGGGGCAGAAATGCAAGTGATTCTTTCTAATATCACTAACTAATTTCACTTTAGGGTCCATTATCACAGCATAGATGCTAGGTTTCATTTTTATTACTAACAGACTTTGTCACTGTAAAAATAGCCTGTTAACCACAGAAAGTAAAATTCACCATCAAAGTTCTGGTTTTGTTTAGGAATCAGACTTTTTCAGATATTCTGTCAAGCAGCAAACCCTAGTTATCTATATGTGACTTAAAAGAAACTACATGTGTTTTGAATTCAGAATATTTCCCTGTAATACCTACAGAGCTATACATACCTGAAGAGCGTGTCCTAGAGAGAATTAGAATTCAAGAAAAAAGGGCATTGGCAATGCTGAAATTAGCTTCCTGACCCGAAAATCAAGCAGTGCAAGCAGAATAATAGCAAGATAAATGCTTTATCCTTACTGATGATCTGTAAATAGAAATTATATATAAATAAACTTTAAAATTAAATAATTGAAAATTAAAATATACAAAGGCATGCAAAATTCAAGAATACACCTACTAGATTGATCATGTGTTCAGACTAACAATTTTATCTCCACATTCCAAATTTATTTTTCAAATAAATTCCAAATTTATGTGGAGCCAACAGTTATGGAAGAGAATAGATGTAAGAGCATTATTATGACAGAAACATTTTGTCTAATCTGTTCTAAATTCTCAATGAGGAAGATGCTGCAGCATCACCAGATAACTTCGTTCCAGTCTTTACCTGTCCTTGTACTTAAAAGGACTTTCCGAATATGTAGCCTCTTCTTTTTGGCTGTAAATTAATTTTTTTTTATTGTTCTGGGTACAAAAGACCATTGGTGACTATCTTCTTCACAATAATCTTCAGATATCCTACTATTTTCCCCAGTCTTCTCTTCTCTAGACTAAACAAATAAAACTTTTCTGAAATATGCTGTATAAATCTTGCTTTCCAAAAACATTTTCACTCGTTTGTTCTATGGATTCCCCTTCACCTGAAAATTAAATTAATTTTCCTTTTGTAGCCTTTATTTTAACACAGACATCAAATAATTATATTCACTGATTTTTATTCTGGCAATTTTGCATGTATGTTCTTTGATTTTGCTTCATCTGTAAAACTAGGTAGTATCCATACTACTTGAAAATTGAAATTTTATGGAACTGTAGAGCAGTAGGCCCCACAGACCCTTGAAACAACACACACCTCTATATCTCTTCAGTAACATTTTTTGGAAATCAATAATCACAATTTTCTTTGCATACAAAGTAAGTAACTTTTTCTTATTTTTTCCTTTACTTCAAAAAACTGGATACACCAGGAATTTTGTCTATCATCTTCTTAGTTTTACATTTAACAGCTGAAACAATAATAATAATATTTTAAATAAATGGGTGGAGAGATGGGTGGATGGACAGACAGGCATAAATCCAGTTTTTCTTTGAGAATCAAGCATAATAGAAGGGAGATTTGACTCTCAGCCTACGTTGTCACAAAATAGGTAATGTCTGCTGAAACAGCTAGAAGGATGTTGGTAGTTGAAGTACACTAGGAATCTCTTTTTGATGATTGCACAACTACTAGTTTGTGGTAAAAACATGTCGTATTTTGCATTATTTTCAATGAGTTTTGCGTGAATGAAGAAGAAATATTGTGGACCAAGAAAAGTAAAACAGAGGATTCGAGATAATAACAGATCAATTCTGCAGCAACTATCTGTATTCACCTTTACTCCCAAATGCCTGCCATTAGAGAACCCAGTCCCTTTACTTTTTTTCTAACCACAGATGATTTATTCCAAGAATCTTCAATTTCCTTGGAAAAAAGGTGGCGGGGTTTGGGGGTGGAGGTGAGGGGAGGGGGAGAAGTGATAAACTGCAGAGCAGTTTATGACATTTAGCCCAGATTTTCCATTTCTTTGCTCTACTTCACTTGTGCAGACTATGCAACTATACCATAATCACATACGAAAGTTCTTCTCAGAAGTGGTTTCTACAGTTTGGTTTGGCTTTTTATTATTCATATAGTTTATTCATAGAGTACTTTCATTATGAATTTCTGAAATGCAGGAGTTGTTCTTTGTAATCTAGTTAATCTATCAATAGGCAAAATATCCCTAAGTGTGCACTCACCAGGCTAAATGAGTAAAGAGGCTGCAGGAGTCCTCGCAGCACTACACTCCTGCTCACAGCCGCCCAATCTCAATCTCCAGAAAAGCCTCTGCCCTTCAGCCAAACTTCTGAATGCAGTTATCTCCTCCTTCCCATACTTCAGTTCAGCTTCCAGCAGCTCCTAAAAACTATGTCCCCCCACTTCCTCAGGAAGCATAGGCAGGCAATCCTTCAACAAGTGATTATTTAAGTAGGAGTGATGGGCACAATGGGAATGCAATCACAATGAACAGAGAAGCAGTCTATGAAGACTTATCTAGCAGACTTGTCCTATCTGCTGTAAGATTTTTCAGAATCTCTTTATGCTGAAGTCTTGACGCAACTCTTTGCCTCAAAACAGGAACTACCAGTTCTGGCAGTTCATACATTAGGTTTAGCATATATAATGTACTCCAGAGAGAAGTGGATAACTTCAAACATTTTTTTTTGGCTGTTTCATGTAATTTTCTAAAACTATACTTAAGGGCATCAGAGTATTGTAATTTTATATAATTCACCTGCCTTTCCAAAACACAAGGTCATTATAAGAAAGAAAATTTCTTTCAGCTAGGTATGTAATATGTGTGACAGATTTGCTTTATGTTACTCTCTATGTGCATCTAATTCCAGTTTCTTGTATTATTCATTAATATTCTCTTCCTTCTTTTAAAGTAGTTTCTAGTATTGGCAAAAAACATAATCCTACTGATGTAAAGCAAGCCAATTTTACATTCATACTGCAAAAGGAACTTTTCATAATGCAGTTCCCTACTGTGTTGCACATCCGGTCCATGGCAATATGGTAAAGCCAGAATAGCTGGTTTGTTCCTCCAGAAAAGTTGCCTGCATTTCTGTAGAACAGCTTCTCCAAACATTAAATATACAGGCAAATTTATGCTGAATCGTTGTTATGATGGTGTATTTTCTTACCAGTGTTCCATTAAGAATAATTTCATATTAAGAACTGTTTCCAGATCCCTGCTCCTAATCATACTTCTCAAACTCTTGGCTATTTTCCTTTGATCTACAGCATCCGACAATTTTGCCCAATTTCTTTAATTTATGTACTTTATGTCCTCAGCACTCATGAGAGTGACTGCTTTCAGAATACGTAATTGTTTTTATTTGAGCAGTTTATTTCTTCTCTTTACCTCTAAGTGACTTAAAAGACAATATTCAATTGAATGCTAATTGATCATGGTCCAGCATTATCTGATGTGCCACATTCTCTTTCCTTTTTTATTTTCCATCTTCAGACCCAAGCAGTTAATCCCAGGTCACAAAGCAGTCTATGAAAGTAATTTCATTTTCCCTTTTTGTGCAGTTTTTCCTGCACATAGTTTTCTACAACCTGTAAAATTAGAAATTACTATGGAAATAACTGGTGACCTCACAGGTCAAAAGGTGACCTGGAACCTATTGGTAATTATATCACATGCTGAACACCTGTCCAAGTAATACAGAGATTGTGCTCATTCCAAGACATTACTGCATATGTTTTTTTTTTTTTTTTAAACTGTATTCAGCAGCGTCCTTATCCCATCTTCTGCATGATGAGGTGACTATTTTATATTGAAGCATGCCCACTTCAGCATCAGCTCCTTCTCAAAAGTCTCAGAATAAAATACCACAAGCATATTTCGGGCTTTTATCCTACAAGGTAGATGGGACCCAAAACGCATTTTAATAGTGAATGACATCTATTTACCCAAATGGTCCTATGCTCTCTATTGTAACCTTGCTTATCTTGAAAAGAATATTCAGTCATCTAACTGGCTTTCAAGTTTCCTTGTTAAAATACTTTCACATCAGAGAAGTACTGTTTTTCCTTCTATTGTCATCTGACTTTCTTAAGGTGACAATTTTTCAGATTTTCTAGGGTTCCTTCCCTTTTAATTGTCACATATTATATCCAAATGTAATACATTAATTGACATTTCTGCTCAAGAAATAGTAGTCTGTAAGGCTACTGCTTTTCATGCCATTACGTTTTTGGTTTAGAGCAGGCTAGTACAGTTGTAGTTACTGCCAACTGGATGTAGATCCTAAGGTTACATCTGTGTTACTGAGCTGAAGAGGGCTCAGGCACATACTTGAGCTCTACCATGTGATAATCCACACCCTTTAACTGTTAGCCTGCTCTTTGGTGTGCTTTTGGCCGAGTCCCACAAGCACTCAGGTAAAATACTGCAGGATTTGAGGAACAGCATGGGTTAAGGATTCTTGTAACAGGCAGTACAAATGAGGCTACCCTGGCTCAGGAGAGCAGGTGGGTTAGCCAGTTTGTTACTGGCTCTTGACTGGGCTGTGGTGCATTTTCTTTTCTATGTGACCTAAGAAATTAAATGCAGCCAAAAACTTGTAGAGAGATAGCTTCATATGATGCCAGTCCCAAACCTGCACAGAGGACTGAGCTGCTGGCATGGGTGAAGGACAGACCAGCGTTAGGCTGACTGTGACTTCCCCAGAGCTGGCAAATTCTCAGCCTGTGAGTAGGAATGGATCTTGGCTACCTCCAGTGAGCAGAACAAAGCTACAGAATCTGGAACTCTTCATATTTTCAGACACTTTTCTATATTCTCAACTACCATTATTGTTCACTGTTTCTTCAACTGTCTTTTCAAATAAATTATCCAATTCATAGACAGTGGTCTTAAGATTTCCTTTTATTCAGTATTATTCTATGGGGAAAAAAAATTAACTGCTCAAGAAACTTGAAAAAAATCTGCTTTCTTGTATTAAGATTTTCACATACTTTCAGAATATATTAGCAAAATTATACTAATTAAGTGGATAATTAGGCTTTCTTAGATAGCATCACATGGTCTGAGCGCTCTTTCTGTTCTTTCTTTGCATTATGGCAAGTTTAAAGTTCTCCTTTCCAGTTCCATTTCCTTTTCTCCAACTTTATACTTCACTAAACATTTTTTTTACAGTGGAATCTCTTTTATTTTATTGCAATGTTACTCTGAACCAGCTTTTTGCTCTTCTAAATCATTCTGTCAGTCTTTCTGCCAGTGATTTTCACAGTATGTTTACATTTTTTCTGGTCTTTTTATTAAACCAGAAGTATTGTACAGTCATAAGGTCTTAATGTTAGATCTAGTTAGTATCTAATGTTAGTATCTGCTTTTTTCCTGATCACTATCAGATCCAGTACTGAATTAACTCTCTTTACTTCTTCCCGTTGTTTTAAGTACCATACAACAATCCTGTAACCTATTTTGAAGCACCTCTTGCACATAACTGAAATTCCTCTTTTACAGCTTTTCATACATTTCCATATATATAGCAATATATGCACGTATACCATGAACACAATACATTTGTGTGTATATATATATATATATATGATAATTATGGAGACCCTCATAGGCCTAGAGAAAGTCAAACAAATCAAACCTTCAATACAATTTCATGGATTTTGCTTCTTCCATTTTCATTTGTGAAATTATTTCTGTGTCTGCCAGCCATGTGATCTGCAGAATCTGCAAGCAGGGTGATTGTTTTATAAATTACACTTCCCTCACCTTATATTCCTTATATAGCTGCAGATAGTTATACTCTATTTATGTCTTAGCCAGGCCCGTTTCTAATGCAATCAAAGAACAATTCTTGGAATTTGTAATGGTATTGCATCTCTCAAGACCACCTGTACCTAACCTGTATTTATTAACAGAAAGACCTATTTTTTCATTATTATTTCCTGCAGGAATTTATAGATTATGTTTTCACATCTTAATGTAGCAATTCACTCAAATTTATTCTCCTCTGGCAAATGTTTCCCTATGGTTACACTTACTCATTTGCTGAAATATCTTTACTGTTTTGGCTATTCTTTCATTACTGTTCCTAATAGATTTAAAATAAAGACTGATTTTTTAAACTGAGATTTTATCATTTAAAAATCGCAAATCAAAAATACACAAAATTGAGTGTAAAAATAACCTTATAATCAAACTGCAAGTCTGAATTTTAGATTAGTAGTTTTAGCAAAAAAGCAATAGTTTTGTGACTTAAGCTACACCAATACAGTACTCTCAAAACTAGTTTTCTAAAACTGTGCTAAGTCAGTTTGATGTACTTCCTTCTAACAATAATATGCCATTGTTAAAATTGTATTATTTTTCATGATGAGCAAGGCCTCAGTCCATAGCAACTCTGCTGTAAAATGAATATGAATATTAAGTCACAGATTGTTTCAGGATCTGTATTGCCTTATACTGTTAATAGAAAGGACAAATCTTCAGCAACCAGTAGTGATTTAAATGTGTGCTGTCCATGTGCATCGTTTGAGGTTATACTGCAGAAAGCCCCATCAGGTTTTATATGGGTTTTAATATTCATTGGCTTTCTATGGATAATTTTCATATAGTTTTTCTTTATAAACTTAGTTGCAGTCAATGCAACTTAATTTTAGCAAAAACTTACTGCTTCTACTGTTCAACACTACCTCCTCATTGGTGTAAGTATTTTAGAGATTCCGAATTTCCTCTGCTTTCTAATCACTGTCTGTAATGTCCTCCTCATGCTCAGTACACATATCTGGCAAAGGTGTTTTGTTAATGGCCTCCAAATTATGCAATGTCCTGCAGGGAACTACAGTAGTTAAAAACTTCTGGGCACCATAAATGACTCTCACTCACACCTCCAATAATTTTCTAGTATATTGCTATTATTAGCGCCATTATTTTTACCTATTATTGTAGGTATCAGAAGAGGCTACAGAATAATATTTTACACATATAAAGCAAAAGTTCTGAACATCACTGTTTATGCTTTATCATGACACTCATTTTACTGCAATCCAAATAATTTAGATTATCTAAAGAACATTTTGTATACCTAATAAAATATGTAGGTATCTATCCCATAAAAAACATTACCTATTAGTCAGTATTTCTGCTGCAGTAGAGCATGGTTTTCAAAAATTCTCCTGATTTTATCCCTTGTATACCTTTTGGTTGTCTTTTTCAAAAAATTCTATCTCTTTATATTGCTATCAGTACAAAGCACTCTTTCCAATAGCATTTTTATTTATATGCAAACAAAACTGAAAACGTTTGCCATACCATTTATGAACACAGCATGGTTTCATTCATGCTCTTTTTAAGTTAGCATTCCTATAATGAACAAGTACCATAAGTCTTTATTTTTACAGGAATGTTTATCTCTGTCTATAGTTACTATTCCATTGATGTAGGAAGAAAGGTACTTTGATCCTCTGAAGGCATATGTATCATAAAAACCCCTAAAACGCTGTTATGAATTGTTAAGTTTCTTCTCTGCTTTACTGGAAGTCCTAAAATAGCAGATCCATCCAGAATTTAGAAGTAAATATATTCTTGGGTATATATGATCATGCTCAAGGTAATATTGTAGGCAAATGAATGCAAACATATGAGAAAAAAGGGATCAGTATTGGACCAAAAGAGTTAGGAGAGACCAGGTAGAAAGGAACCACAAACTTAGGTTAACAAAAGGAAAAAAAAAAAGAGAGAAGACAGAACTCAAGAGAAGGAGAGATCTTTAACAGGTAGAACAAGAAAATATTACCAGAAGGAGAAAGAAAATAAGTTGACCTTTAATAATTACTGAACAGAAAGAGAAATTTCACCTTTTAGTAAGTCAGACTTTAGCAGTACGCAATTTTATGTCTACCCCACATTTTGCAAGTGAGCCATGTAGGACTCAGTTGTTAAAATAAAGACTAATGCTGTATTTTATTAAATTTTTGTGTCTTTAATATGGATTTTATACTCTTCACATTTAATTTTACATTTCTACAAACATCTTTAAGTTACAATTACATTGGGAAACCAACACATTTTATAAGAAGGCAGAACAACAATACTTTTTGACTACTCAAACCATAAAAAATTTGTGAGTGCCATAGTCTTCTTTTTCTATGTCTTCATTACAATACTATCAGTCAAGAAAATACTGGTATCAGCATCAAAGGAAGGGCCAGCAATCTTCCACATCACAAGTTAGGACAATACTTTCAACATGGAAAAGTAGGATTGTCAGAGAGGTAGCAAGTGAAAAGCTTCAGAAAGGATGGCAGCTGTAAAGAGTCAGAAAAAAAAACAAGAAAAAAAAAAAACAGGGAAAGATAAGATAAGATAAGATTGAGAAGGACAGGAAAAAACAATACACAGGAAATGGCAACAGCAACAATCATGTTTATTCATATTAGAAACAGTACAAGAACACTGACAGAAAAGGTGAGGAATAAGGCAGCCATTCTCAGAGTGGTCTAATGACAAGATCTACTGTGGAATGACATGCTCAGTTATTTCTCAATGAATGTGACAGGCCAGTCACTTAACTTTTAATTTGAACTAGTCAGTTCAAAGCAGGATTCTTGAGAAGTCAGTAAACTAAAATGGGCACCTCCAGAGGGCGATTCATCCCATCCAAAGATCTGAATCTTAGACTCTGAATCACATATTTGAAATGTAATTAATTTTGTGAAGTTCACTAGGTATTTATAAAGCTAGCACTTTATCTTCAAGAAGAATATTTATAGATAATGACATCTGGATTAAAATAATATGTGATTCAGCATATTTTCAACTTCCTCTAATCTGAACAAAGAAAATTTACTAATGATTTTCATCTGCACAGAACATGTAATAGGTTTGTGCTGCAAAATACTTTTTCCTACCAAACAGTACTTATGTGAACTACACTGAACACAAAAATGAAGTCTGACCCAAATAAAAGGAAGTTTGCTTTTCTGATAGAACTAATTATATACTACCAGGCTTTAAGTTTATGTGCTGTAAATAAAAATTTAAGCTTAATATCACTGGGATCCTCTATTCCAAAATTTAAGACACAATTAATTAAATATCACATTTAACTGATACTTAAAATAGTACAGCTGATATTTCAGTAATTTGATACTAAATACAGTAAATACTGCTGTGAAAAAATGCTGAAATCCAATGTCATGGTCATGGAGATGTCTTATAATGGTTATTTTAAACTAACTATAATTAAATAAAAAAGCCATGGGTGAAGGGCTGGTTTTAAAGTTGGAATACAGCCCAGTCTGTGTAGGAAACTTCAGTGTGAAACTGGTCTGTGGAAACAACCTCTTCATATCACCTTCACCAGCTTGCTAGCCCAGATGCAAAGCCAAGACTGTGTGCTTACAGAACAGTAGTACCAAAGCATAAATAATCAGAGAAGGGGATGGAAAAGTGAGCTTTCCTCCTGGGCAGTGATCTGGGGGCTGGAAGACACCAAAGGGACAGCTCACCATTGGCACTTCCTTGTCAATATGGAAAGTCTGAGAGACATAGTCCTGGGACTGGAGTGGTCTTCCACTAATAACTATCTCAGAATACAGTCATCTTGATATTGCCTATTACATGAGGACAACACAGAGCTGCCAGTTACAATGTAATTAAAAAGACATCTTTAAAACCTATATATACTTGAATTGGGATTTTGCACTAAACATTTTACATGACCTAAACCTAATCCTAATCACCCAGCATTAAATAATGTAACATCAACGCAAAACAACATAACAGCAAGGGCTTAACCATGAAATAGACGAAAAAGTCTCTTATTCAGAACTTCTAAAAATTTTTATCTGAATTTAATTTAATTTTCTTTTTAGAATGAAAAGTACACTTATGCTTTTCTGTATTCATATCTTTACTGGGTGCCCTTAAAAACTGCTGCCCAGTGACAGACATGGCATAGGAATGGGAACCTTATCACACAGCAATTTATAGCATAGTTCTTATGCTGATCTATCTCTATCAGCAGAAATTAATACACTACATTCCAAAAAGTAGATGTTACTATTCCAAAATTAATTGTGAACTGGCACCATAAGACCTCTCCCTGCCCCACCCATTTTCACTCTCTGTGCCCTTTTAGAGGGGATGTCATTCTGCCATACATCAGCTCAGGGCTCAGTTACACTGAAGTATTGCTCAGGTGAACAGTTAAAATGTTTTTATGTACCACTGAGTGAATGTATGAAATGGGAGATCCTTATCTCTGTAGCTAAATGGGTTTTTGCATGGTAATTCATGAAGACCAGTTATAGTCACCATATGAGTATTTGTTAATTGCTTTGTTTAAAAAGTATAGGATTTCCCTAAACATATCCTCTTGCTATAATACTATATATACTTATGGGAATCATGCAGAAACTAAGCACATCTATGAATAAATTACTGAATGAAACTTTTTTGCAATTTCCTAATTTGTTTTATTTTATTACAGCTTATGGATGAAATCTACACTGATGTCTAACCTGTAATGAGTGCCAATGTAAGTAATCCATTGTTCTACAGCTACATTTGGTTATGAATTGATTGACTTTGCCTAATCCTGATGAGTAACAGCTAATTAGCAGGTTTTATTTGCAATTTCAGTACTATTACAAGTAGGTTTTACACAGAAATTCTGACACTCTTTACTATTACTGCGTGCCTGCTTGTGCCTTTTCCCAAATGCTCGTGACTAGAAGTAACAGAAATGTATATTTTAAAAATGGTTTTGATATTTTCATATCTACTAGTGGGTTCTTAAGACTAATTTGGGAAGACAAACATTGGAGTAGTCATCATTTCAGCAGGATAATGAATTTTGTGATTCAGGTTGGCCCTGAAAGTCAATTTAAAGCACTCCATACAAGTGACTGTGCTAAAATAAAAATGCACAGGGAGTAAAGTACAGCTCAGAACAGCAGTTAGAAAGCTGAAGTCTCACTCTGTTTTCCTTGTAAGCATGAAGCATAACATATCTGAGCACTATATAAAAAATATTGCTGGAAATACTCACCTGATTCCTCCCTTTCATACTATTTCTTCTATGCTCATTAAGTTTTTTTTATTCTTTCCTTCTGTAAAGGAGAATAATTTCCTTCTCCCCATTTCAGTTTCTTCCTTTGCTTTTTCCTACTCACCTGCACAGTTTCTGGAATTCCAGAATTTAAAAGAGCTATGGATCCAACCCTGGAGTTAAATACCAAGTTCTGAAAGTTGTAGCATGGATGAAGATCAATAACTTAAATTCAAGTGTTTGTGTTCTCTTACTTCCAGCAAAGATATAAAAACACTACAATAAAGTTCAGCAATGAATCTGTTTAGACAACTGTAACCTTAGGATGAGATTATCATTCTGTAAAGAGCTATGCTCATACAGCAAAACAATGATTTCTAGAAATTTGAATGATACCATTATCTCTGCTACCTTCTTTTCATGTTTAGCTGATATGAGAAGGGCATGTCCACTCCTCTCTTTTAGTGCCATTCTAAATGATGCACACAATGCTTCAATAAATGAAATTATTCATATTTTTAAATATTTATAACCACCTTACTATTAGATATTTAGGAGATAAAAATATCAACAGCTAAGACTGCCATCTTGTACACAAATATAAGTATTTTCTATCCTGTAACAATTAATAAACAACTTTTATTACCTGCATCCATGACACAGACTTTTAAATGCCAGGTCTTGTAAACACAAAATCCATCTGTATAGTATTTTTTTCAAGTAGCTTAACAGCCATAATATCAAATGTTGTTTCACACATAGTATCAACATTTGATGTTTCATTGACACAGTAACAGGAAGCCAGCTCAGGGTAAGTTAGTTTGTAGAAGACAGTGCCAGAACTTCAAGGTGTTACTTCTCAGGAATCATGAACTCCAGCAGTCTTTAAAGATAAAATGACATACGACAAACAGTAAAAGTAAAGCAAATTTTTAGGGACCAATGTTGACTAACTAAAAGAATAATATCTATATCCAGTATAGAAATCTAATCAAGCGAGAAACACAAAAATAGTTTCCTTTTAAAATAATGTACCCTCTTAGAAAAAAAAAAACAAACCAACCAGCATCTCCCACCCCAAAAGTGCTTTTTTTTACTATTGGTTTGGTGACCTTGGTACATAATCTATTTGTATAGTCATGTGCTGACAGGATTATTAATTACTGAGTTCCAAACTTGAGCAGAAATCATGTATCTTGTTAGCTAAGTTTAGTCATAGACATAAGTATGCAATCATAATCAATATTGAGAAGGAAAACTGTTAAATAAAAGCTGAAGACTTATGAAAAGACCAGTGCCAAAAAAACCCCACTGCATTTTAAAAAAACCTTTTCATTTAAGGGGATGTCCTATTACATTGCTTTCAGTCTTTCTGCAGACTCTTTAGTCTTCATGAACAGCTTTTTATGGATTTGCAAAATAATAATTCTGAAAAGCAATCCCACTGTCCATAAGCTTCATTTTAACACCAGTAGGTGTAATAATCCACTGGATTAATTTATTGTTAGGAAGATCATAGATCACAGAAAAATGCAAATCAAAGAGACCAGGCTTTAGAAATTCAAGACTTTTTCCCCACTGTTTATTAAGACAAACACTATCTAAAAGTCATAACTCATCATGTGGAAAAACTCCATCATGTTCTTACGAGTTATATAAGAAGGGGAAAAAGGAATCAGCAGATTTCAAATGATGGGACATGTCCCACTTGGAGAAGATGCCAACTGTACATTGTAAAGGAGAAGCTGTGGGTGTACCAGTTGCTGGTTTCTCTGGGTCTGGACTGAAGGCACTTGAGACAGCAGTTCATATTCGGACTCAAGTGTTTATTATTTCTTATCACTAAAACAGTCTCACTACTGTGAATTTGGCAGCTTTTCATTAGAAGGCACAAAATGGCTAACAATCTCTTGTTACAAGGTCTTTTAAGACTAAACTATCCCATTAAGAACTGACACCTGGATTATTTTCCCTTTTAACCAATAACTGATTCCAAAAAGCCCACAATCCGGACTTTTCTGCCCAATTACAAAATGCCACCCAAACCCATGAAGAAGAAACCCAGGACAACACCCTGTGCCCTCCATCTTGCTTCCATCCACAACACACTAAAAATCCCAAAACCTAAATTTCTCACCAAGTGATACACCTACACTACTCTCTATAACCTATTTCACACTTCAGTGGATTCTAGTCTATCTTGAAGTCTAGGAAACTTTCTCCATGAATGAGGGTCAAAGTCAATGCTCCCTTGGGGGTCAGGGCACCTCAGAGCAGACAGAGAAATATTCCTGGTGCCCTGGGCTTCCACAAGAAGCATTACCATTGTGCAGCCAGCTTCCCACAGCATCTCCTTTGAATCATTTTGCATTCACTGGTGAGGCCATGCTGGCAGTACTGTGCTCAGTCTGGGGCTCCTCACTACAGCAAGGACATGGACGTGCCGGAGCATCAGCGAAGGGCAAGGAGCTGGGGAAGGGTCTGGATCTCCAGTCCTATGAGAAGCAGCTGAGGGAGCTGAGGTTGTTCAGTCTGGAGAAAAGGAGGCTCAGGGGAGACATTATCACTCTCTACAACTGCCTGAAAGGAGGGTGGAGCCAGGTGGGGACTGGTCTCTTCTCCCAGGTAGTAACCAATGACAGAATAAGAGGAAATGACCTCAGGTTGTTCCAGACAAGGTTTAGATTGGATATTAGGAAACATTTCTTCACTGAGAGGGTTGTTAAGCACTAGAAGAGGCTGTCCAGGGCATTTAAAAGACATGTGGATACAGCATTTAGGGACACAGTTTCGTGGTGGACTTTTACTATTAGCTTTATAGTTAACTTGGCAATCTTAAAGGCCTTTTCCAATCTAAATAATTCTATTCTGTGATTCCTTTGTCCATCTGCATCTGCAGTGCAGAACTCCACAGACAGGAGGCTGAAAAAAGTATAGTGGGACAGAAGACAAGCTTTAGATGTAAAAGATTTATAGGACCATTTTGTACCTCTGTGTGCAATTGTTCCTGGAGTAAGGAGGAAAGTAGGTTTTTCCACTTAAAAGGGTCATGTGTTGAAGCTGGAGAAGAAGCTGAGGTTCCAGAAGACAGTTAAGAGTGTAGCTAGGATAAGTGTGGCATGAGCTCGAGTCAGACAGAGAGCTGGTAGCCATGTTCTCTAGTAAAGTGATTTTCAACTGACCCCAGTGTATTTATCGAACTGTGATCTTTCCAACTCTTATTGAAACCCCTTCTCTGATACTTATTCCAAATTCTTCATTTTATGCATTTATCCTCATCACTGCTTCTATACCCATATGCCTTGCCTGGACTCATAAATCCCTCTGTCCTGTTGCACACAGGTAAACTCAGTAAACCATCTTTTCCCACAGTATAGCAGAAGTCTCTCCTTCCTTACAAGCTGCTTTCTGATACAAGGCAAGATTCCCCTCAATCTCATACTCAGCTTGTAGCTCAAGCCTGGCCAAAGACAACAGCAGAATCATGTAAGCTAGCAATAGGTATTTAGCAAGATAACATAAAAACAAGCACAGCTCCCCTTATTTCCACATTTGTATCAAAATACATGAGTAAGAAAAATAGAAAATAAAAAGGTTAAACAGAGCACCTGTCAACTTACTTTATCCTTTTACAAAAACTATTGTCAGTATTTGTTTCTAGTATTTTGTTTAAATTTCATACATTACAGTTATTTTAGATCAGACAAATTATTTAAGATCTTTTTTTAAGACAAACATATTTATACTACAGCTTATAGTTTAGTGTACCTCAAACTTGACATTACCACAATTCCTAATAAAATTATGCACAGAAGGTTGGAAAAGCTAACATCTCTGCAAATTACTTATGGATGTGCTTGTATGGTACTCAGGACAATGGGAAGTAAACTCTGTCAAGGACAACTAAAAGCACTGATAATATAAATATTTTATGATGCTGGAAAATTTTCAATAGTAAGAAAAAAGTAATAAGAGACATGATATGAGGACAAAGAAGCTTTTTACAACGTAAAATTATCCTTCAGGGAAATAAAAGAAGTTGGTCAAATACAACTGATATTTTGAAAAAGTAACAAATGGGTAATAAGACATGCTAATAATTGTAAGGAAAGTTTATGCCCATTAATAATGACAGAATGGAAAATTCTAAAATCTGTTTTTCTGGCAATGAGAAATTAGGCTTTAATTCAAAGAAGGATATATATTGTAGTCTAGAGGAGGTGACAAGTTTATTTTTTGTCAGATGAGGACCCGAGACTTGAAAAATCATACTTACTTACCAGAAAATGAAATCTACTGTTTGGAATATATATGAAAAGTAGGACTAGTGAAGAATTTCAGGGATACTCAAGGACAATACAATGATTCAGAACCCCATACTTCTGCTACTGGGGAAGGTGTGATGGGGACAGAAGGACTAATCCTGCCAGACTACTTTTCCTGGCTCCTTTCTGGGCACCTCTTGCTGTTGCTTCTTGTGAAGAGAACGCAACGTACCTAAAATTGAGAAGGTAGGGAGTGCTCTCTACTTTTTCATACACTCCAGAGCATCAGTTCTCACTTTGTTTTGAGCAACAGATCACTATCAACCCTCAGCAATTTTCAAAAGCCATCACACAGCCATCTGATCAAACTTTTAATTGGAAACACTATTTAAAGCACAGTTATGGTTTAGCCAAACAGATGTTCAATTCACCATAGCCTTGGAGTCCACTAGGGATTTGCAGACAACAGCTTGGAAACCATTCCAGCTGTTGCAAAGGTACAATGATATCTTCTACTCCATCCCTCCCTCCAGACCTTCTGGTTGCTGCATGAAATATTTCTGCTTCTTTATCTGATTTCCCCTGGGATTCATTTTAGGGCCTGCTTTTAGCTTCTGAAGTAGCAGCCAAGCGGCATTTGCCATTGCCCACAGGTTTGTGAACAGTAGAAGTAAAACTGATCTGCACATCCATAATATTGCTGCTGCTAGAAGAAGGAACAATAAAAAAAAATCTACAGATTTAAGTAAATGGGAACAGTATACACTTGATTAATGTTTAAAAATTTATCATCAATCAATGAGGAAACAAACTTATTTACAGATCCAGAATGATTTTAAGAAATTAAAAGAAGCTGCTAAAAATCCATGCAAACACCAGTAAAGTGGCTTGAGAGCCCTGGCTTCTCAGAGCAGCAGCAAGACATTACCTATCACTTTAACAATAATATTTCAACCTTGTAGCAGGCAGGAACTCCAAGTTCAAAACACATACTTTAAGCTCGTTGGGGTTATGAAACTCTGGAAAAACAGGGAAAAAGAATTTTCTCTTCATTTTGCAGCCCCTGCTGTTAAAAAGAACGGCTACATGTCCCTGCCTTCCTGAGTGGCAGGACTGGTCACAGCCTGCTGAGCTCACAGTTTATGGCTGCTGTAATCCAACAGCCACTGCCTCTCTCTGATGATGGATTCAGCTGAACAGTGGGGTCAGCGATAGCTGCCCACTGTGACAGCCACTGCTCCTGGATCAGCACAGGTCCTGCTGTGAGATCCTTCTGCAGCTCTTCAGGGTCAACATTAGGTCTGCCTCCAACCGTGAATATTTTCCTTTTATCATCTGCAATATTTACAATTGCACTTTTCCAGGCTGTTTAGGAACAGGTGGACCAGCAAAGGCGCCAGTACAAACCTCCATGAGGGAGTAGTGTTAAAACTTCCCTTTAGTCTCTATACTGTTCCTTATCTTCTAACTCTTTACTAATCTACAAAGAATTTTAAGTAACTCCCTACTTCATTTTGTTAACAGTCTTCAGTTACAAAACTTTTAAGTCACTTTTCCTGTGCATCTGGAAATGACTCTTTCAAATAACTAGAAAAACTCTAAGACAAAACTACTTGTACAAAAGGCATGATGGTTGCTATTACACCTATCCATGTTCCTATGAACAGTACACTTTATCACAATCACTGGCATTTTGTCTGTCATGGTGGCCTGAATATTTAGTCCATTAGTCCATGACTATCCCTAAAACCCTTTTCAAAACTAGGGTCACATTTGCTACTTTTCATTCCTCTGTTATCAAGGCTAATTTAAGTACCAAATTACACAAGACAGTTCATGGTTTGCTCACCAATTTAATTTCTGAATTTTTCTAGGACTACTGAATGAACAGCATGGCAATTTATTCATGTGTATTCAATCAATTTGTTTAAAAAACTTGTATTGAGATATCAAATCTGAACTACTCCCTATAGAAACAACTGCTATTTGGGGATGTCCCTAATCATCCTGTCATAAACCTTGCCAGCGCAAATGAGTTCAAATTCTTTCTGTAATGGCTTTGTCTTTCTCCTTAACCACAACTATCTATTAACACCACCTCTCGCCTAGCAGAATTTACACTGGAAAAAGATGGGGTTTGGCTTTTAGAATTTTAGGCCATTGCATTTCAAAATCTTTTTGTTCTGCCTCATACTAGGTCTACACTTGCCAGAATTGTGCTCTTTTCAGCTTTCCTTGCTTGGATTTTGCTTTTTAAAAAAACACTATTTATTTCTACTAGCTTCTTTTACTGCTGAATTGTGTTGGAAAAGTCTTATTTAATCAGGTTAGAACCAGAAAACAAAGCCCCCATGTATTTTTAATATTTATTTAAAGTGTGTCTTCATTAGTATACAATTCTTTTTTTAAACAATACTGGGTTTTTAAAAGTTTTATTTTAATATTTTTTTTCTCCTACAAGTACAACAAACTTGAGTATGATATCTCACTAGTGAATGGTTCTTCCTCAGTCATTTGCTGCATGTTGATCTGGACTAAGTCAAGGGCTCTGGATTCCCTATCTTGTTTGCTTAATAATTACTGCTCAGTGATATCTAAATACATAGCCTGTGCATGATAGCCTAATGAGGCCTAACATTAAGTTTATCCAGTTTACACATATATAACCAAGAACTGTTGCTATGATCAAGCTTTTGGGTTGTACAGACTCCCCAGCCTCCCACAGTATTTCAGAGCAGTTTCACCTCCATCTCATCAACTAGCCCACAGCTCTTACTAAAGTTCTCCTACTCAGCCACAGAACCATACAGAACTACATTTTGTGGTTTATTCTGATAAAATTAGACTATTAGACTATATTTTCTTTGGTATCTACTGCACCATTTGTCTGCACAGTCCAAACTACCATCTCTGCAATCAGCCAGGCACTCAACATTCCATCAGCTCTGTACAATCTAAACACTGACATTTCAGTGTGCCTTTAAAAGAAAGGGTTACATGCAGACCCACCTACAGAAAGAGGGTGACATACCTGGGGAATTCCCAATTGAATTAATCCTTACCACGTTTCTGAAGACTCACTACTTTTGAAGCACAATGGAAGCAGAGCATTATGAGATAGGGATGTGCCAAGATACCAAATAAAAACCAGTGTAGGTTCCTTCCCAACAGAGATCAAACAGCATTTGAAAAAAAAGAGTGATGAATGGCACAATTATAGTTATTCAAGATTTCTGTACCAAGAGATGCTGTGTCAGGAATTAAACACATGAGGTTTGCTACAAATGTATAAGACCTGCACACACTGCAGGCATTTGTGATATTTGCATTTACTTCCTCATATGAGAAGGGAGAATCTGTTTGAGGAGAGGAGAGGAGAGGAGAGGAGAGGAGAGGAGAGGAGAGGAGAGGAGAGGAGAGGAGAGGAGAGGAGAGGAGAGGAGAGGAGAGGAGAGGAGAGGAGAGGAGAGGAGAGGAGAGGAGAGGAGAGGAGAGGAGAGGAGAGGAGAGGAGAGGAGAGGAGAGGAGAGGAGAGGAGAGGAATTCTTTCAGGACACAATGCAAATAGCTACAGGCTTGAGTTTGACAGCTGAGAAGGCCTCTGGGGCTAGCATTTTTCTATTGGGTGCAACTCACTTATTTTCCATTTGTGAGGCCGATGGTTGGAGCAGCTTCTTTCTGCATTAGGCACAACAGACTCAACAGCTATGCTGCAACAGCCAGTGTGTATTCATTATTATTTATCTGTACTACCATAAATCTTGGAAGGCCTCACCATGGACCACTTTGTATTACACTGGGCTGTGAATAAATACACAACAAAATATAGATATGCTTAAATTCTACATAAAGAGACAACAGAGGGATTACGGCAGAGTCCAAATGCAATGACACAGTACTACTGTGATAGGCATTGGCATTAATATACCTGCAGCATAACTGTTGTCTAGTTGGATTGCTTAAAGTTTCACAGTACATAAAACTTTCAAGAAAAAATTAGAGGGAAGATAGTGAACACTTCCGTTTATGAACAAGTCAACCAATACATGAGAGGCAGCTGAGGAGAAAATATTCAGTGTGGTCTGAAAATTTAATGACCAAATGATGGAAGCTGGCATCATACATTGATCAAAACCATAGTCAACCTCTTGAAACTGAAGAAGAAGTATCAGGTAGAAGTAGTCCTGATGAGCCTTGAAAATAAAGACAGATAGCTTATCTTTATTGTTTTAAAATGAAGCAGGAAATTGATAATAGCGAAGGAGTAGGTTTGGAAAATGGTATTTACAGTGGAGCAGCACTTTGATAGCTAATGAGCAAGGCAAGGCTGCATTTTGTCAAGGCAAAGTAAAAGATTTTCTAATAAAGACTTGATCCATGAAAAACCTGCTGACAGAGAAGAATAATCATCATTTAAGGATCGGAAAAAGATTCCTAAAATGCAGGTTTTATGACAAAACAAATGACAGCATGATGGTGCCATTCATAAAGGGTCCAAAGAAGTTTTGTGAGGGCATCAACATAAGTACAAGAAAACCTACTAACAAAAGAGTAATAGTTGTAACTGCAAATAAGAAACTGGGGGCATTGCTGAAGAAAATTTTCATGCATTAAATCTGCTTAGGATTGGAAAATAAAAGGTATCTGAAACACATAAAACATTGTTTTTCCTACAAATACTGTGAAATGAGAAAATTCTTTCATGTCACATTTATTACTAACTTGCTACAGCTATCTATGCTACCATGTTTTGACTTTCAAGGGTGGAAGAAAAACAATGTTCCTGACATTACAATGTGAGGAGTGCCTCCTTCGATACAAATAAAGACATGTTACATTCAGGACAGTCACGATACAAGCAGAGTGCAAACAGCAGTAGGGGAAGAGATCTCAAAGACTTACAATTAACATGCTGAATGTTCAGGCACATTCCTTTGCTCTTCCTTCTCAGTGCACAGAAGGAAACTTACTCTGTTGCTGTAGTTTGGTATTTCAACTCTTGAGGTATTCTCAAGAGCTGACAAAGTGTAGCTGTGCAGCAAATGCCCACTCCCTACATTCCAAAACATCATCTCCTTCTCTTCATATCTGTTTTCTTGCTTTGGTCCTGGTTCCAGTCATTTATAGCATCATGGCATGAGTTAAATGAAAGAGACCATCAGATCAGGTACTGAACAACAGGGCTAAGCAGTAGTGAGTATTGGAGGGCTGGTTAGAGCAGAAGGCAATTCAGAGCTCCTTTTCTTCTGAACATTTTTAGCAGCACTGCTGCAGGCAGAACAGAACCATGCCCCAACATTATCTCCCTCAAAGTACTGGGAAGTTGCAATCACAGGAAGGGGAAGCAGTCACACCCAAGTGATCTGCCACTCAGTGGTGATGAGGGAAAAAATCAGACAGAGATGAAACATGCAGAGGATTCCCCATACCCCACTCACTTGCATGTCACTTTTCTTCCTTTCCTCCTCTGAAATTAGATCTGTTCTGAGGTACTTTTGACCTACAAGCTCAGTTAGAAGGCTGTCTTTAGGGGTTTTTTTTTGCAATCACCTAATCAAATTCTGCTTTCCTTTCTTTCACCCAACTTACTGCAAGTAAAATAGATATATGGCCAATAGGATTAAAAGGTAAAAACAGCAAACACTTAGGTCTAAACATTTTAAAAACAAAATTCGCTGATCAGGATTTTTTTATGCAAAATGAAACATTCAGTGTTCTAAAACATTTCAGTTTCTGAAATGAAATAATGATTTCGTTTCATATTGAAAAATCTCAATTTCATTTTATATTGCAAAGTCTCAAAAGATTAAGTGTTCAGGTTTTTAAACAAGAACTCTGAAAATACTCATGCCATAATTAACATAATAAAATTGTGGTTTGAGCGCCATTGAAGGTGATACATTTCAAAATCATTAAGTTTTGTGTTTGAACAAGAAATTATGGCTTCTGCTTGGCACTAATTTTATATAGCAACCCATTGTCTTCTCTTCTTAGTTGTAACTGTCATCTTGAATCCTCAATTCATCCTGTAATTCACAAGTAGTCACTGAGTCTTCTTTAACACTTCAAAGTTCTTCTACTCCTCTCCAGCAGAAGAAAACCAAAAACTTCAAGAAAAGCATTTACTGAAAATTTTAAACTGAAACCGAACATATATTCAGTGCAATGAAAAACACCAGTAGCTATCCATTTAGTTCTCCTCTCAGGTACATTTTTCAAACCCATATTAAGGGTTTTGGGGGTTTTTGTTGTTTGTTGGGTTTTTTTTTTTTAACTGGACTCTCTAGTCTGCTTTCTCTGATCTGAGTCTGATTTCTCTTTTGGTCTTGCTCTTTCTTCAAATCACTTTCATTTCATGCTGCTCTTGTGCCAAGCAATAAAAATAATCCTGTGCTTCTTAACCTTTACTCATCAATTATTATCTGTGTCCTTGCTTCATGAGAAAGAATCTCTAATTGTCCTTATACACAATTCCTCCAGACCTTTACAGCCCCATAGTAATTATCCACAAATTCAGTAACATTTCCAGTTCTTTTTTTTTTTTTGTATTAAGACACAGCTGAAAACATCCTTGAATTTAAATACCAGAAAGGAAATACAACATTAGAAAAAAGGGCACAGAGTTTACAGTGTCCCTTTTGTTATACAGGGAAAACACCTACATGTAGATTTTGCTCATTTGTATATAAAAACAGGAGTCAAAGCAATGACTGTACCCATAACTACAGGAAAAGAACTTCCTCCTTAACCCAAGCACAGATATTCATAGCTATTTTTGGGTGAATCCACTGACATATGATATGGGTAATATGTAGTTCCTGCCTAAGACTATAGCTAATCAGCATGTATGATCAAATTCACTCATAATGCCAGCTCAATTTAATTTAACCAAGGTACACTGACACAAATATAAGTGTATATTTATTAACATTTCAGTATTCAACCGAGCAAGACAATTATGTTAGTAAATCAGTTTGCAATATCTATACAGATATTAGTGGTATAAACAGTTTTTATAGATCTATAAATTTCAAAAAGTTTATCCGTCAAAACACAGAGCA